>NC_135233.1:367206046-367851671 GCF_051348905.1 Ranitomeya variabilis | reverse complement strand
CAATATAATCTGTAAAGTGGCTCCAAACCAGTGTAAATTGTCATAAGGATGACAGGACTGAGCGCATGTTCCCATCAGACACACGCAGACCAGGACCCACTCACCGCCAGGGGCATTTTACAGACACTCCATTCAATCATGTGGCAGCCGGCCTAAGTTGTGACTTCACACACAGTCTTTATACACCACATTCAGCATACACAAGTGTGCACAATGCAGTCGATTGTGTGCACGGCTAAGAGAAGACCTGGTCAGAGCGTCCCAGAAAGTACCTTTCTCCAGAATGTCTTCTGCTCCATCTTCCCACTGATCTTCATCTTCATACTCATCATCAACATCTGTGTAGAAAGAAGGCATCTAGTGAGTCTCCTACAAGTACAGCTCAGGCTGCAAGGACTGCATGTACATATTCAATCATACCGGCTTCATCCAGGATAAATCCCCCATGTCTTGGTTTCTTTCTTGGACGGTCGTCGTCATCCTCCTCTTCTTCCTCTTCATCGTACTCATCCTCGTCTTCTTCTACCTCTTCTTCCTCTGCTTCTTCGCCTTTCTCGCTTGCAACCGGACTAGCCCTTTCATCGACTTCCTGATGGTGTACAGATACAAAAAAAAATAAAAAAATACTTAAGTACTGATGTCAAAACTGAACTGTGCACTTACTGAACTTTTTAAGTGTAATGTTTAATGCAAATCTGCATGAAGGCACAAAGGATCGCAAAGAATTACATGGGAATGTCATAGCGTCAGGAGTCTGCTCACAAAAATTATATGGCTATCGGGGGGACTAATGTGATTTTTTTTTAATTTAAAGAACCTGTCAGCAGGATTTTGCTCAGTAAACTACTGTCATTGTCAGGTCGGCGCCCTTAGGCTGTGTGCACACGGTGCTGATTTTTCGCATTTTTTCCCCGATAAAAACGCTATAAAACCGCAAAAAAACAGCATACAATATGCATCCCATCATTTAGAATGAATTCCGCATGTTTTGTGCACATGATGCGGTTTTTTTCTGCAAAATAAACGCATTGCGGTAAAAAACACAGCATGTTCATTAATTTTGCAGTTTTTTTTTGCGGATTTCCCACTATAAAATGCATTGGGAAATATCCGAAAAAAAAACGCATCAAAAACGCGGCAAAAACGCGCAAAAAACGCATGCAGATTTCTTGCAGAAAATTTCAGGTTTTTCTCAGGAATTTTCTGCAAGTATTCCTGAACGTGTGCACATAGCCTTATACTGATTAAAACGATACCTGGCGTGAAGGAATACGTCTTGTGATTCTCGTGTATGGATTGTAAATTGTCTCTTCACAGAGGAACAGGACTGGAACTGTAGCGCCACCTATTGGAAGTAGCAATCCTAACAGTCAATATCGACCCTTTAAAGAGCCTTGTCACATGACTTAGGACAAAAACCAAACCAGAATATCAATTTACAGACACTGTTTCGGGGCACTGCCCCTCGTCAGTGCAAAGTGCGAGAGCACAGAGTACATGAGACCCCGCCACAGCAGCACAGAGTACATGAGAGACCCCGCCACAGCAGCACAAAGTACATGAGAGACCCCGCCACAGCAGCACAGAGTACATGAGAGACCCCGCCACAGCAGCACAGAGTACATGAGAGACCCCACCACAGCAGCACAGAGTACATGAGAGACCCCACCACAGAGTACATGAGAGACCCCGCCACAGCAGCACAGAGTACATGAGAGACCCCACCACAGAGTACATGAGACCCCGCCACAGCAGCACAGAGTACAAGAGAGACCCCGCCACAGAAGCACAAAGTACACGAGACCCCGCCACAGCAGCACAAAGTACATGAGAGACCCCGCCACAGCAGCACAGAGTACATGAGAGACCCCACCACAGAGTACATGAGAGACCCCGCCACAGCAGCACAGAGTACATGAGAGACCCGCCACAGCAGCACAGAGTACATGAGAGACCCGCCACAGCAGCACAGAGTACATGAGAGACCCTGCCACAGCAGCACAGAGTACATGAGAGACCCCGCCACAGCAGCACAGAGTAGGCGAGTGACCCCGCCACAGCAGCACAGAGTAGGCGAGAGACCCCGCCACAGCAGCACAGAGTACATGAGACCCGCCACAGCAGCACAGAGTACATGAGAGACCCGCCACAGCAGCACAGAGTAGGCGAGTGACCCCGCCACAGCAGCACAGAGTAGGCGAGAGACCCCGCCACAGCAGCACAGAGTAGGCGAGAGACCCCGCCACAGCAGCACAGAGTAGGCGAGAGACCCCGCCACAGCAGCACAGAGTAGGCGAGAGACCCCGCCACAGCAGCACAGAGTAGGCGAGAGACCCCGCCACAGCAGCACAGAGTAGGCGAGAGACCCCGCCACAGCAGCACAGAGTAGGCGAGAGACCCCGCCACAGCAGCACAGAGTAGGCGAGAGACCCCGCCACAGCAGCACAGAGTAGGCGAGAGACCCCGCCACAGCAGCACAGAGTACTCGAGAGACCTCGCCACAGCAGCAAAGAGTACGCGAGAGACCCCGCCACAGCAGCACAGAGTACATGAGAGACCCGCCACAGCAGCACAAAGTACATGAGACCCACCACAGCAGCAGAGTACATGAGAGACCCCGCCACAGCAGCACAGAGTACGCAAGAGACCCTGCCACAGCAGCAGAGTACGCAAGAGACCCCGCCACAGCAGCACAGAGTACGCAAGAGACCCCGCCACAGCAGCACAGAGTATGCAAGAGACCCCGCCACAGCAGCACAGAGTACCTGAGAGACCCCACCACTGCAGATGTCAGAGACCCCGCTATAGCAGCACAGAATACCTGAGAGAACCCCGCCACAGTAACAGAGTACGCGAGACTCCGCCACAGCAGCACAGAATATGTGACAGACCCCGCCACAGTAGCAGAGTATGTGAAAGACCCCGCAACAGCAGCACAAAAAACGTGAGACCCTGCCACAGCAGCACAGGAAACGTGAGAGACCCCGCCACAGCAGCACAGGAAACGTGAGAGACCCCGCCATAGCAGCACAGGAAACGTGAGAGACAACACCACAGCAGCACAGAGTAGGCGAGAGACCCCGCCACTGCAGCACAGAGTAGGCGAGAGACCCCGCCACTGCAACACAGAGTAGGCGAGAGACCCCGCCACAGCAGCACAGAGTACTCGAGAGACCCCGCCACAGCAGCACAGAGTACTCGAGAGACCCCGCCACAGCAGCACAGAGTACGCGAGAGACCCTGCCACAGCAGCACAGAGTACGCGAGAGACCCTGCCACAGCAGCACAGAGTACATGAGAGACCCCGCCACAGCAGCACAAAAAACGTGAGACCCTGCCACAGCAGCACAGGAAACGTGAGAGACCCCGCCACAGCAGCACAGAGTAGGCGAGAGACCCCGCCACAGCAGCAGAGTAGACGAGAGACCCCGCCACAGCAGCACAGAGTAGGCGAGAGACCCCGCCACAGCAGCACAGAGTAGGCGAGAGACCCCGCCACAGCAGCACAGAGTAGGCGAGAGACCCCGCCACAGCAGCACAGAGTAGGCGAGAGACCCCGCCACAGCAGCACAGAGTAGGCGAGAGACCCCGCCACAGCAGCACAGAGTACGCGAGAGACCCCGCCACAGCAGCATAGAGTACGCGAGAGACCCCGCCACAGCAGCATAGAGTACATGAGAGACCCGCCACAGCAGCAGAGTACATGAGAGACCCGCCACAGCAGCAGAGTACATGAGAGACCCGCCACAGCAGCAGAGTACATGAGAGACCCCGCCACAGCAGCACAGAGTATGCGAGAGAGCCCGCCACAGCAGCAGAGAACGCGAGAGACCCCGCCACAGCAGCACAGAGTACGCAAGAGACCCCGCCACAGCAGCACAGAGTACGCAAGAGACCCCGCCACAGCAGCACAGAGTACGCAAGAGACCCCGCCACAGCAGCACAGAGTACCTGAGAGACCCCACCACTGCAGATGTCAGAGACCCCGCTATAGCAGCACAGAATACCTGAGAGAACCCCGCCACAGTAACAGAGTACGCGAGACTCCGCCACAGCAGCACAGAATATGTGACAGACCCCGCCACAGTAGCAGAGTATGTGAAAGACCCCGCAACAGCAGTACAGAGTAAGTGAGAGACCCCGCAACAGCAGCACAAAAAACGTGAGACCCTGCCACAGCAGCACAGGAAACGTGAGAGACCCCGCCACAGCAGCACAGGAAACGTGAGAGACCCCGCCATAGCAGCACAGGAAACGTGAGAGACCCCGCCACAGCAGCACAGAGTAGGCGAGAGACCCTGCCACAGCAGCACAGAGTAGGCGAGAGACCCCGCCACAGCAGCACAGAGTAGGCGAGAGACCCCGCCACAGCAGCACAGAGTAGGCGAGAGACCCCGCCACAGCAGCACAGAGTACTCGAGAGACCCCGCCACAGCAGCACAGAGTACGCGAGAGACCCCGCCACAGCAGCACAGAGTACGCGAGAGACCCGCCACAGCAGCACAGAGTACATGAGAGACCCGCCACAGCAGCAGAGTACATGAGAGACCCCGCCACAGCAGCACAGAGTATGCGAGAGAGCCCGCCACAGCAGCAGAGAACGCAAGAGACCCCGCCACAGCAGCACAGAGTACATGAGAGACCCCACCACAGAGTACATGAGAGACCCCGCCACAGCAGCACAGAGTACATGAGAGACCCGCCACAGCAGCACAGAGTACATGAGAGACCCGCCACAGCAGCACAGAGTACATGAGAGACCCTGCCACAGCAGCACAGAGTACATGAGAGACCCCGCCACAGCAGCACAGAGTAGGCGAGTGACCCCGCCACAGCAGCACAGAGTAGGCGAGAGACCCCGCCACAGCAGCACAGAGTACATGAGAGACCCGCCACAGCAGCACAGAGTACATGAGAGACCCGCCACAGCAGCACAGAGTAGGCGAGTGACCCCGCCACAGCAGCACAGAGTAGGCGAGAGACCCCGCCACAGCAGCACAGAGTAGGCGAGAGACCCCGCCACAGCAGCACAGAGTAGGCGAGAGACCCCGCCACAGCAGCACAGAGTAGGCGAGAGACCCCGCCACAGCAGCACAGAGTAGGCGAGAGACCCCGCCACAGCAGCACAGAGTAGGCGAGAGACCCCGCCACAGCAGCACAGAGTAGGCGAGAGACCCCGCCACAGCAGCACAGAGTACTCGAGAGACCTCGCCACAGCAGCAAAGAGTACGCGAGAGACCCCGCCACAGCAGCACAGAGTACATGAGAGACCCGCCACAGCAGCACAAAGTACATGAGACCCACCACAGCAGCAGAGTACATGAGAGACCCCGCCACAGCAGCACAGAGTACGCAAGAGACCCTGCCACAGCAGCAGAGTACGCAAGAGACCCCGCCACAGCAGCACAGAGTACGCAAGAGACCCCGCCACAGCAGCACAGAGTATGCAAGAGACCCCGCCACAGCAGCACAGAGTACCTGAGAGACCCCACCACTGCAGATGTCAGAGACCCCGCTATAGCAGCACAGAATACCTGAGAGAACCCCGCCACAGTAACAGAGTACGCGAGACTCCGCCACAGCAGCACAGAATATGTGACAGACCCCGCCACAGTAGCAGAGTATGTGAAAGACCCCGCAACAGCAGCACAAAAAACGTGAGACCCTGCCACAGCAGCACAGGAAACGTGAGAGACCCCGCCACAGCAGCACAGGAAACGTGAGAGACCCCGCCATAGCAGCACAGGAAACGTGAGAGACAACACCACAGCAGCACAGAGTAGGCGAGAGACCCCGCCACTGCAGCACAGAGTAGGCGAGAGACCCCGCCACTGCAACACAGAGTAGGCGAGAGACCCCGCCACAGCAGCACAGAGTACTCGAGAGACCCCGCCACAGCAGCACAGAGTACTCGAGAGACCCCGCCACAGCAGCACAGAGTACGCGAGAGACCCTGCCACAGCAGCACAGAGTACGCGAGAGACCCTGCCACAGCAGCACAGAGTACATGAGAGACCCCGCCACAGCAGCACAAAAAACGTGAGACCCTGCCACAGCAGCACAGGAAACGTGAGAGACCCCGCCACAGCAGCACAGAGTAGGCGAGAGACCCCGCCACAGCAGCAGAGTAGACGAGAGACCCCGCCACAGCAGCACAGAGTAGGCGAGAGACCCCGCCACAGCAGCACAGAGTAGGCGAGAGACCCCGACACAGCAGCACAGAGTAGGCGAGAGACCCCGCCACAGCAGCACAGAGTAGGCGAGAGACCCCGCCACAGCAGCACAGAGTAGGCGAGAGACCCCGCCACAGCAGCACAGAGTACGCGAGAGACCCCGCCACAGCAGCATAGAGTACATGAGAGACCCGCCACAGCAGCAGAGTACATGAGAGACCCGCCACAGCAGCAGAGTACATGAGAGACCCGCCACAGCAGCAGAGTACATGAGAGACCCCGCCACAGCAGTACAGAGTATGCGAGAGAGCCCGCCACAGCAGCAGAGAACGCGAGAGACCCCGCCACAGCAGCACAGAGTACGCAAGAGACCCCGCCACAGCAGCACAGAGTACGCAAGAGACCCCGCCACAGCAGCACAGAGTACCTGAGAGACCCCACCACTGCAGATGTCAGAGACCCCGCTATAGCAGCACAGAATACCTGAGAGAACCCCGCCACAGTAACAGAGTACGCGAGACTCCGCCACAGCAGCACAGAATATGTGACAGACCCCGCCACAGTAGCAGAGTATGTGAAAGACCCCGCAACAGCAGTACAGAGTAAGTGAGAGACCCCGCAACAGCAGCACAAAAAACGTGAGACCCTGCCACAGCAGCACAGGAAACGTGAGAGACCCCGCCACAGCAGCACAGGAAACGTGAGAGACCCCGCCATAGCAGCACAGGAAACGTGAGAGACCCCGCCACAGCAGCACAGAGTAGGCGAGAGACCCTGCCACAGCAGCACAGAGTAGGCGAGAGACCCCGCCACAGCAGCACAGAGTAGGCGAGAGACCCCGCCACAGCAGCACAGAGTAGGCGAGAGACCCCGCCACAGCAGCACAGAGTACTCGAGAGACCCCGCCACAGCAGCAGAGTACGCGAGAGACCCCGCCACAGCAGCACAGAGTACATGAGAGACCCGCCACAGCAGCACAGAGTACATGAGAGACCCGCCACAGCAGCAGAGTACATGAGAGACCCCGCCACAGCAGCACAGAGTATGCGAGAGAGCCCGCCACAGCAGCAGAGAACGCAAGAGACCCCGCCACAGCAGCACAGAGTACGCAGGAGACCCCGCCACAGCAGCACAGAGTACGCAAGAGACCCCGCCACAGCAGCACAGAGTACGCAAGAGACCCCGCCACAGCAGCACAGAGTACCTGAGAGACCCCACCACTGCAGATGTCAGAGACCCCGCTATAGCAGCACAGAATACCTGAGAGAACCCCGCCACAGCAACAGAGTACGCGAGACTCCGCCACAGCAGCACAGAATATGTGACAGACCCCGCCACAGTAGCAGAGTATGTGAAAGACCCCGCAACAGCAGCACAGAGTACGTGAGAGACCCCGCAACACTGCAACAGCAGCACAAAAAACATGAGACCCTGCCACAGCAGCACATGAAACGTGAGAGACCCCGCCACAGCAGCACAGGAAATGTGAGAGACCCCGCCACAGCAGCACAGAGCACATGAGAGACTCGTCAGTTTTCCTATGATGAGGACCATGCTCGTGTCCTTTCTTGGTTTGTTTGCCTATAGTCCCCCCTAAGCACGAGCATATCATCAAATGAAAACTTCAAAACAAAGAATACGCTAGAACCACAAAACAGATTTCTTCACCCCAGGTATCATTTGAATCAGTGTAACAACGCCAACAGGACAGTGCCTGTAGTTTACTGAGCAAAATCCTGCTGACAGGTTCTCTTTAATAGTGTCAAAATCGATGTCACACACTCTGCGCTTTACCATGCTGAAAGCACAATGCAACACTGGAGGAGCACATGGGGAAAAAAGTGAATCCAGCTCAAGAGATAAAATCACTTAACTTTAATAGTATTCATTTAAAATAAAAATAGGCTATTAGACATACAAAAACCGGATATACCGGAAGGAGAGTGCCTGTATAAACTGTATGCGTTTCGAACACACAAGTGTTAGTCTCAGTCAAATCACTATTAAAGTTAAGTGATTTCATCTCTTGGAGCCGGATTCGCTTTTTCCCACATGTGCATCTCTAGGCGTCTGGCAGAGACGCGAATCCGTGCTCCAGATTTCCTTGACTCATAAGGAAATTCATCTAAAGGGTGAGCTGTATTTATCTTTTTTTCATTTTGGAGGAGCGCAGGGCCACCGTAGCTCTGGCAGTCTGGCCAGCAAAAGCGCAGAGCTTACAAGCTCTATAGCGTCCTGAATTACAGAAGCAGCCCACTATTGTGAATGGGCACAAAGTTAAACTTTATGTTCTATGTGGTGGTGGTGCTGCTGTAAATTACCGTAACATTTATTGCCAGTAGAATTGAGAAAAAAAGATTTGCAGGACCCCATATTAGCAGTCTGTGGCTGCAGGACCACAGCCTGTTCTCTCCTAATCTGTGGGCCGAGGGCAAAATCAGATCACTATCACAGGGCCCTGGCCCGGCCACCACAGACTAACAACATGGCTGTGAATCTTTTTGCTCAACAAAAATTGCCACATTTCCTCACAGATTACAGTACATCGCCGTCGGTCCCAGCAGAGGAACCTGCGTGTCAAGGGACCCTTCTACGTAGGGATTGTCAAGATGACAGAACATCTCACCTCAGCGTCCTCCACCTCTTCAGCCTCGCTGCTCCTATCACTCTCCTCCTCGGAGAAGTTACTGTCCTCGCTGTCTGACATTTTATTCTGTTATGTGCTGAGGAGACAAAAAAAAACAAAAACAACCAAACACTGGCATGATGAGACGCAGCTGCATGCGGGTCCTAGACTCAGTACACACTGCAGGAAAGAACGTGTGATGGATTAAAGCAGAGCGTCAAGAATGGAACATGCCGGCTCGTATATCCTGTGAGGATTCGCTGCTCTATTGACTTAGTTGCGCTTTTTTACTTGTACGGAGCATAAAACATATATAAACAGCAGCACGGCGCAGGGCTGTGGAGTCAGTAAGCTAAACCTCCGACTCAGACTCCTCAGTTTTCCCGATTTCTCTCTCACTCCACAGCCCTGGTCACTACTGAGCATGTGCATAAAGTGCAGCACAGATTCATATTATATATATATATATATATATATATATATATATATATATATATATATATACATAGCATCGTGATTACTCGCTAATCCCGCGCCCTGCACAGTAGCTCTGCCCCCCCACATCACCACACATAATGCCGCCCCCATCCCACTATTACAAACAATCCCGCCCCCACCACATTTCCACACACAATCCCGCCCCCCCACCACATTACCACACACAATCCCGCCCCCACCACATTACCACACAATCCCGCACTCCCACCACATTTCCACACACAATCCCGCCCCCACCACATTACCACACACAATCCCGCCCCCCACCACATTATCACACATAAGCCCGCCCCCTGCACAGTAGCTCCGCCCCAACCCCCACACAATCCCGCCCCCCACCACAATACCACACAGTCCCGCCCCCCACCACATTACCACACACAGTCCCGCCCCCCACCACATTACCACACACAGTCCCGCCCCCCACCACATTACCACACACAGTCCCGCCCCCCACCACATTACCACACAGTCCCGCCCCCCACCACATTACCACACAGTCCCGCCCCCCACCACATTACCACACAGTCCCGCCCCCCACCACATTACCACACAGTCCCGCCCCCCATTAGCACACACAGTCCCGCCCCCATTACCACACAGGCCCGCCCCCATTACCACACAGTCCCGCCCCCCATTACCACACACAGTCCCGCCCCCCATTACCACACACAGTCCCGCCCCCCATTACCACACACAGTCCCGCCCTTCCGCCCCCCATTACCACACACAGTCCCGCCCTTCCACCCCCCATTACCACACACAGTCCCGCCCTTCCACCCCATTACCACACATAGTCCCGCCCCCCACCCCATTACCACACATAGTCCCGCCCCCCACCCCATTACCACACATAGTCCCGCCCCCCACCCCATTACCACACATAGTCCAGCCCCCACCACATTACCATATACAATCCCGCCCCCCACATTACCACACGAGGCTCTGTCCCCACACATTACCACACGAGGCTCCGTCCCCACACATTACCACACGAGGCTCCGTCCCCACACATTACCACACGAGGCTCTGTCCTCACACATTACCACACGAGGCTCCGTCCCCACACATTACCAAACGAGGCTCCGTCCCCACACATTACCACACGAGGCTCCGTCCCCACACATTACCACACGAGGCTCCGTCCCCACACATTACCACACGAGGCTCTGTCCCCACACATTACCACACAAATCCAGTTTGCTTTTGATTTTACACTGTGAATAAAATGTATTAGTATTATTCTGATTTTTAATTATTATTATTAACTTCATTTTAAGTTAATTTACCACCTGCGTAAGCGCTATTGAATGTTGTCATTATTTACTTTAGTTTAATCACTAGCAGCGTTAATTAGATAGCAATGAGCATGCCGAGCATTAGCTGGCTGGAAACAGCTAGTCTCAACTAAAAGCAGAGATCCTTACATCAGGAACAGAACCGACATTTTAGAACTTTCCCAGATTCTTATGACATTTTGAGCACATGCTGCATTGTACTACTGAACCCAATATATTATATATTTTTGGAGTCGTTACATTTTATACCAACTTCGAATCCACCAAAATGGACACCGACTTCGGCTCCACAGCCCTGGCATGGCGACATTGGGGAGCAGCACAGCACACGGCAGCACAGTGACACGGGGGATCAGGACAGTAAACAACACGGCAACGGGGGAGCAGCACAGTATACAACACGGCGACAGGGGGGAGCAGCACAGTATACAACACGGCGACAGGGGGGAGCAGCACAGTATACAACACGGCGACAGGGGGGAGCAGCACAGTATACAACACGGCGACAGGGGGGAGCAGCACAGTATACAACACGGCGACAGGGGGGAGCAGCACAGTATACAACACGGCGACAGGGGGGAGCAGTACAGTACATGGCAGCACGGTGACAGGGGGCAGCAGTACAGTACATGGCAGCACGGTGACAGGGGGGAGCAGCACAGTATACAACACGGCGACGGGGGAGCATAACAGTATATGGCAGCACTGCAACACGATGGAGCAACACAGTGCTAGGCAGCGTGGTGACAAGGGAGTAGTATAATATACGGCAGCACGGTGACATGAGGGGGAGCAGTACAGTGTACGGCAGCACCGGGGGGAGCAGTACAGTGTACGGCAGCACCGGGGGGAGCAGTACAGTGTACGGCAGCACCGGGGGGAGCAGTACAGTGTACGGCAGCACCGGGGGGAGCAGTACAGTGTACGGCAGCACCGGGGGGAGCAGTACAGTGTACGGCAGCACCGGGGGGAGCAGTACAGTGTACGGCAGCACCGGGGGGAGCAGTACAGTGTACGGCAGCACCGGGGGGAGCAGTACAGTGTACGGCAGCACCGGGGGGAGCAGTACAGTGTACGGCAGCACCGGGGGGAGCAGTACAGTGTACGGCAGCACCGGGGGGAGCAGTACAGTGTACGGCAGCACCGGGGGGAGCAGTACAGTGTACGGCAGCACCGGGGGGAGCAGTACAGTGTACGGCAGCACCGGGGGGAGCAGTACAGTGTACGGCAGCACCGGGGGGAGCAGTACAGTGTACGGCAACACCGGGGGGAGCAGTACAGTGTACGGCAGCACCGGGGGGAGCAGTACAGTGTACGGCAGCACGGTGACACGGGGCAGCACGGTGACAGTATACGGCAGCACGGTGACAGGGGGAGCGGTACAGTATACGGCAGCACGGTGACAGGGGGAGCGGTACAGTATACGGCAGCACGGTGACAGGGGGAGCGGTACAGTATACGGCAGCACGGTGACAGGGGGAGCGGTACAGTATACGGCAGCACGGTGACAGGGGGAGCGGTACAGTATACGGCAGCACGGTGACAGGGGGAGCGGTACAGTATACGGCAGCACGGTGACAGGGGGAGCGGTACAGTATACGGCAGCACGGTGACAGGGGGAGCGGTACAGTATACGGCAGCACGGTGACAGGGGGAGCGGTACAGTATACGGCAGCACGGTGACAGGGGGAGCGGTACAGTATACGGCAGCACGGTGACACGAGGGGGAGAGGTACAGTATACGGCAGCACGGTGACACGAGGGGGAGAGGTACAGTATACGGCAGCTCGGTGACACGGGGGAGCAGTACAGTATACGGCAGCACGGTGACACGGGGGAGCAGTAGTGTACGGCAGCACGGGGGGAGCAGTACAGTGTACGGCAGCACGGGGGGAGCAGTACAGTGTACGGCAGCACGGGGGGAGCAGTACAGTGTACGGCAGCACGGGGGGAGCAGTACAGTGTACGGCAGCACGGGGGGAGCAGTACAGTGTACGGCAGCACGGGGGGAGCAGTACAGTGTACGGCAGCACGGGGGGAGCAGTACAGTGTACGGCAGCACGGGGGGAGCAGTACAGTGTACGGCAGCACGGGGGGAGCAGTACAGTGTACGGCAGCACGGGGGGAGCAGTACAGTGTACGGCAGCACGGGGGGAGCAGTACAGTGTACGGCAGCACGGGGGGAGCAGTACAGTGTACGGCAGCACGGGGGGAGCAGTACAGTGTACGGCAGCACGGGGGGAGCAGTACAGTGTACGGCAGCACGGGGGGAGCAGTACAGTGTACGGCAGCACGGGGGGAGCAGTACAGTGTACGGCAGCACGGGGGGAGCAGTACAGTGTACGGCAGCACGGGGGGAGCAGTACAGTGTACGGCAGCACGGGGGGAGCAGTACAGTGTACGGCAGCACGGGGGGAGCAGTACAGTGTACGGCAGCACGGGGGGAGCAGTACAGTGTACGGCAGCACGGGGGGAGCAGTACAGTGTACGGCAGCACGGGGGGAGCAGTACAGTGTACGGCAGCACGGGGGGAGCAGTACAGTGTACGGCAGCACGGGGGGAGCAGTACAGTGTACGGCAGCACGGGGGGAGCAGTACAGTGTACGGCAGCACGGGGGGAGCAGTACAGTGTACGGCAGCACGGGGGGAGCAGTACAGTGTACGGCAGCACGGGGGGAGCAGTACAGTGTACGGCAGCACGGGGGGAGCAGTACAGTGTACGGCAGCACGGGGGGAGCAGTACAGTGTACGGCAGCACGGGGGGAGCAGTACAGTGTACGGCAGCACGGGGGGAGCAGTACAGTGTACGGCAGCACGGGGGGAGCAGTACAGTGTACGGCAGCACGGGGGGAGCAGTACAGTGTACGGCAGCACGGGGGGAGCAGTACAGTGTACGGCAGCACGGGGGGAGCAGTACAGTGTACGGCAGCACGGGGGGAGCAGTACAGTGTACGGCAGCACGGGGGGAGCAGTACAGTGTACGGCAGCACGGGGGGAGCAGTACAGTGTACGGCAGCACGGTGACACGGGGCAGCAGTACAGTGTGTGGCAGCACGGGGGGAGCAGTACAGTGTGAGGCAGCACGGTGACAGGGGGAGCAGTACAGTGTGAGGCAGCACGGTGACAGGGGGAGCAGTACAGTATACGGCAGCACGGTGACAGGGGGAGCAGTACAGTATACGGCAGCACGGTGACAGGGGGAGCAGTACAGTATACGGCAGCACGGTGACAGGGGGAGCAGTACAGTATACGGCAGCACGGTGACAGGGGGAGCAGTACAGTATACGGCAGCACGGTGACAGGGGGAGCAGTACAGTATACGGCAGCACGGTGACAGGGGGAGCAGTACAGTATACGGCAGCACGGTGACAGGGGGAGCAGTACAGTATACGGCAGCACGGTGACAGGGGGAGCAGTACAGTATACGGCAGCACGGTGACAGGGGGAGCAGTACAGTATACGGCAGCTCGGTGACAGGGGGAGCAGTACAGTATACGGCAGCACGGTGACAGGGGGAGCAGTACAGTATACGGCAGCACGGTGACAGGGGGAGCAGTACAGTATACGGCAGCACGGTGACAGGGGGAGCAGTACAGTATACGGCAGCACGGTGACAGGGGGAGCAGTACAGTATACGGCAGCACGGTGACACGAGGGGAGAGGTACAGTATACGGCAGCTCGGTGACACGAGGGGGAGAGGTACAGTATACGGCAGCTCGGTGACACGGGGGAGCAGTACAGTGTGTGGCAGCACGGGGGGAGCAGTACAGTATATGGCAGCACGGTGACAGGGGGAGCAGTACAGTATACGGCAGCTCGGTGACACGAGGGGGAGAGGTACAGTATACGGCAGCTCGGTGACACGGGGGGGAGCAGTACAGTATACGGCAGCACGGGGGGAGCAGTACAGTGTGTGGCAGCACGGGGGGAGCAGTACAGTGTGTGGCAGCACGGGGGGAGCAGTACAGTGTGTGGCAGCACGGGGGGAGCAGTACAGTGTGTGGCAGCACGGGGGGGGCAGTACAGTGTGTGGCAGCACGGGGGGGGCAGTACAGTGTGTGGCAGCACGGGGGGGGCAGTACAGTGTGAGGCAGCACGGGGGGAGCAGTACAGTGTGTGGCAGCACGGGGGGAGCAGTACAGTGTGTGGCAGCACGGGGGGAGCAGTACAGTGTGAGGCAGCACGGGGGGAGCAGTACAGTGTGAGGCAGCACGGGGGGAGCAGTACAGTGTGAGGCAGCACGGGGGGAGCAGTACAGTGTGAGGCAGCACGGGGGGAGCAGTACAGTGTGAGGCAGCACGGGGGGAGCAGTACAGTGTGAGGCAGCACGGGGGGAGCAGTACAGTGTGAGGCAGCACGGGGGGAGCAGTACAGTGTGAGGCAGCACGGGGGGAGCAGTACAGTGTGAGGCAGCACGGGGGGAGCAGTACAGTGTGAGGCAGCACGGGGGGAGCAGTACAGTGTGAGGCAGCACGGGGGGAGCAGTACAGTGTGTGGCAGCACGGGGGGAGCAGTACAGTGTGTGGCAGCACGGGGGGAGCAGTACAGTGTGTGGCAGCACGGGGGGAGCAGTACAGTGTGTGGCAGCACGGGGGGAGCAGTACAGTGTGTGGCAGCACGGGGGGAGCAGTACAGTGTGTGGCAGCACGGGGGGAGCAGTACAGTGTGTGGCAGCACGGGGGGAGCAGTACAGTGTGTGGCAGCACGGGGGGAGCAGTACAGTGTGTGGCAGCACGGGGGGAGCAGTACAGTGTGTGGCAGCACGGGGGGAGCAGTACAGTATACGGCAGCACAGGGGGAGCAGTACAGTGTGTGGCAGCACGGGGGGAGCAGTACAGTGTGTGGCAGCACGGGGGGAGCAGTACAGTGTGTGGCAGCACGGGGGGAGCAGTACAGTATACGGCAGCACAGGGGGAGCAGTACAGTGTGTGGCAGCACGGGGGGAGCAGTACAGTGTGTGGCAGCACGGGGGGAGCAGTACAGTGTGTGGCAGCACGGGGGGAGCAGTACAGTGTGTGGCAGCACGGGGGGAGCAGTACAGTGTGTGGCAGCACGGGGGGAGCAGTACAGTGTGTGGCAGCACGGGGGGAGCAGTACAGTGTGAGGCAGCACAGGGGGAGCAGTACAGTGAGGCAGCACAGGGGGAGCAGTACAGTGTGAGGCAGCACAGGGGGAGCAGTACAGTGTGAGGCAGCACAGGGGGAGCAGTACAGTGTGAGGCAGCACAGGGGGAGCAGTACAGTGTGTGGCAGCACGGGGGGAGCAGTACAGTGTGAGGCAGCACAGGGGGAGCAGTACAGTGTGAGGCAGCACAGGGGGAGCAGTACAGTGTGAGGCAGCACGGGGGGAGCAGTACAGTGTGAGGCAGCACAGGGGGAGCAGTACAGTGTGAGGCAGCACGGGGGGAGCAGTACAGTGTGTGGCAGCACGGGGGGAGCAGTACAGTGTGAGGCAGCACGGGGGGAGCAGTACAGTGTGTGGCAGCACGGGGGGAGCAGTACAGTGTGAGGCAGCACAGGGGGAGCAGTACAGTGTGAGGCAGCACGGGGGGAGCAGTACAGTGTGAGGTAGCACAGGGGGAGCAGTACAGTGTGAGGCAGCACGGGGGGAGCAGTACAGTGTGTGGCAGCACGGGGGGAGCAGTACAGTGTGTGGCAGCACGGGGGGAGCAGTACAGTGTGTGGCAGCACGGGGGGAGCAGTACAGTGTGAGGCAGCACGGGGGGAGCAGTACAGTGTGTGGCAGCACGGGGGGAGCAGTACAGTGTGAGGCAGCACGGGGGGAGCAGTACAGTGTATGGCAGCACGGGGGGAGCAGTACAGTGTATGGCAGCACGGGGGGAGCAGTACAGTGTGAGGCAGCACAGGGGGAGCAGTACAGTGTGAGGCAGCACGGGGGGAGCAGTACAGTGTGTGGCAGCACGGGGGGAGCAGTACAGTGTGAGGCAGCACGGGGGGAGCAGTACAGTGTGTGGCAGCACGGGGGGAGCAGTACAGTGTGAGGCAGCACAGGGGGAGCAGTACAGTGTGAGGCAGCACGGGGGGAGCAGTACAGTGTGAGGTAGCACAGGGGGAGCAGTACAGTGTGAGGCAGCACGGGGGGAGCAGTACAGTGTGTGGCAGCACGGGGGGAGCAGTACAGTGTGAGGCAGCACGGGGGGAGCAGTACAGTGTGTGGCAGCACGGGGGGAGCAGTACAGTGTGAGGCAGCACGGGGGGAGCAGTACAGTGTGTGGCAGCACGGGGGGAGCAGTACAGTGTGAGGCAGCACGGGGGGAGCAGTACAGTGTATGGCAGCACGGGGGGAGCAGTACAGTGTATGGCAGCACGGGGGGAGCAGTACAGTGTGAGGCAGCAGGGTGACGGGAGCAGTACAGTGTGAGGCAGCAGGGTGACGGGAGCACTACAGCTCCCCATGGCTCTTCTCCTCCTCTCCAGTATGACTTGTCACACGTCCATACTCAGAGGCAGTGAGGCCCAGCAGACAGGCTGCAGTAGGCGGCAGTGAGGATACAGGCACACAGCACAGTCCACTCCCGGGCCCCGTGGGCCGGTGCACCAGCACAGACACTAATACTGCTGTGTAAACGGCACCGTACACAAGACTCACCGCGCAGCCCCGACAGACGGCCCGCTCAGCGGAGAGCTCACCACCTGCAACTACTTCCGGACTAGCGCGGATGTGACGTGTGAGGCTGCGCGCCGCAAGTGGACCGTAGACGTGAAAGAGGCGCGCAGGATGTGACGTCAGACGTACAGTGCTAAGAGAGAGTTTTGTACCACGTGGTCTGAAATTACCAATCGGATGAGAAAAAAATGCATCCCGTAGCAAAGTAGTCACCACATTCAGTTAACTGGCTGGGGATGAGCTTGAGAGAGTGCAAGTGGCCGGTTGTGTGATTGGGATTCTGTCCTCACAAATGGGGACACTTTATCAGCCGGTGTCTCTGTCAGCCTGTACACTCACTAGCAGAGGTGTAACTGCCCAGCAGACATTTTTCGTGTCACCAGGCTTTATTTCTGCATTTGCCATAAATTTGCACCAATTTTCGGTGCCGTCACCGCAGAACTTACTGATGAAAACTTTTTAGCAGTAAACGGATGGTTGTTACCGATATTAACCAATCCCAGAGTTGGTTTCTTCTTTTAAAATGCTTTGGAAAAATGTAAGCTGTGTTCTTATTGGTTGCTCTGGGCCACGAGGACGGGATCGGTAAGCGAGCTGTGGTTTGCGATGACACCGTTCATTTTACCATAAAATGTGCTGAAGAACAGGGCAGAAAATCCAGTGGCGAAAAAAATAAAAACTCTGCCATTGTTTTTTTTTTCTTACAGAGTTTGTTTTTTGGTAAAAAAAAAAATGACATGCTAACGTGATTCTTCGGGTCAGTGCCATTACGGTGATATGTAGCCTGTAGTGTTTGTTTTATTACTTAAAGGGGTTGTCCTTCTACTCCGTCATCCTCTTCTGACTCTCCAGTAAAATACTAACGCTCATAGTCACCTCCGGTGCAGCGGCGCCATTACTCGCTCTCCAGGGCTCATGTGGCATTGTGTTACGCCATCCCTGAGGCAAGTAAGCGCTGGCTTTACTTTCCTATGGAGAGAACTGACATCTGGAGGACATGAGAAAGCAGCTCTCTTCCTCCGGACGCCTGAATGTGTCTGAAATGTAGAAACTCCTGGCCATAGTTTAGTTGTGTCCAACAAGGACATTGTTGTGCTTCTAGTCTTAGAGGTGGCCACCGCAGACCTCCACATGGCGCTGCTATACACGGTTTTCCTCTATTCAGACGACTGATGAAGGTCTTGTGTTGACTACAACGTCTCTATTTTTTATGGATTTACTACTGGTGATGAGCGAGTGTACTCGTTACTCGAGTTCAAGTATTTATGACTGCTCGGAGATTTAGTTTTTGTCGACGCAGCTGCATGATTTGGGCTGCAAGACAGCCTGAATACATGTGGGGGTTGCCTGGTTGTTAGGGAATACCCACATGTATTCAGGCTGTCTAGCAGCTGCAAATAATCCAGCTGCCTCGACAAAAACTAAATCTCCGAGCAGTCATAAATACTCAGAGATCACCCGAGCGTGCTCTGGAAAACCTGAACAACGAGTACACTCGCTCATTACTATTTACTACGCTTAATAAATTTCCTTGTTGAACACATCTAAACGAGTGCCCAGTGTTTCTAAATGACAGTTCACGGATATAGTTATCTTATGCACCACTATTTTTCCAGAAGTGCCTTGTTTTCTTTTCATTATTTTTTCTGAAGAGGGAGAGAGTGAAGGCAGCGCTGATTGGCCACACCGATTGTGTGACATAATGCCACAGAAGCTACTGGAATGACATTTCCAACAGAGGGGAGTATAAGGCTGGAGTCAGACCAGCGTATAGCATTCAATGCATGAGCCTCTATGCTTCTCTTAACCCCTTAGTGACGGAGCCAATTTGCTGATTAATGATCAGGCCAATTTATACAATTCTGACCACTGTCACTTTATGAGGTTATAACTCTGGAACGCTTTAACGGATCCCGTTGATTCTGAGATTGTTTTTTCATGACATATTGTACTTCATGTTAGTGGTAACATTTCTTCAATATTACTTGCGTTTATTTATGAAAAAAAATGGAAATATGGCGAAATCTTTTTAAATTATGCAATTTTCAAACTTTGAATATTTATGCCCTTGAATCAGAGAGAGATGTCACACAAAATAGTTAATAACATTTCCCACATGTCTACTTTACATCAACACAATTTTGGAAACAAAATGGTTTTTTTGTTAGGGAGTTATAAGGGTTAAAATTTGACCAGCGATTTCTCATTTTTACAACAACATTTTCAAAACTATTTTTTAGGGACCATTCCACATTTACAGTCACTTTGAGGGGTCTATATGGCTGAAAATACCCAAAAGTGACACCATTCTAAAAACTGCACCCCTCAAGGTGCTCAAAACCACATTCAAGAAGTGTATTAACTCTTTACGTGCTTCACAGGAACAGTGTGGAATTAAAAAGTTAACATTTAACTTTTTTTTAACAAACATTTTACTTCAGAACCAATTTTTTTTATTTTCACAAGTGTAAAAAGAGAAAGTGAACCACAAAATTTGTTGTGCAATTCCTTCTGAATACGCCGATACCCCATATGTGGGGGTAAACCACTGTTTGGGTGCATGGCAGAGCTTGGAAGAGAGTGAGCGCTATTTGACTTTTTCAATGCAGAATTGGCTGGAATTGAGATCGAAAGCCATGTCACTTTTGGGGAGCCCCTGATGTGCCTAAACAGTGGAAACCCCCACAATTGACACCATTTTGGAAACTAGACCCCTTAAGGAACTTATCTAGATGTATGGTGAGCACTTTGAACCCCCAAATGCTTCACAGAAGTTTATAATGTAGAGCTGTGAAAATAAAAAATCAGATTTTTTCCACAAAAATGATCTTTTCGCCCCCAAATTTTTATTTTCACAAGGGTAACAGGAGAAATTAGACCACCAAAGATGTTGTGCAATTTGTCCTGAGTACGCCGATACCCCATATGTGGGGGTAAACCACTGTTTGGGTGCATGGCAGAGCTCGGAAAGGAAGGAGCGCCGTTTGACATTTTCAACGCAGAATTGTCTGGAATTGAGATTGGACGCCATGTCGCTTTTGGGGAGCCCCTGATGTGCCTAAACATTGAAACCCTCCACAAGTGACACCATTTTGGAAACTAGACCCCTTAAGGAATTTATCTAGATGTGTGGTGAGCACTTTGAACCCCCAAGTGCTTCACAGAAGTTTATAACGCAGATCCATGAAAATAAAAAATCTATTTATTGTCCTCAAAAATGATTTTTTAGCCCACAATTTTTTATTTTCACAAGGGTGACAGGAGAAATTGGACCCCAAAAGTTGTCTAGTTTGTCCTGAGTACGCCGATGCACCATATGGGGGGGACCACTGGTTGGGCGCACGTCTGGGCTCGGAAGGGAAGTAGTGACGTTTTAAAATGCAGACTTTGATGGAATGGTCTGCGGGCGTCATGTTGCATTTGCAGAGCCGGTGATGTACCTAAACAGTAGAAACCCCCCACAACTGACCCCATTTTGGAAACTAGACCCCCCCCCCAAGGAGCTTTTCTAGATGTGTGGTGAGCACTATGAACCCCCAAGTGCTTCACAGAAGTTTATAACGCAGAGCTGTGAAAATAAAAATCTTTTTTTTCCCACAAAAATAATTTTTTTAGCCCCCATTTTTGTATTTTGCCAAGGGTAACAGGAGAAATTGGACCCCAAAAGTTGTTTTTCAATTTGTGCTGAGTATGTCAATGCCCCATATGTGGGAGAAAACTACTGTTTGGGCACACGGGGCTCAGAAGGGAAGTGGTGACGTTTTGGAATGCAGACTTTGATGGAATGGTCTGCGAGTATCATGTTGCATTTACAGAGTCCTTGATGTGCCTAAACAGTAGAAACCCCCACAAGTGGCTCCATTTTGGAAACTAGATCCTCCCAAGGAGCTTATTTAGATGTGTTGTGAGCACTTTAAATGCCCAAGTGCTTCACAGAAGTTTATAACGCAGAGCTGTGAAAATAAAAAAATCTTTTTTTTCCACAAAAATGATTTTTTAGCCCCCAATTTGTTTTTATTTTCCCAAGGGTAACAGGAGAAACTGGACCCTAAAAGTTGTTGTCCAATTTATCCTGAGTACCCTGCTGCCCCATATGTGAGGGTAAACCACTGTTTGGGCGCATGGCAGGGCTCAGAAGGGAGGGAGCACTATTTGACTTTTTGAACGCAAAATTGGCTGGAATCGGCGCCATGTTGCGTTTGGAGACCCCCTGATGTACCTAAACAGTGGAAACCCTCCAATTCTAACTCCAAGCCTAACCCCAACACATCCCTAACCCTAATCCAAACCCTATTCATTATCCTAATCACAACCCTAACCCCAACACACCCCTAACCCTAATCACAACCCTAACTATAACCCTAATCACAACCCTAACCCTAATCCCAACCCTAACTATAACCCTAATCACAACCCTAACCCCAACACACCCCCAACCCTAATCACAACCCTAACTATAACCCTAATCACAACCCTAATCCCAACACACCCCTAATCCCAATCCTAATCACAACCCTAATCCTAACCATAACCCTAATCACAACCCTAACCCCAACACACTCCTAACCCCAACACACCCCTAACCCTAATCCCAACCCTAACTATAACCCTAATCACAACCCTAACCTCAACACAACCCTAATCCCTACCCTAACCTTAATCAAAACACTAACCCAATACACCCCCAACCGTAATCCCAACCCTAATCCCAATACACCCCTAATCCCAACCATAACCCTAATCCCAAGCCTAACCCTAATCCCAAACCTAACTCTAAACCCAACCCTAACACTAATCTCAACCCTAATCCAAACCTAACCCTAATCACAAACCTAACTCTAATCCCAACCCTAATCTCAACCTAATCCAAACCCTAATCACAACTCTAACCCTAACTTTATCCCCAAATTGGAAATAGATACATTTTCTTTATTTTATAATTTTTTCCTAACTAAGGGGGAGTTTATTTACTATTTTTTTATTTTGATCACTGTGATAGGGTCTATCACAGTGACCAAAATGAACCAATAGGAAAAATCTATTGTTGCCGGGTGTCGGCCGGCCGATCTTGGCGGGCGCACTACGCATGTGTAATAATTATAGGGGATAATTCAGGAGACTCTTTGCGTGGAACAAGACAACAGGACACAGTTTTATAAGTGGTAAAGTTTATATTATCACACGGTGATTCAAACAAGTGCAGAGAGAAACTCAAGTCCACAACACTTGGTGCAAATAATAAACGCAGCTTAGCAGTCAATAGGAAACTTCAGAGGTAGATGCAAACAAACAGAAAGTCTATGAAACACAGTTATTCTTGAGGAAACTTGACACAAATAGATCCTTGACTTAGTCCAGACACAGATAGATAAGCTTATAAGGCAGTTCAAATAATATCTTAGCACAACCAGGAAGGCCTGGTTAATAGTCTTAGGTTATTGCAGAGCAGCACAGCTTACATGTCCAGCAAATGCAGATGGAAGTAACACGAGCAGCAGATGAAGGAGGATTACTGAACACTGGTGTATGCAGCAGGAACTCAGAGCAGAGTGGCAGGATCTCCAACACAGGTTCATAGGAGCAGGTGCAGGTGCAAGGCCAGGGAGTAATCAGGAGCTGGATGCAAAGCAGAATAATCTAGCACAGACTGAAGGCTGGGGTGGAGTTTTATAGCAGGAAGACAAGTGCACATGAGACCAAAGACGCCATGTTGGAAAAGGGCAGTAATACACAAAAGGTAAAAAATGTTCAGAGTCCTGACAGCATGCGCCCACGATTTTCTTCCCTGATAAAGATGGCGGCGCCCATGGGGGAATGCAGGAGGGCCGAGGAGCATCGGGAGACACTGGTAAGTATCGGGCGGCGATTGTGGACCCGATTTCTCTGTCCTCTGATATGCGATCACATCGGAGGACAGAGAAATCAAATGGCACAGTGGGTTTTATTTTTTTTTGCTGTCGCCGATATATGGTTAATACCGGCGATCACAACCCGGGGGTCGGTAAAAACCGACCCTGATCATGTTCTTTGGGGTCTCGGCTACCCCCAGCAGCCGAGACCCTGAGATCTGCCAGGTGCCAGCCGGCAGATCTCGACGGGCGCACTGCGCCCGCCATTTTCTTCCCAGAAGAAGATGGCGGGCCCAAGGGGAGAAGCATGAGGAGCACCAGGGGGGGGGGGGGGGGTTCGGGAACCTTATTTCTCTGTCCTCTGATATGTGATCACATCGGAGGGCAGAGAAATTAGATGGCACAGCGGACTTTTATTTTTCTTTCTTGCGGTCGCCGGTAACCATTTAATACCGGCGATCGCAACCCGAGGGTCGGTAAAAACCGACCCGAATCATGTTCTCTGGGGTCTCGGCTACCCCCGGCAGCTGAGACCCTGGAGAAAATCCGACTCTGGGGGGCTCTATACACTTTTTCCACAGGCACTGTGGTTTAACGTCGCTGTGGTTTAAGTACCCTTAACTACCACTGTTAAAAGGTGTATCGGCGGTTATTAAGGGGTTAATATGTCCTAGAACTCTGTTTGCCTTTTTTGCTGCTGCATTACACTGTTGACTCGTGTAGTCTGTGATCTAAGCTGTTGCTTAGTTCTATTCCTCCCATTCTGAAGATTTAATTTTCGTTTTTCGCGCCCAGATATAGAATCTTGCATTTCTCCGTTAAAAACCATTCTTATCTTGATCCTTCTGAATCCTCTCTCTCTGTCTTCTATACTGTTAGCTATCCCTCCTAGCTTTGCATCGTCTGCAAATTTGATGAGTTTACCTTCAGTTCCCTTATCTAGATGATTTATAAAAATGTTGAATGACATTGAGTGTTTCAATTGGGGTAACACTCTTCCAATTGAATGTACAACCACTTATTACCACTCATTATTCTGTATGGAGCACTATGTTGTGCGCAGAATACTGTATGGAGGACTATACTGTCCGGTTTGTGAACTATTATAGAATTTACAATGAAATTCACTCATGTAATGTAAGACGTAAGTGAAATCTTTGTGAAACAACAAATGGCGGTTTGTAGAAGGAGCGCTAGCGGCCGTCCCAATGAGGAGGAAATAAGTGCGCAGGTTCCCGCAGCTCCAGCCGGATACCCCACAACGGGGGAGAAAGACTTTGCAACAGGAACAGAATAGCCGGTCTCAGGAGCGCAGAAGGAGAACACAGACACCAGTTAGAGTAAAAGCGTTGTAGTTTTACCCTAACTGGTGTCTGTGTTCTCCTTCTGCGTTCCTGAGACCGGCTATTCTGTTCCTGTTGCAAGTAAGTGAAATCTTTGGCATTGTACTATACCTACATTTCTCCAACGTATCTGTGCATCATAAATCATGGTATATGTTAAAGGGTCCCATGAAAACAAGTGATTAAGTTCTGTATTCATCCACCCTGGTCTCTTTAAATGCTTCCAATTCTTCCTTCTTTTCGAGATTGTTACCGATTGTGCGATAAGAATTTCATTTAGCAAAATCTCCCATCCTTCTTGGACATTTCTGTCCTTTAGAACATCCGGCCATTGGACCATTCCAACCTTCCTTCTGAGTCCATTAAAATCTGCCTTTCTGAAGTCCAACCTTAAAGTCTGAGTCTTTGCTGGTCTTCCTCCTCTTTAAATCCCAAATTCGAGGATAGCATGATCGCTGCTCCCTAAATTACCAGCCACCTTTACGTCTTCAACTATTTTCTCCCTGTTGTTAAGAATTAGGTACAAGATGGCAGATCCTCTTGTTCTTTCTTCTACCTTTTGAAAGATAAAGTTGTCAGCAAGAAAAGATAAGAATTTTCTGGTCCCATTACTTTTGCCTGAGAGAGATTCCCAACAAATATCTTCATCGTTAAAAGACACGCCCCCACTTCCTGTAGAGAGATAAAGACCCTCCCCCACTTCCTGTAGAGATAAAGACACACCCCCACTTCCTGTAGAGATAAAGACCCTCCCCCACTTCCTATAGAGAGATAAAGACCTTCCCCACTTCCTGTAGAGAGATAAAGACCCTCCAACACTTCCTGTAGAGAGATAAAGACCTATCCCTACTTCCTGTAGGGATAAAGACACGCCCCCACTTCCTGTAGAGAGATAAAGACCCTCCAACACTTCCTAGAGAGATAAAGACCCACCCCAATTCCTGTAGAGAAAGACACCCCCCCACTTCCTGTAGAGAGATAAAGACGGCCCCACTTCCTGTAGATAAGGACCTGTCCTCACTTCTTAAAGAGATAAAGACACGCCCCCACTTCCTGTAGAGAGATAAAGACCCTCCCCCACTTCCTGTAGAGATAAAGACACACACCCACTTCCTGTAGAGATAAAGACCCTCCCCCACTTCCTATAGAGAGATAAAGACCTTCCCCACTTCCTGTAGAGAGATAAAGACCCTCCAACACTTCCTGTAGAGAGATAAAGACCTATCCCTACTTCCTGTAGGGATAAAGACACGCCCCCACTTCCTGTAGAGAGATAAAGACCCTCCAACACTTCCTAGAGAGATAAAGACCCACCCCAATTCCTGTAGAGAAAGACACCCCCCCACTTCCTGTAGAGAGATAAAGACGGCCCCACTTCCTGTAGATAAGGACCTGTCCTCACTTCTTAAAGAGATAAAGACACGCCCCCACTTCCTGTAGAGAGATAAAGACCCTCCCCCACTTCCTGTAGAGATAAAGACACACCCCCACTTCCTGTAGAGATAAAGACCCTCCCCCACTTCCTATAGAGAGATAAAGACCTTCCCCACTTCCTGTAGAGAGATAAAGACCCTCCAACACTTCCTGTAGAGAGATAAAGACCTATCCCTACTTCCTGTAGGGATAAAGACACGCCCCCACTTCCTGTAGAGAGATAAAGACCCTCCAACACTTCCTAGAGAGATAAAGACCCACCCCAATTCCTGTAGAGAAAGACACCCCCCCACTTCCTGTAGAGAGATAAAGACGGCCCCACTTCCTGTAGATAAGGACCTGTCCTCACTTCTTAAAGAGATAAAGACATGCCCCCACTTCCTGCAGAGATAAAGACCCTCCCCCACTTCCTATAGAGAGATAAAGACCTTCCCCACTTCCTGTAGAGAGATAAAGACCCTCCAACACTTCCTGTAGAGAGATAAAGACCTATCCCTACTTCCTGTAGGGATAAAGACACGGCCCCACTTCCTGTAGAGAGATAAAGACCCTCCAACACTTCCTAGAGAGATAAAGACCCACCCCAATTCCTGTAGAGAAAGACACCCCCCCACTTCCTGTAGAGAGATAAAGACGGCCCCACTTCCTGTAGATAAGGACCTGTCCTCACTTCTTAAAGAGATAAAGACATGCCCCCACTTCCTGCAGAGATAAAGACACGCCCCCTCCTCCAGTTCAGCTCTGGCTTTCACCCGCTGCTCCAGTTTTTGTGTTTTGGTTGCAGCGGTGAAGTCCCTACTGCAGCTCACAGTACCACTGCAGCCAATCATTGACCTTGGTGGCTTGTGCTGTCTACATCGGCGGGGTCACTAGGCTCAGTGATTGGCTGCTGCAGTGATGTGTGCTACAGTCATGATGTCACCGGTGCAGCCAAAACACAGCAGCAGCATCGGGGAGTCAGCTCTGGACCTGGGGAGGGTGAGCACCTTCTGTTTTTTTTTTTTTTTTTTTACAAGTATCCAGGCTTTTGGGATCCACTTTTCGTTCAAAGTGGAAAAAAACTTCAAGTATTTCATAATCAAGAAATCTTCGGAGGGGTTTTGCTATAATACAGAACGGTCCGGGCTCTGGTGATGTACGGGGCACGTGCATCGCTGTGGGCTGTTTGCACGGGACTTTTTTCTAGCAGGTCCATGAAATAAACGAGCACAGAGGGATTCCGGTAATGGTAAGAGCTTCTTTTATTGACAATACAAAACGATTACAGAAATGTAATGTACACTTATATAAAATGAGCCGACAAGTAATGAGGATTAATAACTGCTCATGGTTATTTACACGGGTGAGTCTATATTACACCACCCCAGTATACATACCCCGGGGCTCAGTCCATAGTGCGGCCTGATCTCACAACGGAGGCCAAGAATATGTGATATCACCACACATTATTGCTACGTACCTTTTGGAAGTGGAGTCAAATTGGTCCACAAATATTCTACTGTACAACACCACAGTGGCGAGAATGTGTCCCCCGCCATAACCCTACTGTAATGTGGCCTAAAGGGCGAGCACTTGTCACCTGCTCCCCCAAACTGCAACCCAAATTTTCTTGTAGCGTGCTGATTGATTTGTTATGTAGGTAGTCTCCAAGAATGACTTTGGTTTTTAAGACAAAAGCTTGAAATCAGCGTTGGTCCGACAATCTTCGGCATGTATGATACATTTTCTCGGTTGTGGTACCATTATACGCAAAATTGCATCACACACGCAGCTGAAAATTAGTTAATAAAGGTCTAATACTGATTAAAGGGGTTGTCTGGGATTAGAAAGACATGACTGCTATCTGCAAAACACAGTGCCACCTCTGTGGACAGGCCTTGTGTGGTATTGCACCTCTGAAACCATCACTTCAATGGAGCCCAGTTCTAATATCGGGCACGAGCTGTAGACAGGGTCAGTGCTGTTTTTGGACAAAGGGAGACTTTTTTTTTGTAATCTTGCACTATTGTATTGTATCACTTGTTTTGTGTTTTTTTCTCCCCCTCTTTGATTATATTGCATTTTAAAAAAATAATAATAATTTTAGGGCAAAATCGCCAGTATTTTTTTACGCTTCATAGAGGAAAGATGATATGGATTTATATAGGAAAGTGCTTATTATTATTAAGATACTAAATAGCGATGAGCGCACGTGCTCGGATAAGGTGTTATCTCAGCATGCTCGGGGGCTAACAGAGTGTCTTCAGCTTGCTTGAATACTGTGTTCAAGCCTGTTATATGTAAGGCTGTAATAATTGCTGGATGAGATCTTCTCATGAATAAATATCGACTGTTTGGCTTCGGATTGTGCCTCAGTCTGGACATGGAGTTGTAGCTTCAACGATTAGTTAAAGGGGTTTTTCAGGACTATTTAATTTTGTTTAGAATGGGCCTAAGAACTAACAGGCACAATGTTGTTACTACCTACCTGTTGTGCTCTGCTGGCACTGAGTGGTCTCAGACCACTCCTGCTGGCGATTCCGCAGACGACACATCGACAGGGCAGCGGTTTCTCTTCCACTCTGCTCTGTTCACTGCTGACGTCATGTTGATTAACAGCCGGCTCCCCACTGCCAAACTGCAGGGAGACTGCTGTCAATCAGTGTGACATCAGCAGTCACACCACGTAGACAGAGCAGCCCAGAAGAAGAGTTGCTCTGCCGACGTGGAGCAGCTGAATCTCCAGCAGGAGCGGCCGGTGGCTGCTCTGAGCACATGGCGGGTAGAACAGGCAGGTAATTAGCAACTACTTGCCTGTTAGTTTTTAGGCCCATAGTAAAAAAATAAAATAGTTCTGGACAACCCCTTTAAAGAGGTTGTTTTGTGCAGACATCTTCTGGGGTTCACCTGCCTAGGATCCCCTTCTATGACAAACTTAAGCCATTTGTTTGAGTCTCCTCCAACAAAATCAGCTAGTGATGTCTCTAATGAGTGTACTTTCACTAGCTGCAGGAAAGATATATATCTTGGTACCGTGTTAGCCAGTAGATAGAAAGATGTTTAGAATTGAGAGTCCTCAGTGGTTGATACCTTTTCATGGCTAACTGAAAACATGGTAACAAATTGCAAGCTTTCGAGACTACTCAGGTCTCTTCATCAGGCAAAGACTAATACAAATTCTGAAGAATCACATATTTATGCACAACACAGCACAGAAAAAAAAAAAACATGGATAAGACAGGTGGCGTGAAGCAGAATTACCACGAGTGATAAACAGTTATGTCCATAAATATTGGGCCAGTTCTTAGACAAGGAATCTGGAGGTGCTAAGGGGAGCTGCACGGAAATTACAACCTTTACTACAAAAAGATGCCCGATTGCAATCCATTTTTCCAGACCCCCCACTACTGTGTTTTAGGCAGCCCCCAAATCTAAGAAGCATCATTGTCACGAGCTCCCTGTCCTCTCCAACAGCTGCAGGTACCTTTCCTTGCAATCAGAAAAAATGTAAAACCTGTCCATTTATAATGACCACGGACAAGATAAAGATCCCCAACTCACATCAGGACTACAAGATACCAGGTTCTTTCAGCTGCATCACATCTAATGTGGTGTACCTAATTATATGTACTAAATGTCCAATTGGGGTCTCTATGTGGGGGAGACAGGGTAAAAGCTTAGAACAAGGATGAATTCTCACCGCCACACAATAAGAGAAAAAAGAATGGATCTACCTGTGGCAATACATTTGTCTCCCAAATCATAGCATTATGGACATGAAATTACTTGTATTAAAGGGTAACTTTAAAACTCAGACAAAAGAGTCTGGGAATATAAACTGATGACGACCTTTGACTGTCTTAGTGGTGGAATGAATGTGTCGCACGGATTTATGTCTTTTTACATCAACTAAGGAACTTGCCCCTCAGACTATAAGGGGTCATCACAACAGAGACCCTAATCACAGGACAATAAAACATTCCTTATCTAAGAACTGGCCCAACATTTATGGACATAACTGTTTATCACTCATGGTAATTCTGCTTCATGCCACCTGTCTTATCCATGGTTTTTTTTTTTTTTTTTTTCTGTGCTATGTTGTGCTTAAATATGTGATTCTTCAGAATTTGTATTAGTCTTTGCCTGATGAAGAGACTTGAGTAGTCTCGAAAGCTTGCAATTTGTTACCATCTTTTCAGTTAGCCATTAAAAGGTATCAACCACTGAGGACTCTCAATTCTAAACATCTTTCACTAGATACAGATACCACTGATGCATATCAGTGCAGACCTACCATGGGGTTGCACCCTATCAAGGACAGTTAATAAATAACAGGGCAAGACTCCACTATTAATAATTTCCTATAGCAAACCACGGAGTATAAATCCACCCAAAAGACTCAATATAAAATCGTAACACCTCTTTATTTGAAAATATATATAACATAAAGATAAAACACTTGACAGACAGGTTACATTAATAGTACGTGTATGGCGGACAAGAGGACACTCACAGTGGCACCAGGGAGACAGGAAACGCCAGTGATTTACCAGGGCAGGTGAGAGCCGTCATGAGGTATATCATGTATCATTAAAAGTGCATAGTGCAAATGGGCACCACCACTACCTGGTGAATCACTAAATGTATTAATATACCTCCATATCCGTGTAGTTTAATGGCAGGCAGTCATATGGGTGTGTATGGCACAAGTAGCCAACCAAGTATACTGCCATACCTAATTGTTTGCCATAGAGGTCAGTGCACAGTAGCAAAAAGAGGCTTAGCCCGTCTTACCCGAATATCTCGGTGCTGGTGTCAGTCCGGCGGCCCCGACGCGCGTTTCGCGTTAGGCTTCCTCGGGGGGTCGTATTTGTGTGTATGCCCGGGCCTGTGTTTTAAAGCTAAATGGCAGCTGTATAGAAGGAACCGCCATAATTGGCGCATGCGCACCGCCATCACTGAGCGCACTACAGACATCACTTCCAGCATTTCCGGTGGACAAGGCAGGCGGGGAAAATCTCCCTCGTGACGTCATTTCCTGCCCTGCCACTGATGGACAGCTGTAGGTATGTCCGCTAAACCCAGTCGTGGCGCGCATGCGTACCAGCGGTATTACTCACTTGCGCTATCAAAATGAGTCACAGTAAAAGGCCCATATAACAGAAGTCCCGTCATAACGCTTAGGTGTAAGAAAAAAATGAAAAGGTCCCGTTATGACGCATAAGCGTCGGACCATACTATATAATACAAACAGGGAACTAATGCCGTAATGAACGATCCCTTTACAGCGCACAAGCGCACGAAAAACAGTAACCCTTATAACCAAGGGGAGATGAAAGTGGGACATTAGTGCGCTATATCGCACTCAACATACTGCAATATAGGTATAATAACCAAGCATCTATATAAAAAAGAATCTAGGTGGCAGATATTGTTTGCTGGAAAACATAACAACATGTGAGACGAAAAAAATGTGAAAAATGGGGGAGAAGTCACTTAACCCTTCAACATCAGTGTTGAAGTGAAATAAAAAACAAAAACAAAAAAGAATAATAATAATAAATGTAAAGTGCAAATAGTGTAGTATAGAAAGTGAGCACATAATGTGCCAGCCCAATATAGACAAATATCCAATATAAATAGACTATAATATAAAATGTATATATATATATACAAACATAATATCAATAAACATGTATTAAACATAATCTTATTCATAACACTAATACAGTGTACAAAATAAGGTGACATATAAAACCCAAAGTCCAGCAAACCTATACTTTGACTATCCCAACCCATAACCACCTCATATTCACAATACGATGAATGATATATAACGCAAGGCAAAATTGCTCATGTTCTTATCCACTCCGTTTCTTCCACCAGGGGATACTGCTGTCAACGTCTCCAGATGTCATACACAGGACCAGGATAACAGGCAATTGATGGAATAAATACGTGAAGTACAGGTACTAAAATAAACATAAAAACACACAAAATTAAAATCCAGACACAAGGGATTATAAACGGACCCAGCTCTTCATATCTATAAAAATGGAGCAAAACTAAGTTGTTCATTCAAGCAGTGAGGGGACAACGTCCCCAACACCGAAATCCATCGACATTCAAGTTGTGCTAATTTTTTCTTTAAGTCTCCACCCCTTATTCCACTCCTCACATGATCTATACCGAAGACACTTAGATCTTTAGGGTTACATTGGTGATATTTGTAAAAGTGTCTAGGTATCGTTTTGAGGGAACCCACATCCTTTGTTTCTTTCGCTGCCATAATATCTCTAATGTGTTCCCGAGTCCTGATCCTCAACTCGCGTGAGGTCAGTCCCACGTAGGATAGGCCACATGTGCATTTTGCCATGTAGACAACATAAGAGGTACTGCAGGAAATATAGTCCGTTATTTTAAATTCTTTTTTGCCGTCAACAGAAGCAAATGATAGAGTCCTCACATGATTGCGACATGCCAAACAACCTCCGCATGGGAAAAATCACCACTTTTTCTTCCCAGTACCAAATATAGGTGGAGCTTTTGAGACATAGTGACTTCGAACCAAGATATCTCTCAGATTTTTAGATCTCCGTGCCGTCATCAGGGGTTCATCTGAGAGACACTTGGCTAAAGTTGGTTCTGTTTTTAAGATAGGCCAGTGTCTTCTAAGGATGGTTCTCATTAACCCCCATTGATGGTTAAATGTGGAGATATATCTGATTTTCCCATCCTCCTTCTTTTTAATCTTAGGTGGTTGTGATAGTAACTCACACCTTTTCTGATTTTTGGCCCTATTGTACCCACGTTTAATGCTCCTGTTACTGTACCCACGTGACCGAAATCTCTCCCCAAGGTCCACAGATTGCCTCGTGAATGCCTCCTCTGTAGAGCAAATCCTCCTCATCCTCAAAAATTGCCCAATAGGGATGGCTCCAATCGTGGAGCCATTATGGGACGAGGAGGCATGGAGTAGTGCATTGACTGAGGTTTCCTTCCTGAATACGTCCGTGTTAATGGAGCCGTCCGCCTGGATCACAAGCAGAATGTCGAGAAAAGGAATACTCACCCTACTGAAGTTATATGTGAGCTTGATGTTGAGGCTGTTACAGTTCAAATCCTGCATGAACATATGGAGCTGGTCAGCCGACCCTTGCCAAATAAACAAAATATCATCTATGTACCGATACCACCCGAGTACTTGGGGGGCGGAGTGTGCGCCTCCAAAAAGGGACCTCTCCCAGTAGCCCAAAAACAAGTTAGCATATGAAGGCGCACACGCCGCCCCCATCGTGGTCCCGCGACTCTGGAGGTAGTATCGGTCCTTAAAAGTAAAACAATTATGTGTCAGGATGAACTGCAAGAGCCTCAGCACCAAGCCCACCACGTCTGCATCAATGCTGCTAGATTCCAGAAAAAAAGTGGTAGCCTCTAAACCATCATCATGGTTGATGGAAGTGTAGAGTGTCTCGACATCTGCTGTGACCAGTAGCATGTCCGGCTCCAAAGACATACCATCCAGTCTCCTCAGGACGTCCGTAGTGTCCCTGACATAGGAGGGTAAAGTCTCTACCTGCGACCTTAGATAATAGTCTATGTATTTACATACTGGATCGCAGAGCCCTCCCATGCCAGAGACAATCGGACGTCCCGGGGGATTCACAGGGTCTTTATGGACCTTGGGGAGGAGATAGAAGGTGGGCAGAACAGGGCATTCTACTATTAGACCGTCAAAGGTTTTTTTACTAATTATGCCCTGATATAACGACTCCTCCAGAATATCCACAAGTTCACTCATAAATTTCGGCAATGGGTTGTGAGGCAGCAGGGTATACAAGTCTCTTTGTTGCGCAGTTGTTTGAATGCCTCCCTTTCATATTTATCCATAGGCCAAATAACCACGTTCCCTCCCTTGTCTGATGGTTTTATAACAACGTCCCGTAGATCACGGATTTCTTGCAAGGCCAACCTCTGACCTCTCGTGAGATTGTCTCTTTTATGTTTATTACTAATAGTTTTCAGATCGGCAGCCACTAAATTAGTAAAAATTTCTACTTGGGGGCATAATGACAGGGGAGGGAACGTGGTCGACCTAGAACAAATAGATGGGGGGGGGGTATACCTGTACGAGGATTGGCTGATTCGTGTTCCAGTTCTTCCAAAATGGCGATAGCCTCTTGCTCAGATATCGAAGTCCCCTCAGAGGAAGAGCGGGAATGAAGTTTTTTCAAAACAAGTTTTCGGGAAAATAAATTCAGGTCCTTTAATGCTGTAAAGTAATCATAGTTATTGCAAGGGGAAAATGAAAGACCGAGACCCAGAACCATCATTAAAGGACCTGAATTTATTTTCCCGAAAACTTGTTTTGAAAAAACTTCATTCCCGCTCTTCCTCTGAGGGGACTTCGATATCTGAGCAAGAGGCTATCGCCATTTTGGAAGAACTGGAACACGAATCAGCCAATCCTTGTACAGGTATACCCCCCCCATCTATTTGTTCTAGGTCGACCACGTTCCCTCCCCTGTCATTATGCCCCCAAGTAGAAATTTTTACTAATTTAGTGGCTGCCGATCTGAAAACTATTAGTAATAAACATAAAAGAGACAATCTCACGAGAGGTCAGAGGTTGGCCTTGCAAGAAATCCGTGATCTACGGGACGTTGTTATAAAACCATCAGACAAGGGAGGGAACGTGGTTATTTGGCCTATGGATAAATATGAAAGAGAGGCATTCAAACAACTGCGCAACAAAGAGACTTATACCCTGCTGCCTCACAACCCATTGCCGAAATTTATGAGTGAACTTGTGGATATTCTGGAGGAGTCGTTATATCAGGGCATAATTAGTAAAAAAAACCTTTGATGGTCTAATAGTAGAATGCCCTGTTCTGCCCACCTTCTATCTCCTCCCCAAGGTCCATAAAGACCCTGTGAATCCCCCGGGACGTCCGATTGTCTCTGGCATGGGAGGGCTCTGCGATCCAGTATGTAAATACATAGACTATTATCTAAGGTCGCAGGTAGAGACTTTACCCTCCTATGTCAGGGACACTACGGACGTCCTGAGGAGACTGGATGGTATGTCTTTGGAGCCGGACATGCTACTGGTCACAGCAGATGTCGAGACACTCTACACTTCCATCAACCATGATGATGGTTTAGAGGCTACCACTTTTTTCTGGAATCTAGCAGCATTGATGCAGACGTGGTGGGCTTGGTGCTGAGGCTCTTGCAGTTCATCCTGACACATAATTGTTTTACTTTTAAGGACCGATACTACCTCCAGAGTCGCGGGACCGCGATGGGGGCGGCGTGTGCGCCTTCATATGCTAACTTGTTTTTGGGCTACTGGGAGAGGTCCCTTTTTGGAGGCGCACACTCCGCCCCCCAAGTACTCGGGTGGTATCGGTACATAGATGATATTTTGTTTATTTGGCAAGGGTCGGCTGACCAGCTCCATATGTTCATGCAGGATTTGAACTGTAACAGCCTCAACATCAAGCTCACATATAACTTCAGTAGGGTGAGTATTCCTTTTCTCGACATTCTGCTTGTGATCCAGGCGGACGGCTCCATTAACACGGACGTATTCAGGAAGGAAACCTCAGTCAATGCACTACTCCATGCCTCCTCGTCCCATAATGGCTCCACGATTGGAGCCATCCCTATTGGGCAATTTTTGAGGATGAGGAGGATTTGCTCTACAGAGGAGGCATTCACGAGGCAATCTGTGGACCTTGGGGAGAGATTTCGGTCACGTGGGTACAGTAACAGGAGCATTAAACGTGGGTACAATAGGGCCAAAAATCAGAAAAGGTGTGAGTTACTATCACAACCACCTAAGATTAAAAAGAAGGAGGATGGGAAAATCAGATATATCTCCACATTTAACCATCAATGGGGGTTAATGAGAACCATCCTTAGAAGACACTGGCCTATCTTAAAAACAGAACCAACTTTAGCCAAGTGTCTCTCAGATGAACCCCTGATGACGGCACGGAGATCTAAAAATCTGAGAGATATCTTGGTTCGAAGTCACTATGTCTCAAAAGCTCCACCTATATTTGGTACTGGGAAGAAAAAGTGGTGATTTTTCCCATGCGGAGGTTGTTTGGCATGTCGCAATCATGTGAGGACTCTATCATTTGCTTCTGTTGACGGCAAAAAAGAATTTAAAATAACGGACTATATTTCCTGCAGTACCTCTTATGTTGTCTACATGGCAAAATGCACATGTGGCCTATCCTACGTGGGACTGACCTCACGCGAGTTGAGGATCAGGACTCGGGAACACATTAGAGATATTATGGCAGCGAAAGAAACAAAGGATGTGGGTTCCCTCAAAACGATACCTAGACACTTTTACAAATATCACCAATGTAACCCTAAAGATCTAAGTGTCTTCGGTATAGATCATGTGAGGAGTGGAATAAGGGGTGGAGACTTAAAGAAAAAATTAGCACAACTTGAATGTCGATGGATTTCGGTGTTGGGGACGTTGTCCCCTCACTGCTTGAATGAACAACTTAGTTTTGCTCCATTTTTATAGATATGAAGAGCTGGGTCCGTTTATAATCCCTTGTGTCTGGATTTTAATTTTGTGTGTTTTTATGTTTATTTTAGTACCTGTACTTCACGTATTTATTCCATCAATTGCCTGTTATCCTGGTCCTGTGTATGACATCTGGAGACGTTGACAGCAGTATCCCCTGGTGGAAGAAACGGAGTGGATAAGAACATGAGCAATTTTGCCTTGCGTTATATATCATTCATCGTATTGTGAATATGAGGTGGTTATGGGTTGGGATAGTCAAAGTATAGGTTTGCTGGACTTTGGGTTTTATATGTCACCTTATTTTGTACACTGTATTAGTGTTATGAATAAGATTATGTTTAATACATGTTTATTGATATTATGTTTGTATATATATATATATACATTTTATATTATAGTCTATTTATATTGGATATTTGTCTATATTGGGCTGGCACATTATGTGCTCACTTTCTATACTACACTATTTGCACTTTACATTTATTATTATTATTCTTTTTTGTTTTTGTTTTTTATTTCACTTCAACACTGATGTTGAAGGGTTAAGTGACTTCTCCCCCATTTTTCACATTTTTTTCGTCTCACATGTTGTTATGTTTTCCAGCAAACAATATCTGCCACCTAGATTCTTTTTTATATAGATGCTTGGTTATTATACCTATATTGCAGTATGTTGAGTGCGATATAGCGCACTAATGTCCCACTTTCATCTCCCCTTGGTTATAAGGGTTACTGTTTTTCGTGCGCTTGTGCGCTGTAAAGGGATCGTTCATTACGGCATTAGTTCCCTGTTTGTATTATATAGTATGGTCCGACGCTTATGCGTCATAACGGGACCTTTTCATTTTTTTCTTACACCTAAGCGTTATGACGGGACTTCTGTTATATGGGCCTTTTACTGTGACTCATTTTGATAGCGCAAGTGAGTAATACCGCTGGTACGCATGCGCGCCACGACTGGGTTTAGCGGACATACCTACAGCTGTCCATCAGTGGCAGGGCAGGAAATGACGTCACGAGGGAGATTTTCCCCGCCTGCCTTGTCCACCGGAAATGCTGGAAGTGATGTCTGTAGTGCGCTCAGTGATGGCGGTGCGCATGCGCCAATTATGGCGGTTCCTTCTATACAGCTGCCATTTAGCTTTAAAACACAGGCCCGGGCATACACACAAATACGACCCCCCGAGGAAGCCTAACGCGAAACGCGCGTCGGGGCCGCCGGACTGACACCAGCACCGAGATATTCGGGTAAGACGGGCTAAGCCTCTTTTTGCTACTGTGCACTGACCTCTATGGCAAACAATTAGGTATGGCAGTATACTTGGTTGGCTACTTGTGCCATACACACCCATATGACTGCCTGCCATTAAACTACACGGATATGGAGGTATATTAATACATTTAGTGATTCACCAGGTAGTGGTGGTGCCCATTTGCACTATGCACTTTTAATGATACATGATATACCTCATGACGGCTCTCACCTGCCCTGGTAAATCACTGGCGTTTCCTGTCTCCCTGGTGCCACTGTGAGTGTCCTCTTGTCCGCCATACACGTACTATTAATGTAACCTGTCTGTCAAGTGTTTTATCTTTATGTTATATATATTTTCAAATAAAGAGGTGTTACGATTTTATATTGAGTCTTTTGGGTGGATTTATACTCCGTGGTTTGCTATAGGAAATTATCTTTCACTAGATGCGAATTTCCAGACACTTAAGGGGAAAATTTAGGAAGATTGGTGTTCTATCGTTATATTAAGAGGCGCACACTGCCCTCCTCTTAATGCCGAGCTTCACTCACTTTTTTTGCTGCCTCCAAAAACTGGATAGAGGTGTAAAAAAAAGTTGATTGTTACTTCGTCATCTTGTGCTAATCTCAAGTCACAACCTGTATTATATAATCCAGAGCTGCATTCATAGTTCTGCTGACACATCCCCCAACATGTACAGTCTGCACTTAATAGACAGAGGCATACTTTTGTCTACACTACGGTATATTGCTGTACAGAGTCAGCTGGGGATGCCGGCAGATGTCAGCTCTGAAGCCTTGCAGAATTGAGAATGCAGCTCCGGAATATAACGCATACATTTAGAGTTTTTCATTCTAAATTAACAGCATTGTTCCAAATAAAACACTTCTCTACAAAGAGTCTTTTAGAGCATTTGAACTTAACGGGGGCTTGCAAATATTAGCCAGAGTGGACAGCCACTGCTTCTTAAGGATAAGTGATAAATGTATGGTTGAGGGGCTGATTGCAGGTCCCCTGTGTGGCTGGGCATCAGTGAGCATGTGCGACTATTGCTATCTAGCGTTCTTGTTGCACATGCTCACTGCTTCGCCATTCAATTATGGGACTTTGGGACTCAACTCCTGGTTTTGGAGATTAGTGGAAGAGCTCAGCAGCCGGACCCCCAACGATCACACACATATTATGTATCCTGCGGATAGTTAACAACCCTTTTAAAGTAAGCTGTTCCCAGGACAAAGCATAATCACAATCTTAAGCCAAGTCTAACTAGCGCACACATACCTTACATTGCATCTCCCGGGTTTCTACATTCTCTAAACTTGCCACCAACTTCAATAAACAAACAAAAAAACACAATCTTAAAGGGGTTCTCCACTTTGTGTTAGAGGGCTTATGTATTGGGTCTAGATCTACTGCTAGGATCCCTAGAGATCAGTTGTAAACTGTGGGGAGGAATATAGCTCCACCACCTGCGAGACGAGGCATTGGACAAGCTAGATCATGAGACATATGTGATCGCTTTTTGTCCTTGTCATAACAATGTACGAACATCTATTCATTGGTTTCCCTTTGACAATTTTTTGTTTTACAATTTTTAAATGTAAGCTCCGCTACTTATTGGAGGTATTGGTTAAAAAAAGATGTGACTTCAAAATAAAGTGCAGCATCTCATTACCCTCCCCATTTTCCCTCTTTTATGTCTCCCCATGTTCTTGTCTTGTCATATTTGTATCTTTGAATTTGAGTTAATATATGTATGTTTTTTCTTATTGAATTCCCTTGTAAGGGAAAGTGTTGTTCAATTACTATGTTATTGAAAAATAAAATTATTGAAACTAAAAAAAGATGTGACCGGAGGACGAGGACATGTAAACATTAGGTTGTGTTTTTTTAAGAATTTGATTTAAGCCGCTCCTATGGTAAAGGCACTACAATAAGTGCTCAGAATATGGCAGATGCAACACCTGGCCCAGATTTCACTGTATGGTAAGTTATTGGTCTAGTTGGTGAAAAATATTGGTGGAGAACATGACGGACATCTTTTAATAGTTGTCGTCCAAATGCTTGTTTATTCGACAGCTATAGATCCCGACTCTCACGCATCTCGTATCAATGCAGAGAAGGTAACAAGTTTATGTCCCATGAGAATAAATGATTGGGGCTGTTGAAGTCCATCATGTCCAATCCTTATTTCCATTAATGTCTATTGTCTGGGAAGAAGCACACCTGCACACATATAAGACAGTTGGCCAGTGAAGCCAAAATCAGCGTATTGGGCCGACCTTGTGTGTATGGACACCTTAAGTTTGTCAGAAAAAAGCGTAATTTGGCCGATATCTCCTCCAACCTCCCTATAAATATGCATGCTTGACCAAGCCTGCATGTTTAGTACAATATAGGTTTCTCAACTGACAGTAAGACAAGTGATTGTGTCGAAATGCAATACACCCGTTTTTTGGATAAGCACCATAAGAATCTGTCATGATACCTTCAAAAAGTGGCTAAAGGTGTAAAAAGTTGCTCATTACTTTGTCATCACGCTCGTTTCAGGAATCTACACTTTTCCATAGCGTGCAGGCCGCAGATAGAAGAGTTTTTGGCCTGCTGACGGGATGCGTATGCTAATGAGAATGTTAATTACTTTGTCTTCAGATTGCTCAAGCTTGGAGTAATTTGGATAACGGGAGGTTTTTTTTAGCAAATTTGCAACAATGTTGTTCTCTTCTTTACCCATAGAAGACACAGTTGAATATGCGCTTGCTTTAAGACCACAACTATTACAGACCTTTCAGTAAGTAGCAAGTATTTCTTCACGGAGAAAACCTTGGGTCTTTCCTGTATGCCAAAATCATCGCTATATATACTGCTGGTATGACCGGCATCAGTTAAAATTAGATTAAACGATGGAAGACACAAAACTGATGTTTTCGAATGAGAATACCCTTTGTGTTGAAGTGTCGGACCAGCCCACCAGACGTGGTACCCCTGGATGTCCCAGGCTCAGACATTTCTACACCAGCACCCAGAAGGTCCAGCAGAAGAACCTATTTTCACTCAAATGTTGGCTGAATTTACCCCTCAAATCGTTATATTTTGATGGATAAGAGTAGTCCGACATTGATCTGGTGAAGAAAGAACATTCACCAGGAGTCAGAGCTCAATCCCAACAAAACTTTCTTCCAATTCTGAACATTTTGGTTTTTCTAGATGGTACGTTTACGCGTATAATCAGCGATTGCTACAGTGTGTATCCCATAAGGTTATCCATCATACCCTGTACTATGAGACAGAACACAACGCGATAAAATGACCGTCGTAAAAGATCGTCTCGCGTCCATATTGATAGGGTGGATGTAGGGTATGTGTACAGAGGGTTAATATGTTTTCTTTAGGGTACGTTTGGCAATACAAAGATTTTCAGACAGATCATTAAGTGCAATATCAAGGAAACTACTAATATTAAGTCCTTCTGTTCGACAGACTTGTGGTCCGCCATATTAGCACATGATAACAATGCTTTACATAGAAAGTGCAGACTGGTAAAATATTGTGATTTATCTTTGGCATGTATCATTGTTCTTCATTGTTCCTCTAGAGAACGTGTCTTATACTGAAGACCCCCCTCCCTCCTCATTTTTTCCTGTAATTCACATTTTTATGCTCTAAGGTGCTTCCATTAATGTTTATCTTCCTTGAAGAGAGAGTCTCTGGAGCTTGCAGCAGGGGGTGCGTTAGACTCACCTGAGCATTACTAAAAGATGCAATTCTGCCACTACCACCGATTTGTATGTTAACAGTGGTAGAATAACTTGCTTTTAAGGTGGATTTTTCTTTTGGGTCAGAAGAGTCCAACTTCTCCGTACTTTCATAAAGCTCCATGATTTCGCCAGCCTCTATTGTCGGGGAATGTGAAGCTGCAAAATTCAAAGAACTCATGTTGTTGAAGAATAGGTTTGGTCCTTCATCCACAGACTTGCATTGTCTGAATGAGGATGGAGACCTCAAATCATACTTCTTCTCTAGACTTGATGATTTTGGGGTTTTGAAGGGCCCGTACTTTGTGCGTAGTTCTCGGACATCAGGCCAGTGGATGCTGGTTAACTCGTGAGCACTGATTCCAATGGTATGGGAATTCGAATCAGAAGCCAAACATGGAGGTGATCTGCTCGAACACCAAAAATTATTTTCTTCGTTCGATGACCCAACAGGTGAATATGGCACCCTTGGGCTGATCGGATTGTCTGCAGCGCTGTGTACATTACCGCCACAGGATTTCCTGGAATGGATAGGGAATCCAGGAGACCATGGTCGAGATGGGGGGCTTGTGCACGTTGGAGTAGAGTTTGCAGATGATGAAGATGAACGCTCTAAGTTACTAAAGGAGAGTGGAGTAAATGAACATGCTCTTGTCTTAGAGAAGGAAGGGACACGAGGAGATTTTGGACATATTGCGTTTTGGCTTGGAGGAGGAGAAAACATTCTAGAGCGCAATGTCAGAGGGGATTGGACCCGTGAATTTGGTTCAGAAACTGTGGATGCCGGAGTTTTCCTAATGGATGCAGGACAAGGAATTGCTATGAGGACCGGTGAACCAGGAGAAAGACAAAATGGTCTGTCTGCATTATTTCCCTTTTGGTAAACTGACGATAAAGGTTTGTGTGATCCTTCATTTGATGAAATACTTTTTGTTATTTTGGAATTTAATTGATTCGGCTCACCATCTTTTTGGTTCTCTGCCAACAACGTATTCTTAATGCCTCTGGGTTTTGGATCACTTAGTAAAAGTCCAGAGTAAAGGGAATTTCTGTATGGCGATGGGCCAGGATTGGAGAGTTGGGACTTTATGACCGGAGTATGTGTGTCGCTGTCTGAACTTCTAGACTTTGTCATGAGGGGTCTTCTAGGAAGGGCCTGCAGAGGCTCAAGGTCATTTTTAGACATTGCTATTGCTCTAGACAATTTCCTATGCAAAATGGAAGGAGATAAAAGGCCAGGGGTTGCTACAACTGCCTGCTGTATTTTATTTTGAGACTTTGGCTTGGCTATGGTTTGAAATTCTTTGGCCGTCGATGTGTTTCCTTTGAATGATGATGAACGAGTAGCCATATTTAGATTCTTTGAAGCGTTTATGTTCTTGGGGGATGGAGTAGAAAGTGAGGAGTCGAGCTGCAGACGCTGCATCACATCCATAACTGCTGAGGACACTCCCTTGGTTTTCTGGATTTTTTGCGATTCGGAGGTGTTACTTTCAGGTCCGCTGTATGATGTAATGCAGTTATAGTCTGTGCTTGAATGGTTGTTAGTCTCTGGAGTGTTTGCAGGAGAATGAGAGTTGGTTTCATACGAATTACTAGATGGAAGACCTGCTTGTGGGTCATCACTTTTGGCTTCAGTTTTTGGCACTGTATCTATGTGCTCCTTCATATTTATGACAATCTTTGTCTCTGGGCCTTCATCAGAAGTTTCTCCTGCCTTATTTGTTACGTCAGGAGCATTTAAGTGGTTGTTGGATCCCTCGGATGTCAATAATTCGATCTGCTTTTCTTCATGGATTTCTGAAATGGCCGGTGATGATTCATCATGAAGTGTATTTGGTGCCATTAAGTAGTTGACTGTTTCAGGCACATTGATCTCTAATGCACTTATTTCCCTTTCCTCATAACCATCGCGGGTCACAGGTGTCTCCTTATCATCTGCTAAGCATGTTGTGGATGCACAGAAGTTGTCTGAAAAGCTCTCGTTGGATGCTGATGTTGGTTGAGGAGCAGAGTCATAATTTGTGAGCAGTTCTTCTTGTTTACACACAGTAAACGACAGCTCTTGACATTCCTTTATTTCTGTAGGAGACCCTTCCTGTGTTGGTAGAACTACTTGATCTATTTCAGGTGGTTTTAGTAATGACTCTGAGGCTTGTTCCTTTGCAGGGTACGTAGTCATTAAATACTGCTTTTTGAGAAGATCCAAAGCACTCTCACGTATTGCAGGATGGATGACACCATTTTCTTGAACGCAATTAGTATGAAGCAAAGTTTCATGAATCATCAGATGTCCATACAGCTTGGGCTCTATATGAAGGGAAAAAAAACACACATGAAAACAAATATATTGACATGTAGTACAGTTGAGCAAAAAGATTAGCAGGACCCTACGTTGGTAGTCCGTGATCGCTAGATGAAGGCCATGTGAACCTTCTCCTACCTACCTACATCCCTGGTGCCTGTTGTAATTAGTAGGCTTGGCATCTGGTCATGCTTGTATCATACCGCAATGATGATGTCCTACTAATCAGGGGCTGCCAGTAGGTAGAAGAAGGTTCAGTGGGCTCTGGTCTAGCGGGAACGTGTGTTTTAGAGAAATTATAGTTCAATAATGGAAAATCTCAGGAGAAACATCAAATGGTATCCCACCTTTTGGGCTTCTCCTTGGGAGAGACCTGTCAATCATGTTCAGCCAGGCAAGGAGAAATCATTGGGAGACATTTATTCTTAAGTACAACCCATGCTCTATATGGCATAAAGAAGGGGGAAAAGGGTTCCCAAGATAAAAGTGCCAGAATGGAGATCTACTCTGGTACACCAAGTGCAACGACGCATTACATAGAAGGCCACATATATGGATGACTTTCCCTGAACAGGAAATGTGTAGCTGAGCACCAGGGGTGCTGAATTGACTTATTTTTCAAGCAAGCCCTTTAAAACTCTGATTATAAGTCACATCACAACCCTCCTGTTATCCCTACCTGTCACTCTTCTTTCCCCAGTGCTTTCCTCCATGACCTGAGGTTGGGTTTTTACTGTGGCTTTCTTCTGAGCCTCTGATGTCTTGGTGCCTCCATTCTTCTTCTGAGTCTTCATCCTGCCAATCTTCTCGCTGTACATCTTTGCCAGCAGTTGCACTTTGTTAATTATTTTCTCTGAGTTTTCAATGAGACATATATCATCCGCGTCATAGAGGCTAATACTGGAAGAACAGAAAGTGGGTTTATTCGTGTCAGTAGGCAAATCCTTCGCCTGAAAGTCCTGCTTGTTGAGATTATCTTCCAAAGTGACTTTCTGTGGTTCCTTCGCCGATTCTCTCATCTGAGGATTTTCTCTTGGCGACTGATTTCCAGTTTCTAAATCAGACTCTTCGACAATGACCAGCTCACCACCGAGTTCCTCCATATCTTTCTTCCTCAGTTTCCCTCTTTTCAGCACTCGTTCCATTTCCTCATTGCTTGGCTTTTCCTTTTCTTTCCAGGCCTTTCGTATCTCGGCACAGGATTTGTACTCTGATTCTTGCTCCGATCCTTCATTGTTCGATTCTGCTTTGATTTTGGCTACTTCGGCAGCTTGGGACGGCGGTTTCCTTTGGCAGTTTGCCGGCTTTGACTCTGTAGCACACCCATTTGTCTTGCATTTGCTCTTTTCTCGATCTTTTTTGACCTCTTGCTGCAGAATGTAATTGAATCTCAGGATGGAGTCTTTAACCACACCGGTGGGAATGTAGGAGATGCTTTCCTCTTTGCTCAGATACGACGCTCCAGCATCTGCAGTCTCATAGTAATTTTTGATCCTTTCAATTAATAGCCGATCATCCGGCGTCAGGGTGGAATCTCTTTTCACCTTCATGTTTTTTTCTTTCTTTTCTGGGACGATCTTCCCTTTATCTTGTAATTCAGAAACTTCCCTTCCTTCATCCTTCTCTTTAGTCTTGGAAGACTCTTCCTCATCTTCACCAGGTAATACCAAGAGTTGAACCTTCTCAAGTTTAGCTTCATCCGTTCTGCAGATGACGGTGTCACCGGCTGCTTGCTTAGGCGCTTCCAACTGAGTATTTTCCACAGGTGACTCTCCATTTTCTTTGTTCTGCAAGTCTTTGTCTGAAGGAACCTCATAACCATCTTGACTAGGCTCCAAATCAGCAGAGTCCGAAGAAGCAAAATCTGCACTCGAGGATACTTCTGGTGTCTCACCAAGTGAGGCAGAGCTTGTTCTTTCAGTCTCAGCGAGATCTTCTGTGGATCTAGATTGTCTCAGTTCTCTGGTTTCAGATTCCTAGAAGAAGGAAGAATATATTATTTATGTTTATTTGAGACAAATTGTTATTTAGATAGTTAGGTGAAGTCAATGACTGGTTAAGGCAGAGGTGTACAACATGTTCTGCTGTTGAGGGCCACATAGACAAATTGTAGGCTGCAATGAAACTTTAAAGGGGACATATTATCAGAAAATGGAATATGGTTTAAATCTATTTTTATGGTAAATATACACACTACCATTAAAAAGTTTAGGGTCACTAAGAAATTTCCTTATTTTTGAAAGAAAAGCACAGTTTTTTCCAATGAAGCTAACATTACATGATTCATAAATACACTCTATACATTGTTAATGTGGTAAATGACTATTCTAGCTGGAAACGTCTGGTTTGTAATGCAATATCTTCATAGGTGTATAGAGGCCCATTTCCAACAACCATCACTCCAGTGTTCTTATGGTACTTTGTGTTTGCTAACTGTGTAGAAGGCTAATTGATGGTTAGAATACCCTTTAAAACCCTTGTGCAAGTATGTTAGCACAGCTGAAAACAGTTTGGCTGATTAGAGAACCTGTAAACCTGACCTTCCTTTGAGCTAGTTGAGAATCTGGAGCATTACATTTGTTGGTTCTATTATACTCTCAAAATGGCCAGAAAATAAAAGAACTTTCTTGTGAAACTCAACAGTCTATTCTTGTTCTTAGAAATGAAGGCTATTCCATGCAAGAAATTGCCAAGAAACTGAAGATTTCCTACAACGGTGTGTACTGCTCCCTTCAGAGGAGAGCACAAACAGGCTCTAACCAGAGTAGAAAGAGAAGTGGGAGGCCCCGCTGCACAACTGAGCAACAAGTACATCAGAGTCTGTAGTTTGAGAAATCGACACCTCACAGGTCTTCAACTGGCAGCTTCATTAAAAAGTACACGCAAAACACCAGTGTCACTGTCTACAGTGAAGAGGCGACTCCGGGATGCTGGCCTTCAGGGCAGAGTGGCAAAGAAAAAGCCATATCCGAGACTGGCTAATAAAAGGAAAAGATTAATAAGGACAATAGAACACAGACATTGAACAGAGGAAGATTGGAAAAAAGTGTTATGGACAGATGAATCCAAGTTTGAAGCTTTTGGATCACACAGAAGAACATTTGTAAGACGCAGAACAACTGAAAAGATGCTGGAAGAGTGCCTGACGCCATCTGTCAAGCATGGTGGAGGTATTGTGAGGGTCTGGGGTTGCTTTGGTGCTGGTAAAGTGGGAGATTTGTACAAGGTAAAAGGGATTTTGAATAAGGAAGGCTATCACTCCATTTTGGAACGCCATGCCATACCCTGTGGACAGCGCTTGATTGGAGCCAATTTCATCCTACAACAGGACAATGACCCAAAGCACACCTCCAAATTATGCAAGAACTATACAGGGAAGAAGCAGGCAGCTGGTATTCTATCTGTAATGGAGTGGCCAGAGCAGTCACCAGATCTCAGCCCCATTGAGCTGTTGTGGGAGCAGCTTGACCGTATGGTACCAAAAAGTGCCCATCAAGCCAAACCAACTTGTGGAGGGGCTTCTGGAAGCATGGAGTGACATTTCTCCCGATTACCTCGGGAAACTAACTGCTAGAATGCCAAAGGTCTGCAATGCTGTAATTCCGGCAAAGGGAGCATTCTTTGACTAAAGCAAAGTTTGAAGGAGAAAATTATTATTTCAAATAAAAATCTTTTTTTTAACCTTGTCAATGTCTGGACTAGATTTTCAATTCATTTGGCAACTCATTTGATTAATAAAAGTATGAGTTATCATGGAAAACACAAAATTTTCTGGGTGACCCTAAACTTTTGAACGGTAGTGTATTTTTAATTTTTGATAATGTTTTTGTTTTTCAATTTTCAAAAAGAATAAACTACAACAAAAAAGATAAAGATAACTCAGGATCCATCATTCACAATAGGTGACATCACAGCTCACCTCCTCCTCCTGTACAATGACTGATAACACCTCTATATACAGTAGATAACACAGAATCCACCATTCACAATAGGTGATGTCACAGCTCACCTCCTCCTCCTGTACAATGGCTGATAACACCTCTATATACAGTAGATAACACAGGATCCACCATTCACAGTAGGTGATATCACAGCTCACCTCCTCCCCCTTCTGTACAATGACTGATAACACCTCTATATACAGTAGATAACACAGGATCTACCATTCACAATAGGTGATATCACAGCTCACCTCCTCCCCCTCCTGTACAATGACTGATAACACCTCTATATACAGTAGATAACACAGGATCCACCATTCACAATAGATGATGTCACAGCTCACCTCCTCCTCCTGTACAATGACTGATAACACCTCTATATACAGTAGATAACACAGGATCCACCATTCACAATAGATGATGTCACAGCTCACCTCCCCCTCCTCCTGTACAATGACTGATAACACCTCTATATACAGTAGATAACACAGGATCCACCATTCACAATAGATGATGTCACAGCTCACCTCCTCCTCCTCCTGTACAATGACTGATAACTCCTCTATATACAGTAGATAACACAGGATCCACCATTCACAATAGGTGATATCACAGCTCACCTCCTCCTCCTGTACAATGACTGATAACACCTCTATATACAGTAGATAACACAGGATCCACCATTCACAATAGATGATATCACAGCTCACCTCCCCCTCCTCCTGTACAATGACTGATAACACCTCTATATACAGTAGATAACACAGGATCCACCATTCACAATAGATGATGTCACAGCTCACCTCCTCCTCCTCCTGTACAATGACTGATAACTCCTCTATATACAGTAGATAACACAGGATCCACCATTCACAATAGGTGATATCACAGCTCACCTCCTCCTCCTCCTGTACAATGACTGATAACTCCTCTATATAAAGTAGATAACACAGGATCCATCATCCACAGTAGGTGATGTCACAGGTATATATTACTCCTAATGTCCATGTGCCCAACAGTAACTATGAGTCCAATAATCAGCCTAATGATCAGTGTGAACATTTTTAGACTTTTATTTATTTATTTTTAATTGTAGATATTGATATGAAAAGTTAAAATTGTCAAAAGATTTTCAAAAAATACATGTAGCCCAACATCTTAATTTAACCAGTGTGTCGTTTTCCGATGACCCGTTTCCTGTAATGCCTTAAGGAAGAACCAATTTGGGCTTTGAAGACCGCAATTTATCATTTTGTGTTTTAATCACTTCTGTGAAAGAGTCATACCTTTTTAATGTGTGTGTGCTTATGTTGTGCAGAACAAGTTACAGTTTATTGAATAGCTGTACTACCCGTCTTCGCCCGGGTTAATGACTGCTGTTAGCAAAATAGAATGTTTTAACAAAAATTTATTCTGCACACAAAAACCACAAAACAAATAGATAGAAATGTAATTATTAAAAGGCAAAAACTAAGCTAATAGAAGCATTTCACAACATATATTAGCTTTGTTATACTGAGCATGTCTTTGTTGCCTACATTAACCAATCAGAGCTCAGATTAATTAACTGTAGCAAAATAGAAGCTGAGCTGTGATTGGTTGCTATTGGCAGCCTGATAAATCCCCAGCCAACAGTAAGCCCACCCCCTGGCAGTATATATTAGCTCACACATACACATAATAGACTGGTCATGTGACTGACAGCTGCCGGATTCCTATATGGTACAGTTGTTGCTCTTGTAGTTTGTCTGCTTATTAATCAGATTTTTATTTTTGAAGGATAATACCAGACTTGTGTGTGTTTTAGGGCGAGTTTCATGTGTCACGTTGTGTGTGTTGAGTTGCGTGTGGCGACATGCATGTAGCGACTTTTGTCAGATGAGTTTTGTGTGGCGACATGCGTGTAGCAACTTTTTGTGTGTCGAGTTGCATGTGACAGGTTAGTGTAGCAAGTTGTGTGCAGCAAGTTTTGCGCATGGCGAGTTTTGCGCGTGGCGAGTTTTATGTGTGGTGCGTTTTGAGTATGTGCAAGTTTTGTGTGAGGCAACTTTTGCATGTGTTGCAACTTTTGTGCATGTGGCAATTTTTCCGCGTGTGCAAGTTTTGCGTGTGGCGAGTTTTCCATGAGGTGAGTTTTGCGTGAGCCTAGTTTTGCATGTGGCGAGTTTTGCGCGTGGCGAGTTTTGAGCGGCGACTTTTGTGTTTCGACTTTTATGTGGCGAGGTTGGTGTATGTGTGGTGAAATGTGTGCTGAGGGTGGTATATGTGTTCGAGCACGTGGTAGTGTGTGGCGCATTTTGTGTGTGTGTTCATATCCCCGTGTGTGGTGATTATCCCATGTTGGGGCCCCACCTTAGCAACTGTACAGTATATACTCTTTGGCGCCATCGCTCTCACTCTTTAAGTACCCCTTGTTCACATCTGGCAGCTGTCAATTTGCCTCCAACACTTTTCCTTTCACTATTTCCCCATTATGTAGATAGGGGCAAAATTGTTTGGTGAATTGGAACGCGCGGGGTTAAAATTTCGCCTCACAACATAGCCTATGACGCTCTCGGGGTCCAGACGTGTGACTGTACAAAATTTTGTGGCTGTAGCTGCGACGGTGCAGATGCCAATCCCGGATATACACACACATTCAGCTTTATATTTTAGATTATGAATATTTTATATTGTAAAATTGTATTTATTATTATTACTTTTTTTTGGGTGGGGACTCAGGAATGGGCTGCACTAAATGTAACACAAGAACCGGTATTCTTGGTTTATTTTCTTTAAGTTCCTTAAAAGGAAACTCATACAGCTAAACAGTGCCTCCCCCCGATAACTGTGCCCCCCGATAACAGTGCCCCCCAATAATAGCGCCATCCACACAGGGCACTGTTAACTCTGTTGCCCTCCCCCCCCAAATTTTTTGCAGAGATAGATGGACGTTCAGTCCCAGAGAGATACCTGCTCCTCTTCCTCAGGCTTTGCCCGTTCCACTGATGAAGCCTTGGTTTCGCCATTGATTGGGTCGGTCCGGAGACCTCTCTGGTTCAGCAGCTCCATTATTTCATCCGTGATGGAAAGACTCCCAGAAAGAGCATCTTCTGGTAAACAGAAGGCCGAATCGTCAGCATTGTCCTCGCAGCCTTCACTTTCCCCTGTGGCCTCCAGGATACAAGACTCCAGAGTACATATGCTGTCCAAAGACTGGAGAGAAGTAGTGGATGGGAAGAGTTCCCCCTCGCTGCCTGCGTGCTGGAGGTTAAAAAGAAAGAAACACTGGATCATTCCTCTATTTTCGAGATTACTTTTTTACTAGAAGTAGAAAGTTAATTAGACCATTCAACTCTTTGACAGGGCTGGGTTTGCCCAGGATTTTGATATTGATGGGCTTTTCTCAGCTCTTTGCAGCAGCCACAATTCAATTCTGTAAAAAGAGCATAACAGCGCCGCACACTGTGTAGTGGCCATTCTCAGGTACTGCAGCTCAAATCCTATTCACTCCAATCGGAACTGAGCTGCAGTACCTGTGAATGGCCACTACACAGTGTGTGGCGCTGTGCTAATCCAGCATTGTACACTTGAGTCACAATAACAGCTGATTAGACAGAGTTCCTGGTGTCGGCCGCCCCAATCTGATAAAGACAATACTATTTGAAAAAGAAGAAAAAATTGAATTGTAGAAGATTGCATCAGCCAGAAAAGGATCACACGACTTTGAGCAGACTTCCCCATAATGCCTTGCAGCTATCACATCACATGGTAAAGCACAGTCAATCAGAAAAGGACTATCATAGCCTGTATAAAAGCTGAGGCAGGGAATGCAGCAGCTATTTTGTGGTGAATCTTTATAGTGAGAATATGTCACAGCTCAGCCAAAGAGCTAGGGAGAGAAAGCCATAACACAGTGAAGAAACTGTACAGTAGTGTGTGATCGCACAGCAGGGATGCAAGAAAAAGAAAATAGTGTCATACATGAATTATTAGGGCAACTGGACTTTTGATTCACTGCGTATCGATTCATCAATTGATGATTTAAAAAAAGGCCAAAGAACTTTGCTTTTTTTAGTAAGAGTTGAGTAAATGTTATCGTTTTCACACTCAGATTGAAGAGTCTGTTTAACCCCTTAGTGACAGAGCCAATTTGGTACTTAGTGACCGGGCCAATTTTTACAATTCTGACCACTGTCACTTTATGAGGTTATAACTCTGGAACGCATTAACGGATCCCGCTGATCCTGAGATTGTTTTTTCGTGACATATTGTACTTCATATTAGTGGTAACATTTCTTCGATATTACTTGCGATTATTTATGAAAAAAATGGAAATATGGCGAAAATTTTTAAAATTTTGCAATTTTCAAAATTAGTATTTTTATGCTCTTAAATCAGAGAGATATGTCACACAAAATAGTTAAAGGGAACCTACCACCCCGTTTTTTAAAAATTAGATAAAAATAGTGTGAAATAGGGGCAGAGCTGGGCTTTACATTACTGCCTTTTTGGTGCCTTTACACCCCCGTTAGGCTGCCCAAATACCTTTGTGAAGTGGCCGTTTTCTGCTGTCACTCAAGTGGGTCAGGTCGGATGGGCGTGGTCACAGCGCTGTTTGTCCCCCAGGATCCTGCTCATCATTACGTTGGTGGCGTAGTGGTGTGCGCATGTCCAAAGAAGATCCACTGCCCAGGAGATGAATAATGGCGCGGTCTTCGCTATTCAGCCGTTTACCGGTGGGCGCGGCCATCTTTCCTGTGGCCGCGCCTGCGCAGATGGAGCGCTCTGCTGCCCGGGACTTCAGGAAAATAGCCGCGGGATTCCGCGCGTGCGCAGATGGAGATCGCGGCGGCCATTTTCCTGAAGTCCCGGGCAGCAGAGCGCTCCATCTGCGCAGGCGCGGCCACAGGAAAGATGGCCGCGCCCACCGGTAAACGGCTGAATAGCGAAGACCGCGCCGTTATTCATCTCCTGGGCAGTGGATCTTCTTTGGACATGCGCACACCACTACGCCACCAACGTAATGATGAGCAGGATCCTGGGGGACAAACAGCGCTGTGACCACGCCCATCCGACCTGACCCACTTGAGTGACAGCAGAAAACGGCCACTTCACAAAGGTATTTGGGCAGCCTAACGGGGGTGTAAAGGCACCGAAAAGGCCCTAATGTAAAGCCCAGCTCTGCCCCTATTTCACACTATTTTTATCTAATTTTTAAAAAACGGGGTGGTAGGTTCCCTTTAATAAATAACATTTCCCACATGTCTACTTTACATCAGCACAATTTTGGAAACAAAATTTTTTTTTGTAAGGGAGTTATAAGGGTTAAAAGTTGACCAGCAATTTCTCATTTTTACAACACCATTTTTTTTTAGGGACCACATCTCATTTGAAGTCATTTTGAGGGGTCTATATGATAGAAAATAACCAAGTGTGACACCATTCTAAAAACTGCACCCCTCAAGGTGCTCAAAACCACATTCAAGAAGTTTATTAACCCTTTACGTGCTTCACAGGAACTGAAACAATGTGGAAGGAAAAAATGAACATTTAACTTTTTTTGCAAACATTTTAATTCAGAACCATATTTTTTTATTTTCACAAGTGTAAAAACAGAAATTTAACCATACATTCTGTTCTGCAATTTCTCCTGAATACGCAGATACCCCATATGTGGGGGTAAACCACTGTTTGGGCGCACAGCAGAGCTTGGAAGAGAAGGAGCGCCGTTTGACTTTTTCAATGCAGAATTGGCTGGAATTGAGATCGGATGCCATGTCATGTTTAGAGAGCCCCTGATGTGCCTAAACAGTAGAAACCCACCGCAAGTGACCCCATTTTGGAAACTAGACCCCTTAAGGAACTTAACTAGATGTGTGGTGAGCACTTTAAACCCCCAAGTGCTTCACAGAAGTTTATAAAGTAGAGCCGTGAAAATAAAAAATCGCATTTGTTTACACAAAAATGATCTTTTTGCCCACAAATTCTTATTTTCACAAGGGTAACAGGAGAAATTAGACCACAAAAGTTGTTGTGCAATTTCTCCTGAATACGTCGATACCCCATATGTGGGGGTAAACCACTGTTTGGGCGCACTGCCAAGCTTGAAAGAGAAGGAGTGCCGTTTTACTATTTCAATGTAGAATTGGCTGGAATTGAGATCGGATGCCATGTCGCGTTTGGAGAGCCCCTGATGTGCCTAAACAGTGGAAACCCCCCACAAATGACACCATTTTGGAAACTAAACCCCTTAAGGAACTTATCTAGATGTGTGGTGAGCACTTTAAACCCCCAGGTGCTTCACGGAAGTTTATAACGTAGAGCCGTGAAAATAAAAAATAGCATTTTTTCTACAAAAATGATCTTTTTGCCCCAAAATTTTTATTTTGACAAGGGTAACAGGAGAAATTAGACCACAAAAGTTGTTGTGCAATTTCTCCTGAGTACGTCGATACCCCACATGTGGGGGTAAACCACTGTTTGGGCGCACCGCAGAGCTTGGAAGAGAAAGGCCGGCGTCACACTAGCGAGTTTTACGGACGTAAGAGCGCAGAAAATACGTCCGTAAAACACGCCTAACAAACGGCCCAATTATTCCCAATGGGTCAGGTCCTATCAGCCGTATATAACGCATCCGTAATATACGACTTTCTACGGCCGTACAAAATCGCAGCATGCTGCGTTTGTCAGCGTATTGCGCAAAAAATACGCCAATGAGAGTCTATGGGGGCGAGAAAAATACGGATTCCACACGGACCAGCAGTGTGACTTGCGAGAAATACGCAGCGGTGTTAGTGAAAAGCCGGTAATTCAATTGCCGGCTTTTCATTTCTCCTTCCCCAACCCGACAGGATATGAGACATGGTTTACATACAGTAAACCATCTCATATCCCCTTTTTTTTTTGCATATTCCACACTACTAATGTTATTAGTGTGTATGTGCAAAATTTGGGCGCTGTAGCTTGTAAAATAAAGGGTTAAATCGCGGAAAAATTTGGCGTGGGCTCCCGCGCAATTTTCTCCACCAGAGTGGTAAAGCCAGTGACTGAGGGCAGATATTAATAGCCAGGAGATGGTCCATGGTTATTGGCCCCCCCTGGCTACAAACATCTGCCCCCAGCCACCCCAGAAAAGGCACATCTGGAAGATGCGCCTATTCTGGCACTTGGCCACTCTCTTCCCATTCCCATGTAGCGGTGGGATATGGGGTAATGAAGGGTTAATGTCACCTTGCTATTGTAAGGTGACATTAAGCCAGATTAATAATGGAGAGGCGTCAATTATGTCACCTATCCATTATTAATCCAATTGTATGAAAGGGTTAAAAAACACACACACACGTTATTAAAAAGTATTTTAATGAAATAAACAAACAGGTTGTTTTAGTATTTTATTGCTCTCTCAATCCATCCGGAAGACCCTCGCTTGGCAAAATAATAAACCAACAATATACATACCGTCGGATGAACTGTCAGGTCCCACGAAGTAAATCCATCTGAAGGGGTTAAATCATTTTACAGCCAGGAGCTGCGCTAAAGCACTCGCTCGTGGCTGTAAAAACCCCGGGTGCTGAAAGGAAAGCTGGGTGATCTGTACTTACATTGAGTCGCGGTGAGGCGCCCTCTGGTGGATGTTCTCATGAACTGCAGCCTTGGAAAAGTTCTCACGCTCGAGTTCATATGAGTTCATCCACCAGAGGGCGCCTCACCGCGACTCAATGTAAGTACAGATCACCCAGCTTTCCTTTCAGCACCCGGGGTTTTTACAGCCACGAGCGAGTGCTTTAGCGCAGCTCCTGGCTGTAAAATTATTTAACCCCTTCAGATGGATTTACTTCGTGGGACCTGACAGTTCATCCGAAGGTATGTATATTGTTGGTTTATTATTTTGCCAAGCGAGGGTCTTCCGGATGGATTGAGAGAGCAATAAAATACTAAAACAACCTGTTTGTTTATTTCATTAAAATACTTTTTAATAACGTGTGTGTGTGTTTTTTAACCCTTTCATACAATTGGATTAATAATGGATAGGTGTCATAATTGACGCCTCTCCATTATTAATCTGGCTTAATGTCACCTTACAATAGCAAGGTGGCATTAACCCTTCATTACCCCATATCCCACCGCTACACGGGAGTGGGAAGAGAGTGGCCAAGTGCCAGAATAGGCGCATCTTCCAGATGTGCCTTTTCTGGGGTGGCTGGGGGCAGATGTTTGTAGCCAGGGGGGACCAATAACCATGGACCCTCTCTAGGCTATTAACATCTGCCCTCAGTCACTGGCTTTACCACTCTGGCGGAGAAAATTGCGCGGGAGCCCACGCCAATTTTTTCTGCGATTTAACCCTTTATTTTAGCAGCTACAGCAACCAAATTTTGCACATACACACTACTAACATTAGTAGTGTGGAATATGCAAAAAAAAAGGGGATATGAGATGGTTTACTGTATGTAAACCATGTCTCATATCCTGTCAGGTTTGTGAAGGAGAAATGAGAAGCCGGCAATTGATTTACCGGCTTTTCACATATATCGCGCTGAATTAAATATAAATACAGAATATATATATATATATATATATATGTGTCTCAATTACATATATATATATATATATACTGTATATATGTTTTACCGAACATTTGAGCACATAAATCCATTAGATGTCGGTTTTGCAAGCCTGCGAGAAAATATCGCAGTACGGATGCCATACGGATTACATACGGAGGATGCCATGCGCAAAATACGCTGACACACCCTGCCTACGGATGACATACGGACCACTATTTTGGGAATATTTCTCCGTATTACGGCCGTATTACGGCCGTAAAAAACGGACCGTATTGTCTTACGCTGAGTGTGACGCCGGCCAAAGAGTGCCGTTTTACTTTTTTCAATGTAGAATTGGCTGGAATTGAGATCGGGCACCATTTCGCGTTTGGAGAGCCCCTGATGTGCCTAAACAGTAGAAACTCCCCACAAGTGACCCCATTTTGGAAACTAGACCCCTTAAGGAACTAATCTAGATGTGTGGTGAGCACTTTAAACCCCCAAATGCTTCACAGAAATTTATAACGTAGAGCCGTGAAAATAAAAAATCCTTTTTTTTCCCTCAAAAATGATTTTTTAGCCTGCAATTTTTTATTTTCTCAAGGGTAACAGGAGACATTGGACCCCAAAATCTGTTGACCAGTTTGTCCTGAGTACGCTGATACCCCATATGTGGGGGGGGCGCACTGTTTGGGCACACATCAGGGCTCGGAAGGGAAGGAGCGCCGCTTGGAATGCAGACTTTGATGGGATGGTCTGCGGGTGTCATGTTGCATTTGCAGAGCTCCTGATGTACCTAAACAGTAGAACCCCCCAAGTAACCCCATTTTGGAAACTAGACCCCCCAAAGAGCTTATCTAGATATGTGGTGAGCACTATGAACCCCCAACTGCTTCACAAAAGTTTATAATGTAGAGCCATGAAAATAAAAAAAATCATATTTTTTCCACAAAAATGATCTTTTCACACCAAATTTTTACTTTCACAAGGGTAACAGGAGAAATTGGACCCCAAGATTTATTGTGCAATTTATGCTGAGTAGGCTGATACCCCATATGTGGGGGATAAACCACTGTTTGGGCGCATGGCAGAGCTCGGAAGGGAAGGAGCGCCGTTTTGGAATGCAGACTTTGATAGAATGGTCTGCGGGCGTTATGTTGCATTTGCAGTGCCCCTGATGTACCTAAACAGTAGAAACCCCCCACAAGTGACCCCATTTTGGAAACTAGACCCCCCAAGGAACTTATCTAGATGTGTGGTGAGAACTTTGAATGCCCAAGTGCTTCACAGAAGTTTATAATGCAGAGTCGTGAAAAAAAAAAAAAAAAAAAAATTCCACAAAAAAGATTTTTAGCCCCCAAGTTTTTATTTTCACAAGGGTAACAGGAGAAATTAGACCCCAAAAGTTGTTGTCCAATTTATCCCGAGTACGTTGATGCCCCATATGTGGGGGTAAACCACTGTTTGGGCGCACGGCAGAGCTCAGAAGGGAGGAAGCACCATTTGACTTTTTGAGCGCAAAATTGGCTGTGGCGTTTAGAGACCCCCTGATGTACCTAAACAGTGGAAACCCCCCAATTCTAACTCCAACCCTAACCCCAACACACCCCTAACCCTAATCCCAACCCGATCCATAATTCTAATCACAACCCTAACCCCCAAAACACCCCTAACCCTAATCCCAAAGCTAACCATAACCCTAATCAAAACCCTAAACCGAACACACCCCTAATCCTAATCTCAACCCTAACCTCAAAACCTAACCCTAATCCCAATACACCCCTATCCCTAATCCCAACCCTAGCCTTAACCCTAATCCCAAACCTAACCCTAATCCCAAATGTAACCTGTTATGGACTGGTGATTTAGGAGCGACATGCGACTAGCTCTGAGCAGGTGGTAACTATACTGACTGCAGTTCCTGATCTTAACACAACACTAGAAGTAGCCGTGGGATGTTCCTGTCTCTCCCTAGACACCTCGTCACAGCCTAAGAGCTAACTACCCCTAAAGGTAGAAACAGGAAAGCTATCTTGCCTCAGAGAAAATCCCCAAAGGATAGGACAGCCCCCCACAAATAATGACTGTGAGTGGAGAGGGAAATGACATACGTAGAATGAAACAAGATGTAGCAAAGGAGGCCACTTCTAGCTAGATAGATAGTACAGGACAGAACACTGTGCGGTCAGTAATAAAAACTAGAAAAAGTCCACCGCAGAGAATGCAAAAATCTCCACACCTGACTAAAGGTGTGGAGAGCAAAATCTGCTGCCCAGAGCTTCCAGCTTAGCTGAATAGATCCATACTGATAAGCTGGACAAATGAGAAAAACATAGAATGTGCTGAACAATAAAGTCCACTACAAGTGGACTGCAAAAGGACAAGCAAGGACTTATCTTTGCTGAACAGGTCAGAGTGTCAGGGAAATCCAAAAGAGCCGTGACTCCAAGCAGGAACAATTGACAACTGGCATTGATTGAGGGATAAGGCCAGACTAAAATAGCCGAGCCAGAAAGACGATCAGTGGAAGCAGCTGCTGATGCTAAATCCAAGAAGCAGCCATACCACTCAAAACCACCGGAGGGAGCCCAAGAGCAGAACTCACAAAAGTGCCACTTACAGCCACCGGAGGGAGCCCAAGAGCGGAATTCACAACAGTACCCCCCCCTTGAGGAGGGGTCACCGAACCCTCATCAGAGCCCCCAGGCCGATCAGGACGAGCCAAGTGAAAAGCACGAACCAAATCGGCGGCATGGACATCGGAGGCAACAACCCAAGAATTATCCTCCTGGCCATAACCCTTCCACTTGACAAGATACTGAAGCCTCCGCCTCGAAAAATGAGAATCCAAAATTTTCTCAACCACATATTCCAACTCCCCCTCAACCAACACCGGGGCAGGAGGATCAACAGAGGGAACAACGGGTACCACATATCTCCGCAACAAAAATCTATGGAAAACATTGTGGATGGCAAAAGAGGCTGGAAGGGCCAAACGAAAAGACACTGGATTGATAATCTCAGAAATCTTATAAGGACCAATAAACCGAGGCTTGAACTTAGGGGAAGAAACCTTCATAGGAACATGACGAGAAGATAACCAGACTAAATCCCCCACCCGAAGCCGAGGACCAACACACCGACGGCGGTTAGCAAAACGTTGAGCCTTTTCCTGAGACAACGTCAAATTGTCTACCACATGAGTCCAAATCTGCTGTAACCTGTCCATCACAGAATCCACACCATGACAATCAGAAGGCTCAACCTGCCCTGAAGAAAAACGAGGATGGAAACCAAAATTAAGGCGAAACCAAAGTAGCCGAACTGGCCCGATTATTAAGGGCAAACTCGGCCAACGGCAAGAAAGCCACCCAATCATCCTGATCAGCAGACACAAAGCATCTCAAATAGGTTTCCAAGGTTTGATTAGTTCGCTCAGTTTGGCCATTTGTCTGAGGATGGAACGCCGAAGAAAAAGACAAATTAATGCCCATCCTAGCACAGAAGGCCCGCCAAAACCTAGAGACAAACTGGGAACCTCTGTCAGACAATATTCTCCGGAATGCCATGCAAATGAACCACATGCTGAAAAAACAATGGAACCAAATCAGAGGAGGAAGGCAATTTAGGCAAAGGTACCAAATGGACCATTTTAGAGAACCGGTCACAAACCACCCAGATAACAGACATCTTCTGGGACACAGGAAGATCCGAAATAAAATCCATGGAAATATGCGTCCAGGGCCTCTCAGGGACCTGCAAATGCAAAAGCAACCCACTAGCGCGGGAACAGCAAGGCTTGGCCCGGGCACAAGTCCCACAGGACTGCACAAAAGAACGCACATCCCGCGACAAGGAAGGCCACCAAAAGGACCTAGCAACCAAATCTCTGGTACCAAAAATCCCAGGATGACCGGCCAACACCGAACAATGGACCTCAGAAATTACCTTACTTGTCCATCTATCAGGAACAGGGCCGGACTGGGACTAAAATTCAGCCCTGGCATTTGAAGTTACACAGGCCCACTTGTCACATGGTGACTGTATAATATCTTTGTACACTTGTAGGCAGGGCCGGTTTTAGGCAAAGTGGGGCCCTAGGCAAAGTTTAAAATGGGTCCCCAAATGCTAACATATTGCACATCACACAGAAGCCTTTCTGTTGTATTTACGTGCGCTGATCTCAGGCCGCTAAACGAGTTTGATCGACAATACTGAAGTTGTTCCACGCTTGTTTCCCGGCCTCTTTCCACCAGCTGAGGAATAATGATGAGACAGAACGATCACTAATAGATCACTAACAGATCACCATACAGTATCATGTTTTCAGCAGCACATCTACAGTTTACACTGGCAATGTGCTGCTGACAACAAGGCTTTTTGTTCCAGCAAAAACAATCCGAATATGCAGCATTTTACTTGTTTAGTAAAATACACCCCATAGTCCTCCATATATTATAATGTGCTCCATAGTCCTCCATATAGTATAATACACTCCCTATAGTCCTCCATATATTAAAATACACTGCTCAGTCCTCCACATAGTATAATACACTCCTCATAGTCCTCCATATAGCATAATACAATCCTTATAGTCCTCCATATAGCATAATACAATCCTCATAGTGCTCCATATAGTATAATGCACCGCCACAGTCATCCATGTAGTACAATTCACTTCCCATAGTATAATGCACCCCATAGTTCTTCATATAGTATAACGTATTCCCCATAGTCCTCGATACAGTATAATGCAGCCCACATATAGTATAATGCAGCCACCCCAGAGTATAATGCAGCCACCCCAGAGTATAATGCAGCCACCCCAGAGTATAATGCAGCCACCGCACAGAGTATAATGCAGCCACCCCAGAGTATGTAACCCCCATAGAATATAATACAGCCCACCTCCCCATAATATATAATGTAGCCCCCCATAGAATATAATGCAGCCCCCCATAGTATATAACGCAGCCTCCCCCATAGAATATAATATACCCCCACAATAGTATATAACACAGCCACATAGTACATAACATGGCCTCCCCCATAGAATATAATATACTCCCCATAGTATATAGCAAAGCCCGCATATTATATAGCACAAACCGCATAGTATACAGCACAGCCTGCATACTATAGCACAGCTCGCGTAGTAGATAACACAGCCCACACAGCAGTATTCAGCACAGACCACACAGTAGTATACAGCACAGACCACACAGTAGTATACAGCACAGCCCACGTAGAAGTATACAGCACAGTCCACACAGTAGTATACAGCACAGCCCACAGAGTAATATATACAGCACAGCCCACAAAGTAATATATACAGCACAGCCCACAAAGTAATATATACAGCACAGCCCACAGAGAACTATATACAGCACAGCCCACAGAGAACTATATACAGCACAGCCCACAGAGAACTATATAAAGCACAGCCCAGAGTACTATATACAGCACAGCCCAGAGTACTATATAAAGCACAGCCCAGAGAGTACTATATACAGCACAGCCCAGAGAGTACTATATACAGCACAGCCCAGAGAGTACTATATACAGCACAGCCCACAGAGTACTATATACAGCACAGCCCACAGAGTACTATACACAGCACAGCCCACAGAGTACTATATACAGCACAGCCCACAGAGTACTATACACAGCACAGCCCACAGAGTACTATATACAGCACAGCCCACAGAGTACTATATACAGCACAGCCCACAGAGTACTATATACAGCACAGCCCAGAGAACTATATACAGCACACAGTAGTATACAGCACAGAGCACAGCCCACAGAGAACTATATACAGCCCACAGTAGTATACAGCACAGAGCACAGCCCACAGAGAACTATATACAGCCCACAGTAGTATACAGCACAGAGCACAGCCCACAGAGAACTATATACAGCACAGAGCACAGCCCACAGAGAACTATATACAGCCCACAGTAGCATTCAGCACAGAGCACAGCCCACAGATAACTATATACAGCCCACAGTAGTATACAGCACAGAGCACAGCCCACAGAGTACTATATACAGCCCACAGTAGTATACAGCACAGAGCACAGCCCACAGAGTACTATATACAGCCCACAGTAGTATACAGCACAGAGCACAGCCCAGAGAACTATATATAGCACACAGTAGTATACAGCACAGAGCACAGCCCACAGAGTACTATATATAGCACAGAGCACACAGTAGTATACAGCACAGAGCACAGCCCACAGAGAGCTATATACAGCCCACAGTAGTATACAGCACAGAGCACAGCCCTCAGAGAGCTATATACAGCCCACAGCAGTATACAGCACAGAGCACAGCCCACAGAGTACTATATACAGCCCACAGTAGTATACAGCACAGAGCACAGCCCACAGAGTACTATATACAGCCCACAGTAGTATACAGCACAGAGCACAGCCCACAGAGTACTATATACAGCCCACAGTAGTATACAGCACAGCCCACAGAGTACTATATACAGCCCACAGTAGTATACAGCACAGAGCACAGCCCACAGAGTACTATATACAGCCCACAGTAGTATACAGCACAGAGCACAGCCCAGAGAACTATATATAGCACACAGTAGTATACAGCACAGAGCACAGCCCAGAGTACTATATATAGCACAGAGCACACAGTAGTATACAGCACAGAGCACAGCCCAGAGAACTATATATAGCACACAGTAGTATACAGCACAGCCCACAGAGTACTATATATAGCACAGAGCACACAGCAGTATACAGCACAGAGCACAGCCCACAGAGAGCTATATACAGCCCACAGTAGTATACAGCACAGAGCACAGCCCACAGAGAGCTATATACAGCCCACAGTAGTATACAGCACAGAGCACAGCCCACAGAGAGCTATATACAGCCCACAGTAGTATACAGCACAGAGCACAGCCCACAGAGAGCTATATACAGCACAGAGCACAGCCCACAGAGAACTATATACAGCCCACAGAGTACTATATATAGCACAGAGCCCACAGTAGTATACAGCACAGAGCACAGCCCAGAGAGCTATATACAGCCCACAGCAGTATACAGCACAGAGCACAGCCCACAGAGTACTATATACAGCCCACAGTAGTATACAGCACAGAGCACAGCCCACAGAGAACTATATACAGCCCACAGCAGTATACAGCACAGAGCACAGCCCACAGATAACTATATACAGCCCACAGCAGTATACAGCACAGAGCACAGCCCACAGATAACTATATACAGCCCACAGCAGTATACAGCACAGCCCACAGATAACTATATACAGCCCACAGTAGTATACAGCACAGAGCACAGCCCACAGAGAGCTATATACAGCCCACAGTAGTATACAGCACAGAGCACAGCCCACAGAGAACTATATACAGCCCACATCTCTTCTCTTCCTCCCCTCACCTCCTCCGAGAATGGCCCCACAGTCCAGAAAAAAAAAAAAACTCTCCTCACCTCTCCTCGTGCCCAGCCTTGCTTCCTGGTTCCTGCTCCTGTCTCAGCAGCTGCAGTCTGCCCGGGACACAGCAGGTGCGCGATGATATGACATCATCGCGCACCCGCAGTGTCAGAGGCAGAGCGGGGAATGATGGGAGAGGAGCGTCTGTAGACGCTCTCTCCTCCATCATTGCATTCAACTGTACCGGCGTCTATACGCCGGTATAGTTGAATGCGACGGCGGGGGCGGCGGATTGAGCGGCCCACCACTGGCACCGGCCCTTCTGGCATTTGCCAGAAGTGCCCTATGGCCAGTCCGGCCCTGATCAGGAACAAACAGCTTCCCCATAGGACAGCGGTCAGGTTTATCAGCCTGAAATTCCTGAAGCACCCGCCGTAAATCAGGGGAGATGGCAGAAAGAATCACCCCTTCCCTAAGAATGCCAACCGGCTCAAGAACTCCAGGAGAATCAGGCAAAAAACTCCTAGAGAGGGCATCCACCTTAACATTCTTAGATCCCGGAAGATATGAGACCACAAAATCGAAACGGGAGAAAAACAGGGACCATCGAGCCTGTCTAGGGTTCAGCCGCTTGGCCGACTCGAGGTAAATCAGATTCTTATGATCGGTCAAGACCACTATGTGGTGCTTGGCTCCCTCAAGCCAATGTCGCCACTCCTCAAATGCCCACTTCATAGCCAACAACTCCCGATTGCCGACATCATAATTGCGTTCCGCAGGCGAAAACTTTCGGGAAAAGAAGGCACACGGTTTCATCAAGGAACCATCAGAATTCCTCTGTGACAAAACGTCCCCTGCCCCAATCTCAGAAGCGTCAACCTCAACCTGAAAAGGAAGAGAAACATCCGGCTGACGCAACACAGGGGCAGAGGTAAAACGGCGTTTAAGCTCCTCAAAGGCCTCAACAGCCGCAGAGGACCAATTCGTCACATCAGCGCCTTTCTTCGTCAAATCGGTCAAGGGCTTAACCACACTGGAAAAGTTGGCAATGAAACGGCGATAATAATTAGCAAAGCCCAAAAATTTCTGAAGGCTCTTCACAGATGTGGGTTGAATCCAGTCATGAATGGCTTGGACCTTAACAGGATCCATTTCTATAGACGAAGGAGAAAAAATAAACCCCAAAAAAGAGACCTTCTGAACTCCAAATAGGCACTTAGACCCCTTCACAAATAAGGCATTATCACGAAGGATCTGGAATACCATCCTGACCTGCTTCACATGAGACTCCCAATCATCGGAAAAAATCGAAATATCATCCAAATACACAATCAAGAATTTATCATGATAATTGCGGAAAATATCATGCATGAAGGACTGAAACACAGAAGGAGCATTAGAAAGCCCGAAAGGCATCACAAGTTATTCAAAATGGCCTTCGGGCGTATTAAATGCAGTTTTCCATTCGTCACCCTGTTTAATACGAACAAGATTATATGCCCCTCGAAGGTCAATCTTGGTAAACCAACTAGCCCCCTTAATCCGAGCAAACAAATCAGAAAGCAAAGGTAATGGGTATTGGAATTTGACCGTGATCTTATTAAGAAGGCGATAATCAATACAGGGTCTCAAGGAGCCATCCTTCTTGGCATCAAAAAAGAATCCCGCTCCCAATGGTGACAAAGACGGCCGAATATGCCCCTTCTCCAAAGACTCCTTAACATAGCTCCGCATGGCGTCATGCTCTGGCACAGACAGATTGAAAAGTCGGCCCTTAGGGAACTTACAGCCAGGAATCAAGTCAATAGCACAATCACAGTCCCTATGTGGAGGAAGGGAACTGGACTTGGGCTCATCAAATACATCCTGGAAATCTGACAAAAATTCAGGAACATCAGAAGAGGGGGAAGAGGAAATTGACATCAAAGGAACGTCACTATGTACCCCTTGACAACCCCAACTAGTCACAGACATAGATTTCCAATCCAGCACTGGATTGTGTACTTGTAACCATGGAAAACCCAGTACAACAACATCATGTAAATTATGCAACATAAGAAAACGGCAATCTTCCTGATGTGCTGGAGCCATGCACATAGTCAGCTGAGTCCAATACTGAGGTTTATTCTTGGCCCACGGTGTAGCATCAATACCCCTCAAAGGAATAGGGCTCTGCAAAGGCTGCAAAGAAAAACCACAGCGCCTGGCGAATTCTAAGTCCATTAAGTTCAGGGCAGCGCCTGAATCCACAAATGCCATGACAGAAAAGGATGACAATGAGCAAATCAAGGTCACAGACAGGAGAAATTTAGGCTGTACAGTACTGATGGTAACAGACCTAGCGACCCTCTTAATACGCTTAGGGCAATCAGAAATAGCATGAGCAGAATCACCACAGTAAAAACACAGCCCATTCTGACGTCTGTATCCCCGCTGTTCTGCTCTAGTCAAAATCCTATCACATTGCATAGGCTCAGGTGTCATGATCTCCATGGCCAGAGAACTAGCATAAGCCTCTATAGGAACAAGCTCTTGGAAGATGTAACTGTACTGACCATGAACTAAACCTACCGCATCATCTAGAAGTAGCCAGGTAGCATGTCCTACTTTTTATCCCTATATGCCCAGCGCCGGCCGGAGAACTAAATAATGCTAGCAGAGGGAAATATAAGACCTGACTCACCTCTAGAGAAATGCCCAAAAGGAGACAGAAGCCCCCCACATATATTGGCGGTGATATGAGATGAAACAACAAACGCAGCAGGAAAATAGTTTTAGCAAATTTGAGGTCCGCTTTCTAGATAGCAGAAGACAGAAAGCATACTTTCATGGTCAGTAGAAAACCCTAACAAAACACATCCAGAAATTACTTTAGGACTCTGGCATTAACTCATAATACCAGAGTGGCAATTCCTGATCAACAAGAGCTTTCCAGACACAGTAACGAAACTGCAGCTGTGAACTGGAACCAAAATACAAAAACAAAACATGGACGAATGTCCAACTTATCTAGTAGATGTCTGGGAGCAGGAACAAGCACAGAGAGGCTTCTGATAACATTGTTGACCGGCAAGCATCTAACAGAGAAGCCAGGTTATATAGCGACACCCAGATCTAATCAGAACAGGTGAACAGGGAAGATGATGTCACAAGTTCAATTCCACCAGTAGCCACCGGGGGAGCCCAGAATCCAAATTCACAACAGTACCCCCCCCTCAAGGAGGGGGCACCGAACCCTCACCAGAACCACCAGGGCGATCAGGATGGGCCCTATGAAAGGCACGAACCAGATCAGAGGCATGAACATCAGATGCAGTGACCCAAGAATTATCCTCCTGGCCGTATCCCTTCCACTTGACCAGATACTGGAGTCTCCGTCTGGAAACACGGGAGTCTAGGATTTTTTCCACAACGTACTCCAACTCACCCTCAACCAACACCGGAGCAGGAGGCTCAACGGAAGGCACAACCGGTGCCTCATACCTGCGCAATAATGACCGATGAAAAACGTTATGAATAGAAAAGGATGCAGGGAGGTCCAAACGGAAGGAAACAGGGTTAAGAATCTCCAATATTTTATACGGACCGATGAACCGAGGCTTAAACTTAGGAGATGAGACCCTCATAGGGACAAAACGAGAAGACAACCACACCAAATCTCCAACACAAAGCCGAGGACCAACACGACGGTGACGGTTGGCAAAAAGCTGAGTCTTCTCCTGGGACAACTTTAAATTGTCCATCACCTGCCCCCAGATATGATGCAATCTCTCCACCACCGCATCCACTCCAGGACAATCCGAGGATTCCATCTGACCGGAGGAAAATCGAGGATGGAACCCCGAATTACAGAAAAACGGGGAAACCAAGGTGGCAGAGCTGGCCCGATTATTGAGGGCGAACTCCGCCAATGGCAAAAAAGCAACCCAATCATCCTGGTCAGCAGACACAAAACACCTCAGATATGTCTCCAGGGTCTGATTAGTCCGCTCGGTCTGGCCATTAGTCTGAGGGTGAAAAGCAGACGAAAAAGACAAATCTATGCCCATCCTAGCACAAAATGCCCGCCAAAATCTAGACACAAATTGGGTTCCTCTGTCAGAAACGATATTCTCAGGAATACCATGCAAACGAACAACATTTTGAAAAAACAGGGGCACCAACTCGGAAGAAGAAGGCAATTTGGGCAGGGGAACCAAATGAACCATCTTAGAAAAACGGTCACACACCACCCAGATGACAGACATCTTCTGAGAAACAGGCAGATCTGAAATAAAATCCATCGAGATGTGTGTCCAAGGCCTCTTAGGAATAGGCAAGGGCAACAATAATCCACTAGCCCGAGAACAACAAGGCTTGGCCCGAGCACAAACGTCACAAGACTGCACAAAGCCTCGCACATCTCGTGACAGGGAAGGCCACCAGAAGGATCTTGCCACCAAATCCCTGGTACCAAAAATTCCAGGATGACCTGCCAACGCAGAAGAATGCACCTCAGAGATGACTTTACTGGTCCAATCATCAGGAACAAACAGCCTATCAGGCGGACAACGATCCGGTCTATCCGCCTGAAACTCCTGCAAGGCCCGCCGCAGGTCTGGAGAAACAGCTGACAAGATAACTCCCTCCTTAAGAATACCTGTGGGGTCAGAGTTGCCAGGTGAATCAGGCTCAAAACTCCTAGAAAGGGCATCCGCCTTAACATTCTTAGAACCTGGTAGGTACGATACCACAAAATTAAACCGAGAAAAAAATAATGACCAGCGCGCCTGTCTAGGATTCAGGCGCCTGGCGGTCTCAAGATAAATCAAATTTTTGTGGTCAGTCAATACCACCACCTGATGTCTGGCCCCCTCGAGCCAATGGCGCCACTCCTCAAACGCCCACTTCATGGCCAAAAGCTCCCGATTCCCAACATCATAATTCCGCTCAGCGGGCGAAAATTTACGGGAAAAGAAGGCACAAGGCCTCATCACGGCGCAGTCAGAACTTTTCTGCGACAACACTGCCCCAGCTCCGATCTCAGAAGCGTCGACCTCAACCTGAAAAGGAAGAGTCACATCAGGCTGACGCAACACAGGGGCAGAAGAAAAACGGCGCTTAAGCTCCTGAAAGGCCTCCACAGCATCAGGGGACCAATTAGCAACATCAGCACCCTGTCTAGTCAAATCGGTCAATGGCTTAACGACATCCGAAAAACCAGAAATAAATCGACGATAAAAGTTGGCAAAGCCCAAAAATTTCTGAAGACTTTTAAGAGAAGAGGGCTGCGTCCAATCACAAATAGCTTGAACCTTGACAGGATCCATCTCAATGGAAGAGGGAGAAAAAATATATCCCAAAAAGGAAATTCTCTGAACCCCAAAAACGCACTTAGAACCCTTGACACACAGAGAATTAGACCGCAAAACCTGAAAAACCCTCTTAACTTGCCGGACATGAGAGTCCCAGTCATCCGAAAAAATCAGAATATCATCCAGATACACTATCATAAATTTATCCAAAAAATCGCGGAAAATATCATGCATAAAGGACTGGAAGACTGAAGGGGCATTAGAAAGACCAAAAGGCATCACCAAATACTCAAAGTGGCCCTCGGACGTATTAAATGCGGTTTTCCACTCATCCCCCTGCCTGATCCGCACCAAATTATACGCCCCACGGAGATCAATCTTAGAGAACTACTTGGCCCCCTTTATGCGAGCAAACAAATCAGTCAGCAACGGCAATGGGTATTGATATTTAACCGTGATTTTATTCAAAAGCCGATAATCAATACATGGTCTCAAAGAGCCGTCTTTTTTTGACACAAAGAAAAAACCGGCTCCTAAGGGAGATGACGATGGACGAATATGTCCCTTTTCCAAGGACTCCTTTATATATTCTCGCATAGCAGTATGTTCAGGCACAGACAGATTAAATAAACGACCCTTTGGGTATTTACTACCCGGAATTAAATCTATAGCACAATCGCACTCGCGGTGCGGAGGTAGTGAACCCAGCTTGGGTTCTTCAAAGACGTCACGATAATCAGACAGGAACTCAGGGATTTCAGAGGGAATAGATGATGAAATGGACACCAAAGGTACGTCCCCATGAGTCCCCTTACATCCCCAGCTCAACACAGACATAGCTCTCCAGTCAAGGACTGGGTTGTGAGACTGCAGCCATGGCAATCCCAGCACCAAATCCTCATGTAGATTATACAGCACTAGAAAACGAATAGTCTCCTGGTGATCCGGATTAATACACATAGTCACTTGTGTCCAGTATTGTGGTTTATTATTAGCCAATGGGGTGGAGTCAATCCCCTTCAGAGGAATAAGAGTTTCCAAAGGCTCTAAATCATACCCACAACGATTGGCAAAGGACCAATCCATAAGACTCAAAGCGGCGCCAGAGTCGATATAGGCGTCAGTAGTAATAGATGACAAAGAGCAAATCAGGGTCACAGACAAAATAAATTTAGACTGTAAAGTGCCAATGGAAACGGATTTATCAAGCTTTTTAGTACGCTTAGAGCACGCTGATATAACATGAGTAGAATCCCCACAATAGAAACACAACCCATTTTTCCGTCTAAAATTCTGCCGCTCGCTTCTGGACAGAATTCTATCACACTGCATGCTTTCTGGCGTCTTCTCAGTGGACACCGCCAGATGGTGCACAGGTTTGCGCTCCCGCAGACGCCTATCGATCTGAATGGCCATTGTCATGGACTCATTCAGACCCGCAGGCACAGGGAACCCCACCATAACATCCTTAATGGCATCAGAGAGACCCTCTCTGAAAGTAGCCGCCAAGGCACACTCATTCCACTGAGTAAGCACAGACCATTTACGGAATCTTTGGCAGTAAATTTCAGCTTCATCTTGCCCCTGCGATAGGGACATCAAAGTTTTTTCTGCCTGAAGTTCCAAATGAGGTTCCTCATACAGCAAGCCCAAGGCCAAAAAAAACGCATCCACATTGCGCAACGCAGGATCCCCTGGTGCCAATGCAAAAGCCCAGTCTTGAGGGTCGCCGCGGAGCAAGGAAATCACAATCCCAACCTGCTGTGCAGAGTCTCCAGCAGAACGAGATTTCAGGGACAAAAATAGCTTACAATTATTTCTAAAATTCTGAAAGCTAGATCTATTCCCTGAGAAGAATTCCGGCAAAGGAATTCTCGGCTCAGATACCGGAGCATGAATAATAAAATCTTGCAAATTTTGTACTTTCGTGGTGAGATTATTCAAACCTGCAGTTACACTCTGAAGATCCATTATTAACAGGTGAACACAAAGCCATTCAAAGATTATAAGGAGAGAGAAAAAAAAGAAAGACTGCAGCATAGACAGACTGGCAAGTGATCCAATTAAGAGCACAGAGGAAAAAAAAAAAAAAAAAACTCTCAGCAGACTTCTTATTTCTCTCCTTTCTCAGCCAAGGATTTTAACCCTTTAGTTGGCCGGTCAAACTGTCATGATCTCCATGGCCAGAGAACTAGCATAAGCCTCTATAGGAACAAGCTCTTGGAAGATGTAACTGTACTGACCATGAACTAAACCTACCGCATCATCTAGAAGTAGCCAGGTAGCATGTCCTACTTTTTATCCCTATATGCCCAGCGCCGGCCGGAGAACTAAATAATGCTAGCAGAGGGAAATATAAGACCTGACTCACCTCTAGAGAAATGCCCAAAAGGAGACAGAAGCCCCCCACATATATTGGCGGTGATATGAGATGAAACAACAAACGCAGCAGGAAAATAGTTTTAGCAAATTTGAGGTCCGCTTTCTAGATAGCAGAAGACAGAAAGCATACTTTCATGGTCAGTAGAAAACCCTAACAAAACACATCCAGAAATTACTTTAGGACTCTGGCATTAACTCATAATACCAGAGTGGCAATTCCTGATCAACAAGAGCTTTCCAGACACAGTAACGAAACTGCAGCTGTGAACTGGAACCAAAATACAAAAACAAAACATGGACGAATGTCCAACTTATCTAGTAGATGTCTGGGAGCAGGAACAAGCACAGAGAGGCTTCTGATAACATTGTTGACCGGCAAGCATCTAACAGAGAAGCCAGGTTATATAGCGACACCCAGATCTAATCAGAACAGGTGAACAGGGAAGATGATGTCACAAGTTCAATTCCACCAGTAGCCACCGGGGGAGCCCAGAATCCAAATTCACAACACTCAGGACTCTGTTCAGAGGACGCTGCCATATGATGCACCACTTTGCGCTCGTGCAGGCGCCGATCAATCTGAATGGCTAGAGACATAGATTCGCTCAAACCAACAGGCGCGGGGAACCCCACCATAACATCTTTAAGGGCTTCAGAAAGACCCTTTCTGAAAATTGCTGCCAGAGCGTCCTCATTCCATTTAGTGAGCACAGACCATTTTCGAAATTTCTGGCAGTATAATTCTGCCGCTTCCTGACCCTGACACAGGGCCAACAAGTTTTTTTCCGCATGATCCACAGAGTTATGTTCATCATACAATAATCCGAGCGATTGAAAAAATGCATCTACATTAAGCAATGCCGGATCCCCTGACTCAAGGGAGAATGCCCAGTCCTGAGGGTCACCACGCAGCAGAGAAATAACTATTTTAACTTGCTGAAAGGGATCTCCAGAGGAACGGGGTTTCAGAGCAAAAAACAATTTGCAGTTATTTTTAAAGTTCAAAAACTTGGATCTATCCCCATAAAACAAATCTGGAGTAGGAATTCTAGGCTCTAAAGCCGCAGTCTGAACAACATAATCTTGGATACTCTGTACTCTTGCAGCAAGCTGATCCACACGAGAAAACAAACCCTGAACATCCATGCCCGCGCCCAAATCCTGAACCACCCAGAGATTAAGAGGAAGGAAAAAGACAAAACAGACTAAAGAAAAAAAAAATGGCTCAGAACTCTTTTTCTTTTCCTTCTTTTGAGATGCATTCAACTCATTTTTGGCCAGTTGTACTGTTATGGACTGGTGATTTAGGAGCGACATGCGACTAGCTCTGAGCAGGTGGTAACTATACTGACCGCAGTTCCTGATCTTAACACAACACTAGAAGTAGCCGTGGGATGTTCCTGTCTCCCCCTAGACACCTCGTCACAGCCTAAGGCTACGTTCACACTAGCGTTGTGCGCCGCTGCGTCGGCGACGCAACGCACAACGCACGCAAAAACGCGGCAAAACGCACGCAAAAACGCTGCGTTTTGCGACGCATGCGTCGGTTTTTGCCGAAAATCGGACGCAAGAAAAATGCAACTTGTTGCGTTTTCTTGGTCCGACGCTTGCGGCAAAAAAGACGCATGTGTGGCACAACGCAACAAAAAAACCCGCATGCGTCCCCCATGTTAAGTATAGGGGGCGCATGACGCATGCGTCGCCGCTGCGTCGCCGACGCAAACCCGACGCACATTAGCTTAACGCTAATGTGAACGTAGCCTAAGAGCTAACTACCCCTAAAGGTAGAAACAGGAAAGCTATCTTGCCTCAGAGAAAATCCCCAAAGGATAGGACAGCCCCCCACAAATAATGACTGTGAGTGGAGAGGGAAATGACATACGTAGAATGAAATAATATGTAGCAAAGGAGGCCACTTCTAGCTAGATGGATAGTACAGGACAGAACACTGTGCGGTCAGTAATAAAAACTAGAAAAAGTCCACCGCAGAGAATGCAAAAATCTCCACACCTGACTAAAGGTGTGGAGGGCAAAATCTGCTGCCCAGAGCTTCCAGCTTAGCTGAATAGATCCATACTGATAAGCTGGACAAATGAGAAAAACATAGAATGTGCTGAACAATAAAGTCCACTACAAGTGGACTGCAAAAGGACAAGCAAGGACTTATCTTTGCTGAACAGGTCAGAGTGTCAGGGAAATCCAAAAGAGCCGTGACTCCAAGCAGGAACAATTGACAACTGGCATTGATTGAGGGATAAGGGCAGACTAAAATAGCCAAGCCAGAAAGACGATCAGTGGAAGCAGCTGCTGATGCTAAATCCTAGAAGCAGCCATACCACTCAAAACCACCGGAGGGAGCCCAAGAGCAGAACTCACAAAAGTACCACTTACAGCCACCGGAGGGAGCCCAAGAGCGGAATTCACAACAGTAACCCTAATGCGATCACATCGGAGGACAGAGAAATTAAATGGCAAATCGCGGGTTTTTTTTGTTGCGACCGCCGGTAAACAGTTAATTACCGGCGATCGCAACTCGGGGGTCGGTAAAACCCCCCCGAATCATGTTCTCTGGCGTCTCGGCTACCCCCGGCAACCGAGACCCCAGAGAAAATCCGACTCTGGGGGGCGCTATTCACTTTTTCCACAGTGCCGTGAATTAACGGCGCTGTGGTTTAAGCACCCCTAGCGGCCGCCGTTAAAAGGCGTATCGGCGGTTGTTAAGGGGTTAAAAGGGTATGTTCACACTAGGCGTTTTTTCAGCATTATTTTTTCTGATCTCTCGGCAGGAAAGATGCTGCAGAAAAAAAGGCACGTATTCCTTGCAAATTTTGCCGTGTTTTTGATACGGTTTTGGCATGCTGGATTTGCCTCTTGTGCATGCTGATAAACGTTTAGTGTTGAAAGAAAGTCCTATTTCATAGAATCAGGTTTTGACACAAAAAAAATGCAGCAACACATGATACCTGCGTTTTTGGTGCATTTTTTCCACCAGCCATTCAAGTCAAAGGGTATGTGCACACGTTCTGGATTTTTCACATTTTTTGCGCGTTTTTTCGGTGGTTTTCCGCGACAAAGATGCTTAAAAAACGCATACATTAAGCATCCCATCATTTTGAATGCATTCCGCAATTTTTGTGCACATGCTGCGTATTTTTCTGCAATAAAAACGCAATGCGGAAAAATACGCAGCATGTTCATTAATTTTGCGGATTTTTCGCGGATTAAAATGCATTGGGAAGCTCCGGAAAAAAAAACGCGCAAAAAACGCGAGTAAAACGCATGCGGAATTTCTGCAGAAAATCTCCGGTTTTGTTCAGGATATTCTGCAGAAAATCCGCAGCGTGTGCACATACCCTAAATGTTATCATTTTCACGCTGGGTTTGAAGTGTCTGTTTAAGGGTATGTTCACACTAGGCGTTTTTGCAGCGTTTTTTTTTTCTGCAGCAAAATCTGATCTCTTGGCAGGAAAGAAGCTGCAGAAAAATATCATGTTTTCCTTGTTTTTTCTTGCAATTTTTGCTGCGTTTTTGATGCAGTTTTGGCATGCTAGATTTGCCTCTTGTGCATGCTGATAAAGTTTAGTGTTGAAAAAAAGTCCTATTCCATAGAATTAGGTTTTGACACAAAAAAATGCAGCAAAACATGATACCTGCGTTTTTGGTGCGTTTTTTCAGCCTTTTTTTCACCGCTCATTCAAGTCAAAGGGTGAAAAACGCGGAAAGAAGTGTCCATAAAACCACGCAAAGCACAAAATACTGATGTCAAAAAAACCATTGTGTACATGAGATTTCTGAAATCTCATAGACTTTGCTGGTACTGTAAAACAGAGCTGAAAATTAGCATAAAAAAAATTCCGCACTGATGGATCTTCAATTCAACATGGAGCCTGTATACTTCCAAATGTTGCAAAATTTGAACGAAGCTCAATTGTAAAAAAAATTTAAAAAATTAGCCCAAAATACTTGCATTTAATAAATTTAAAACAAAACCCTGGCCTCCCGATGGTATCCATACACTCATATAACATGCTCACATGCAGGACAGCAAGAAAAGATTTCTCTTTTTTGCTTTGCCAAAGTGTCAAAAAACAAAGAGCAAAATGTCAGCATAAAAGATGAAAAATAAAGTTTATTATTACACAAACTTACTTTCATCTGCGCCAAACCTAGAATAAATAAATAAAAGACTATTAGAACAATCTGGTCATTTCTGCAAATCCAATGAGCAATAAATTATCAAACATTAAAGGGGCTCTGTCAGCAGGATTTTGTAATGTAATCTGACATCAGCATGATGTAGGGGCAGAGACCCTGAATCCAGCGATGTATCACTTAGTTTACTGAGTGATAAAATCACAGTCTTCTCTGCTGCAAATCTCGGAATGCTGAGCTCTGTATAGCCCCGCCCACACCACTGATTGGATGATTTCTGTGTACAGTATACAGAAAGTTGCCAATCAGTGTTAGGGGGGCGTGGTTGGACTAGGAGGCACAAGATCCCTAGTCCTGCAGTGATAATCTCATGCTGATAAAACACTGATTTTATTGAATACAGCCCAGTATGTGATTCATCGCTGGAATCAGGCTCTTTGTCCCTACATAAAGTTGCTCTCGGATTACATAGGAAAAACCAGCTGATAAATTCCCAGGTCCAGCAAAAAAAGGCCTGAGGGCTGGCTGACTGCTTAATATAATAGCTAAGCCAGCCCAACTCTCTGCCATAACATTTAAAAACTATCAAAACTTTATTTTTTTATTAGCATGTAAACTCATGTATCTTTTCAAATTAGTGTATTAGGAAATTTATCTTCATTATCATAAAAAAGTTGCATGTAAGTGACCTCCACCCCTCCAGGCTTTTCCCCTATTTCCCTTAGTCACTCTTTCATTGAATATTATATTATCAGAGATGACACATGATAAAATGTGGCCGAAAAAAAATTCAGAATTTTTTTGCAATTCTGGAAATCCTCTAATTGATGAACACGACATATAAGGAATAAAGATGGGTGAACCCAAACAGTAAAGTTCGGCGTCCGTATTGAACACCTACCATTCCGGCACTGACACCAAACACGGACTTCACCAGGAAGTCCGTATTACTGTTCGGGTTTGGCCCCTCGATCACTGGGTGTTTGTCGCGCTGTCTTTTGCATGACAACGCGGCAAACACTGCTTCTGATCGACAGTAAAATCGTCCCCTCCGGTCGGACAGCTGTGGTTCCCACGCTGTCAAATAACAGCGTGAGCCCACAGCTGTAATCGGAGGTAAAAAGTTTACCTCCAGTCACTGGTGTCACCTGATGAGACTAGTGCTCCCATCAGCCTACGTCTGCTGCTGCTATTAACGGAGAGCAGGCGGCGTCTGATGGGAGGATTCATCAGCCGGCCCCTGCTCTGTAAATAAATAATTAAATTTAAAAAAACGGCGTGGATTCCCCTGTATTTTTGATAACCAGCAAGGCAAAACTCACAGCTGGGGCTGCAACGCTCAGCTGTCAGCGTTAGCAAGGTTGGTTTTCAAGAATAGAGGTGTCCCCAAGCTAAGGCAGGCCATGGATATTGCCCCCCCAGCCTAAAAATAGCAGCCCACAGCCACCCAGAAATGGCACTTCTAAAAGATGCGCCAATTCTGGCGCTTTGCCCGGCTCTTCACACGTGCCCTGTAGCGGTGGCAAGTGGGGTTCATATTTGTGGGGTTGATGTCACCTTTGTATTGTCTGGTGACATCAAGCCCACGGCTTAGTAATGGAGAGGCGTCTATAAGACACCTGTCCATTACTAATCCTAAAGTTGCATTGTAAATAAAGACACGGCCACAATAAAGTCTTTTATTTGAAATAAAAACAAAACACACTTTTCCATTTTTATTTAGAAATAACAAACACAGTTATACTCAACTAACGCCTATTTCCACTGAATCCCTCGTCTCCTGTAATAACACAAAAATAAAAAACAACAATATCCCTCACCTGTCCATCATTCTGTCCCACGCTGTAATCCATGTATGGGGATAAACAGTTTTCAACCTGGACGGTGCCAAAATGCCGTCCAGGCTGAAAACCACTGGGTGAATGAGCTTCTGTGAGCGCAGCCTCAGTGACTAGCGGTGACGTCATCGAGGTTACTGCCGGTCACTGAGGCTGTGTGGGATGGAGGGATGGCTGTAGGGGTAGATGAATGGACGGATGGCTGGAGGTATGGCTGGATGGATGGAAGGATGAATGAGGGATGGATGCAGGGATGGCTGCAATGCATAGTGCCCCACGCTGTAATCCATCTGTGCAACATATGGTCTTCAGCATGAACGGTTGCATCATACGAGTGACAAGCAAGGAAGAATGAACTGCAGTAAGCGGGCCCCTGGACTATGGTGATCACCGCTAGCAGAATGAGAAAATGTCTCATGGTGCAGCGGTGAGTTCACCACAGTTCATTGTGAGAAATTTCTCAGTTCATTGGCCCGGCTGGGAATGCAGCCTCAGTGACCGGTGGTAACCTCGATGACATCAGCGCCAGTCACTGACGCTGCGCTCGCAGAAGCTCATTCGTCAGTGGTTCTCAGAATGGACGGTCGCATCTTGGCACCATCCAGGTTGAAAACTATTTCTCCCCCAGACGTGGATTACGGCGTGGGACAGAACGACGGACAGGTGAAGGATATTGTTGTTTTGTTTTTTTATTACAGGAGATGAGGGATTCAATGGAATGGGTATTAGGTGAGTATAACTGTGTTTGTTATTTTTAAATAAAAAAGTAAAAGTGTGTTTTGTTTTATTTCAAACTAGCTGAAGAGCCCGGCGTTGCCTGGGCATAGTAAATATCTGTGGTTAGTTATAGCACCTCACTTCTCTTATTTTCCCATCACGCCTCTCATTTTCCCCCTCACATCTCTCATTTTCTCCCTTACACCTCTCATTTTCCCCCTCACTCCTCTTATTTTCCCCCTCACTCCTCTCATTCCCCCCTCACTCCTCTCATTCCCCCCTAACACTTGTCACTTCGACATCACATCTGTCATTTTCCAATCACTCCACTATTTTCCCTCACTCCTCTCATTTTGCACTCACACCTTTTCATTTTCACCTCACACCCCTCATTTTCACCTATATACTATATACCTGTATGTCATCCCCTCCTGAATATAGTATATACCTGTATGTCATCTCCTGTATATAGTATATACCTGTATGTCATCTCCCCTGTATATAGTATATACCTGATGTATGTCATCTCCTCCTGTATATAGTATATACGTGTGTCATCTCCTCCTGTATATAGTATATACCTGTAAGTCATCTCCTCCTGTATATAGTATATACCTGTGAGTCATCTGCTCCTATATATAGTATATACCTGTGTGTCATCTCCTCCTGTATATAGTATGTACCTGTATGTCCTCTCCTCCTGTATATAGTATATACCTGTGTGCCATCTCCTCCTGTATATAGTATATACCTGTGTGTCATCTGCTCCTCTATATAGTATATATCTGTGTGTCATCTCCTCCTGTATATAGTATATACGTGTGTCATTTCCCCTGTATATAGTATATACCTGTGTGTCATCTCCTTTTGTATAAAGTATATACCTGTGTGTCATCTGCTCCTGTATATAGTATATATCTGTGTGTCATCTCCTCCTGTATATAGTATATACGTGTGTCATTTCCCCTGTATATAGTATATACCTGTGTGTCATCTCCTTTTGTATAAAGTATATACCTGTGTGTCATCTCCTCCTGTATATAGTATATACCTGTGTGTCATCTCCCCTGTATATAGTATATACCTGTGTGCCATCTCCCCTGTATATAGTATATACCTGTGTGTCATCTCCCCTGTATATAGTATGTACCTGTATGTCATCTCCCCTGTATATAGTATATACCAGTGTGTCATCTCCTCCTGTATATAGTATATACCTGTGTGTCATCTCCCCTGTATATAGTATATATGTGTGTGTCATCTCCTCCTGTATATAGTATATACAGTACCTGTATGTCATCTCCTCCTGTATATAGTATATACCTGTGTGTCATCTCCCCTGTATATAGTATATATGTGTGTGTCATCTCCCCTGTATATAGTATATACCTGTGTGTCATCTCTGTTGTGAACTATACTTCTTGGCTCCCTCTTGTGGTCACTAGTGATTTGGCACTTGGATTGTCTTTTACCAGGTTGGTACTCACCTGCTTCGTTAGGCCTGGGGTGTTGCTATTTAAACTTCCTGGATTCTCAGTCCAGTGCCTGGCATCGTTGTAATCAGTTCATTTCTGTTTGCTCCTGTCTTCAGGTCCTGGTTCTTTGCAAGATAAGCTAAGTCCTGCTTTCTTATTTTTTGTTATTTTGCTTGTTCATATTTTTGTCTAGCTTGTACAAAATGTGATTCCTGATATTGCTGGAAGCTCTAGGGGGCTGATATTCTCCCCCCTCACCGTTAGTTGGTTTGGGGGTTCTTGGATATTCAGCGTGGATATTTTGCAGGGTTTTTTGCTGACCATATAAGTCATCTTACTATTTTCTGCTATTAGTCAGTGGGCCTCTCTGTCATGGTTCCCAATGGCAAGGGAACGTAAGAAACATATAAGTAACGAACGAGCTCTCGGGTGATGGAAACTCGAGTTGACCGTGAGCTAAATCTACCACACAACTAACAGTAGCCAGGGAGCATACCTACGGCTTCCTATATGCCACGCGCCAGCCGGAGGACTAACTACGCCTGGTAGAGGAAGAAACAGACCTGGCTTACCTCTAGGGAAATACCCCAAAAGATGATAGCAGCCCCCCACATGTAATAACGGTGAATTAAGAGGAAAAGACATACACAGTATGAAAGTAGATTTAGCAAAGAGAGGTCCACTTACTAGATAGCAGAAGGATACAAAAGAGGACTTCACGGTCAACTGAAAACCCTTTCAAAAACCATCCTGAAATTACTTTAAGACTCCTGTGTCAACTCATGACACAGGAGTGGCAATTTCAGCCCGCAAGAGCTTCCAGCTACAGAGAATTACAAAAACTGCAAACTGGACAAAAGGTACAAAACAAAAGGACAAAGTCCACTTAGCTGATCAGCAGACTAGTAGCAGGAACATGCAACCGAAGGCTCTGGTTACAATGATGACCGGCAAGGAAATGACTGGAGAGCAAGGCTAAATAAAAAACTCCCAAACACTGATGGAAGCAGGTGAACAGAAGCAGCAAAGTGCAAACAAGTCACCAGTACCACCAGCAACCACCAGGGGAGCCCAAAAAGCGGATACACAACAGTACCCTCCCCTTAAGGAGGGGGCACCGAACCCTCACAAGAACCGCCAGGGCGATCTGGATGAGCCCTATGAAAGGCACGAACCAAATCCGAGGCATGAACATCAGAGGCAGTTACCCAAGAATTATCTTCCTGACCATAGCCTTTCCATTTAACCAGATATTGAAGTCTCCGTCTGGAAATACGGGAGTCCAAGATCTTCTCTACGACGTACTCCAATTCACCCTCCACCAGCACAGGAGCAGGAGGTTCAGTAGAAGGAACCACCGGTACCTCATATCTCCGCAACAACGACCGATGGAACACATTATGGATAGCGAAAGATGCCGGGAGGTCCAAACGAAAGGAAACAGGGTTAAGAATCTCCAAAATCCTATAAGGACCGATGAACCGAGGCTTAAATTTGGGAGAAGAAACCCTCATAGGGACAAAACGGGAAGACAACCACACCAAGTCCCCAACGCGAAGGTGGGGACCAACACGACGACGACGGTTAGCAAACTGCTGAGTCCTCTCCTGGGACAATTCCAAATTATCCACCACTTGTCCCCAAATCCGATGCAACCGATCCACCACCGCATCCACTCCAGGACAATCCGAAGATTCAACCTGACCAGATGAAAAACGCGGATGAAACCCTGAATTGCAAAAGAAAGGAGAAACCAAAGTGGCAGAACTAGCCCGATTATTAAGAGCAAACTCCGCCAACGGCAGAAAGGCAACCCAATCATCCTGATCCGCAGACACAAAACACCTCAAATAAGTCTCCAAAGTTTGATTAGTTCGCTCCGTCTGGCCATTGGTCTGAGGATGGAATGCAGACGAAAAGGACAAATCAATGCCCAACCTGGCACAGACTGCCCGCCAAAATCTAGACACGAACTGGGTACCCCTGTCAGAAACGATGTTTTCCGGAATACCATGCAAGCGAACCACATTTTGAAAAAACAGAGGGACCAACTCAGATGAGGAAGGCAACTTAGGCAATGGCACCAAATGAACCATTTTAGAAAAACGGTCACACACCACCCAGATGACAGACATCTTCTGAGAAACAGGGAGATCCGAGATAAAGTCCATAGAGATGTGCGCCCAAGGCCTCTTCGGAATAGGCAAGGGCAACAACAACCCACTAGCCCTAGAACAACAAGGCTTGGCCCGAGCACACACATCGCAAGACTGCACAAAAACACGCACATCTCGAGACAGGGAAGGCCACCAGAAGGATCTAGCCACCAAATCTCTGGTGCCAAAAATTCCCGGATGACCTGCCAGAGTAGAAGAATGAACTTCCGAGATGACTCTAGTGGTCCACTCGTCAGGAACAAACAGTCTACCAGACGGACAACGATCAGGTCTATCCGCCTGAAATTCTTGCAAAGCACGTCGCAAATCTGGAGAGACAGCAGACAAAACCACTCCATCCTTAAGAACACCAGCAGGTTCAGAATTCCCAGGAGAGTCAGGCTCAAAACTCCTAGAAAGAGCATCTGCTTTCACATTCCTAGAACCCGGTAAGTACGAGACCACAAAATTAAACCGGGAAAAGAACAACGACCAACGTGCCTGTCTAGGATTCAGGCGCCTGGCAGACTCCAAATAAATTAAATTCTTGTGATCAGTCAAAACTACCACCTGATGTCTGGCACCCTCAAGCCAATGACGCCACTCCTCAAATGCCCACTTCATGGCCAAAAGCTCCCGATTACCAACATCATAGTTTTGCTCAGCGGCCGAAAATTTTCGCGAAAAGAACGCACAAGGTCTCATCACTGAGCAGTCGGAACTTTTCTGCGACAAAACCGCCCCCGCTCCGATCTCGGAAGCATCGACCTCAACCTGAAAGGGAAGAGAAACATCAGGCTGGCGCAACACCGGGGCAGACAAAAAGCGGCACTTAAGCTCCCGAAAGGCCTCCACGGCAGCACGGGACCAATTGGCAACATCAGCACCCTCTTTAGTCAAATCCGTCAGAGGTTTAGCAACGCCAGAAAAACCAGCTATAAATCGACGATAAAAATTAGGAAAGCCCAAGAATTTCTGGAGACTCTTCAGAGAAGTAGGCTGCGTCCAGTCGTAAATAGCCCGAACCTTGACAGGGTCCATCTCAATAGAAGAAGGGGAAAAAATATACCCCAAAAATGAAATTTTTTGAACCCCAAAAACACACTTTGAACCCTTTACACACAAAGAATTCTCCCGCAAAACCTGAAAAACCCTCCTGACCTGCTGAACATGAGACTCCCAGTCATCAGAAAAAATCAAAATATCATCCAAGTACACAATCATAAATTTATCCAAATATTCACGGAAAATATCATGCATTAAGGACTGAAAGACAGAAGGTGCATTAGAAAGGCCGAAAGGCATTACCAAATACTCAAAATGGCCCTCAGGCGTATTAAATGCGGTCTTCCACTCATCCCCCTGCTTAATTCGCACCAAATTATACGCCCACGAAGATCAATCTTAGAGAACCACTTAGCCCCCCTTATGCGAGCAAACAAATCAGTCAGCAAAGGCAACGGATACTGATATTTGACTGTAATTTTATTCAGGAGACGATAATCAATACAAGGCCTCAGAGAGCCATCCTTTTTAGAGACAAAGAAAAAACCGGCTCCTAAAGGTGATGAAGAAGGACGAATATGTCCCTTTTCCAGGGACTCCTTAATATACTCGCGCATAGCAGCATGTTCAGGTACAGATAGGTTAAACAAACGACCCTTTGGAAATTTACTGCCAGGAATCAGATCTATGGCGCAATCACAATCCCTGTGAGGAGGGAGTGAACCAATCTTAGGCTCTTCAAAAATATCACGATCAGACAAAAATGCCGGAATCTCAGATGGAATAGATGACGAAATGGACACCATAGGAGTGTCCCCATGAGCCCCCCGACATCCCCAGCTTAACACAGACATAGCCTTCCAGTCAAGGACTGGGTTATGAGACTGTAACCATGGTAATCCAAGCACCAAAACATCATGTAAATTGTACAACACAAGGAAGCGAATCACCTCCTGATGGTCTGGAGTCATACGCATAGTCACTTGCGTCCAGAACTGTGGTTTATTACAAGCCAAAGGTGTAGAATCAATACCCTTCAGAGGTATAGGGACTTCCAGAGGCTCTAAATCAAACCCACAGCGCCTGGCAAAGGACCAGTCCATAAGACTCAGAGTGGCGCCAGAGTCCACATAGGCATCCACGGTAATAACTGATAATGAACAAATCAAGGTTACAGACAAAATAAATTTGGACTGTAAAGTGCCAATTGAAATGGACTTGTCAACCTTCCTAGTACGCTTAGAGCATGCCGATATAACATGAGCAGAATCACCACAATAGAAGCATAACCCATTTTTACGCCTATAATTCTGCTGCTCGCTTCTGGACATAACTCTGTCACATTGCATTTTCTCTGGCGTCTCTTCAGAAGATACCGCCAAATGGTGCACGGGTTTGCGCTCCCGCAAACGCCGATCAATCTGAATTGCCATTGTCATGGACTCATTCAGACCTGTAGGCGCAGGGAACCCAACCATAGCATCTTTAACGGCATCAGAAAGGCCCTCTCTGAAATTTGCCGCTAAGGCGCACTCATTCCACTGAGTAAGCACAGACCACCTACGAAATTTTTGGCAGTATATCTCCGCTTCATCTTGCCCTTGAGATAGGGCTATCAAAGCTTTTTCAGCTTGAATCTCCAAATTAGGTTCCTCATAAAGCAACCCTAAAGCCAGGAAAAACGCATCCACATTGAGCAACGCAGGATCCCCTGGTGCCAATGAAAATGCCCAATTTTGAGGGTCACCTCGCAGCAAAGAGATTACAATCTTAACCTGCTGGACAGGATCTCCTGAGGAGTGAGGTCTGAGAGAAAGGAATAATTTACAATTATATTTGAAATTCAAAAACCGAGATCTATCTCCGGAAAACACCTCTGGTGTAGGGATTTTAGGTTCAGAAATAGGAGCATGTATAACAAAATCTTGTAAATTTTGAACCTTCGTAGCAAGATTATTTAAACCTGCAGCCAAACTCTGAGGATCCATCTTTAAACAGGTGAGCTCAGAGCCATTCAAGGATTATAAGGAGAGAAAGGCAAAGGCTGTAATTAAAGCTGAAATACAACTGATCCAACTATGGAGCAAGCATAGAGGAAAAAGGGAAAAAAAATAAATAAATTTACAGACTTCTTTTTTCTCTCCTTTCTTCTGCCAATAAGTTTAACACAGGCCGGTCATACTGTCATGGTTCCCAATGGCAAGGGAACGTAAGAAACATATAAGTAACGAACGAGCTCTCGGGTGATGGAAACTCGAGTTGACCGTGAGCTAAATCTACCACACAACTAACAGTAGCCAGGGAGCATACCTACGGCTTCCTATATGCCACGCGCCAGCCGGAGGACTAACTACGCCTGGTAGAGGAAGAAACAGACCTGGCTTACCTCTAGGGAAATACCCCAAAAGATGATAGCAGCCCCCCACATGTAATAACGGTGAATTAAGAGGAAAAGACATACACAGTATGAAAGTAGATTTAGCAAAGAGAGGTCCACTTACTAGATAGCAGAAGGATACAAAAGAGGACTTCACGGTCAACTGAAAACCCTTTCAAAAACCATCCTGAAATTACTTTAAGACTCCTGTGTCAACTCATGACACAGGAGTGGCAATTTCAGCCCGCAAGAGCTTCCAGCTACAGAGAATTACAAAAACTGCAAACTGGACAAAAGGTACAAAACAAAAGGACAAAGTCCACTTAGCTGATCAGCAGACTAGTAGCAGGAACATGCAACCGAAGGCTCTGGTTACAATGATGACCGGCAAGGAAATGACTGGAGAGCAAGGCTAAATAGGAAACTCCCAAACACTGATGGAAGCAGGTGAACAGAAGCAGCAAAGTGCAAACAAGTCACCAGTACCACCAGCAACCACCAGGGGAGCCCAAAAAGCGGATACACAACACCTCTCTTTGCTAAAATCTAGTTCATTCTTACGTTTGTCTTTTCTTCTTACCTCACCGTTATTATTTGTTGGGGGCTTGTATTACTTTGGGGTCTTTTCTCTGGAGGCAAGAGAGGTCTTATTTTCCCTGATAGGGTTAGTTAGTTCTCCGGCTGGTGCGAGACGTCTAGGATCAACGTAGGCACGTTCCCCGGCTACTGTTAGTGTTTGTGCTAGGATCAGGTATATGGTCAGCCTAGTTACCACGTCCCTATGAGCTGGTATTTATGTTTGCAGACTTTGCTGTAATCTCTGAGATCCTTGCCATTGGGATCATAACACATCTCCTCCTGTATATAGTATATATCTGTGTGTCATCTCCTCCTGTATTAGACCTCGTTCACACGTTATTTGCTCAGTATTTTTACCTCAGTATTTGTAAGCTAAATTGGCAGCCTGATAAATCCCCAGCCAACAGGAAGCCCTCCCCCCTGGCAGTATATATTAGCTCACACATACACATAATAGACAGGTCATGTGACTGACAGCTGCCGTATTTCCTATATGGTACATTGGTTGCTCTTGTAGTTTGTCTGCTTATTAATCAGATTTTTATTTTTGAAGGATAGTACCAGACTTGTGTGTGTTTTAGGGCAAGTTTCATGTGTCAAGTTGTGTGTGTTGAGTTGCGTGTGGCGACATGCATGTAGCGACTTTTGTGAGATGAGTTGTGTGTGGCGACATGCGTGTAGCAACTTTTTGTGTGTCGAGTTGCATGTGACAGGTTAGTGTAGCAAGTTGTGTGCAGCAAGTTTTGCGCATGGCGAGTTTTGCGCATGGCGAGTTTTATGTGTGGTGCGTTTTGAGTATGTGCAAGTTTTGTGTGAGGCAACTTTTGCATGTGTTGCAACTTTTGTGCATGTGGCAATTTTTCCGCATGTGCAAGTTTTGCGTGTGGCGAGTTTTCCATGAGGTGAGTTTTGCACGTGTGGTGAGTTTTGCATGAGCCTAGTTTTGCATGTGGCGAGTTTTGCGCGTGGCGAGTTTTGAGCGGTGACTTTTGTGTTTCGACTTTTATGTGGCGAGGTTGGTGTATGTGTGGTGAAATGTGTGCTGAGGGTAGTATATGTATTCAAGCACATGGTAGTGTGTGGCGCATTTTGTGTGTGTGTTCATATCCCCATGTGTGGGGAGTATCCCATGTCAGGGTCCCACCTTAGCAACTGTACAGTATATACTCTTTGGCGCCATCGCTCTCATTCTTTAAGTCCCCCTTGTTCACATCTGGCAGCTGTCAATTTGCCTCCAACACTTTTTTCCTTTCACTTTTTCCCCATTATGTAGATAGGGGCAAAATTGTTTGGTGAATTGGAACGCACGGGGTTAAAATTTTGCCTCACAACATAGCCTATGATGCTCTCAGGGTCCAAACGTGTGACTGTGCAAAATTTTGTGGCTGCAGATGCCAATCCCAGACATACACACACACACATACACACACAGATACACACACACATTCAGCTTTATATATTAGATATACCTGTATGTCATCTCCCCTGTATATAGTATATACCTGTATGTCATCTCCCCTGTACATAGTATATACCTGTATGTCTTCTCCCCTGTACATAGTATATACCTGTATGTCATCTCCTGTATATAGTATATACCTGAATGTCATCTCCCCTGTACATAGTATATACCTGTGTGTCATCTCCCCTGTATATAATATATAGCTGTATGTCATCTCCTCTGTATATAGTATATACCTGTGTGTCATCTCCCCTGTATATAATATATAGCTGCCTGCATGTCATCTCCACCTGTATATAGTATATACGTGTATGTCATCTCCCCTGCATATAGTATATACGTGTATGTCATCTCCCCTGTATATAGTATATACCTGTATGTCATCTCCTCCTGTATATAATATATAGCTGTATATCATCTCCCCTGTATATAGTATATACCTGTATGCCATCTCCTCCTGGCTGTCAATTTGCCTCCAACACTTTTCCTTTCACTTTTTCCCCATTATGTAGATAGGGGCAAAATTGTTTGGTGAATTGGAACGCGCGGGATTAAAATTTTGCCTCACAACATACCCTATGACGCTCTCGGTGTCCAGACGTGTGACTGTGCAAAATTTTGTGGCTGTAGCTGCGACAGTGCAGATGCCAATCCCGGACATACACACACACATACATACACACACACATTCAGCTTTATATATTAGATAAAGACTTTATTCTGGCCGTGTCTTTATTTACCATACAAATATAGTATTAGTAATGGATAGGTGTCTTATAGACACCTATCTACATTACTAAGCTGTGGGCTTGATGTCACCTTACAACACAAAGGTGACATCAACCCCACTTGCAACCACTACAGGGCAATTTGGAAGAGCCGAGCAAAGCACCAGAATTGGCGCATCTAATAGATGCGCCTTTTCTGGGAAGCTTGGGGGGTCCATGGCCTCTTATCAGCCTGAGAATACATCCCCCAGTTGTCAGCTTCAGCTTGGCTGGTTGTCAAAAATGGGGGGACCCCATGTTTTTTTTTTTTTTTTAAATCATTTACTTAAATAATTTTTTTTTAAAAACAGAGTCTGGAACCCTCTATTCTTGATAACCAACCTTGCTAACGCTGACAGCTGAGGGTTGCGGCCCCCAGTTGTGAGTTTTGCCTGGCTGGTTATCACAAATACAGGGGAACTCACAACGTTTTTCTTTTTAAATTATTTATTTAGGGCTTGTTCACACGATCCTTTTTTTGCTGCGGATCCGCAGCGGATTTTCAGCTGCGGATCCGCAGCCGTTTTCCATGCAGGGTACAGTACAATGTTACCCTATGGAAAACAAAATCCGCTGTGCCCACTATCCTTTTTTTCCCAGGCAAATCCGCGCGGATTTGCCTGCAGAAAAAAAGAAGTACCATGTCTATTCTTTCTGCGGATTCCGCTCCTGTTTTCAACATGCACCAATAGGAAAGTGCTGTTGAAAACCCGCAGAGGAATCTGCAGAAGAAACAGTCGGAAAATCAGCAGTGCTGTTTTGCACTGCGGATTTTCCAAATCAGGACCTGAAGAAAAAAGGATCAAAAAAAGGATCGTGTGAACATAGCCTTAGAGGCACCGGCTGATGAATACTCTCATCAGCTGATGCCTGATTTCGCTGTTATTAGCGGCAGCGGGAGTAGGCTGATGGGAGTAGTAGTCCCTGATCAGCGGACGCCAATGACTGGATGTAAACTTTTTACCTCCGATCACAGCTGCGGGTTCACGCTGTCATAATGATTTTACCGCCGATCAGAAGCGGTGTTTGACACACTGTCGTTTACATGACATTGTGGCAAACACTGGATGTTCGGACCACCCATTCAAGTGAATGGGGTCCAGCTTCAGTTTCGAGTCATGGCACTGTTCTGGTACCCGAACCTAAACCCAAACTTTTTTTTAACTGTTCGGCCGAACCTCAACATCCAGGGGTCCGCCCATCTCTACTCACGCAGCTGTTTTATCTTAATATGTTATTAAAAAAAATATTACATATCCGTTACGCACCGCTTTGTTCGAATGCTGCTTGGATCTCCTTGGCCGGCTCTGTGGGAAGTAAGAAATATGTTACAACTAATATTGAGAATATTCCAAGTCTTATAATGAATTTGTACTTTGGTGACGACTTGTGAGTTTTCCCTCCACGATGCCTGTGTGACCCGTGACTCTTACCAGAAAGCCGGCGCCCCCGGCGGTGCTGAGAGCCGGCGCTCAGACTCTGCAGAGTGAACGATTTCTTGGTCTTTCCCGGGCTGCACATGTACAGAGGCGGCTCTGAAAGGACAATTTCAAGACATAAGACGACCCTCAAGGGTGACGTGGATACAGACGAAATGGAGATTTTTCTATATGTCTGCCTTTTTTCTTGTCTATCTATTGTGTATGGAGGCCTTAAAGGGGTTGTCCATTGTTCGGGCCAATTTTTTTTTTTTTTTTTACTTAAATGCATTACTTTTGGGCTAAAAAATTCATTTTTCCCAATGGGTTCCACTAAACATTTCACACCGTTTGCCTTCTACAGCCTTCTACAGCCTTCTACAGTGAGCCCGCAATGACGTCTGATTGGGTAGTTTGTAGCTCTTTTATCTGTCTGTTTCTGGGCGCCTCTCGGCTGAATTATGACCATAGACCATATTAATGTGGAATGTGCAGACAAAAAAAAACTTGGAAAAGCAAAAAAAAAAAAAAAAAGTGCAACATTTTTAATGAATCCCAATTGCAAAAAAATTGTTTAGCCCAAAATACATGTATATAGATAGATAGATAGATAGATAGATAGATAGATAGATAGATAGATAGATAGATAGATAGATAGATAAGTTCCCAAGGAGGACACCCCCTTTCACCTTCTGTCAGTGCTTAACTCTCTTGCTCTCTTGGGAGCATAGGATCAGGCATATTGAATACAACATGCCCAATCCTTCCCTTTATTGGCATTTGATGGCAGACTAGTCCGGCAAAAATTGGTGGATTCTGTCAAAACAATCAATCATGTTACAGTTCAATATGCCCGATCTTACCTCCTCCTGGCATCAGAGGGGAGGTAGGAGGTCTCTTAAGGTGTCAGATTGCCTTCAATACCTGATCACCGTCTCACCTACATACATGTGTTTCATTGGATAGAGGCCAGACTTTTGGCAATGACTTATGTCCTTGAGAAAAATGATTGGACATGTTAAAATCCAATATGACCAATACTTCTTTTCCCCATCTGCATAAAGAGTTGCACACCCCGATCCTTTGAAATTAGGGGTACATCTGCCTTTTTCTTATAATTTACCCTTATTCTTTGGGTATAGCCAGCTTAAGTTCTTTATCCCATCTTTCAGCAAAGATTAGCTATGCAATTATCTGTCTGTATATTTCACTACGATGGATGGCTGCAATACCAGACTCAGCCAGAGAACAAGAGTGGCGCTGTTTCTAAAAAAAAAAAAAGAGTCCGAATTCTCAGAGGGGCTGTATAACGATCCATGTTTACTGGATCATGTTTCATTGCTTTTTTTTTTCCAAGCATTTCTAAGATTTTAGGAATTCTTGGCTGGAAATGACATTTTTCTCATGCCGCTCCCATGGTTGTGACCTGACCTGGCCCTTTGTGGTTTTGTTTCTGTTCCTGAAAAAAAATCACAATGGAACTAGAAAGGCATTGTTGTAGAGATTGTAGCCATCTGCAGCGATATTACAGACCTCACATTTGCAGATTTATATCCAAAATTGCCAGGAATGAGTCACTCGGGGAGGTCACAGCTTATACAAAATGGTTTTGTATTGATCCAGTGCATCGGAAAAAAAATAGATCAAATTTGCAAATAGTTTAAAAAAAAAACAAACCTTCACCCATATTGTGTACACAGCTGCATTACCAACCCATGTGTCTCCATGGTAACAGACTGCAAACAAATGCTGTAGTCAGAGCCTGCACTGATATGTTTTTCTCTTATATATGGAAAAGAAAGAGATGAATACATGACTGCAGATTCAGAGTAAGTGCATAGGTCTGCACAGGAGCTGTATACACAAAACAGAAGATTTTTTTAAAAGTCAAAGTCGATTCCCTTTACGATTCTTTGGAGGAAAAAAATGGTTGCAAAACTGTACATTCCCTTTAAGTCCTCATGTAAAGAAAAGATCCCTACCCGATTGTCTCCGGTTACGGGGAAACGTCCACAAATCCTCCATCCATGGAGATTTTGGGCTGTCAGACGTAGGTAGCACATCCATAGAGTCTGTGGCAAGAAAAGATTCAGAAGATCACATTAAAGGGGTGTCCAGAAAACCATTGTCCTCCAACTGCAGTCTGTTTATTAAAAAAAAATATATATAATAACTTAAAAAAAAAAATCAGTGCTTTACTCCTCCTCCCCGGGTCCAGCACTGAGGCTCCTGGTGTCTGTTTTTGTCCATCAAGTCGACACCCAATAACTGAGCTTATCGGTTGTGTCCGACTCCGAGTAGATGGCACTCAGCTCTCTGATTGGCTGCAGTGCTGTTGACGTAACATCAACGCTGCAGACAATAACATACACCAGGAGCAGAGGCGGAGACTCAGCACTGGACCCAGGAAGGGGTGTAAAGCTCATATTGTTTTTTTCTTTTAAACTGCACTTGGTGACAGAGGTTGTCTGAAACCGGAAAAACCCCTTTAAAAGAGTTTTTTAGGACTTTTATATGGGCAACGAATGTCGTCTTACTTTGGAATGTGTTTTCAAGCAGAACTTGTTTTGCCTGGAAAATAAACAATTGTAACAATGAATTACCAATCTGAGTTCATAACGACAAAACTTTATTAAAAATAAATTAATGTTACTGTGAAGATTTTTGCTATGTAATCTGAGAGCAGCATGATGTAGGGGCAGAGACCCTGAGTCCAGTAATGTGTCACTTATTGGGCTCTGCGTTGCTGTTTCAATAAAATCAGTGTTTTATCAGCAGGAGATTATCGCTACAGGACTAGGCGTCTCGTGCCTCTTAGTCCAACCACACCCCCAAACACTGATTGGCAGCTTTCTGCCTATGAACAGTGTACACAGAAAGCAGCCAATCAGGTGTGTGGGTGGGATTATACGGGTCTCAGCATTCAAATTAGCAGCAAGCAGATCAGCAAGTGACACATCGCTGAAATCAGGCTCTCAGCCCCTACATTATTCTGCTAACAGATGGAATAGCAAAAACTTGCTGACAGATTCCTTTTAAAGGGAATACGTCATCAGAAAATTATCTACATGAGGGGGGAGGAGGTGAGCTGTGATACAGTCATCTGTACAGAACAGGAAGTGTGAGTCTACAGGTCCTTCTCAAAAAATTAGCATATAGTGTTAAATTTCATTATTTACCATAATGTAATGATTACAATTAAACTTTCCTATATTATAGATTTATTATCCACCAACTGAAATTTGTCAGGTCTTTTATTGTTTTAATACTGATGATTTTGGCCTACAACTCCTGATAACCCAAAAAACCTGTCTCAATAAATTAGCATATTTCACCCGTCCAATCAAATAAAAGTGTTTTTTAATAACAAACAAAAAAACCATCAAATAATAATGTTCAGTTATGCACTCAATACTTGGTCGGGAATCCTTTGGCAGAAATGACTGCTTCAATGCGGCGTGGCATGGAGGCAATCAGCCTGTGACACTGCTGAGATGTTATGGAGGCCCAGGATGCTTCAATAGCGGCCTTAAGCTCATCCAGAGTGTTGGGTCTTGCGTCTCTCAACTTTCTCTTCACAATATCCCACAGATTCTCTATGGGGTTCAGGTCAGGAGAGTTGGCAGGCCAATTGAGCACAGTAATACCATGGTCAGTAAACCATTTACCAGTGGTTTTGGCACTGTGAGCAGGTGCCAGGTCGTGCTGAAAAATGAAATCTTCATCTCCATAAAGCATTTCAGCCGATGGAAGCATGAAGTGCTCCAAAATCTCCTGATAGCTAGCTGCATTGACCCTGCCCTTGATGAAACACAGTGGACCAACACCAGCAGCTGACATGGCACCCCACACCATCACTGACTGTGGGTACTTGACACTGGACTTCAGGCATTTTGGCATTTCCTTCTCCCCAGTCTTCCTCCAGACTCTGGCACCTTGATTTCCGAATGACATGCAAAATTTGCTTTCATCAGAAAAAAGTACTTGGGACCACTTAGCAACAGTCCAGTGCTGCTTCTCTGTAGCCCAGGTCAGGCGCTTCTGCCGCTGTTTATGGTTCAAAAGTGGCTTTACCTGGGGAATGCGGCACCTGTAGCCCATTTCCTGCACACGCCTGTGCACGGTGGCTCTGGATGTTTCCACACCAGACTCAGTCCACTGCTTCCTCAGGTTCCCCAAGGTCTGGAATCGGTCCTTCTCCACAATCTTCCTCAGGGTCCGGTCACCTCTTCTCGTTGTACAGCGTTTTCTGCCACATTGTTTCCTTCCAACAGACTTACCATTGAGGTGCCTTGATACAGCACTCTGGGAACAGCCTATTTGTTGAGAAATTTCTTTCTGGGTCTTACCCTCTTGCTTGAGGGTGTCAATGATGGCCTTCTTGACATCTGTCAGGTCGCTAGTCTTACCCATGATGGGGGTTTTGAGTAATGAACCAGGCAGGGAGTTTTTAAAAGCCTCAGGTATCTTTTGCATGTGTTTAAAGTTAATTAGTTGATTCAGAAGATTAGGGAAATAGGTCGTTTAGACAGAGAACCTTTTCTTGATATGCTAATTTATTGAGACAGGTTTTTTGGGTTATCAGGAGTTGTAGGCCAAAATCATCAGTATTAAAACAATAAAAGACCTGACAAATTTCAGTTGGTGGATAATGAATCTATAATATATGAAAGTTTAATTGTAATCATTACATTATGGTAAATAATGAAATTTAACACTATATGCTAATTTTTTGAGAAGGACCTGTAGTATTGATAGTACTGGGCCTGGTGGCGGCCAGTATAAAAATATAAATAGTGATATGGAGATTTGAAAAAGAAAACAGCAAAAAAATAGTTAAAAATAATAAAATAAATTAAAAAAACAACCTGAACCCTTAAGAAATAAAGAATTAAAACATTTTTTTTAAAGAGACAGTACCCTTAGAAATGAATTTTATAAAATGGTCAACAGTACTTGTCAGACAGCAATGTTGTCAGTCCCGGAAACAAAATGTCTTTGGGAAATCATGCCGAATTAAAAAAGAGCTGACCACAGACGCAGCCGGCTGTATTAACGCTACTTTACCTTTTGAGGAATGGACGCCGGGTGGTTTTCCACAATGAGTCGCTTTATGTGATAAATCCAGAGACGTTTCTCCTCTTGGTTTCTGGCCTGATGACGAGAGGGGTAATTATTCAGAACCACAAGGGGGCAGTCACGTTTTTTTTTTTATTATTATGGTATAATAAGACTCCAGACCACGCAAGATAAAAACAACAGTACCATCTTCCCACTACTTTACCGCGTGGGTTTTCGGTGTGAAGGTGGCAGCGGATCTGGATAAATATGATTTTCATTGCCTTGTATACCTCCAACGGGAGGTCTTACCTGAATAAGCTGCTGGTGTTTGGGGATGGTGAGGTCCGATACCCGGAAGCTCAAGCTGTCCTTAAGATGTTCAGTCAAGGCCAGGCTGCAGCACTAAAAGGAGAACAAAAATGGAGGTCTGTCCACTTTCTTAATGAATTTAGCACCTCTTTTACTCCATCAAGACTGGCATAGTGCAAGGATGCCCTACACCAGTTTTGATAAAGAGTGTCAGAAAAGAACTCACTGATAGATTGTCAGTTAACTCATTCTACAGTAGCTGCAACATTGAGACTATAGACAGCAAACTGCTAAATTATTTAAATTTTTAATAAAGCCCAATTGCAAAAATGATCTTTAGCTCCAAATACATGCAATAAAGGAGGTTATAGGGATGGGATTTGCTGACAGAGTCCCTTTAAATGCCACTTTTGCTGAGCGATGAGGCTTGGATTTCACACGCATGGCTTTATTCATCCATATGGATCATGACTGGTAATATGATGACATGTCTACATGATTGAGGACATTGGGATTGAGATGTTCCATCATCTAAGGAAAAGCGAGAGGTTGTAAAGTGTTAGAGTGCCAGCTGTTCGGGACAGAAGGACTTACAAAGATGTGCATTTTGTATATGAACAGATCCATCCTCTTCTTGGTGATGAGCAGCATCTTGCTAAACAGGAAGAACGCTCGCTCTTTCTTGACGCGTTGAAGACGGAACGTCCCTTCCAAGATGAGCTCCCCAAACCCGCTCAGGTCTGGACCTTGCCAATTTACAAGTTTGCTCTGGATTTCCTGGAGACAAAACAGGCAAAAGCATGAGACCTTTGTAGTCAAGATCCGCCAATTTCATCAGGATCCGTCAACAGCCACCAAGATGAGGAATACTGGGCGAGTTAGTTTTCGTCCCATTGATACCAAATGTATCGGGCAGCCACTCATTCCCACCCTGGAAAGAATGGAGCTGGTTACACCAAAACTCCCGTAAAAAGAACTAGGCAGATTCCACATCATATAAATTCTGTACCAAACAAAGAGGCAGCCAGTCGTACAATCGCTCCTCTACAGCGTTCCCCTCGTTCTAGGTCTTTGGTGGGAGCCGCCATTGATATCATTGACATGAGGGATTCTGTCCTCATAGTAGAAGGCTTGGGATCAGAAGAAAGTCAAGACCTTACTACCCCCATAGGTGCAATCACAGGACGTTATTGGCCTTCAGAATCCAGCAAAATGGCAGCTGGGTGGCCAGTATTTTGCTGGGGTATTGCAAACTGAATCCCCAAAAATCCATAATTGTGGAAAACTTGTAAGAGAGTAGATATCTCCTTGGTCTATGGTCACTTTCAAATCAGGGGGCCACCTTTCACTATCTGTAGGGGGCAGCATACCTGGAGCCGGACAGCGTGCTCCTGCTTCCTCTTCATGTCATTGATGTACCAGGCCACGGCCGTCATAGTGATAATGGCTTCCTCCATCACTTCGTACCCAGGAACATTTTTATCAAAGTGTTTGGCCAGCTCCTGCCATATAACCCAGAGCAGATAAATAGGTCAGACATCAGTATATTGGGCAGACATCATTATATAGGACAGAGTGCGTGTGGTTGTTGGGAGTATACAACAGCTAAAGGCTTATACGGTGGAGGGACTATCCTGAGCAGACTTAGATCTTGTTAAAGGGAACCTGACGGCTGATACATATGTGCTTAACTTTGAAACACTGCAACATTTCAGAGTAAATCGACCAGGGACCATGCCGCTCGGGTGACTAGTCCAAAAGGCCAATCTTGGGTAGCTTCTTCTTGTCTTGACGAAAAAAAGAGAAAAAGAGGGACGGCACTACCTTACACGTGAAGACCTTCAGCTTCTATGCACATCCAGTGCATTCATACAAAAAAGCAGTCCAAATTCCACCTCAAGCTACCGGGTGCTCCTCCGGAAAACCACATGAAGATCAACTTGTTGCATAAGAAAAAGAAGGAGGGCACTCACCGATCTGAAGCTTGACTTGACTTTATTAAATGTCCATTAAAACATCATGGCGTACAGACCCATGGAAGCGCAGTGAGAGCGCGAAACGGCCATCGTCTTCACACTGCTCACATGAGCTCCTTGTTCACTCTCCCGGCCATGATGTTTTAATGGACATTTAATAAAGTCAAGTGAAGCTTCAGATCGGTGAGTGCCCTCCTTCTTTTTCTTATGCAACAAGCTTCTTCTTGTCTGCTCTACGTGAGTGACAGGTCTCTCTTTTTGCCCACGACCAGCTTTTTGGACAAGTCACCCGAGTGGCTTAGTTTTTTGCTCTGAAATGTGGCAGTGTTCAGAGTAAACCTACCTGAAATGATTGAGGCAATGTCTGATACAGCACATGCTGCCCGTGGTTCAGATGCCATTTAACACCTTTATTACTGTACTATATGGCGTCTCAATCCTTCCTGTGATCCTTCACGTTGTGATGATACAGGTAATGGTTGCTGTATGTCCCCAGTAGTGATGAGTGCAAGTGCTTGTTACTGGAGTTTGCCCCGGGTGCCCGGGTATGCCCCGAGTATCATGGGTGAACGAATGACATGTTCGGGTCCCCGCGGCCGTATGTTTCAAGGCTGACAAACCCAGGCAATCCCCGCATGTTTTGTGGCTGTCTAACAGCGCCGAAACACGCGACAGCGGGGACTCGAACATGTCACTCGAGCACCCGCAATACTCAGTGCATACCCAAGCACCCTGGGCAAATTCGCGTAACAAGCACTTGCGCTCATCACTAGTCCCCAGTAAAATGGTTCATTCTCCCACAACATCTGAATGCTGAGGATTCTGGCAATAGTGGCGTCCATTTCATCAGTCTAAGATCCCACGCTTGTGTCTCACCTGCAGAAGAAGGTGGTACTTCATAATCCGCTGGACAGGTTTCAGGAGATAGGTCTCTAGGGGCAGCGAGTGACACAACACAGCCTGACGCTCCCTGAAGAACTGCACGAGTTCCTCGTTTTTCATGCATTCACGGAGGACAGATACCGAGCTGATGGGAAGGAAGGTAAATACACCGCACAAGGGATCATTCACTAATATGCCATGAAAATATAAGAAAATGTCCGTCCTACAATTTACAGGTGTCGCCCCAACTAGCAAATCATCCATGTGCCCCCACGGGGTATTTAGGGTATTCTGACGGCAAATGTACTGTGAAAAATTTGTTAACGGTAAAGGGATATTCCCATCTCCAAGATCCTAATAATAATAATAATAGCAAATACCTCCAATTAGAAATATAATATAGTTCTTCTGATTCGCTATGTCACTTACCTCATGTGCAGGGCATTGCAGTAGTTTAGGTATCCATGGTTATGACCACTCATATAGTGACAGTTAGTTGTTAGTGGTCGTAACCATGGATACTTTACTGCAATGACCTGCACATGGGGTAAGTGACATAGCTAATCAGAAAAACTATGCAACAATTCTAATTGGAGGTATTTGCTAATATTATTATTATTACACCTTCTAAATATTGGGATAGGATCTTGGAGATGGGAATGCCCCTGTAATTCCAAGAGCCATGGGATACCGTAGATGTATTGCATGCTTTATTACATATAGTGGTGTCCAATCTGTGGCTCTTCAGCTGTTGAAAAACTATAGCTATCAGTAGCTGTCGAGACCTGTTGGGAGTTGTAGTTTCCCAACAGCTTGAGAGTCAGAAGCTGAAGATGTATGATATGGATACACAGTAAATGCTAATGATAACATAGACATTTCACATGGAGGGGAAAGACTAGGCAAATAAATGTCAGTAAGTTATATAATATACAGTATTACATTATATTATTGTATTCTATTGTGTTGTCTTATATTTTATTGTATTCCATCACATTCTATTGCATTTTATATTATGTTAAATTATATTGAATTCTATTATACTATGTTATTTTATATCATATTGTCTTTTATTCTATTATTTATATTCTATTGTATATTATATTATTTTACATTGCATTAAGTTGTATTGTATAACATAGCGTATCATATTGCATCAGTTTGTATTATACTATATGATACTTTATTCTACTCTATCACATTAGAATTTATTGTATTTTGTTCTTTTCTATCATATTGCCTTTTATTCTATTATTCTGCATTCTATAATATTGCATTATATATTATTTTACATTATATTGTATTATCAAATATTGTATCATTTAGCATTATAAATTATATATATAAATAAAAGGATATTATACTATCCTAGATGGTGGCCCAATTCTAACGCATCGGGTATTCTAGAATATGTATGCGTAGTGTATAGCACAGCCCACGTAGTATATTGCACAGCCACGCAGTACATTGCGCAGCCCACGCAGTACATTGCGCAGCCCACGTAGTACATTGCGCAGCCCACGTTGTATATTGCGCAGCCCACGTTGTATATTGCGCAGCCCACGTAGTACATTGCGCAGCCCATGTAGTACATTGCGCAGCCCACGTAGTACATTGCGCAGCCCACGTAGTACATTGCGCAGACCACGCAGTACATTGTGCAGCCCACGTAGTACATTGCACAGCCCACGCAGTACATTGCGCAGCCCACGCTGTATATTAAGCAGCCCACGTTGTATATTGCGCAGCCCACGTAGTACATTGCGCAGCCCACATAGTACATTGCGCAGCCCACATTGTATATTGCACAGCCCAGGTAGTACAGTGCGCAGCCCACGTTGTATATTGCGCAGCCCACGTTGTATATTGCGCAGCCCACGTAGTACAGTGCGCAGCCCACGTAGTACATTGCGCAGCCCACGTTGTATATTGCACAGCCCACGTAGTACAAGCCCACATTGTATATTGCGCAGCCCACGTAGTAAGTTGCGCAGCCCACGTAGTACAGTGCGCAGCCCACGTAGTACATTGCGCAGCCCTTGTTGTATATTGCACAGCCCACGTAGTATATTGCACAGCCCATGTAGTATATTGCACAGCCCACGTAGTACAGTGCGCAGCCCACGTTGTATATTGCACAGCCTACGTAGTATATTGCACAGCCCATGTAGTATATTGCACAGCCCACATATATAGCAATGTGGGCATGATATCCCTGTAAAAAAAAATATTTAAAATGAAATTAAAATATTAAAATAAAAAATAGTTATATACTCACCTTCCGTTGGCCCCTGGATCCAGGAAGTGGTTACCGATGCTCCTCGTGCGCTCCGGTCTGAAGAGTGCATTGCGGTCTCGCGAGATGATGACGTAGCGGTCTCACGAGACCACTACGTCATCATCTCGTGAGATTGCAATGCATGGAGGCGTTACCAGAGCGTTGCGAGGAGCGGGAAAGGCGCGTATATGATGATTTTTTTATTATTATTATTTTATTAAATTTTTTTTATTATTTTTAACATTAGATTTTTTTTACTATTGAAGCTGCATAGGCAGCCTCAATAGTAAAAAAGTTGGTCACACAGGGTTAATAGCAGCGTTAATGGAGTGCGTTACACCGCGGCATAACGCGGTCCATTAGCGCTGCCATTAACCCTGTGTGAGCTCTGACTGGAGGGGAGTATGGAGGGGGCACTGACTGCGGGGAGGAAGGAGCGGCCATGTTGCCATCGGACTGCGCCCATCGCTGATTGGTCATGGCAATGGTCGTGGGCGTTTTGCCACGACCAATCAGCGACTTGGATTCCATGACAGACAGAGGCCGCGACCAATGAATATCTGTGACAGAAAGACAGAAGGACAGACAGACAGACGGAAGTGACCCTTAGATAATTACATAGTAGATTATATTGTATTCTATAATATTACATTACATATTATATCATTTTACCATATATTGTATTATATATATATATATTAGGATATTATACTTTATTATATTGTATTCCATTCCATTTGATTCTTTGATATTAAATTGTCTTATATGATGAACCCCTACCTGGGATAGTTCATACAGTACAGCGTATAGATGTCAAACTCTTCACTCTGAGAAAAAAAAAGTTGAGATCAGAGTAAAAACCAAACCCCAATTGACGTGATGTTAAATGCGGCACTCTCTGTTCTCTGTTATCAGCCACTCAGTCTGGGAAACCGCTGAGTCAATTGAAATTACTTACAACAAATAGAAAAAGCAAGAAAAAAAAATCCTTCTCCCCAAGATCACAAGCTCGTACCACGAAAAATCTTTTATGCAGATCCCACCAATTACGTCTTGTACATTGCGACTGGTTCCGACCCGAACCCCCCCAGTAATTGGGGTGACATTGTGTCTTGCCTGTACAGCACATTATAGACATACATTATGACTTCTGGGGGGCTTGTAACCTTTTTCCGACTCAACACCCTACTTTACAAACATGGGAAAGCGCCGAAATACTGAAAGGTGTCTCCTCCAGTCCAAGTTTGGGTACTGGCGACACTTAACACGAGCAGCAGGGGGCGTCTTACCCTCATGACAAAGCACTCAGCAATCATGGGAGCCGACGTACAGTTCTCCAGCTCTTCAAGCAGCTCGCTGTAAAAGAGCAGACAGTTAGTAATATTTACAATGGAACCATTAAAAATGGATTAAATGTGGGCGGAGTCACTTTTTTATGCACCCATTGACTTTAATGGGCAATAATGACCCAAAAAAACAGGTGCAGTGATTTTTTTATGTGCGGTCCAGCATTCATCTGAACTACCCCATTCAGTTGTATTGGACCATCTGCTGTCCTCTGAATGAGCCCTAATGGTAAGGCCACATGCACACGGTCAGGATTTGGTCAGTATTTTACCTCAGTATTTGTAGCCAAAACCAGGAGTGGGACAATTAGAGGAAAAGTATAATAGAAACATATACACCACTTCTGCATTTATCACCCACTCCTGGTTTTGGCTTACAGATACTGAGGTAAAAAAATGACCAAATACTAACCGTGTGAACGTGGCCTAAGATTGACTTTGATGCCCATGGCAACCAATCAGAGCTCAGCTTTCATTTTCTAAACTGCTCTAGAAAGATGAAAGCTGCGCTTTGATTGGTTGTTATGGTCGTCACCGATAGTGTTACTTGTAAACAGTTTTGGTGAATGAGGCCCGATTATATAGTCAATGGGCGACCACTACGGATTTTATCACTGCTTCCATGTAAAATCAATCTATTTCTTACATTTTTCTGGAAAAATATATTTCTTCATTGTGATTAGTTCCTATGAATAAACAGACTTTTTTACTCGTAAACCAAGTGGAACTAAACTCAGTTATTCAAGTACCACAGTGAGAAATCTAAAACATGGCGGCTGTCTGACAAAAACTTACCAGTATCTCATTCACTTTGATGGAACTGAGTTGCAATACTGTCCTGTTTTTGGAAGATAGCAGCCATGTTTTTTTTTTTTTAGGCCTGTTGCTAGGGAAAAGTGGAGGCTCTGCCTATAGCAACCAATCAGATCCAAGCTGTTATTTATTATGGCCCTGTTTGAGAATGAAAGAAGCAATCTGATTGGTTGCTATGGGTGACTTCTCTGCTTTTCCTATAAACCTGTTTTAATAACTACCGTATGTTTAATTCTGGAGTACTCCTTGAAGAAAAAAAAAACTAAAATGAGGTCACGCAGCTACTACTCAGGGTTTGTGGTAATCAAACTCACCTGTTAAACTCATAAATATCTTCTATGTTGCAGAATAAAGTGCTGACTTGTTCGGGCTTCAGGGGGAGTTGACCACAATCTATAATGCAGCCTAAATAATCCTGTAAAGAGAAAGCATGGGAGACAGAACATTAAAGCACAGAGATGATAGCCGTCCAATATTGCATGTCATACGTTAGTAATGTTTAAGGTCAGTACTACTGCCATGGCTGCCAATGGAGGAGTGCAGCTGTGGGGGTGCAGAGGTTGTGATTAGTAGTGGTGAACGAGCGTGCTGGGATAAGTATCCCAGCAGGCTCGCTCATCTCTAGTTGTGATCAGACCTACAGACCTATCAGATGCATGGGTTGCAGTTGCCCCTGGGCCCTGGGGCCTAAGTGGCCCAAAAAGTCTCTTTGGCCTACGTGAAAAGACCAATACTATTAAAGACTTTCAATAATTAGGGTCTCCGCTGGAGCTTTTGCATTGGGGCTTGTGAGCTTGAACTTCCACCACTGAGACTTATGCCAGACTGTCTGCAGGGGCCACGACCCCTCGTCTGAAGTCCAGTCTAGTCCTCCAAGTTGGTCTTTACTTCTGCGCCTGACAACCTCAGCCCAACATACTGGACCCCTTTGATGCTTACTAGGTTGTTGATGACGTCACAAGGTCTAGAGAAAAGTCTCCACAAAGCAATGACGTTGCATAGTAAGCGCAAAAGGTGCCAAGGATGTCGGGCTTAGAAGTGAAGACCGGAATGAACAACGGACCAGGGCTGGTCGAGCAGAATTATTGATCTCTAGCCACTATCCATCCATTGGTATCAGGTGACAGTGTTCTCTCCATGTCATTGGTAAAAAAGAAGACGGTCACGTACAGTGCCTTGCTTTCTCTGGCAGTCCCATAAAGACTGAATAGATGTGCACCAAGAGTAAAAGTGCCCTGTTCTGGTGATCAGTGGAGGTCTCAGCTATCAGACCACTACCAATCTAGAGTATCTCCTAATGTAGTAGATAAGTATTTGTACTTGCAATACCTCTCCAACGTGGGGCCATTTATGGTGTATTGATAAGATATCACATAAATGTCTGATAGATGAAAATGTCACTGTTTCATGGAAGCTCAGGACTAGACGTCACTCGTACACTGCTACCTGCCACACAGAACTCTGTTTTCGAGATAGATTCAGTACCGACATTTATCGGATATTTATGGCTTATCCTATCGATAGCTGTTACCTTCAAACAACTCTTCAGTCAGGGGGATACCACTAAACAGCTGCCTATATATTGGCTTCCTGAAAAATTGTGAATTAAGGTCCTCATACACAATAGATAGCACTTGGCCGAATGATGGTTCAGCCGATCAATCCATCTTTCCCGACACCTCCACACACAGGAGCACTTTCTTTGCCAAACACACCTGTGTTCTTTGGCATCATCTTTGGATCAACAATCCAAAAACAGACATTCAGGATCCTTATCTGCCCAATCATCATCAGTCAGGGTAGAGCCATACATGTTAGACTGCCAGGTGAGCCCTTCGAGTTTGAAGGGCTTGATTGGCGTTAGTGTAATGTGTATGAAGGTCTTTAGACAAAAAAATCATAGGACACTAGGGTTAACCCAAATCGGATTTTTTTAGATTTTGAGTAGAGTAGGCTTCAAATGTTGAAAGAAATGACAAAAAAAAAACTTTATTATGTACGTCCAAGAAAATCTGATCCCATGTCTAGTACACACTCAGTGCTCTTGAACTTTTCTCCAGTACCCTCAGTGGAACCCGCTATTACTTTTCATCAAGGACAGATGTTTTTTTTTCCTGTACTGTCTCTTATTGAAGTAGTCTAGCCAACAGCTGATGTATTAGTAGTCATATTCCTGTATGCAGCAAAGTGAGACTTGGTTGCTTCCCAAAAGTGTTGTTTGGTTTTTCCAACCTAATCCATACCATTTCTTCTATGCTGAATATGTGCATACAGCAAACATGGCACCTTTGTGTAGAAGCAGGTGAATCATGCACTTATCTACTCAACCATACTTGAAGGCAGACATTCCAACATTATTGCTGATTTCCTGGTTTGGACAGCAAGTGTTGAATGAGTACTCATCAGACAGATAAGCTGACAAAGGGAAACCATCCAGATGACATCACCATCCAATAAGTGAAATATCGTTTCTACTTCATCCTTAAATCTGCAACCCTCATTCACATGGCTTTATTCGAATACTTTCTTCTGGCCCTGAATAATTATGTGTTGTATAAAATGCATCAAAGGGTGAAGTAAAACAGAAAAGCTTGGGTAAGAATACTGTAATAGAGAGCTCAATTGTCATGATCCAGGCCAGGTTTTGAGACCTATTCTCCCCTTCCCGGTCTGGTCATGTCAAGGATTAACTTTTCTCTGCCTTTTTCTGGTGTCTGGTCCACTTTTTCTCTCCACTGAGTCCTGCAGGCGGTGTCATTTATATTTTCTGCTAAAGCGTGAGTAGCTGTCCCTGCTTAAACTCTGATTTGTCCTGCTGCCTTTGCTGACTGTGCCCATGTCTGTTTACTCCCCTCTTCCTGTCCCGACACTGTGTTTCCCCTTCGTGTGTGGACTACTGGGTACTTGACTCAGCTTGGACCCTGACCTGCTTTTGTCTCTTGTCTTTGGTATTTCCGCTCCTGACAGGTATTGACCTTTTTGGCTTCTCTCTGACTCTGTGTTTCTTTATTCCTTTGGTACTGCGCTACTGACCTATGTCGACCCGGCTTGTTTGACTATCCTACTGCCACCTGGTGCGCTGCAGGTCTGCTCTTGCAGTGATCAATCCTCCCACCACTCTATTGCCTTCTAGTGGAGCTTGCATCTCCCTGCATAGCAGCAGCATAACATCAATGCCAGGCAGCAGCTTACAAATCCTTGATTCTGGAGTGCATTTTTGCTCTATACTTTAATAAGGATAGAATGTAATGATGTAGGGACATCATATTCACAAATATGCACTTAAACATTGATGACACTTGCCATAATTATGGTATGTATTGTTTACATGGTGTAGATGTCGTTGTTCTGAATCTGTCTTTCTTCTGCTTCCTGTAAATATGTCTAATCTTGTTATCACGTGGGTGTGGACATCAAGAGGTTTCCTAATAATAAGATTTTTACCATGCCCACTTGTCTAAAAAGACTAGATTTCCATACAAAGAAGAGGAGGAACAGAAAGGAGCAGGAACAAAAGAAAAACAATGCTGGATTCAGGAGAACAGCAGCGTTTACACCAGGCAAAAAAAATGACACAAAGTGCAAGTGATGGGCCCTATTTAAAGGGGCTGTCCAGGCATTTGATAAAAGTCTGAAGTCAGTCTATATGATTGTAGACGTCTGAATCCATATAGCGTACTCACTACAGGCTCTCAGGATTCTTGGGAATTGCCAGCGAGAGCGGGCAATCGCGTGACCTTAAATATCTCATCTGCATTCTTGTGACCACATTCATTGGAATTGAGCGTGGCCGAGAACGTCTAGTTGGAATGTGGCCGGAAGCATGCAAATTGCATGCACGCCGTCACGTGGCTGCTTGGCTTGTTGGCAATACTGGTGAATCCTGGCAGAATGCGCACCGCAAGCTGTAAGGGTACCGTCACACAGTGCCATTTTCATCGCTACGACGGTACGATTCGTGACGTTCTAGCGATATCGTTACGATATCGCTGTGTCTGACACGCAGCAGCGATCAGGGACCCTGCTGAGAATCGTACGTCGTAGCAGATCGTTTGGAACTTTCTTTCGTCGCTTGATCACCCGCTGACATCACTGGATCGTTGTGTGTGACAGCGATCCAGCGATGTGTTCGCTTGTAACCAGGGTAAACATCGGGTAACTAAGCGCAGGGCCGCGCTTAGTAACCCGATGTTTACCCTGGTTACCAGCGTAAACGTAAAAAAAACAAACAGTACATACTCACATTCCGGTGTCTGTCCTCCGGCGTCTCAGCTTCTCTGCACTGTGAGCGCCTGCCGGCCGGAAAGCGAGCACAGCGGTGACGCGGTGAAGTCACCACTCTGCTTTCCGGCTATGGTGCTTACACAGTGGAGAGAAGCAGAACGCCGGGGGACAGACACCGGAATGTAAGTATGTACTGTTTGTTTTTTTTACGTTTACGCTGGTAACCAGGGTAAACATCGGGTTACTAAGCGCGGCCCTGCGCTTAGTAACCCGATGTTTACCCTGGTTAGGCTGGGGTCACATATGCGTGTTTTACGTACGAAAGAGCGCAAAAACTACGTACGTAAAACTCGCATTACATACGGCACAATGCTTCTCAATGGGGCTGCTCCTATTAGCCGTATATTACGGTTCAGTATTATACAGCTTTCTACGGCCGTACAAAATCGCAGCATGCTGCGTTTGTCAGCGTATTGCGCAAATAATACGCCAATGAAAGTCTATGGGGGCGAGAAAAATACGGATTCCACACGGACCAGCAGTGTGACTTGCGAGAAATACGCAGCGGTGTTAGTGAAAAGTCGGTAATTCAATTGCCGGCTTTTGATTTCTCCTGCACAAACCCGACAGGATATGAGACATGGTTTACATACAGTAAACCATCTCATTTCCCCATTTTTTTTGCATATTCCACACTACTAATGTTAGTAGTGTGTATGTGCAAAATTTGTGCACTGTAGCTGCTAAAATAAAGGGTTAAATGGCGAAAAAAATTGGCGTGGGCTCCCGCGCAATTTTCTCCGCCAGAGTGGTAAAGCCAGTGACCGAGGGCAGATATTAATAGCCAGGAGAGGGTCCATGGTTATTGGCCCCCCCATGGCTAAAAACATCTGCCCCCAGCCACCCCAGAAAAGGCACATCTGGAAGATGCACCTATTCTGGCACTTGGCCACTCTCTTCCCACTCCCTGTAGCAGTGGGATATGGGGTAATGAAGGGTTAATGCCACCTTGCTATTGTAAGGTGACATTAAGCCAGATTAATAATGGAGAGGCGTCAATTATGACACCTATCCATTATTAATCCAATTGTAGGAAAGGGTTAAAAAACACACACACACATCATTAAAAAGTATTTTAATGAAATAAACACAGCGGTTGTTGTAATAATTTATTGTTCTCGCAATCCATTTGCAAACCCTCGCTTGGCAAAATAATAAACGCACAATATACATACCTTCTGATGTCAGATCACGTCCCACGATGTAATCCATCTGAAGGGGTTAACTAATATTACAGGCAGGAGCCCTGCTAAATGCAGCGGTGCTCGTGTCTGTAATCCCCGGCGAATGAATAAAATGTAGGTCATTGACCTACATTTCCTTCAGTCGCGGTGATGCGCCCCCTGGTGGATGTCCTCATATGACCTGGAGCGTGGGAAAAGGTTCCCAGGCTGCAGTTCATGAGAACATCCAGCAGGGGCGCATCACCGCGACTGAATGTAAGTACTGATCTAGCTTTCCTTTCAGCACCCGGGGATTACAGGTACGAGCGAGTGGTTTATCGCAGCTCGTGCCTGTAATATTAGTTAACCCCTTCAGATGGATTACTTCGTGGGACGTGATCTGACATCAGAAAGGGTATGTATCTTGTGCGTTTATTATTTTGCCAAGCGAGGGCCTGGAAATGGATTGCGAGAACAATAAATTATTACAACAACCGCTGTGTTTATTTCATTAAAATCCTTTTAAATCATGTGTGTGTGTGTTTTTTAACCCTTTCCAACAATTGGATTAATAATGGATAGGTGTCATAATTGACGCCTCTCCATTATTAATCTGGCTTAATGTCACCTTACAATAGCAAGGTGGCATTAACCCTTCATTACCCCATATCCCACCGCTACAGGGAGTGGGAAGAGAGTGGCCAAGTGCCAGAATAGGCGCATCTTCCAGATGTGCCTTTTCTGGGGTGGCTGGGGGCAGATGTTTGTAGCCAGGGGGGGCCAATAACCATGGACCCTCTCCTGGCTATTAATATCTGCCCTCAGTCACTGGCTTTACCACTCTGGCGGAGAAAATTGCGCGGGAGCCCACGCCAATTTTTTCCGCCATTTAACCCTTTATTTCAGCAGCTACAGCGCTGGAATTTTGCACATACACACTACTAACATTAGTAGTGTGGAATATGCAAAAGAAAAGGGGATATGAGATGGTTTACTGTATGTAAACCATGTCTCATATCCTGTCGGGTTTGTGCAGGAGAAATGAAAAGCCGGCAATTGAATTACCGGCTGTTCACAGATATCACGCTGAATGAAATCTAAATACAGAATATATATATATGTGTCTCAATGACATATATATATATATATATATATATATATATATATATATATATATATATATACTGTATATATGTTTTCCCTAACATTTGAGCACATAAATCCATTAGATGTCGGTTTTGCAAGCCTGCGCGAAAATCTCGCAGTACGGATGCCATACGGATTACATACGGAGGATGCCATGTGCAAAATACGCTGACACACCCTGACTACGGATCAATATTTTGGGAAAATTTCTCCGTATTACGGCCGTAGTACGGACGTATAATACGTGGCGTATTGTCTTACGCCAAGTGTGATTCCAGCCTTACCCGGAGACTTTGGCATCGCTCCAGCGCCGTGATTGCAAAGTGTGACCACAGTCTACGACGCTGGAGCGATAATCATACGACGCTGCGACGTCACGGATCGTGCCGTCGTAGCGATGAAAATGGCACTGTGTGACGGTACCCTAAGTAGTCAGATATCTGCAGTCCCATGGATTGACTGCAGACTTTTATCAGAGGACTGGACAACCCTTTTAAATGTAGGTCAAAATAAGATGCTGCTTAGGGCCTTTCTTCACTTCCACCTGGCTGAACCAAAGTAAGGGTATGTGCACGCGTCAGAATCCGCATTTTTTTTTTTTGCGTTTTTTTCGCTGTTTTTTTAGCATTTTGCAAGCGTAATTAGCTTGCAGAATGCTAAAGTTTTTCAAGCGATCTGTAGCATCGCTTGGAAAACTGACTGACAGGTTGGTCACACTTGTCAAACATAGTGTTTGACAAGTGTGACCAACTTTTTACTATAGATGCTGCTTATGCAGCATCTATAGTAAAAGATAGAATGTTTAAAATTAATAAAAAAAATAAAAAAAATGGTTATACTCACCCTCTGCAGACAGCCGATCTCCTCAGCGGCTTCCGTTCCTATAGATGGTGTGGTTCAGGACCTTCGATGATGTCGCGGTCACGTGAGCGGTCACATGACCGGTCTCGCGACCAATCACAAGACAGCGACGTCATCGCAGGTCCTGAACCACACAATCTTTAGGAACCGAAGCGGCAGCATGCAGCGGTGAGAGGCGGGAACAGTCCGGGGGCCATCGAAGGTGAGTATATGACTATTTTTTATTTTAATTCTTTTTTTTTTACCAATTATATGGTGCCCAGTCCGTGGAGGAGAGTCTCCTCTCCTCCACCCTGGGTACCAACCGCATATAATCTGCTTACTTCCCGCATGGTGTGCACAGCCCCGAGCGGGAAGTAAGCAGATCAATGCACTCCTAGGTGTGCGGACTCCCCGCAATTCTGCATTTATAGGGTATGTGTCCATGTTCAGGATTGCATCAGGATTTAGTCAGGATTTTTCATCAGTATTTGTAAGCCAAAACCAGGAGTGGAACAATTAGAGGAAAAGTATAATAGAAACATATGCACCACTACTGCATTTATCACCCACTCCTGGTTTTGGCTTACAAATACTGATGTAAAATCCTGACCAAATCCTGATGCAATCCTGAACGTGGACACATACCCTTAATGAACATGTTGCTTTTTTTTCCGCGATGCGATTTTTTCGCGGAAAAAAATGCAACATTTGCACAAAAAATGCGGAATACACTGTAAATAATAGGAGGCATACGTTAGCGTTTTTTCGCGTTTTTATCACGTTTTTATAGCGAAAAAACACGAAAAAAACGCGAAAAATACTGAACGTGTGCACATGGCCTAAGGCAGAAAAAAGTCACCAGTTATACTTCAGTTCCCCTGTGTCCTTTTTTACTGCGTTCAGACCGAAGCTGAACTCCACATACAGAATTGTATTTGCTTTTGCAGCTGCTGCTTGGCATTGAGCTGACGTTTTGTTTAAATAGTAGCCTCAAATTAGAACCCATTCTATAGTCACAGTCTAAGAATGGGCTCACATGTACAACTGTCCCGAATAACATATGCAACATGGCCCTATTACAATCCCGACCCAGGAACAAATAGAGGGCAAAATGGTGCACAAGAAATTATAAATTTGGTCCCGGAATTCTACCCATAAAAAAAGATAGTCATCTGGGCCCTTGATCCTCTTGGCTAGGCACATCTGCTGGACACATGAGCCTGCAAAATGAATGATGTTCTACTAATTATGTGAGCAGCCGTGGAAAGGAGCAATTAGGAACCAGCTCTGGGACAAGTCAGTATGGCCACCATTACTGAACCCAGCTGTCCCGGGCCTCTGAAAGGGTATTCCAGGTGGCATTATAGAGACGTAGGTAGCTGATTTCCTACAGTCATTGTTTAGCTCCAGCCTAATGGTAGTCATATTGGTGATTTTTACTCTTTACTCAGATGTGCAAACTATTTTTTTTAGAAATGAAACAAATCTGCGATTATTTATTAAGATCTTCAGAAAGTTGGAAAGTCCAAGATCTTACAAGGCGGTCATTAGAAATGTTCTTTCCAAACTGCTGATAAGATTTTGTAATTTTCTGCAGTCTCTTCGGTAATTGAGGAGCCAATTCCCTGTGGATTTATGCCCGGAAACTTTGCTTACAAATAGGGCAATTCTCCCAAACCGGATTAGAGGTCAGGAACTCTGCTCTGGAATCTCATAGGAGGCCTCAACAGCAAGAGGGAGACCATGGATGGAGGAGATACATGGAGAAAGGAAGGGAAAGAGGTAGTAAAGCAGGCATCACTATGCAAGAAAATGATCGGTAAATGGGAGCCTTTTCGAGAATATCTATCACGCTCATATTTAAGGCTGCTACAGCTTTCTTTCTTTTGGATGTCACCCAGCTTTTTTCATGTACATTACTGTACGATTGGCGATGCCCTGATCTCTAGGACACCCATGATCCTGAAAATGAAGGGCAACTGTTGTTACTGGGTCCATCATGCCTGCTTTAATAAAGGAAGCCACAGTGCTAATCTTCCACTCATTTTGGTGTCTAGAGGCCCCTATACCCATTTGATAAAAGGCGGCCGGACCTGCCGATTCCCATCATCCGCCCACCATATGAACCCATTGTAAAAAAAATGTATAACAAGCAGTATACATTTCTTTATAGTGGTCATTTGTATAGGAAATCTTTCCCATACAGTAAAACAAATGGCATGCAGATGTGTACTTGCTAGATGGAAGCCAAAATAACCTACTTTTGGCCTCTGCATGGTGAATGTGAGTCTATGTTTCTGTACATGTCAAGAAAAATGGTACCATCGTGTACTTGTCATTATGTGTGTGGGAAAAAGATAAGGGTCGGGCTTGTTGAATTTCAGCAACCGATCCTTTTTGTTCTTCCTGTGGAAAAACTGTGACCAGACTAGCCAAGGTTAAGGTCCCCATACACATTAGATTACTGTTAGCAGAACCTAACTATATTGACCCGTTTGGCCAAAAGTCTAATGTGTATGGGAGCTTCTCGACTCTTTTTCGACAGATGATATGGGGAGATAAAGATCACACATGTCCAATTTCGGACGGCCGAAGTTCCTCCTGGGAGATAAATGTCAGCTAGGAGTCTTCTGACCAAATGATCAGCTGAAGCATTGGCGGGAAGCTATGTAAAGTCTATGGCAAGATTTACTCAGCTTTCCCCACATGCACCCGATGAGATGTCATCAATCGTTCCTACTTTGTGTGCCAGCTTCCACTCTACTTTTATCATAGTTTCCATGAAATGGGGGCATGAAGGAGATGGGTGCTTGAGAGCAAGAGATTGTCATCAGAAGTCATTGCAGTATCAGCGGTTTCCATTTTTGGGGCCTCCTGGGGTGGCTTTCCTAAAGGAAAACAACATCCAAATCATCAATAGATTTACAACCCCTCTTTCCAAGTTGACTATAGGATTACATGGACATTAGGAGAGCAAATTCTTTGCTACTTTATGGCTCAGATTCAACGACATTGTTATTGTAAATGGCTCGTTCACATGAACATGTAGACAACTTCATCATCCACAAGAAGAAAAAAACCCAGTGTAAAAACATTTACTGTATACAGATATTTCCTGTGCATCTGCCGTCACTCTCTGGATTGCTTTCTATTCTAGTTTACATAGATTTTTTTTTTAAATGTTTTTCTTCTCAACGTCACTCGGCTTGTCCATATGAACGACCTCATAAGTGTGAGGAGCACAGGCCAGCGAAGCATTGCCCGGTGGGAATCGTAACCTCTTACAATGTGACTCTCCCACTGCTAAGAGCAGGAAGAGCCATGAAGAAAGACTCCATATTACGTTAGTGTGGTCTGCTCTCCCTCACACAATGACCTCTGCCCAGTGGGAATGTGTCAGAGAGACGCTGGGTCTCAGCAATCTCTGGAATTCCAAGAATATCATTGGCCACCAGTTTATTCAGCTCGAGTAACTACACATCCATCATTGGGCAGATGTGGAACCTTAAACCATTGACTGCAACCTTCTGGTAAGGGCTCCCACCATCAGAGATCAGAAAAGAAATGCAATATATCTCACTCTTAAACTATTTTTCTTAGGAGGATCATGACTTTTTCGGAACTAGAATTAATGGAAAAATATGGTGGTATCATATTTTTTAATTTTTCCTAGTTGAATTACAGGGATTAAGATGAAAAAAGCTAGCCAATGCTGCAAATTAGCTTTGGTTATAGTCTTTCGCAACACCCTCAACCACCTAAATCGTAGAAACCTAGAGTAGATGAATGAGATTGGCAAAAGTTCCACCATAGGGTAAAATTGGGGTACAACAATGTCGACAGTCATGTCTACTGGTATTTTGCGTGAGATCGTGGCTAAGGTATGTATTTTTCAATTTTACATTTCTGAAGAAGTTGTTAGGCTGGTTTCACACTTGCGTTTTGATCTGCAGGGTTTTTAAAAAAAACGCATGTGGTGAAAAAACGCATGTAAACGCGGCAAAACGCCGTGTTTTTTAGACGCATGCGTTTTTGCATGCAGAAAAAAATCGTGGCGTTTTGCGGCGTTTACATGCGTTTTTTCCTGCGTTTGCGTTTTTTAAACGCATGCTGAGAAGTGTGTGACAGCTGCCAATCATCAAAATCAACTAGAAAACCCACTATAAACAGAAATAGCTAGGGTTAGGGTTAGGATCCCTTGTAACCCTAGGGATCCTAACCCTAACCCTAACCCTAGGGATCCTAACCCTAACCCTAGGGATCCTAACCCTAACCCTAACCCTAGGGATCCTAACCCTAACCCTAAGGGTTAGGATCGTAACCCTAACTCTAAGGGTTAGGGTTAGGATCCCTAGGGTTAGGGTTAGGATCCCTAGGGTTACTAGGGATCCTAACCTTAGGGTTAGGGTTAGGGCTAGGGTTAGGATCCCTAGTAACCCTAGGGTTAGGGTTAGGATCCCTAGGGTTAGGGTTAGGATCCCTAGGGTTACTAGGGATCCCAACCCTAGGGTTAGGGTTAGGGTTTTCTTGTTTTTTCTTGTGTTTAGGGTTAGGGTTTTCTTGTTTTTTCTTGTGTTTAGGGTTAGGGTTAGGGTTTTCTCGTTTTTTCTTGTGTTTTCTTGTGTTTTTCTATAAAAAATGCGTTTACATAGACAGCAATGCATTTTTTTGCCGCGAATAAACGCATGCTTTTTTTGCGGCGAATAAACGCATGCTTTTTTTGCGGCAAAAAAACGCCACTAGAAATTACTACAGGTTGCATTTCTGCAACTAAACGCACGCGTACAAAAACGCATGCGTTGCCGAAAACACGTCAAAACGCATGCTAAAAAACGCATGCGTTTTTAATGTTAAGTATAGGGAAAAAAACGCATGCGTTTTTTAGCGCTAAAACGCTGCAGATCAAAACGCAAGTGTGAAACCAGCCTTAGGGATGTCAAGGAGGAAAGAAGAGCCCATTAATTTACGCAAAGAAAAAAAAAATTGGACCAAAATGAGTTTTCCCCAAACATGATTATGATCGTATACGAAATGCTAAGGAAGTCTAATCGACGGGAGTCTAAGCGTTCAATGTTCCTCCTTGCCCGAGGATGGAAAGTCATAACTATTAATGATGACTAGTTGTAAAGCCCATGCACATTAAAGAAAAGTTGGACAAATCCTCTGTTTTCGGTGAGGAAAAGTACTATGGGGCATGGTGAATTTCACCACTCCAATCCTTTTGTTCTCCAGTAGGATAAGCTCAGGTTGTCAGCCAGGGGCTTTCTTCCTTCTCCTTATTGGGAATGAATGCTTGGCTCAAGGGAGAGTGTTTGTTTTTTTTATGGGGGCGGTAGAGAAACAGCTGTTGGACAAACAAGCGTTTGGTCAACAAATGTATGTGGACACCTTTACGGAGTGAGAGTACTAAGTGGTCTTCACAAGTCATGGACTCCTACATTCCATAGTGTTTGGAAATGTCTCACTGCTCGAAGTATACGGTCAACATAAGCATGGGTGTAACATGAACCATAGCAAAACTTGCGCTGGAGCTTTGTTCCATTATGACCATCTTTGGCAGTAAGTTCTAAATATTGAAAATCTCATTGTTGTTTTGGTGTCACTAGTGCAAAGGAATAATGCACTATGATGTCGCAGTTCAGCAATAAAGTACACAGTGATGTCATAGTACAGGAATAAAGCACACAATGATGTCACAGTACAGGAATAAACCACACAATAATTTTACTGCTATAATAATGCTTACACGGATGTTAGAGAACAGGAATAATGGTCAGAATAATGTCAAAGTAGAGAAATAATGCACGCAGCGATGTCACAGTACAGGAATAAAGCACACAGTGATGTCACATTACAGGAATAAAGCAAACAGCAATGTCACAGTACAGGGATACAGCACACAGTGATGTCACAGTACAGGGATAAAGCACACAGTGATGTCACAGTACAGGAATAAAGCACACATCGATGTCATAGTAAAGGGATAAAGCACACAGTAATGTCACATTACAGGAATAAAGCAAACAGCGATGTCACAGTACAGGGATAAAGCACACAGTGATGTCACAGTACAGGAATAAAGCACACAGCGATGTCATAGTAAAGGGATAAAGCACACAGTAATGTCACATTACAAGAATAAAGCAAACAGCGATGTCACAGTACAGGGATAAAGCACACAGTGATGTCACAGTACAGGAATAAAGCACACAGCGATGTCATAGTAAAGGGATAAAGCACACAGTAATCTATATATATAATTGTCTAAGGGTTTTTCTGTCTGTCTGTCTGTCCCGTTTATTCACTCGCTGATTGGTCGAGGCCGCCTGGGCCTCGACCAATCAGCGACGGGCACAGTATCGACGTAGATGTCATAATGGTTGCCATGGCGACGATGATGTCAAAAAGGTTGCCTCGACCAATCAGCGACGGGCACAGTCGGAATCATCATTGTCCATATACTACGGGGACATGCATATTCTAGAATACCCGATGCGTTAGAATCGGGCCACAATCTAGTGTCACATAACAGGTATAAAGCAAACAGCGATGTCACAGTACAGGGATAAAGCACACAGTGATGTCACAGTACAGGAATAAAGCACACAGCGATGTCATAGTACAGGAATAAAGCACACAGCGATGTCACAGTACAGGGATAAAGCACACAGTGATGTCACAGTATAGGAATATTGCTCACAGTGATGTCACAGTACAGGGATAAACTACACAGTAATATCACATTATAATAATGGTTACTGTGATGTCATAGTACAGAGATAAAGCTCACAGTGATGTCACACTACAGAACTAAAGCACACAGTAATGTCACAGTACTATAATAATTCTTACAGTGATGTCACATTACTACTATAAAGGCCATAGTAATGTAAAGTACACAAATAGTGCTATGTACTAGTATATGAATAATGCTGGCATTGATTTCACAGTACAGTAATATTGCTCACAGTGATGTCCCAGTAATACCATAATGCTTAGAGTGATGTCACAATACAGGAATAATGGTCAGAATAATGTTTAAATAGAGAAATAGTGCACACAGATATATCGCCGTACATGAGTAATGCTCACTGTGATGTCACGGTACTATAATACTTATAGGGATGTCAAAGTGCAGGAAGAATGCTCACAGTAATGTCAAACTAGTGCTCAACATGATGTTACAGAATGGGAATAATTCTCATAGTGATATCCAGGGCCGGACTGGCCATAGGGCACTTCTGGCAAATGCCAGAAGGGCCGGTGCCAGTGGAGGGCCGCTCAATCCGCCGCCCCCGCCGTCGCATTCAACTACACCGGCGTATAGACGCCGGTACAGTTGAATGCAATGATGGAGGAGAGAGCGTCTACAGACGCTCCTCTCCCATCATTCCCCGCTCTGCCTCTGACACTGCGGGTGCGCGATGATGTCATATCATCGCGCACCTGCTGTGTCCCGTGCAGACTGCAGCTGCTGAGACAGGAGCAGGAACCAGGAAGCAACGCTGGGCACGAGGAGAGGTGAGGAGAGTTTTTTTTTTTTTCTGGACTGTGGGGCCATTCTCGGAGGAGGTGAGGGGAGGAAGAGAAGAGATGTGGGCTGTATATAGCTCTCTGTGGGCTGTGCTCTGTGCTGTATACTGCTGTGGGCTGTATATAGTTCTCTGTGGGCTGTGCTCTGTGCTGTATACTGCTCTGTGCTATATATAGTTCTCTGTGGGCTGTGCTCTGTGCTGTATACTGCTGTGGGCTGTATATAGTTCTCTGTGGGCTGTGCTCTGTGCTCTATACTGCTCTGTGCTATATATAGTTCTCTGTGGGCTGTGCTCTGTGCTGTATACTGCTGTGGGCTGTATATAGCTCTCTGTGGGCTGTGCTCTGTGCTGTATACTGCTGTGGGCTGTATATAGTTCTCTGTGGGCTGTGCTCTGTGCTCTATACTGCTGTGGGCTGTATATAGTTCTCTGTGGGCTGTGCTCTGTGCTGTATACTGCTGTGGGCTGTATATAGTTCTCTGTGGGCTGTGCTCTGTGCTGTATACTGCTGTGTGCTGTATATAGTTCTCTGTGGGCTGTGCTCTGTGTTGTATACTACTGTGGGCTGTATATAGTACTCTGTGGGCTGTGCTCTGTGCTGTATACTGCTGTGGGCTGTATATAGTTCTCTGTGGGCTGTGCTCTGTGCTGTATACTACTGTGGGCTGTATATAGTTCTCTGTGGGCTGTGCTCTGTGCTGTATACTACTGTGGGCTGTATATAGTTATCTGTGGGCTGTGCTCTGTGCTGTATACTACTGTGTGCTCTGTGCTATATATAGTTCTCTGTGGGCTGTGCTCTGTGCTGTATACTGCTGTGGGCTGTATATAGTTCTCTGTGGGCTGTGCTCTGTGCTGTATACTGCTGTGGGCTGTATATAGTTATCTGTGGGCTGTGCTCTGTGCTGTATGCTACTGTGGGCTGTATATAGTTCTCTGTGGGCTGTGCTCTGTGCTGTATACTACTGTGGGCTGTATATAGTTCTCTGGGCTGTGCTCTGTGCTGTATACTGCTGTGGGCTGTATATAGTTATCTGTGGGCTGTGCTCTGTGCTGTATACTGCTGTGGGCTGTATATAGTTATCTGTGGGCTGTGCTCTGTGCTGTATGCTACTGTGGGCTGTATATAGTTCTCTGTGGGCTGTGCTCTGTGCTGTATACTACTGTGGGCTGTATATAGTTCTCTGGGCTGTGCTCTGTGCTGTATGCTACTGTGGGCTGTATATAGTTCTCTGTGGGCTGTGCTCTGTGCTGTATACTACTGTGGGCTGTATATAGTTCTCTGTGGGCTGTGCTCTGTGCTGTATATAGTTCTCTGTGGGCTGTGCTCTGTGCTGTATACTACTGTGGGCTGTATATAGTTCTCTGGGCTGTGCTCTGTGCTGTATACTACTGTGTGCTGTATATAGTTCTCTGTGGGCTGTGCTGTATATAGTACTCTGTGGGCTGTGCTGTATATAGTACTCTGTGGGCTGTGCTGTATATAGTACTCTGTGGGCTGTGCTGTATATAGTACTCTGTGGGCTGTGCTGTATATAGTACTCTGTGGGCTGTGCTGTATATAGTACTCTGTGGGCTGTGCTGTATATAGTACTCTCTGGGCTGTGCTGTATATAGTACTCTCTGGGCTGTGCTTTATATAGTACTCTGGGCTGTGCTGTATATAGTACTCTGGGCTGTGCTGTATATAGTACTCTGTGGGCTGTGCTTTATATAGTTCTCTGTGGGCTGTGCTGTATATAGTACTCTCTGGGCTGTGCTGTATATAGTACTCTCTGGGCTGTGCTTTATATAGTACTCTGGGCTGTGCTGTATATAGTACTCTGGGCTGTGCTGTATATAGTACTCTGTGGGCTGTGCTGTATATAGTACTCTGTGGGCTGTGCTGTGTATAGTACTCTGTGGGCTGTGCTGTATATAGTACTCTGTGGGCTGTGCTGTGTATAGTACTCTGTGGGCTGTGCTGTATATAGTACTCTGTGGGCTGTGCTGTATATAGTACTCTGTGGGCTGTGCTGTATATAGTTCTCTGTGGGCTGTGCTGTATATAGTACTCTCTGGGCTGTGCTGTATATAGTACTCTCTGGGCTCTGCTGTATATAGTACTCTGTGGGCTGTGCTGTATATAGTACTCTCTGGGCTGTGCTGTATATAGTACTCTCTGGGCTGTGCTGTATATAGTACTCTCTGGGCTGTGCTTTATATAGTACTCTGGGCTGTGCTGTATATAGTACTCTGGGCTGTGCTGTATATAGTACTCTGTGGGCTGTGCTGTATATAGTACTCTGTGGGCTGTGCTGTGTATAGTACTCTGTGGGCTGTGCTGTATATAGTACTCTGTGGGCTGTGCTGTATATAGTACTCTGTGGGCTGTGCTGTATATAGTACTCTGTGGGCTGTGCTGTATATAGTACTCTGTGGGCTGTGCTGTATATAGTACTCTGTGGGCTGTGCTGTATATAGTACTCTCTGGGCTGTGCTGTATATAGTACTCTCTGGGCTGTGCTGTATATAGTACTCTCTGGGCTGTGCTTTATATAGTACTCTGGGCTGTGCTGTATATAGTACTCTGGGCTGTGCTGTATATAGTACTCTGTGGGCTGTGCTGTATATAGTACTCTGTGGGCTGTGCTGTGTATAGTACTCTGTGGGCTGTGCTGTATATAGTACTCTGTGGGCTGTGCTGTATATAGTACTCTCTGGGCTGTGCTGTATATAGTACTCTCTGGGCTCTGCTGTATATAGTACTCTGTGGGCTGTGCTGTATATAGTACTCTGTGGGCTGTGCTGTATATAGTACTCTGTGGGCTGTGCTGTATATAGTACTCTGTGGGCTGTGCTGTATATAGTACTCTGTGGGCTGTGCTGTGTATAGTACTCTGTGGGCTGTGCTGTATATAGTACTCTGTGGGCTGTGCTGTATATAGTACTCTGGGCTGTGCTGTATATAGTACTCTCTGGGCTGTGCTTTATATAGTACTCTGGGCTGTGCTTTATATAGTTCTCTGTGGGCTGTGCTTTATATAGTTCTCTGTGGGCTGTGCTGTATATAGTTCTCTGTGGGCTGTGCTGTATATATTACTTTGTGGGCTGTGCTGTATATATTACTTTGTGGGCTGTGCTGTATATATTACTCTGTGGGCTGTGCTGTATACTACTGTGTGGACTGTGCTGTATACTTCTACGTGGGCTGTGCTGTATACTACTATGTGGTCTGTGCTGTATACTACTGTGTGGTCTGTGCTGAATACTGCTGTGTGGGCTGTGTTATCTACTACGCGAGCTGTGCTATAGTATGCAGGCTGTGCTGTATACTATGCGGTTTGTGCTATATAATATGCGGGCTTTGCTATATACTATGGGGAGTATATTATATTCTATGGGGGAGGCCATGTTATGTACTATGTGGCTGTGTTATATACTATTGTGGGGGTATATTATATTCTATGGGGGAGGCTGCGTTATATACTATGGGGGGCTGCATTATATTCTATGGGGGGCTACATTATATATTATGGGGAGGGGGGCTGTATTATATTCTATGGGGTTACATACTCTGGGGTGGCTGCATTATACTCTGTGGGGTGGCTGCATTATACTCTGGGGTGGCTGCATTATACTCTGGGGTGGCTGCATTATACTATATGTGGGCTGCATTATACTGTATCGAGGACTATGGGGAATACGTTATACTATATGAAGAACTATGGGGTGCATTATACTATGGGAAGTGAATTGTACTACATGGATGACTGTGGCGGTGCATTATACTATATGGAGCACTATGAGGATTGTATTATGCTATATGGAGGACTATGAGGATTGTATTATGCTATATGGAGGACTATGAGGAGTGTATTATACTATGTGGAGGACTGAGCAGTGTATTTTAATATATGGAGGACTATAGAGAGTGTATTATACTATATGGAGGACTATGGAGCACATTATAATATATGGAGGACTATGGGGTGTATTTTACTAAACAAGTAAAATGCTGCATATTCGGATTGTTTTTGCTGGAACAAAAAGCCTTGTTGTCAGCAGCACATTGCCAGTGTAAACTGTAGATGTGCTGCTGAAAACATGATACTGTATGGTGATCTATTAGTGATCGTTCTGTCTCATCATTATTCCTAAGCTGGTGGAAAGAGGCCGGGAAACAAGCGTTGAACAACTTCAGTATTGTCGATCAAACTCGTTTAGCGGCCTGAACTCAGCGCACGTAAATACAACAGAAAGGCTTCTGTGTGATGTGCAATATGTTAGCATTTGGGGACCCATTTTAAACTTTGCCTAGGGCCCCACTTTGCCTAAAACCGGCCCTGCCTACAAGTGTACAAAGATATTATACAGTCACCATGTGACAAGTGGGCCTGTGTAACTTCAAATGCCAGGGCTGAATTTTAGTCCCAGTCCGGCCCTGGTGATATCACAGTGCAGGGATAAAGCTCATAGTGTTGTTAGAGTAATAGATGAATGCTCACAGTAATATCACAGTACAAGAATAATGTTCACAGTGATGTTAGTACTAAAATATTGCACACATGAGGTCACAAAACATGGATAATGCTCTCAGTGATGTCACAGCATGGGCATAATGCTCACAGTGATGTTAGTACTAGAATATTGCACACATGATGTCATTAAACAGGCATAATGCTCACAGTGATGTCACAATACGGATAATGCTCACAATATGTCACAAAACAGATAATGCTCACAGTGATGTTAGTAATATAATATTGCACACATGATGTCACAAAACAGGGACAATGCTCACAGTAATATAAGAAAACAGATAATGCTCAAAAGGATGTCAGACTAACAGACTAATGCTTACAATAATGTCGCAGTACAAGAATAATGGCCACAATGATGTCATACTAGAGAAATAGCACTCACAGTGATGTGATGTCACAGCACAGGGATAAAGCTCACAGTGATGTCAGAGTAATAGACTAATGCTCACAGTAATGTCACATTACAAGAATAATGATCACTGTCATGTCAAAGTACAGAAATAGCACTCACAATGATGTCACAGCACAGGGGTAGGGCTCACAGTGATGTCACAGCACGGGTATACTACTTACAGTGATGTCATAGTACTAGAATGTTGCACACATAATGTCACAAAACAGGGATAACGCTCACAGTGATGTCACAGCATTGGAATGACCCAAAACATAATGCTGCTGAGAAGTTGTAAATAATGCAGTAGATTTTATGTGTCAGTGGATATGGGCCCTCCTAGTTGTTGGACCACTCAGCAGCTGTCCAACGCTATTGAAGGATCTACCATGATTGTTTTTGAGCTGTTGAAGAATTGTGGAATACCTCCTCATCTACCTCAGTGGTAAGGTTGGGAATACCCCTGTAAGCTATTGTGTCAGCTGGATCCATCTTTACCATCTCAACCCTTGGAGACCAGACTGATAGCATTGCAATTGTGGACATTTCCTCAGAAGCCGGTACACCATCTGCTGATCATGTCTGAAAGTTTAAAAATTCTTTCCTTTAATGATACACCAGCGAATAGTTGGGTGCAGAACATCCCCAAATTCCCGACATTAAAAGACGGCACCGCTCTCTAGCACAGACATGCCAGTTATGAGGAATATGACGCCACAGCTGCCTCTGAGCTAATAATACAAGTGTGTGGCACAGACAGCTGGGCGGACATCCGTCTTTTTCATGTCAGGTCCTTGATGAAAATGTAAAAATTGCTTTCTTAGACCCTCTGCCCACACTTATCACCAGATTGTTGCTTTGATCAGTGTGGTGTAAATCTGTATTTCTAAGCCCTAATGAAATCCAAATAGGTTTACTAAAGTTTCACTGCAATAATTGCAGCAATATTCATGGCTGCTTACATGTTGAGGGACATAAATGGCAGGCTACCATCTTGGCATGCAGCAATGACATAAAATGTGAGACATGCAGGAAAAATAGGAAAAGCCCAGAAGATACAAGCCATAAGCAGTGGTCCTCTCACCTCTACGATGCTCTTTAGATCTCGGACATAGGCCTGCTCAGTTTCCAGAATTTCTAGCACCACTCTGTCCACGTGCGAAAGCTTGGCCTTAGGATCCTTTGCTTTGCGTAAAATCGGAGACCACGTACAGCCAAGAAAGGCTCGTTCATTAGACAGCACCTTGTGTTCACTCTCCAACTGGGCCACAGGCGTAAGGTCGAGACTGATATCGCTGCCATTTTGCTGAGGATAGGAAGGGCTGCAGTACTGGGAGGATCCCAGGGTCCCACTGCTACCAAATGAGCTGTGACTGTCCTGAAGGGAGGCCGAAGAGGTGGAAGAGCTGAGACTAACCGGACGGTCGCTGTCCGAACACACGGTATTAACGGAGGTACAGCTGCCAGACATCCCGGCAGCTATTCCACTCAGAGAACTGACAGATGAAGGCCTTGGGGCAGCTAGAAAAAAACATGATACATTTATTTTAGATTTTGGATCAGTGGTAGCACATTCGCCATGTTCATAGACTGCCTAATAGTCATCAAATAGTCTGAGGCTTATGGCCGCATCTCTCTACATAAAGACTATTCAAATCTTTGTGACAAGACTATGGGCAGAATCTGTAGCTAGGCTGTAGTCACAGATCCTAGCTAAAAAGCAGCCAGGTAGTAAGGTAAGTGAGTCCAACATTACCCTGCTAAGAAACCCAATATTACCCAAAGAAGTTCAAGTTTGTCAAACTAAGCTTCATATACAGTATTAGTGAACTAAACCCAACATCCAATATTACCAAACAAACCCCATTGTTACCCAACCAAACCCAACATTACTTAACTAAACCCCAAAATAAATATAATTTTACCCAATCAAATTCAACATTACCAAACTAAACCCAATTGTCACAGGTTTACTGTGACAGAGAGAGAACAGAAGACCACAGCGTCTGATTTCTCCTACTCCTGCACCGATTAGAAGCACTTCACCGTCATAATAAATGGTGCAGGTGTCTGTTAGCAGTGCAGGGGATAATCGGTTTAGCTTGAGTGTTGCTGGAGCCTTCCAGCTTTGATGGTCTCAGCTGTTCAGTATTGGACACTTTCCTATCCTATATATACTCTCTTGTAGCAATTAGGATTGTCAGTGTTAGGTTAATTCTGCCCCAATTCAGGAGCGTGGAGGAGCTTGTTGCTTTATTAGGTGGTTGGAGTGTTGCTCTAAAGACTGTTGGTTGAAGTTTTTGTCTGTATGCTTACCCTCATCCTCTCCCATTTGTTTTTCTTTTCCTTTCCTTCACTCCCTAGAGTTCCGCTCTGTTGTCTGTGAGTGCATATTTGTGTGATTGGTATTTTCCTTTATCCCTCTACGTATTCCCTTGTTAGTCTGGGTTGTGTATTCTTATATGCTACTACTCCCCATTTTCCTGGTTTGGGAAGGGGATAGTTTAAGGCTGAACTAGGAGCTCAGCAAGGTACCTGGCCCTGGCGTGTTCACCATTATAAGTAATCTGGGGAGCAGGGATAGCAAGGGTGCCCTCTAAATTTAGGGATAGGGAAGGAGCACCTAACCCTGGGATATCTGAGCTGTGACATCAATATTGCCCAATCAAAGCCAACAATACTCAGCTAAACTCAACATTGCCAAAATAAATCTATCATGACTCTACTAAAGCCAACATTATCAAATCAAACTCCACATTAGCCAACTAAAACCAATATATTACTCAACTAAACTAAACCCAATATTACCCAACGAAACCTAACATTACCCAGCTAAATCCATCATTATCCTATTAAACCTAACATTACAAAACTAAACCCAATATAACCCAACTAAAATCAACATTATTAAAATAAATCTAAAATTACCAAACTAATCCCAACATTACCCAACAATATCCAACATTACCCACCTAAATCCAACATTATCTTACTAAGCGCAACATTACCCAGCCAAATTTAACATGACTCAACTAAACCCAGCGTTATCAAAGTAAATCTAATATTACCCAACTAAACCCAACATTATCAAACCAAACTTAGCATTAACAAACTAAACCCAATTTATTGCCCAACTAAGCTAAACCTAACATTACCCAATGATATCGAACATTACCCAACTAAATCCAACATTATCCTACTAAACCCAAAATTACCCAACTAAATTCAACATGACCCAGCTAAACTCAACATTATCAAAATCATTCTAATTTTACCCAACTAAACCCAACATTACCCAACCAAACTTAGCATTAACAAACTAATTTCAACATTATCCAACCAAACACAACATTACTAAACTAAACCTATTATATTAGCCAGCTTGACCCTAGATCCTAGTCCAAACTCAATATTACCCAACTAAAAGAACATTACCAAACATAGCCTAAGATTACCTATATGAACCCAACATTATCAAGCTAAAATTCTCATCAGTTGTTTAAAACCAAGTACTTAGAAAAACAAAAGAAAAATCATTTGCACGACATAAGATTAATCTAAAGCATGCATCTGTAAATTCTTTACTCTTTTCAGAATGGCCATCTTCTAAGGAACTTGCCAGGCAATATGTGTTTGCCAACGAATAGACCTTGCCACCAAAACTACCCACATTGGATCTCTATGCTTTATGAGGTTCAGTGTGGTCACCAATTATGCTGCTTTTATATTAGAGACATTTTTGAAAAATTTACCCTTCGCATTTTACACTGAAACTTCTCTAAGTTAGGTGAGGGGGTAGAAAGGACACTTCAGAAAATTGAACATGTCTTCTAGAGTTTTCTTTGAAGAACCTACCTTGTTCACCTGTTCGCTTTCTGCTTCCTTTCAGGACTCCTTCCGGCATGTTGAAAAGATGGGGGTCTCCCCGTCCTGTGGTGAAAAAGAGTGCTAGATAAGTTAAGCAATATTTAGATCTTGCTTAGTCTCTAATTTTGTAGGGTTTAAAGTAAAAAAAAATGGAATAAAATACGGTACATATTAAATTAAAATACAAAAAAAATGGTTAAATTACAATTTATATGAGCCTGTATCTATATGTTGTATCTGTAATAAAAATTAGTAACATGTGGCATTTGTTCGATGTTTCGGTACATACTGTGTAAGGGAGCGCCATTGATCTGATCTCCGCTCACGCCAAGATCCTATGGGTCAGTGATCTATAAAGATAAATTATGTATCTGGTCTACCAAATTACTTTCTACTTAGCGGATGAGGAGCTAAGGCTGCATTTAACAACCTGTGGTCTAATCCTCCAGCCCAACGGTATTATTACTACTGGTTTATATTGACCATATCTGCAATTAAAGTGAACCCACCAACCTCACATATAACTGTGCTGAAAGGGGTAAAAAAGTGGGAACGAGGCATGCAGTAATTTATCACAACCTAATTTAATGACAGCAAGAAAAGGAAATAGCTGTGCGGCCTAAAAATCATGCGCCGCCAACCAAAAAAAGCGGTTCCTGAAAATTTCACTTCTTTGTATGTTTGTTCTTGTGTTTGTGTTCGGATAAAGAAGCTCAATAGCACACTGCAATGTGTCTTCAAGGAGGGTTAGACCTTTCTGGGCAACCCTTCCTATATCTCCTTTAGTCAATTAGATTGACCTTCTGGAAGGGAACCCCTTCTGTTAGCCAAAGCAAAAACATGTCCATAGTCTCCTTCACCGAAAACAGGTGATCGGTAGAAGTATCAATGTTGGGACGACAGCGATCAGCTGATTGTCATTTGGAAAAGAGGCTGAAAGAGTGTCCTTTAAGAAAAATGTGGACCCTTGAATGTGACATAAAGTTCAGGATTCGGCAGCAGCCACGACTCAATGTACGGAGTGGTGGTTTTCCGTTACATACGTTGCTTACATCCGGCTTCTAAAGCAGATATCATCTTCTTGGTGGGGGTTTTGGTTGTCAGACCCCATGCAATCTCATATTGATGACCTATCCCATGGACAGATCATTAATATGTGAGTCCCGAAAAACCACTTTACCCATCACCAAAAGGGGAGACCAATTTGATGGAAGTTGGGTCATTATTGTGGTTGCACAAGTTGAAATTGTACCTTGACCTTGATATCTGAGATTGTCTAAAGGTGGTCGTATCTGTGAGCCTAACCCTACTTTAGCTGACAGATCTTCCTCTTATTTCCAAGTCTTCCCGAGGTGTTTTAGGTATTTGTAACATCTGGCTGGAACAAAGGATGAAATCCAACATGCTGAATTCTTTTTTGACCAGACAGCTCTAATCTGAAGTGAGTCACGAGACCACTTTAGGTAGTCCACCACAATTATTCAGTTTGGCCAACATGTGTTTAAGATGTATCGCGATCTTTAGGCCTCCGTGCCATTAAAAAGAGGAATTATAAATGTCATGTGATAGTTAGGAGCCTTGTTAGTGATTTTTTTATCAGGGTCTAGGAAACCTCACATTAAATTTGGATCCATCTTCCTTTTGGGTTGACCATTAAAGGTGTTGTCCTAACTGGACTACTAGGTTAACGAAGGCCATGGGGGGGAAGCAGCCATTTTGAGAAGAGGGAGTCCAGGGTCCCTGTGAGGATGGAGCTGTAGTGAGCACGTGTGACCATCACTCCTATAGACAGTTAATAGAGCAATTGTTGCACATGCTCACTACTCTTCAATCTACACAGGGGACATTGGGCAGTAGTGCGCATGTGCAAACTAAATTTATCTATTTTATAAGCCATATTTTGTTGCATGCCACAAATTTCCTGTATTCCAGCTTCGTGGAACAAGTTATGTATTTTATAAGACATTTTTGTATGTGGGGAAAAAAATACCTCTTCCTTTACTAGGAATCAGTTCAATGAAAAATTACCACCTAGTATAGCTGTCCCTATCTTAGATGTGGGAATCCTACTTATACAGATTGATTATGACTAACTTTAACAAATAAAATATTTACAGATATTCTTTGTATCAGCCTTAAGATCTACCACCCAATGAGGTTATGGCTCATCGATGGGGGCGCTGTTCCATTGATGTCTAAAGAATTGATGCATTAAGTAGTGGTGAAAAATGGTACTGCAAGTGGTGATAATAGGTAACAAAGTACGCCAAAACATACAAAAAAACACAATCCCAAATATATCAATGTCCTAAATAAAACTTTCCCATGGGTGGCAAATTTAAAGTTGCCTCTGCTTGCATTTTAGCAGAACGCAGACTTTCCTGCCATTCTTGCCATAGTTGGGCCCAAGTAGTCTTGTCCATTTAGTCCTATTCCTTTTTACTATAAGGGTCCCATGATATTTGGCTGATCACTAGCAATCAGTTTTGAGAGAACCTTTTAGCAAGTGTTTGATTTCTCTGCAGCACCCCCACTGGGGAAGAGAAGAATTACATAGCACCTATTGATATCAATGGACTCTCAGGTCCTCCACAGAGAGAGACGCTTTTTGCATCCTCTTTCTACTCTACTTAATAGATTAGGGTCCGGATCTGGCAAGCCCCTTCTACTTACTAGCCCCCTCTACCATAAAGAGCCATTGATGATCTCCGATCCCAGTGAGTGGAGAGGAAATATCCCTGTTCTGAGTCCTGGGCAACATATCAGACGACGCCTGAGGTTGTGCTTGTGTTTCATCCCAGCTTGGAGCATTTCGCCATCTTAATTGCTTCCTTCACATGTGATTCTGATATAATTTGTCTCTGATGAAAAGCTTAATCTGTCTTCAAGTTCATTCCGGATGATGTATGAGGAGTTTCCACTTCTGAACATGGAAAGATTTGGATTCTGTACCGAGCGTTGGCTTATGCCTACTGTTCTCCGCGCCGAGGATCAGATTTGTAATATGATGTGGGGGAAGCTCATATGTAACATATAGGGTCCAAAACATTAAAGGGAATGTTCTCACATCTACCACCCAGTAATCCCGACAGCTAACCACTGAAAGAGCCAGAGACAACAGACTTAATAGATCTCCTGCTCACATGTAATGGATCCATAATATGGTGCCCATAGTCTGCCATGGACCCATATTGTACATCCTAGTGCCTCCTATGGAGCTGCCTTGTTTCAGTAGAGAATATGGTGCATTATAGAACACAGTGACCTGTCAGTACACCATATGGCAGTATACCAATATACCTGTGCACTACCATATGGTGTACTGACAGTCCTGTGTACTGCCATGTGGTGTGCTGCCATATAGTGTACTGACAGTCCTGTGTACTGCCATTTGGTGTGCTATCAGATCTGTGTGCTGTAGTATGGTGCAATGTTATATCAGTATACTGTACACTATATGGCAGCACACCATATGACAGTACACCGGACTGTCAGTACACTACATGCAGCATACAAACATGACAGTACGCTATATGGCAGTATACTTTCATAATAACACACCATACTGCGGCACACAGGTCTGACAGCACACCATATGGCAGTATACAGTACTGTCAGTACACTATATAGCAGTATACATACATGTCAGTATACCATATTGCAATATGTGAACCCAGGGGCAACACATATGGAAGTACACGGACCTACCAGCACACCAAACCTCTTCACGCCATACTGTCGCTCACGTACCTAACAATACACAGTATAGCAGTATGTGAATCTGCCTTCATGGCATATCAAAGTACCGAGACCTGATAGCACAACATAATGCAGCACATTGACCCCACAGTTCACAATATGGCAGTACAGTAAAGGGTAGGATAAAAGACCTGTTATTACATCACATGGCAATACACAGATGTGTTAGCACACCATATGGCATTATGGAAAACTCACAGCACACTGTACTTCAATACAGGGATCTGACAGTGCACCATATGATAGTACATGGGCCTGACAGCACAACATATAGCAGCACTTGGACCTGACAGCACAACATATGACAGTACATAGACCTTGTAGAACACCCTAGTGCAGAACATAGTAGTGCAGACCTGTAAGGACTCCATGTCCCGTCATAGAGTACCCATGCCCCACCATAGACGACCCATGTCCTGCCATAGAGGACCCATGACCGGCCATAGAGGACCCATGCCCCGCCATAGACTACCCATGCCCCACCATAGAGGACCCATGACCTGCCATAGAGTACCCATGCCCCACCATAGAGGACCCATGACCTGCCATAGAAGACCCATGCCCCGCCATAGAGGACCCATGCCCTGCCATAGAGGACCCATGCTCCACCATAAATGACCCATGGCCCACCATAGAGGACCCATGCCCTGCCATAAATGTCCCATGTCCAGCCATAAAGGACCCATGCCCCACCATAAAGGACCTATGTCCTAGCATAAATAATCCATGTTCCGCCATAGAGGACCCATGCCCCGCCAAAGAGGACTCATGTCCTGCCATAGAGGACCCATGTCCACCAGAGGACCCATGCACCAACATAGCATAGAGGACCCATTTTCCGCCATAGAGGACCCATGACCCATCATAGAGGAAAAAACCTCCACTATTCTTGACAAAAAAACAGTACACAGGCAGAGATGCTTACCTGTCCAAGCCATATGCTCTGCATTTCTGTGTGAACATGCCACATACAGATCATTTTGCACAGGTGTGCCAGGCGGCCAAATCCTGATTGTAGGCTGGCTGCATTATCGGTATTATTGCGCCTGAGTATCTGTCATCCACCATCTTAACTTGGGCCCGCTGCACTTTGGTTAGTGTAATTGTTTGGAGGCCTTGGACAGGTAAGCATCTCTGCCTGTGTACTGTTTTTTTTGCCATCATAGAGGACCCATGTCCTACCATAGAGGATCCATGACCCGCCATAGAGGACCCATGTCCCGCCATAGAGGACCCATGTCCGTGGCTTTGCACAAGCTCTAACCAGACGTAGCCAATAACTATAATGTGGTGTGCATGTAAAAAGTTCCTATAAACAGAACAGTGATTATTCTGCCCTGTAATGCTGCCCAGAGGACTATGGCTGGGATTTATGGTTGGGCATGGTGTCCGGTGTGTGGCATTAGGACGTGTCTTGGCATCACCCATGTGCACGACTAGGAGAAAAGCTTTATGTCCTTACAGTTGAACTCCGGAAAAACTTTCATAGACTGCTCACATTTTACAATGATTACACTTTGCCAACCATTGAAAATGTCTTTCCCGACAATGACCCGATGTAACTAATATCTCCGCAGTGTTCATCCCAGATCCCGTCACAGGCTGTAGACCCGTAGACATGTCCGCTCCTCGTCAGCTCATCACTACATGTAACATGCCCTCATTCCTGTGAATTGTAGAGTCTGTGGCTCATATTTCTGGGCCATGGGCCAGCTCATTGTCCAAATTGTCTGATTAATCTTCATACGTTTCAAAAAATCTTGGGCTGGAAAATGTGGGAGAAAAGGGGGCAAATGCTCCATGACCTGTTCTCATAAAGGAGAACTCCTGTCCCCAAAAGCAGCTTGATAAAAAAAAGGACAAACTTGCTTGCCCCCCCCCTCCCCAGGTCCAGTCCTGAGTCTCCACTGCTGTTCCCGATGTGTGCTATTGTCTCCAGCACTAACGTCTTATCACCAGCTCTGCAGCCAATAACTGAGCTCGGCAGCTCATGGTTGACAGAAAAAGCTCAGCGCTGCCTGGCACTGTTATTTGGACACTGTATAGCACTTTTATTTGGGCACTCTACAACATTATTTGGACAACATATCGCATTATTATTTGGGCACTGTATTACACTGTTATTTGGACTCAGTATGGCACTTTTATTTGGATATTGCATTGCATTATTATTTGGACACTGGAAGGCAGTGTTATGTGGACACTGTATAGCAAAGTTATTTGGACACTATGTGGCAGTTTTATCACTTTAATTTGAACACTGTATGGCACTTTTTGGGGGGCACTGTACTGCACTGCTATTTGTATATTTAATTGCACTATTATTTTGACACTGTATCGCACTGTTATTTTGACACTGTATAGCACTTTTCTTTGTACACTGTATGGCACTTTTATTTCAAATTATATGGCACTGTTATTTGGACACTGTATGGCATTATAGCACTTTTCTTTGGACACTGTACAACATTATTTGGGCACTATATTGTACTGTTATTTGGAGACTCTGTGGTACTGTTATTTGCACATTGTATTGCACTGGTATTTGGACACTTTATGACACTTTTTGGGGACACTGAATGGCACTGTTCTTTGGATATTGCATTGCACTATCATTTGGACACTGTATGGCACTGTTATTTGGACACTGTATTGTACTGTTATTTGGACACTGTATAACAAAGTTATTTGGACACTGTATAGAAAAGTTATTTGGCCACTGTATGGTACTTTTATTTGGACACTGTATAGCACTTTTATTTGGACACTGTATACACTTTTATTTGGACACTGCATAGCACTGTTATTTGGACTCTGTATGGCGCGTTTATTTGGACACTGTATAGCACTGTTATTTGGACATTGTATGGCACTGTTATTTGGACACTGTATAGCATTGTTATTTGGACTCTGTATGGCACTTTTATTTGGGCTCTGTATAGCATTGTTATTTAGACATTGTATGGTACTTTTATTTTTACACTGTATACCATTGTTATTTGGACACTGTATACCATTGTTATTTGGACACTGTATAGCACTTTTATTTGGACTCTGGACAGCACTGTTATTCGGACACTGTATGGCAATTTTATTTGGACACTGTACAGCACTGTTATTTGGACACTGTATAGAAAACTTATTTGGCCACTGTATGGTACTTTTATTTGGACACTGTATAAAAGTGCTATACAAAGTTATTTGGACACTGTATAGAAAAGTTATTTGGACACTGTATGGTACTTTTATTTGGAAACTGTATAGCACTTTTATTTGGACACTGTAAACACTTTTATTTGGACACTGTATAGCACTGTTATTTGGACTCTGTATGGCACTTTTATTTGGACACTGTATAGCACTGTTATTTGGACATTGTATGGCACTGTTATTTGGACACTGTATAACATTGTTATTTGGACTCTGTATGGCACTTTTATTTGGGCTCTGTATAGCATTGTTATTTAGACATTGTATGGTACTTTTATTTTTACACTGTATGGTACTGTTATTTGGACATTGTATGGCACTGTTATTTGGACACTGTATACCATTGTTATTTGGACACTGTATAGCACTTTTATTTGGACTCTGCACAGCACTGTTATTCGGACACTGTATGGCAATTTTATTTGGACACTGTATACACTTTTATTTGGACACTGTATACCATTGTTATTTGGACACTGTATACCATTTTTATTTGGACACTGTATAGCACTTTTATTTGGACTCTGTACAGCACTGTTATTTGGACACTGTATAGCACTTTTATTTGGACACTGTATAGCACTGTTATTTGGACACTGTATAGAAAAGTTATTTGGCCACTGTATGGTACTTTTATTTGGACACTGTATAGCACTTTTATTTGGACACTGTATAACAAAGTTATTTGGACACTGTATAGAAAAGTTATTTGGACACTGTATGGTACTTTTATTTGAACACTGTATAGCACTTTTATTTGGACACTGTATACACTTTTATTTGGACACTGTATAGCACTGTTATTTGGACATTGTATGGCACTGTTATTTGGACACTGTATAGCATTGTTATTTGGACTCGGTATGGCACTTTTATTTGGGCTCTGTATAGCATTGTTATTTAGACATTGTATGGTACTTTTATTTTTACACTGTATGGTACTGTTATTTGGACATTGTATGGCACTGTTATTTGGACACTGTATACCATTGTTATTTGGACACTGTATAGCACTTTTATTTGGACTCTGTACAGCAGTTATTCGGACACTGTATGGCAATTTTATTTGGACACTGTATACACTTTTATTTGGACACTGTATACCATTGTTATTTGGACATTGTATAGCACTTTTATTTGGACTCTGTACAGCACTGTTATTCGGACACTGTATGGCAATTTTATTTGGACACTGTATACACTTTTATTTGGACACTGTATAGCACTTTTATTTGGACTCTGTATAGCACTTTTATTTGGACACTGTACAGCACTGTTATTCGGACACTGTATAGCACTTTTATTTGGACACTGTATACACTTTTATTTGGACACTGTATGGCACTTTTATTTGGACTCTGTATACCATTGTTATTTGGACACTGTATACCATTGTCATTTGGACACTGTATAGCACTTTTATTTGGACACTGTATAGCACTTTTATTTGGACTCTGTATAGCACTTTTATTTGGACACTGTACAGCACTGTTATTCGGACACTGTATGGCACTTTTATTTGGACTCTGTATGGCACTGTTATTTGGACATTGTATAGCACTTTTATTTGGACACTGTACAGCACTGTTTTTCGGACACTGTATGGCACTTTTATTTGGACACTGTATACCATTGTTATTTGGACATTGTATAGCACTTTTATTTGGACTCTGTACAGCACTGTTATTCGGACACTGTATGGCACTTTTATTTGGACAATGTATACACTTTTATTTGGACACTGTATAGCACTTTTATTTGGACTCTGTACAGCACTGTTATTTGGACACTGTATAGCACTTTTATTTGGACACTGTACAGCACTGTTATTCGGACACTGTATAGCACTTTTATTTGGACACTGTATACACTTTTATTTGGACACTGTATGGCACTTTTATTTGGACTCTGTATACCACTGTTATTTGGACACTGTATACCATTGTCATTTGGACACTGTATAGCACTTTTATTTGGACACTGTATAGCACTTTTATTTGGACTCTGTATAGCACTTTTATTTGGACACTGTACAGCACTGTTATTCGGACACTGTATGGCACTTTTATTTGGACTCTGTATGGCACTGTTATTTGGACTCTGTACCTCATGGTCATTTTATGTACACGGAACTATTATGTGCATTCAAAATAACTATGTCAATAGGTTATGTATACAGGGCATGCAGGGCCGCGCCATCCCTCATACTTCTGTACTCACAAAGAGATTAGATGACTTAGGACAGCACATTTTAGGGTATTAAAAGTTATTTTCTGAATTGACAGTTTAGCACTGAGTCTGTGCTGGCCATCCAGATGAGGAGAGGGTTAACCATCTGGAGGGGGCTCAGTAGGGGAAGGAGACAAGGGTTTGGATGTTGGTGCAGGGAGGAGGGGGCTGTGTACAGGAATGCTGCAGTAATCTCACAATGTCCCCACAGCTGGAGCAGAGGAGACAACCGCAGCAGCAAGAAGATCCTTACAAGACAGAGTAGACCGCAAGCTTCTCAGACTGTTCCATACGCTCCATGCTTAGCCTACGCACATATATGTATTATAGCACTGTGTCTATCATGGGGGATAGTAGAAACGCTCCATCATTCTCCTCTTAGAACATCTGGGACAAAAGATTTCATTTTGGGTTGTCAATGTACGTTTTATTTCAGTGCCTCATGTTATATGCTCAACAGTGATATGAGGATGCGATAAATAATAACAAAATCCCCTCAAAATGCAACATACAACAATGATATATAATATAGTGTATAATGCTGATATCAGGCTGCAATATGTTATACTGATACTACTATATAATATACACTGATATCACATATAATCTACTGTACAATACTGATATTATATAATATACACTGACATCACTTATAATATACTGTACAATACTGATATTATATAATATACACTGACATCACTTATAATATACTGTACAATACTGATATTATATAATATACACTGATATCACATATAATCTACTGTACAATACTGATATGTAATATATGCTCATATCACATATAATATACAGCACAATACTGATATTATATAATATACATTGATATCACATATAATACACAGTACAATACTGATATTATATAATATACACTGATATCACATATAATACAGTGTACAATACTGATATTATATAATATACACTGATTTCACATATAATATATAATATACTGATATTATATAATATACACTGATATCACATATAATACACAGTACAATACTGATATTATATAATATACACTGATATCACATATAATACAGTGTACAATACTGATATTATATAATATACACTGATACCACATATAATACACAGTACAATACTGATATTATATAATATACACTGATTTGACATATAATGTACTAATATTATATAATATACACTGATATCACATATAATATACAGCACAATACTGATATTATATAATATACATTGATATCACATATAATATACAGCACAATACTGATATTATATAATATATACTGATATCACATATAATATACTGTACAATACTGATATTATATAATATATACTGATATCACATATAATACACTGTACAATACTGATATTATATAATATATACTGATATCACATATAATACACTGTACAATACTGATATTATATAATATATACTGATATCACATATAATACACTGTACAATACTGATATTATATAATATATACTGATATCACATATAATACACTGTACAATGCTGATATTATATAATATATACTGATATCACATATAATACACTGTACAATGCTGATATTATATAATATCTACTGATATCACACATAATAACTGTACAATACTGATATTACATAATATATACTGATATCACATATAATATACTGTACAATACTGATATTACATAATATGTACCAATATCACCTATAATAACTGTACACTACTTATTTTATATAATATAAACTGATATCACTTATAATACACTGTACAATACTGATATGTAATATATGCTCATATCACATATAATATACTGTACAATACTGATATTATATAATATATACTGATATCACATATAATCTACTGTACAATACTGATATTATATAATATAAACTGATATCACTTATAATATACTGTACAATACTGATATTATATAATATATACTGATATCACATATTATATACTGTACCATACTGATACTATATAATATACACTGATATCACATATAATACACTGTACAATACTGATATTATATAATATACACTGATATCACATGTAACATACTGTACAATACTGATAATATATAATACTAGATGGTGGCCCGATTCTAACGCATCGGGTATTCTAGAATATGCATGCCCACGTAGCATATTGCCCAGTCACGTAGTATATTGCCCAGCCACGTAGCATAACGCGGTCCGTTACCGCTGGCATTAACCCTGTGTGAGCGGTGACTGGAGGGGAGTATGGAGCGGGCACTGACTGCGGAGAGTATGGAGCAGGCGCCGTGCACTGACTGCAGTGGAGTAGGGAGGGACTAATTGGACTGTGGCCATCGCTGATTGGTCGCGGCAGCCATGACAGGCAGCTGGCGAGACCAATCAGCGACTTGGATTCCATGACAGACAGAGGCCGCGACCAATGAATATCCGTGACAGAAAGACAGACAGAAGGACAGACAGACGGAAGTGACCCTTAGACAATTATATATATGATATCACATGTAACATACTGTGCAATACTGATATTATATAAAGTATACTGCTATCATATATATATATATATATATATATATATATATATATATATATATATATATCAGCCTATAGTATGGTATATTGATACCACTATATGCCATATAATAATGTGTATATATATATATATATATATATATATATACACACACACACATTAGTCAGCCACCAGTTGTGCAAGTTCTCCCACTTAAAAAAATGAGGGAGACCTGTAATTGACATCATAGGTAGACCACAACTATGAGAGTCAAAATGAGAAAACAAATCCACAAAATCACCTTGTCTGATTTGGTAAGATTTATTTTCCAAATTACGGTGGAAAATAAGTATTTGGTCATTAACAAAAGTTCATCTCATTATTTTGTTATATATCGTTTGTTGGCAATGACAGAGGTCAAACGTTTTCTGTAAGTCTTCACAAGGTTGGCACACACTGTTGGTGGTATGTTGGCCCATTTCTCCATGCAGATCTCCTCTAGAGCACTGATGTTTTGGGCCTGTCGCTGGGCAACACGGACTTTCAACTGCCTCCAACGATTTTCTATGGGGTTGAGATCTGGAGACTGGCTAGGCCACTCCAGGACCTTCATATGCTTCTTATGAAGCCACTCCTTCGTTGTCCTGGCGGTGTGCTTGGGATCATTACCACGCTGAAAGACCCATCCATGTTTCATCTTCAATGCCCTTGTTGATGGAAAGAGGTTTGCACTCAAAATCTCACATTACATGGCCCCATTCATTCTTTCATGTACACGGATTAGTCATCCCGGTTCCTTTGCAGATAAACAGCCCCAAAGCATGATGTTGCCACCCCCATGCTTCACAGTAGGTATGGTGTTCTTTGGATGCAACTCAGCATTCCGTCTCCTCCAAACACAACAAGTTTTGTTTCTACCAAACAGTTCTACTTTGGTTTCAACAGACCATATGACATTTTCGCAATACTCTTCTGGATAATCCAAATGCTCTCTAGCAAACTTCAGACGGGCCTGGACATGTACTGGCTTAAGCAGGGGGACACGTATGGCACTGCAGGATCTGAGTCCCTGGTGGTGTAGTGTGTTACTGATGGTAGTCTTTGTTACGGTGGTCCCAGCTCTATGCAGGTCATTCACTAGGTCCCCCTGTGTGGTTCTGGGATTTATGCTCACCGCTCTTGTGATCTTTTGATTCCACGGGGTGAGATCTTGCGTGGAGCCCCAGATCGAGGGAGATTATAGCGGTCTTGTATGTCATCCATTTTCTTATTATTGCTCCCACAGTTGATTTCATCACACCAAGCTGCTTGCCTATTGCAGATTCAGTCTTCCCAGCCTGGTGCAGGGCTACAATTTTGTTTCTGGAGTGGAGTTTGGAGTGTGACTGTTTGAGGGTGTGGACAGGTGTCTTTTATACTGATAACAAGTTCAAACAGGTGCAATTACTACAGGTAATGAGTGGAGGACAGAGGAGCCTCTTAAAGAAGAAGTTACAGGTCTGTGAGAGCCACAAATCTTGCAAAATCAGACAAGGTGATTTTCTGGATCAGTTTTCTCATTTTGACTCTCACAGTTGTGGTCTACCTATGATGTCAATTACAGGCCTCTCTCATCTTTTTAAGTTGGATAACTTGCACAATTGGTGGCTGACTAAATACTTTTTTCTCCACTGTATATATATATATATATATATATATATATATATATATATATACACACACACATACACACACGTGTATATATAGATATATACATATATGTGTGTGTGACAAAAGTGGCTAGTTTTAGCCCTTATATTATTTATGAATGTAAATCCGCCACATGGTTCCAGAGATATCGGCCTCTTTATCTAGTGAAAATTTTTATGGTCTGTACAAGGGGGCATGACCCACAGGGTAATTATGCAGTGCAGCCCAAAGGCACGCCCCAGAGGAGCCTGTGAGCCACGCCCCCTTATAAAGACCATAAAAATAAGCACTAAATTAAAAGTCCCATATCTCTGGATCCTTTTGGCGGATTCACATTTACAAATTACCATACATTAGCTAATAATAGCTGATATACACTTTAAGACCCCCATACACATTAGATGAAAGTTATCCGATTTTGGCAAGGACCAGCTGATCATCAGATATATATGGGACCTCCTATCTTTCCACCAACAGATGATGTCAAGGTGATTGAAAGACTGGGGTATTGAAATTATAACACCTATCCTTTTGTTTTCAGGGTAAAGAAGCCACAATTAGAGGCATCTGGCAGCGGCTTTCTCCTCTTTGCTCATTGAACCATTCACAAGTCCAGCGGTCCTGTCCTGTCTATGCAGAGATAGATGTTGGCGGAGTAGAATGGTCATTCGTCAACTGTCTCGTGTATGCCTGGCTTTAGATTGCTGTTGGCCAAATGACCCAACACTCAACAGATTTTTCTCCAAAATGCTGCCTCCCAGCACAAAAGCTATGACAAATGAGCACGTATTTTCAGTGGGGAGAGAGGACCAAGGTGCTGCAGAATATCTTTTGCAACAGCTTATCCCCCAAGAGAATGAGAGGATTATTTATTGAATGATGACCAGGATTTAGAAATCCTTAGGAGAGGTCATTAATATCATATTGGTGGGGTCTGGCATGCTCTACTTCTCATGTCCACTTCTTCAATGTTAACTAAGTCCCGATGACTCCATTTAGTGTTATCCCCTTATTGTTCTCATCCCATCAGTCGTAAGGTCGTATCCTTTGGATCAAATTGAATTTCCATGAAAAACGATAGATTTTGCTCTCAGAAGTCAGTTTCCTTCTAAGTTTTTATGGTAGAAATGCAGAGGGAGTAAACAAGTAGGATAATTAATGGTTGCATGTGGATATCAAAGAAGGACATTCTAGAGGGCGACGAGGCATGAAAAAGCATGTTAGATGGATGGTAGCCCACCACCGGGACTACTGTGTCCATGGAGAATTCAAAAGTCAATTATGTTTGTAACCAGGCTAATGAAACTAAGTCAAACATTGACTTAAATAGGGACTTTGGTATATGCTGGTCATCTTGGAAGCCTTGCAGATACCTCCTAACCTCACAGCTACTGATTGGGTTTGTACTGTAAAATGAAGGTCAATCTTTCCTGGGAAAGTAGGGAGTCTGAAATCACTCAGCCATGGTTCAGTAAGAGAAATAATTTGTGTTCCTCCTCTCCCCAACATCTGGTCATTAGAGGAGCCTAGAAGGCAGATCTTTTCTGAGCTCTTCTCATGTGTTTTCTGTAAACATTCTCCTAATCTCCCTCTTCCTCTCATCCAGCTTCTGTAGTAAGGTCCTCTAATGATCTCCTCTCTGCTCCTCACACCCTTATCCTCCTCATTGGCATATTATTGCCCCATGCTGACAATAAGAATTAAAGGCCTCCATACACATTAAGCTAAAGTTGGCCAAACCTGCCAATATAGACAATCTAATGTGTATGGGGACCTCCTGACTATTCTCTGACAGATTATGTCTGGGAAGAGAAGGATCTGGCATGTTGTATCTCCAATGGCCGATCCTTTTGTTCTCTGGAATATAAATTGTCACCAGTGGAGTTTTGGCGGTGGCTCCCATATGGGTGAATAGGGGAAGATAGCTGCCGGCCAAACGACCAACAGTTATCTAATGTGTATGAAGGGCTTAAAGTGAATCAATCAGTAACATCAACCCCTCCAAACCACATATATATGCAAGTCTATGAAATGTAAATCTATCAACACCTTTATATCGTCTATCTGTTGCTGCATTGCCTATCTTTTGCTGCATTGCCGAGTAAGTAGCATTTTAAATCATGGAAATAATCCATTAAGTGATCTGGGCATGGCATTACTGTCTGATTTCCTTGCCTGGCTCCTGACATCACATAGACAGTGAGCTATCAATCAAGCTAAAGATGCTGGTGCTGGGCGGGAAAACATAGGATGGCAATTGCTTGGGAAGTGCTCTGTCACACCCAGAGCACTTAATGCCACATTTATATATGTATAAAAACAATAATTACCTGGAAATACAGCAGCAGAGAGAACATATAAAAATGTCAATGGATTTACATTTCAGAGACCTGCATGTCTCCATATGTGGTTTTGGTGGGTTGATCTTTTTGACAGATTCTATTTATGAAGAAGTTTGCATTAATGAACTAGAGCCTTGTGATCCTCACCCCAACTGCCAGCATCCCTGGCACCTATTCTGTCTAGTAGGTCTAGCGTGACGTTATTGTTGGTGGGCGGGGGGCGCGACACAAGCATGACGTTGTTCTGGGTCTACTAATCAGTAGAAGCACTGGGGATGCCGACAGGTAAGAGGTTTGCAGGGCTTTGGTCTGGCAGCGATGGACTAGGTTCCAGTGAATTAACTTAGAATGCCTTAAGACTCTATTTAAAAATTACTTTCTAGAATCCCTTTAAGTGATACTATTGCTCCTCTGTGATGACATCACTCATGTACAACAGTCCTCAGCTTCCTAGATAATTACATATATTGAACTCACACATGCTGTTGATGCTTGGGATATAGTCACACTGGCCCATTAGGGCATTCCTACAATACTTAATGTGCGCATCCTTGTCTCTAGTTATTAACCAGTCTGACTTGTCAACCATTTAGACAACTTGAAAAAGGGTCCAATCACTCATAATGAACGGCGATGTGCACTAAAGATGAAATTTAAGATCACATTTCAGAAGGGCCTTTGGGGTCTGCAGTGGGATCCACAAAGAGGCCTATTTCTACCTCAAGCTGAACCCTTCCCATTTTCCAGTGGGCACTGTAAACTTGCTGTGGATTCTCCAAGGAAGAAGTGAAGTGGGCTGTATTCCCCCACAGCCAGCCCCCTATCATATTAAAAAATCCTACAATAATGTAGGTCTTTGCTCCATGTACGTCAAGTTTTTGTATACTTTAAGAGCACAGTTTTGTTTTTTTAATGTTTGCCTTTGAGAATTCTAAGAAATGAAAGCTATGAAGGAGGGAGCAGCTCTACACAGAGGTCGTGTATGAAGATGAATAATCCGATTGTCATCACCGTAAACTCTGCAAATAAACAATAGTTCGAATGTGGTAGGAGTACCGTGGACATCTGCAGTCCAGGACATCCCCATACAGACCAACAGGCATGGAGGCATCCCTGACATTTACAGGACAATGAGCTCTTTGTGGAGACGAGATATTAAAAAAAGAAGCAAAAAAAACACTAATTGTAGTGGGAGTGATCGAAACAAGGAAGGGCCAAGTCACCCCTGACCAGGTCTGATTAGAAGAATTTGGCTTTAGAAAAAATGATTTAACCTGTTAGGGTCCATCCATGCTCGTCACAAAACAGCAAGCGTGGATCCTATACAACACCAGTCCTTATGAACCTGTAATTGCTCTATGTGCCATATGGTGCTTCTGTGAGGCTCTGTATTCTCCCCTAGAAGTAGCTGGGGGATCTTTACATGCTGATAATAGGGAGGGTTCTCAATGAGGTCTTAGATTTTAGGATCCCTTACGTGTAAGTTTTCTACTCATCAGTTAAGATTTGTGACCTAGTACCTCTTCTATCCCCATTTTGACCCTTTACCCATCTTCTACGTCTCCATCTCATCCACTGGTTTGTCCCATGCTGACCACGTTCTTGGACATGGCCTTTGGGTACGCTATGGTGCCACCTGCATTACCAATTGGTGACTACATGGAGGACTTGAGAATCCAACCGTGAAAGTGCAAACTGGGACCAAGGGAGAAAAAAAGGGAGATTACTGAGACTCCGCACCCTAATCTAGCCAACGCCAAATCGATTTTGGCTTTGAAGATCCATTACGTCAGTTAGAAAAGTTATTATGGGACTTTCAGGTTAGAGGTCTACAAAATACGATGCTGTTAGTATGGTGGATAGAATATACATTATAGAGGATGTGAGAGGAAATTGGCATTCACCGTGACGGAAATAATGATCTGAGACTCACCAAAAATAGCCACTGCCAGATATCTTCATCCCATTGTGAGAGGACGTAAATTCTGAGGAGGATGAAGAGCCTAGTAGCTCAGAAGCTGGAAAGATATGAAAATGTTAGATGGTCAGAAAGTAAAGGTTAATGTGTAAGACATGGAAATGGATGTAATGGATGTCAGTAAACTAATAAAGCACATGTTGTACTGACACTTCCTAGTAGATTTCTTTCTACGGTTAGGTCCCTAAGAGCTGATCTTAGGGGCTTTGACTGCAATAGGGTGTTGGTGGTGTCCATGGTCATGTCCATGGTAGAATTTGTAGAGCAAAAAACAGCCCATAAAGGTAAATTGGTGATTCTTTTTAATGAAAAACAACACCAAAAATTGTTTAAGGTGACAAAAGAAGAATGGCCCCAAAAGTGGACAACCTGACGTCTATGGGGTAAAATGACTCCTTTGCCATAGTACCAGGATGGCTCTACTATTACCCCATAGATCCAGACCACCCTTGCCTACATGTGCTCTACTATTTTAATGTCATTTTGTGAAATAGCATGGCGTAGACATTAAAGAGGTTGCCATTTTTTCTTACTTAAATGCATTCAGTTGGGTTCCTTAAACACTTTGCACTATTTGCCTTTTCTACAATTGGGTCCCTAAGAGCTCGTCTTGGGGGCCACAACTGCTGTAGAGTGTTGGTGGTGTACATGGGCATGAGCAGGACACATGTATGATGTATCCATCAGTGAGCTCATTCTGTTGTTCCAGTAAGAGATTTTGTAATTTTTTTATCTTTTTTCTTCTGAGCTCCTCCCAGCTCATTTAGGACTACAGACCAAAAATAAAAACGAACTTGCTGGCAAAATAAGTTCTGATAAAAGCCAAACGGTGCACAATTTCAAATGGAACCCAATTGTAAAAATGATTTTTAGTCCCAAATACATGCATTTAAGCTAAAAAAAAATCATCAAACAAAATCTGTGAACAGTAATTACCCAGGACACCAGTACCCAATGGTACAACAAGAAGTATTAGACGGTGGGAGGCGTGGAGAGAATAGAGATGACCGAGACAAACTTGAGATTAACCCTTTGGAAACCTTGAGTTTGGCTCTGACCCTAACACTTATACACAGTTTTTTTAAGCCCCCCATCATGATAATTGTGAGATGTGTTATGTGAAACCCTATTTGCTACATGTTGGCTGCAGATAAGAGGTAGGATCGAGGCGGCCATATATTTGTAAGAATTTTTCCGCTATGTTCTTCTATGGTTAGAACTTAGAAGACCGCTGGCAACGAGCCATTATTGTGGCTCTATAAAGGCTCGCCGGTCCCCCATACACAGGACATTTACATTTTAAACTTCCACAGTTAATTAGCCATCCGTATCCTTATCAGCAGGACCTCTCCCAATTCTTCCCCATACCCTGCCCACCCTTCACCTCCTGCTTTCCACATATCCAGGAATCTCACATAAATCGACAGCCCGGTGCCAATAAAGCCTGGCTTCCCGGGATTCATTAACACAATTACTTTTCATTTCCTCATATTGGTAATGGAAGTGTAATCTCATAAAAGACTCACACCCAGAGTTAGAAAATGATTGAGGCTGTCGACACCAAAAGTAAGAATTCGTAGACTATTGTGCGCTCGACAATTCAGGCCTCTTTCACCGGCATCCTCTCATTGAAGGAAAAGAAATGAATATCAACGTCTAAATAACATTCTCTACCATGTCTCAGCCATGCCAGTTCTACTATGCTACACGTGACCATCCTAACAGGGATTTCCATAAAATCACTATGGCTTCCTCAAATGTAAGTATGAGAGGGTAGAAGGATTGTTGAGATGGATTGGTTGCAGTGGTGTAAATAATAATGCTATTTTTGTTATAAAACAAAAATAGCATCATCCAAACTCTGCATTCCATAAATGCCCAATGAAAACATCACAACCCAATAGTAATTGTAATGTCAGTGGTTTTTCTATACTCCATTTGTTTCAGTCTGCAGTGATGACATCATTGTACATCTAAAAAAAGTCATCCATACTCCACATCCCACAAATGTCCTATGGAACCATCACAACCGGTTAGTAATTGCAACTTCTGCAGTGCTGATATTTACTATTTGTGTTAGTCATCGATACTCCTCATCCCATAAATGTCCTATGGAACAATCACAACCAGGGGCAGACATATCATTTGTGCAACCTGTGCAGCCGCACAGGGGTCCAAAAGGTAAGGGGTCCCATTTCTACCTCCAAAGCAGGTGCAATTTTGCATTTTTAGGAGCTCTTGGGCTGAAAAGGGCTCATATATTGTTCTTGTACATGGTTCATTTTCTGTCTGTGTCTGCCAGTGATCACAACCCAATATTAACTGCAACCTCTGCAGTCCTGCTATTCACCATGTGCATTAGTCATCAATATTCTGCATCTCATAAATTTCCTATGGAACCATCACAACCCATTAGTAATTGCAACCTCTGAAGTTCTGCTATTCACCATTTGTATTAGTCATCCATACTCTGCATCCCATAAATGTCCTAAGGAACCATCACAACCTGATATTAATTGTAACCTCTGCACTCCTGACATTCACCATTCGCATTAATCATCAATATTCTGCATCTCATAAATTTCCTATGTAACCATCGCAACCTGTTAGTAATTGCAACCTCTGCAGTCCTACTATTCACCATTTGTATTAGTCTGCGGTGATGACATCACTGTACAACTAAAAAAATGTAATCAATACTCCACATCCCATAAATGTCCAATGGAATCATCAAAACCCAATGGTAAATGTCACCTCTGCAGTCCTGCTATTCACCATTTGTACTAGTCTGCAGTGATGACATCATTGTACAACTAAAAAATTTTCATCAATACTCCGCATCCCATGAATGTCCTACGGAACCATCACAACCCGATATTAATTGTATCCTCTGCAATCCTGCTATTCACCATTTGTACTAGTCTGCAGTGATGACATCACGATTAAACTAAAAAAAGTCATCAATACTCCGCATCCCATAAATGTCCTACGGAACCATCACAACCTGATATTAATTGTATCCTCTGCAATCCTGCTATTCACCATTTGTACTAGTCTGCAGTGATGACATCATGATAAAACTAAAAAAAGTCATCAATACTCCGCATTCCATAAATGTCCTGCGGAACCATCACAACCCGATATTAATTGTAACCTCTGCAGTCCTGCTATTCACCATTTGTATTAGTCATCAATACTCTGCATCCCATAAATGTCCTACGGAACCATCACAACCTGATATTAATTGTAACCTCTGCAGTCCTGCTATTCACCATTTGTCTTAGTCATCAATACTCTGCATCCCATAAATGTCCTACGGAACCATCACAACCTGATATTAATTGTAACCTCTGCAGTCCTGCTATTCACCATTTGTATTAGTTATCAATACTCTGCATCACATAAATGTCCTACGGAACCATCACAACCCAATATTAATTGTAACCTCTGCAGTCCTGCTATTTACCATTTGTATTAGTCATCAATACTCTGCATGTCATAAATGTCCTACGGAACCATCACAACCCCATGATAATTGTAACCTCTGCAGTCCTGCTATTCACTAGTTGCATTAGTCATCAATATAGTGCATCCACGACCAAGTAGTGATTGCAACCTACAGTCACTGATGTTAACAGGGTGTAAATCTAAGTTTTAGGAGTGGGAGATCTGGTAAATTGAAGTATCTCTAAATAGCAAATGAACAGCTCAGTTAGGGATAAAAAAAAATAAATTCCAGACCTGACGGACTTGATGTATGCAGGTATACAGAGAACTGACATGCAACCAATAACCTAAATTAATGATTTGATGACAACTTATACAGCATTGTCACCATCAGGCATTATATTCTATGTAGGTTTTCCTGACGTTAAAGTGTTAAAAGGTCTGCTTAGGTCATGAGGGGCTGAATTCCCAAATCAAAGGATTTTGCTGGTGTTCAGAATTCTTATCCTTTTAATTTCCAGACTGTTCAGCTCAGGTTTCAGGGCAATGCTCAGGGGTAAACTATGAGGAGGGTCCGAAAACAAAGTCAAAATTAGAACTTCTCATGGCTAGTGACGGTTTTCGACTGTTGGCACAGCCCAATTTCGAGCATCCAGCATCCCACAGGGATGAATCTATCCTGTCCTTTTTTATTGGAATCGAATATAAACAGGGTTTGGAAGCCAAAATGCGTTGGTCGACTTACTGTTCACACATGGGTTTTCAGAGCAGTGGTGTGGCATTCTTCTATCGCAAGTGCCCTTTGTTGAGCAAAACAAATAATAAGTTTAAAAACTTTTTTAATAGTTGTTCTACATCCATCCGATAGTCCTGCATTTATGTTGCGCAGGATTTCATTACTTGCTACAAATATTATACATGAAACAGGCACAATAATGTTAACACTGTGCAACTTACGAGCCGAAGAAAAACAAAAAGAAAACCCATGACGATACAAAATGTGTTTACGCCAACGCACAAGAAGGGAGGTGCGTCTCCTGTGCACGTGATGCAGCGCGTTTCGCACAAAAGGACATTTTGGTACACGCTGCGGTGTGCATTACACACTCGCATTAAAATCTTGCTCTCTGACCCTTCCAAATATGGAAACAATCAGTTTCCAAAATATCTGACATGTTTCCAAAAATACTTTTGGGATCAGATATCGTAAAACGCTTTCTGCATAATATGAGCTGGTGCGAGAGGCCTCAGAGCTCCAACAAAAATCATGTTTTCTCACAGGCAATATGTTCTGATGTATTCATGGACCACTAATATAGAGTATATATAGTATACAGTCAGTTCATGCACTGCATGAATGTCACAACCTTGGGGGACCAATGGACCTTGCCATCCAAAGAACATACGGGCAGTGGTCAAGAATGTGGCTACTATGAGCACTCGTAGTCCATCCTTCCGCCCCATATAGATTATAATATCCCTGCATTTTACTTTTAGCTAGAGATTATTATTATTATTATTATTATTATTTATTGTTATAGCGCCATTTATTCCATGGCGCTTTACATGTGAGGAGGGGTATACATAATAAAAACAAGTACAATAATCTTAAACAATACAAGTCATAACTGGTACAGGAGGAGAGAGGACCCTGCCCGCGAAGGCTCACAATTTATAAGGGATGGGTGAGAATACAGTAGGTGAGGATAGAGCTGGTCATGCAGCAGTTTGGTTGATCGGTGGTTACTGCAGGTTGTAGGCTTGTCGGAAGAGGTGGGTCTTCAGGTTCTTTTTGAAGATTTCGATGGTAGGCGAGAGTCTGATGTGTTGTGGTAGAGGGTTCCAGAGTAGGGGTGATACGCGAGAGAAATCTTGTATACGATTGTGGGAAGAGGAGATAAGAGGGGAGTAGAGAAGGAGATCTTGTGAGGATCGGAGGTTGCGTGCAGGAAAGTACCGGGAGACGAGGTCACAGATGTATGGAGGAGACAGGTTGTGGATGGCTTTGTATGTCATGGTTAGGGTTTTGTTCTGGAGTCTCTGGGCAATGGGGAGCCAGTGGAGGGATTGACAGAGGGGAGAGGCAGGGGAATAGCGGGGGGACAGGTGGATTAGTCGGGCAGCAGAGTTTAGAATAGATTGGAGGGGTGCGAGAGTGTTCAAGGGGAGGCCACAGAGCAGGAGGTTGCAGTAGTCAAGGCGAGAGATGATGAGGGCATGGACTAGGGTTTTTGCAGATTCTTGGTTGAGGAATGAACGGATTCGTGAAATATTTTTGAGTTGAAGTCGGCAGGAAGTGGAAAGGGCTTAGATATGTGGTTTGAAGGAGAGATCAGCTTCAAGGATTACCCCGAGGCAGCGAGCTTGTGGGACTGTAGAGATTGTAGTTATCCTTGTTCAGAGTTCCCAGTAGAGCACCAAGTAGATGTATGAAAGAAAGATTCCTCCATCATAGGTCCATGAGGCTCCAACCAGGACTATAGACTGTCCAAGATCATAGAAGGTCTTCATTCACACTATTCTGTAAACCCCCTTGACATTGTGGCTGAGAATGAGTCATATTCTCAAATGAAGTTTGGATATTGTTCTGTCAATTAATTATTTTGGCAGACCAAGTTGATTTCCATGACCCACCACTGGTGAACATCTTTCGTTACCAGCGAAAGAGACACCAAATTAATGGGCAACCATGTAACACGTAGCCTGGGACAGTGCCATCAGAATGAGAGCTGTTCTCTGTTAAGATGACTCTGCCCTCTTTCTTTTTGCGTAGAAGGTCATCTTCTATGAGATCCATGAGACAACCCCTTTCACCACATGACAACTTCTTAGCACTATCTTGTATTATGCTTTACTTCTGTCTTCTTCACTACCCAAGATTGAGAAGGAATGAAGATCTTAAATCCTTGGTTGATATATGGCTTCTCTACAAGTAATATCCATTGAGGACAGGGCATATAGACAGGGCCGGCGTCAGCACCCGGCGCACTCGGGCAAGTGCCGGGGCCATGAGCAGGCAGGGGACACTGGCGCACTATAGTGCCGGCCCCCGCGAGTGGACCCCCATACCTGCTCCGGGCCCCAGCACTTGCGATACTTACCTCTCTTGGTTCCAGCGCTGCAGCGTCTTCCATCCTCTGACTGTGATGTTCAGGTCAGAGGGCGCGATGATGTCACCAGTGTGCACCCTCTGCCTGAGCAGTCGCAGCACAGAGAGCAGGAAGACGCCGACGGTAAGGAGTCCAGAGCAGCATCAAGCAACGAGAGGTGAGTATTTCAATTTTTTTTTAATATTTGGAGCAATATATGGGGCTAATTCTATATGGAGTATCTTATGGGGCCAATAATATAGGGAGCATCTTATGAAGCCAATTCTATAGGGAGCATTATATGGGGCCAATTTAATATGGAGCCAATTTAATATGGAGCATCTTATGGGGCCAATGCAATATGGAGCAGTATATGGGGACAATTACATATGGAGCAGTATATGGGGCCAATAATATATGAAGCATCTTATGGGACTAATTATATATGGAGCATTTTATATGGCCAATTATATATGGAGCATTATATGGGGCCCATTATACATGGAGCATCTTATGGGGCCAATTATTTTTGGAGCATTATATGGGACCCATTCTGTAAGGAGTATTATATGGAGCCCATTCTGTATGGAGCATCATATGGGGCCCATTCTGTATGGAGCAATATATGGGACTCAGTATACTGTATGGGGCCAATCATATACTGTATGAAGCATTATATGAGGCCCATTATATATGGAGCAATAGATGGGGCCCATCATATACTGTATGGAGAATTATATGTGGCTCACTATACTGTATGGAGCATTATATGGGATCAATTCCGTATGGAGCAATATATGCGCCTCATTCTGTATGGAGCACTCTGTGGTGCCCATTATACTGTATGGAGCATTATATGAGGCTCATTATTCTGTATGGAGCATAATATTGGGCTCATTATTCTGTTTGGAGCAGTATATGGGGCTCATTATTCTGTATAGAGGACTATATGGTGCCAATTATACTGTATGGGGCACTACATGGGGCCATTATACTGTATGGGGCAATATATGGGGCTCATTATTCTGTTTGGAGCAATATATGGGGCTCATTATTCTGTATAGAGGACTATACTGTCCGGTTTCTGAGCTAATGTAGAATGTACGATAGATATCACTCTTGTAATGTAAGAAGTAAGTGAAATCTTTGGCATTTTACTATACCTATATTTCTCTGCCGTATCGGTGCATTATGAATTGTGGTATGTGTTAAAGAGGGCCCACCGGGACTCTTTCGCCCAGGGCCCATGAAAACCTGGAGCCGGCCCTGCATAGAGAACTTCCTTTATCATCTAAGTGGTGGAAAGGAAGCATCTTAGGATCGTCTGTTTTGAAGAAGAGCACAATGATCCTAAATCTCCTAACATTCAGTGAGAATACCACAGCTGGTTCCATATGTTCTCCAAGTAATATTAGGAACCAAAGTTGAAGCTTTGAGCTTCTCAACTCCGGGCAAATATTCAGTTGACTACCCAAGATCTGGATCTAGATACCTTGACTGATGTAGAGTGGCTTGTAGAGACACTCTTGGACACCCAGGCTTGGAGGCACATGCTCCATCTCTGGCACCATCTATACAATTCAAAAAGGATATGGTTGGATGATGTGGCATATGGAGGTTCTCTTAAGATGGACCATTTCAATATTCTTCTTTTTAGGATTGCTTGAGCACCCTACCCTTCATCCCCCACCTCATGTTTCTGATGATTATATCCAGGTACACATATGTTTTAGGGCGATGACCACATAGTAATGGAGATTTAGAGACTTCGACAGGACTGGCAATATTTGTGTAAGTGTCTAACTTTTACATAATAGGACCCTCATCTCTGAGTTGGAGAAAATATGGGACATTAACTATGTGGTCTGTGAAAATTCAGTGCTGGGACTATTTATCCACATCTACTTATAGATTGAGGACGGGGAGGGGGGCACTCTAATTGTTTCCTACAATCCTCTAATTACCGGGCTCATTTTAATCATTAGATGAATAGGGAACATGATAAAACACATCACAAGGCAGCAATAATGATAGCAGAATTTCTCAGAAATCCTTTGCGTAATTGCTCCCTGTCCGTTTTCTGCTTGATTATTCCATAGCCGCTCTTTTCACTTGACCCAAATCGTTATTGCTGGAGCAGAAGATCAGAGTCTACTTTGAGATGACCCCTGACCGTCTCTAGGAGAAGTTATTTCTAACCATATTTGGATCCGCACGATGTTTAAGGGGTCGTACTGGGTTAGAAAAACATGGCAGCTCGCTTTCATCCCAAAACAGCACCATCCCTGTCCACAGGCTGTATGTGGTATTGCAGCTTTTCCCCATTCACTTCCAAGAAAATGAACTGCAATCTGTGGATACATGTGGCACTGTTTTGGGGAGAAAAAAAACTGACATATTTTCTCTGATTCTGCTCACTCCCTTTAATGGCAAGAACTTTTACAGAGATTGTCCCATAAACACCATAATCCACCTATTTACGGATAAGGTGATGATTAATGAGGTTCTGAACACTGGGACACCCACTGATGCCAAGAAAGGGGGTCCTATAGTTCACTGTGTGAATAAACAGTAATGAGCATGTGCGACCACTACAGGAGCGGTGGTCGCACATGCTCACTACTGCTTCATTTACACAATAGACTTTAGATTCTCTTTTTAGGGTCAATGAGGCTCTTGGCAGCCGGTCCTTCAGGGATCATACGATTATCATTTCTCCCAAGGAAAATTAATAAATGCTGTTCATGGAACAGTCCTTTTAATTATTGTTTTTAGCACTGAGAAAACAAAACATTACATGGAGTCCACTGAAATCAATGCGGTTCCACTTTTTAACCCCCTGGTATCTGCTGTAGCTAACAGATGAGAAGACTCAAATTAATTCTTCATGGTATATTCATATGACACTAATCTTTTATCATTTCCAAACATCCAAATATTGCATCTTTCTGTGTGAAAATGCATATTGGGAATACCCAACCCCCACCCCTGCGGCCCAGGTCATCCAGATCAGCACGCGGGGAACAAATTGCAGCACAGACCATATAACACAGTTAGAGCGCCACATGTGTGCAGTTATATGGCCCATTTTGACATAAAAATATACAACTCCTTTAATCCCCAAGGAGGTGATTGACCTCTCCAGTAATCTCCAGAACGTTGCCCATTACACTGAATTACTTGCAAAAAGCGTGACCTGTCAATATACATCAAATCTAGTGACATGATTTACTTTTTACGTTTCATTCTGAAAACATATGAATTCAGTTCATGTCCATATATTAGTCCGTAAACTCTGCTACATGACTGCTTGAGTGTCAGATGTAATGACCATAGAGTAATAGTCCCACACTGGTAAGTGCTATTAACTGCAACATTACTCTATAAACTAAATATATATATATATATATATATATATATATATATATATATATATATTGTAGGGGTTTCACTCACTCAGGTGCGATGGCTGACACTTCAGGAGGCACGTTCCTTTAAAAAGTTCATAGCTTTATTACATCATAAACCATGTGGCAAAATAACAGCAAACAAATAGCCTTTAGTTCAGGAAAAGGAAAAACAAAGTGTCCAGTCCACCAGGCTCAGACCTGGAACTTTAACACACTCAGGAGCCTAGCAGCTCCACACATATCCACTGTGTTAAGTATTAGGCTTTCTTTTATAGGTCTAACCACACCCAGAACCCATCACATGATCAGGCATGTGGTTGTGACATCACCACAGGTCCTGACAGACATATAGGTAGCTATGGCTACATCACAGCGGCAAGACATCTATGCGACACATATCTCCCGTCGATTAGACACCCTTTAGCCACGCTACATACCTCCCCCCTCTGCCTAAAACCGTGGGGCTTGGAACTTTCCCCCACTAGACAAGGGATTCTTGACAGGGCATCAGCATTACCATGCAGCTTTCCGGCCCTATGTTCCACATGGAAACAGAAGTCCTGCAGGGCTAAGAACCAATGGGTGACCCTAGCATTTCTACCCTTCATTTCCCTCATCCACCTAAGTGGGGCATGGTCGGATATCAATCTAAATTTACGTCCCAGCAGATAGTACCGTAATGTGTCCACCGCCCATTTTATGGCCAAGCACTCCTTCTCAACGACTGAGTAGTTCTTTTCAGACGAGGACAACTTCCTACTCAGATAGAGGACAGGATGCTCCTCCCCATGTAGCTCCTGGGAAAGAACTGCTCCCACCCCGACATCTGAGGCATCTGTCTGAAGAATAAACTCTTTTTTGAAGTTTGGGGCCATCAGAACGGGTTGCTTACACAAAGCCTCTTTCATTCCTTGGAAGGCTGACTCTGTTTCTTCGGACCACTTAACCATTACTGATTTTGTCCCTTTTAGCAGGTCAGTCAGAGGCGCAGCCATCATGGCGAAGTTTGGGATGAACCTCCTGTAATATCGCACGATACCCAGGAAGGCTTTAACTTGCTTCTTGGAAACTGGTTTTGGCCATGTTTGAATTGCCTCCACTTCACTGATTTGGGGTTTTATTTCTCCACGACCCACTATGTATCCAAGGTACTTAGCTTCTTCTTTACCCAAGGCACACTTCTTTGGGTTTATTGTAAAACCGGCCTCTCTTATAGCACCAAACACCGCTTGGACCTTTTCCAGATGACTCTCCCAATCCGGGCTAAAGATGACGATATCATCCAGGTACGCAGCAGCGTATGCCTTATGGGGTGCAAGGATTCTATCCATAGCCCTCTGGAAGGTCACCGGAGCTCCCTGTAGGCCAAACGGCATCCGGACATACTGGAAACATCCATCTGGTGTAGAAAACGCCGTCTTCTCCTTGGCTTCCTGTGCCATGGGGATCTGCCAATACCCCTTCGTCAAATCCAAGGTGGTTATGTACCTGGCAGGTCCAAGCCTTTCGATGAGCTCATCAACGCGGGGCATGGGATAAGCGTCAAACTTGGAGACCTCATTCAACTTCCGATAGTCGTTGCAAAACCTCCACTCTCCATCAGGTTTTGGGACCAGGACAATTGGGCTCGACCAACCACTCTTGGATTCCTCAATGACTCCAAGCTTCAACATACGCTCCACTTCCTTGGAGATAACTTCTCGTCGAGCCTCAGGAATACGATAGGGCTTCACGTTCACCCGCACATGTGGCTCTGTTAGGACCTCGTGCGCTATGACCTTCTTGTGTCCTGGCAACTCTGAAAACAGGTCCCTGTTTTTCTGGAGTAACTCCCGGCACTGTTGTTTCTGGGTCTTCGATAGCGTCTCCGCTATAGTAACCGCTCCAACCTCACCTTCTGGGTTGCTTAACAACGATGGAGTTACTGTCGGCTCTCTATCTTGCCACGGCTTGATGAGGTTGACATGGTATACTTGGAATGGTGTTGTGAATTTGCTTTTTGCTCTCTCTAGTGGTTACTAGTTTTTTGACTCTGGTTTTTCTGTCATTCCTTTTATCCGCACCTGGGTCGTTAGTTAGGGGTGTTGCTATATAAGCTCCCTGGACCTTCAGTTCAATGCCTGGCAACGTAGTTATCAGAGCTAGTCTGCTGTGCTCTTGTCTACTGATCCTGGTTCCAGTTATATCAGCTAAGTCTGCCTTTTGCTTTTTGCTATTTGTTTTGGTTTTGTATTTTTGTCCAGCTTGTTCCAAATCTATATCCTGACCTTTGCTGGAAGCTCTAGGGGGCTGGTGTTCTCCCCCCGGACCGTTAGACGGTTCGGGGGTTCTTGAATTTCCAGTGTGGATTTTGATAGGGTTTTTGTTGACCATATAAGTGACCTTTCTTTATTCTGCTATCAGTAAGCGGGCCTCTCTGTGCTAAACCTGGTTCATTTCTGTGTTTGTCATTTCCTCTTACCTCACCGTCATTATTTGTGGGGGGCTTCTATCCAGCTTTGGGGTCCCCTTCTCTGGAGGCAAGAAAGGTCTTTGTTTTCCTCTACTAGGGGTAGCTAGATTCTCCGGCTGGCGCGTGTCATCTAGAATCAACGTAGGAATGATCCCCGGCTACTTCTAGTGTTGGCGTTAGGAGTAGATATATGGTCAACCCAGTTACCACTGCCCTATGAGCTGGATTTTTGTATTCTGCAGACTTCCACGTACCTCTGAGACCCTCGCCATTGGGGTCATAACAGTTTGCCAGGCCAGTATTAAATGTTTAATGCATTGCAGAAGAGGGATTATAAGAAAGAAGATTCTGAGTTTTTTTTTTTTTTTCTTTCTTTCTCCTTCCCCTTTACCTCAGAGTGGCTATGCTTGCTGCAGACATGAATGTCCAGACCTTGATTACAAGTGTGGACCAGCTGGCTACTCGTGTGCAGGGCATACAAGACTATGTTATCAGAAATCCTAGGTCAGAACCTAAAATACCGATTCCTGAACTGTTTTCCGGAGACAGGTTTAAGTTTAGGAATTTCGTGAATAATTGTAAATTGTTTTTGTCTCTGAGACCCTGTTCATCAGGAGATTCTGCTCAGCAAGTAAAAATTGTTATTTCGTTCTTACGGGGCGACCCTCAGGATTGGGCTTTTTCGCTGGCGCCAGGAGATCCGGCATTGGCTGATCTTGATGCGTTTTTTCTGGCGCTCGGTTTACTTTATGAGGAACCCAATCTTGAGATTCAGGCAGAAAAGGCCTTGCTGTCTATGTCTCAGGGGCAGGACGAGGCTGAAGTGTATTGCCAAAAATTTCGGAAATGGTCCGTGCTGACACATTGGAACGAGTGTGCACTGGCCGCTAATTTTAGAAATGGCCTTTCTGAAGCCATTAAGAATGTTATGGTGGGTTTTCCCATTCCCGCAGGTCTGAATGATACTATGGCACTGGCTATTCAAATTGACCGGCGGTTGCAGGAGCGCAAAACCGCAAATTCCCTCATGGTGTTGTCTGAACAGACACCTAATTCGGTGCAATGTGATAGAAAAACCGCAAATTCCCTCATGGTGTTGTCTGAACAGACACCTGATTTAATGCAATGTGATAGAATCCTGACTAGAAATGAGCGGAAAATTCATAGACGCCGGAATGGCTTGTGCTACTACTGTGGTGATTCTACACATGTTATCTCAGCATGCTCTAAACGTATAGCTAAGGTTGTTAGTCCTGTCACCGTTGGTAATTTGCAACCTAAATTTATTCTGTCTGTAACTTTGATTTGCTCACTGTCATCTTATCCTGTCATGGCGTTTGTAGATTCAGGTGCTGCCCTGAGTCTCATGGATCTCTCATTTGCTAAGCGCTGTGGATTTACTCTTGAACCATTAGAAAATCCTATTCCTCTTAGGGGTATTGATGCTACACCATTGGCAGCAAATAAACCGCAGTATTGGACTCAGGTTACCATGTGCATGACTCCTGAACACTGCGAGGTGATACGTTTCCTGGTTTTACATAAAATGCATGATTTGGTCGTTTTAGGGCTGCCATGGTTACAGACCCATAATCCAGTCCTGGACTGGAAGGCTATGTCAGTCTCAAGTTGGGGCTGTCGTGGTATTCATGAGGATTCCCTGCCTGTGTCTATTGCTTCTTCTACGCCTTCGGAAGTTCCGGAGTATTTGTCTGATTATCAGGATGTCTTCAGTGAGTCTGAGTCCAGTGCACTGCCTCCTCATAGGGACTGTGACTGTGCTATAGATTTGATCCCAGGCAGTAAATTTCCTAAGGGAAGACTGTTTAATCTGTCGGTACCTGAACATACCGCTATGCGTTCATATATCAAGGAGTCTCTGGAAAAAGGACATATTCGTCCGTCTTCTTCCCCTCTTGGTGCGGGATTCTTTTTTGTGGCAAAAAAGGACGGATCTTTGAGACCTTGTATTGATTATCGGCTTTTAAATAAGATCACTGTCAAATTTCAGTATCCTTTACCGCTGTTGTCTGACTTGTTTGCCCGGATTAAGGGTGCCAAGTGGTTCACCAAGATAGACCTTCGTGGTGCGTACAACCTTGTGCGCATTAAGCAAGGTGATGAATGGAAAACCGCATTCAATACGCCCGAAGGTCATTTTGAGTACTTGGTGATGCCTTTTGGGCTCTCCAATGCGCCTTCAGTTTTTCAGTCCTTTATGCATGACATTTTCCGGAAGTATCTGGATAAATTTTTGATTGTTTATCTGGATGATATTTTGGTTTTTTCTGATAATTGGGATTCGCATGTGGAGCAGGTCAGGTTGGTCTTTAAAATTTTGCGTGAAAATTCTTTGTTTGTCAAGGGCTCAAAGTGTCTCTTTGGTGTACAGAAGGTTCCCTTTTTGGGGTTAATTTTTTCCCCTTCTGCTGTGGAGATGGACCCAGTCAAGGTCCGAGCTATTCTTGATTGGACTCAGCCCTCGTCAGTTAAGAGTCTTCAGAAGTTCTTGGGCTTCGCTAACTTCTACCGTCGTTTTATCGCTAATTTTTCTAGCATTGTGAAACCTTTGACGGATATGACCAAGAAGGGCTCCGATGTAGCTAACTGGGCTCCTGCTGCCGTGGAGGCTTTCCAGGAGTTGAAACGCCGGTTTACTTCGGCGCCTGTTTTGTGCCAGCCTGACGTCTCACTTCCCTTTCAGGTTGAGGTGGATGCTTCGGAGATTGGGGCAGGGGCCGTTTTGTCGCAGAGAGGCCCTGGTTGCTCTGTTATGAAACCTTGTGCCTTTTTCTCTAGGAAGTTTTCGCCTGCCGAGCGAAATTATGATGTGGGCAATCGGGAGTTGTTGGCCATGAAATGGGCATTTGAGGAGTGGCGTCATTGGCTCGAGGGTGCTAAGCATCGTGTGGTGTTCTTGACTGATCACAAAAATCTGATGTATCTCGAGTCTGCTAAACGCCTTAATCCGAGACAGGCCCGCTGGTCATTGTTTTTCTCCCGCTTTGATTTTGTTGTCTCGTATTTACCAGGTTCAAAGAATGTGAAGGCCGATGCTCTTTCTAGGAGCTTTGTGCCTGATGCTCCTGGAGTCGCTGATCCTGTTGGTATTCTTAAAGATGGAGTTATCTTGTCAGCTATTTCTCCGGATCTGCGACGTGTGTTGCAGAGATTTCAGGCTGATAGGCCTGAGTCTTGTCCACCTGACAGACTGTTTGTCCCGGATAAGTGGACCAGCAGAGTCATTTCCGAGGTTCATTCCTCGGTGTTGGCAGGTCACCCGGGAATTTTTGGCACCAGAGATCTGGTGGCCAGGTCCTTTTGGTGGCCTTCCTTGTCAAGGGATGTGCGGTCATTTGTGCAGTCCTGTGGGACTTGTGCTCGAGCTAAGCCTTGCTGTTCTCGTGCCAGCGGTTTGCTCTTGCCCTTGCCTGTCCCGAAGAGACCTTGGACACATATCTCCATGGATTTCATTTCTGATCTTCCGCTATCTCAGGGCATGTCCGTTATCTGGGTGATATGTGATCGCTTCTCCAAGATGGTCCATTTGGTTCCTTTGCCTAAGCTGCCTTCCTCTTCCGATCTGGTTCCTGTGTTTTTCCAGAACGTGGTTCGTTTGCACGGCATCCCTGAGAATATTGTGTCAGACAGAGGATCCCAGTTCGTTTCCAGGTTCTGGCGATCCTTTTGTAGTAGGATGGGCATTGATTTGTCGTTTTCGTCTGCTTTCCATCCTCAGACTAATGGACAGACGGAGCGAACCAATCAGACTTTGGAGGCTTATTTGAGGTGTTTTGTCTCTGCTGATCAGGACGATTGGGTGACATTCTTGCCGTTGGCTGAGTTTGCCCTTAATAATCGGGCTAGTTCCGCCACCTTGGTTTCGCCTTTTTTCTGCAACTCTGGTTTCCATCCTCGCTTTTCTTCGGGTCATGTGGAGCCTTCTGACTGTCCTGGGGTGGATTCTGTGGTGGATAGGTTGCAGCAGATCTGGAATCATGTGGTGGACAACTTGAAGTTGTCACAGGAGAAGGCTCAGCGCTTTGCCAACCGCCGCCGCGGTGTGGGTCCCCGACTACGCGTTGGGGATTTGGTGTGGCTTTCTTCCCGCTTTGTTCCTATGAAGGTCTCCTCTCCCAAATTTAAACCTCGTTTTATTGGGCCTTACAAGATATTGGAAATCCTTAATCCTGTATCTTTTCATCTGGATCTTCCTGTGTCGTTTGCTATTCACAATGTATTTCATAGGTCCTTGTTGCGGCGGTACATTGTGCCTGTAGTTCCTTCTGCTGAGCCTCCTGCTCCGGTGTTGGTTGAGGGCGAGTTGGAGTACGTGGTGGAGAAGATCTTGGATTCTCGCCTCTCCAGGCGGAGGCTTCAGTACCTGGTCAAGTGGAAGGGCTATGGTCAGGAGGATAATTCCTGGGTGGTCGCCTCTGATGTTCATGCGGCCGATTTAGTTCGTGCCTTTCATGCCGCTCATCCTGATCGCCCTGGTGGTCGTGGTGAGGGTTCGGTGACCCCTCACTAAGGGGGGGGTACTGTTGTGAATTTGCTTTTTGCTCTCTCTAGTGGTTACTAGTTTTTTGACTCTGGTTTTTCTGTCATTCCTTTTATCCGCACCTGGGTCGTTAGTTAGGGGTGTTGCTATATAAGCTCCCTGGACCTTCAGTTCAATGCCTGGCAACGTAGTTATCAGAGCTAGTCTGCTGTGCTCTTGTCTACTGATCCTGGTTCCAGTTATATCAGCTAAGTCTGCCTTTTGCTTTTTGCTATTTGTTTTGGTTTTGTATTTTTGTCCAGCTTGTTCCAAATCTATATCCTGACCTTTGCTGGAAGCTCTAGGGGGCTGGTGTTCTCCCCCCGGACCGTTAGACGGTTCGGGGGTTCTTGAATTTCCAGTGTGGATTTTGATAGGGTTTTTGTTGACCATATAAGTGACCTTTCTTTATTCTGCTATCAGTAAGCGGGCCTCTCTGTGCTAAACCTGGTTCATTTCTGTGTTTGTCATTTCCTCTTACCTCACCGTCATTATTTGTGGGGGGCTTCTATCCAGCTTTGGGGTCCCCTTCTCTGGAGGCAAGAAAGGTCTTTGTTTTCCTCTACTAGGGGTAGCTAGATTCTCCGGCTGGCGCGTGTCATCTAGAATCAACGTAGGAATGATCCCCGGCTACTTCTAGTGTTGGCGTTAGGAGTAGATATATGGTCAACCCAGTTACCACTGCCCTATGAGCTGGATTTTTGTATTCTGCAGACTTCCACGTACCTCTGAGACCCTCGCCATTGGGGTCATAACAGAATGGTTTCCGTCTTCCTGGTTGGTGAATTTTATAATTTACTTCACCAAGTTTCTCGACAACCTCATATGGCCCTTGCCATTTGGCCAAGAACTTGCTTTCCACCGTCGGAACTAACACAAGAACTCGGTCTCCCGGATTGAACTGCCTCACTCTTGCAGACCGGTTGTAGATTCTGGCCTGAGCTTCTTGTGCCTGGAGGAGGTGTTCTTTCACGATAGGCATCACCTTTGCAATCCTCTGCTGCATCAGGGCCACATGCTCAATGACGCTTCTGTGGGGCGTGGCTTCGGCTTCCCAGGTTTCCTTGGCTACATCCAGGAGTCCTCGCGGATGTCGGCCATATAGAAGCTCAAACGGTGAGAACCCTGTGGAGGCCTGTGGAACGTCACGAATGGAAAACATCAGATAGGGTAAGAGACAATCCCAGTCTCTACCGTCTTTCTCTATAGCCTTTCAATTTGTCATACTCCTTGGCATCCTGCAAGGTCAAATCATAGTATGCCTTCTGAGGTTCCCCGTCAGGTAAGGTGCCAACACCTCTGCCCACTGCTCTGGCAGAAGTTTTTCCCTCTCAGCGACCCTCTCAAACACCGTCAGGAAGGCCTCAACATCATCCCCGGGAGTAATTTTCTGTAATGCGCGTCTTACCGTCTTCCGGACGTGGGTGTCATCAGCCAAACCTGGGGTTGGGGCGCTCATCTTGCCCTGGATGGCGGTTGACAGAAGCTGCATCTGCTGCCGTTGCTCCTGCTGACTCTGCCGTTGCTCCTGCTGGCTCTGTTGTATCTGCTGCATCAACAGCCTGTTGGTCTCTTGCTGCTGTGACTGCAACAGCCTGTTGGTCTCTTGCTGTACCTGCTGCCGTTGCTCCTGCTGTGACTGCAACTGGACCAAGTGTTTCAGCAGTTCCTCCATTTTCCCCGGCTGGCTTACAACAGACTTGACCCAGGACATTCAATAACAGACTTTTCGTCTCCGCTGGGAACGCTGCCCGCACGTCTACCACCAATTGTAGGGGTTTCACTCACTCAGGTGCGATGGCTGACACTTCAGGAGGCACGTTCCTTTAAAAAGTTCATAGGTTTATTACATCATAAACCATGTGGCAAAATAACAGCAAACAAATAGCCTTTAGTTCAGGAAAAGGAAAAACAAAGTGTCCAGTCCACCAGGCTCAGACCTGGAACTTTAACACACTCAGGAGCCTAGCAGCTCCACACATATCCACTGTGTTAAGTATTAGGCTTTCTTTTATAGGTCTAACCACACCCAGAACCCATCACATGATCAGGCATGTGGTTGTGACATCACCACAGGTCCTGACAGACATATAGGTAGCTATGGCTACATCACAGCGGTAAGCCATCTATGCGACACATATCTCCCGTCGATTAGACACCCTTTAGCCACGCTACATACCTCCCCCCTCTGCCTAAAGCCGTGGGGCTTGGCACTTTCCCCCACTAGACAAGGGATTCTTGACAGGGCATCAGCATTACCATGCAGCTTTCCGGCCCTATGTTCCACATGGAAACAGAAGTCCTGCAGGGCTAAGAACCAATGGGTGACCCTAGCATTTCTACCCTTCATTTCCCTCATCCACCTAAGTGGGGCATGGTCGGATATCAATCTAAATTTACGTCCCAGCAGATAGTACCGTAATGTGTCCACCGCCCATTTTATGGCCAAGCACTCCTTCTCAACGACTGAGTAGTTCTTTTCAGACGAGGACAACTTCCTACTCAGATAGAGGACAGGATGCTCCTCCCCATGTAGCTCCTGGGAAAGAACTGCTCCCACCCCGACATCTGAGGCATCTGTCTGAAGAATAAACTATTTTTTGAAGTTTGGGGCCATCAGAACGGGTTGCTTACACAAAGCCTCTTTCATTCCTTGGAAGGCTGACTCTGTTTCTTCGGACCACTTAACCATTACTGATTTTGTCCCTTTTAGCAGGTCAGTCAGAGGCGCAGCCATCATGGCGAAGTTTGGGATGAACCTCCTGTAATATCCCACGATACCCAGGAAGGCTTTAACTTGCTTCTTGGAAACTGGTTTTGGCCATGTTTGAATTGCCTCTACTTCACTGATTTGGGGTTTTATTTCTCCACGACCCACTATGTATCCAAGGTACTTAGCTTCTTCTTTACCCAAGGCACACTTCTTTGGGTTTATTGTAAAACCGGCCTCTCTTATAGCACCAAACACCGCTTGGACCTTTTCCAGATGACTCTCCCAATCCGGGCTAAAGATGACGATATTATCCAGGTACGCAGCAGCGTATGCCTTATAGGGTGCAAGGATTCTATCCATAGCCCTCTGGAAGGTCACCGGAGCTCCCTGTAGGCCAAACGGCATCCGGACATACTGGAAACATCCATCTGGTGTAGAAAACGCCGTCTTCTCCTTGGCTTCCTGTGCCATGGGGATCTGCCAATACCCCTTCGTCAAATCCAAGGTGGTTATGTACCTGGCAGGTCCAAGCCTTTCGATGAGCTCATCAACGCGGGGCATGGGATAAGCGTCAAACTTGGAGACCTCATTCAACTTCCGATAGTCGTTGCAAAACCTCCACTCTCCATCAGGTTTTGGGACCAGGACAATTGGGCTCGACCAACCACTCTTGGATTCCTCAATGACTCCAAGCTTCAACATACGCTCCACTTCCTTGGAGATAACTTCTCGTCGAGCCTCAGGAATATGATAGGGCTTCACGTTCACCCGCACATGTGGCTCTGTTAGGACCTCGTGCGCTATGACCTTCGTGTGTCCTGGCAACTCTGAAAACAGGTCCCTGTTTTTCTGGAGTAACTCCCGGCACTGTTGTTTCTGGGTCTTCGATAGCGTCTCCGCTATAGTAACAGCTCCAACCTCACCTTCTGGGTTGCTTAACAACGATGGAGTTACTGTCGGCTCTCTATCTTGCCACGGCTTGATGAGGTTGACATGGTATACTTGGAATGGTTTCCGTCTTCCTGGTTGGTGAATTTTATAATTTACTTCACCAAGTTTCTCGACAACCTCATATGGCCCTTGCCATTTGGCCAAGAACTTGCTTTCCACCGTCGGAACTAACACAAGAACTCGGTCTCCCGGATTGAACTGCCTCACTCTTGCAGACCGGTTGTAGATTCTGGCCTGAGCTTCTTGTGCCTGGAGGAGGTGTTCTTTCACGATAGGCATCACCTTTGCAATCCTCTGCTGCATCAGGGCCACATGCTCAATGACGCTTCTGTGGGGCGTGGCTTCGGCTTCCCAGGTTTCCTTGGCTACATCCAGGAGTCCTCGCGGATGTCGGCCATATAGAAGCTCAAACGGTGAGAACCCTGTGGAGGCCTGTGGAACGTCACGAATGGAAAACATCAGATAGGGTAAGAGACAATCCCAGTCTCTACCGTCTTTCTCTATAGCCTTTCAATTTGTCATACTCCTTGGCATCCTGCAAGGTCAAATCATAGTATGCCTTCTGAGGTTCCCCGTCAGGTAAGGTGCCAACACCTCTGCCCACTGCTCTGGCAGAAGTTTTTCCCTCTCAGCGACCCTCTCAAACACCGTCAGGAAGGCCTCAACATCATCCCCGGGAGTAATTTTCTGTAATGCGCGTCTTACCGTCTTCCGGACGTGGGTGTCATCAGCCAAACCTGGGGTTGGGGCGCTCATCTTGCCCTGGATGGCGGTTGACAGAAGCTGCATCTGCTGCCGTTGCTCCTGCTGACTCTGCCGTTGCTCCTGCTGGCTCTGTTGTATCTGCTGCATCAACAGCCTGTTGGTCTCTTGCTGCTGTGACTGCAACAGCCTGTTGGTCTCTTGCTGTACCTGCTGCCGTTGCTCCTGCTGTGACTGCAACTGGACCAAGTGTTTCAGCAGTTCCTCCATTTTCCCCGGCTGACTTACAACAGACTTGACCCAGGACATTCAATAACAGACTTTTCGTCTCCGCTGGGAACGCTGCCCGCACGTCTACCACCAATTGTAGGGGTTTCACTCACTCAGGTGCGATGGCTGACACTTCAGGAGCCACGTTCCTTTAAAAAGTTCATAGGTTTATTACATCATAAACCATGTGGCAAAATAACAGCAAACAAATAGCCTTTAGTTCAGGAAAAGGAAAAACAAAGTGTCCAGTCCACCAGGCTCAGACCTGGAACTTTAACACACTCAGGAGCCTAGCAGCTCCACACATATCCACTGTGTTAAGTATTAGGCTTTCTTTTATAGGTCTAACCACACCCAGAACCCATCACATGATCAGGCATGTGGTTGTGACATCACCACAGGTCCTGACAGACATATAGGTAGCTATGGCTACATCACAGCGGCAAGCCATCTATGCGACACATATCTCCCATCGATTAGACACCCTTTAGCCACGCTACAATATATATATATATATATATATATATATATATATATATATATATATATATATGCAGTCATATGAAAAGGTTTGGGCACCCCTATTAATCTTAAGCTTAATGTTTTATAAAAATTGGGTTTTTTGCAACAGCTATTTCAGTTTCATATGTCTAATAACTGTTGGACACAGTAATGTTTCTGCCTTGAAATGAGGTTTATTGTACTAACAGAAAATGTGCAATCTGCATTCAAGCAAAATTTAACAGGTGCATAAGTATGGGCACCCTTATCATTTTCTTGTTTTAAATACTCCTACCTACTTTTTACTGACTTACTAAAGCACTTTTTTTGGTTTTATAACCTCATTGAGCTTTGAACTTCATAGCCAGGTGTATGCAATCATGAGAAAAAAAAGTGGCCACTTGCAAGTTGTTCTCCTGTTTGAATCTCCTCCGAAGAGTGGCATCATGGGCTCCTCAAAACAACTGTCAAATGATCTGAAAACAAAGATTATTCAACATAGTTGTTCAGGGGAAGGATACAAAAAGCTGTCTCCGAGATTTAACCTGTCAATTTCCACTGTGAGGAACATAGTAAGGAAATGGAAGAACACAGGTACAGTTCTTGTTAAGGCCAGAAGTGGCAGTCCAAGAAAAACATCAGAAAGGCAGAGAAGAAGAATGGTGAGATCAGTCAAGGACAATCCTCAGGCCACCTCCAGAGATCTGCAGCATCAACTTGCTGCAGATGGTGTCACTGTGCATCGCTCAACTATACAACGCACTTTGCACAAGGAGAAGCTGTATGGGAGAGTGATGCGAAAGAAGCCGTTTCTGCAAGCACATCACAAACAGAGTCGGCTGAGGTATGCAAAAGCACATTTGGAGAAGCCAATTTATTTTTGGAAGAAGGTCCTGTGGACTCATGAAACCAAGATTGAGTTGTTTGGTAATACAAAAAGGCGTTATGCATGGCGGCAAAAAAACACAGTGCGTTGTATAGTTGACCGATGCAGAGTGACACCATCTGCAGCAAGTTGATGCTGCAGCTCTCTGGAGATGGTCTGAGGATTGTCCTTGACTGATCTCACCATTCTTCTTCTCTGCCTTTCTGATGTTTTTCTTGGCCTGCCACTTCTGGCCTTAACAAGAACTGTACCTGTGGTCTTCCTTTTCCTTACTATGTTCCTCACAGTGGAAATTGACAGGTTAAATCTCAGACAGCTTTTTGTATCCTTCCCCTGAACAACTATGTTCAATAATCTTTGTTTTCAGATCATTTGACAGTTGTTTTGAGGAGCCCATGATGCCACTCTTCAGAGGAGATTCAAACAGGAGAACAACTTGCAAGTGGCCACTTTAAGTAGCTTTTCTCACGATTGCATACACCTAGCTATGAAGTTCAAAACTCAATGAGGTTACAAAACCAAAAAAAGTACTTTAGTAAGTCAGTAAAAAGTAGGTAGGAGTATTTAAAACAAGAAAATGATAAGGGTGCCCATACTTATGCACCTGTCAAATTTTGTTTGAATGCAGATTGCACATTTTCTGTTAGTACAATAAACCTCATTTCAAGGCAGAAACATTACTGTGTCCAACAGTTATTAGATATATGAAACTGAAATAGCTGTTATACCATTATAACCATAAACCATTTTTATAAAACATTAAGCTTAAGATTAATAGGGGTGCCCAAACTTTTTCATATGACTGTATATATATATATATATATATATATATATATATATATATATATTTCATATGACTGTATATATATATATATATATATATATATATATATATATATATATATGTATTTATGGGATCTACTTTCTGGGATCCACTTTCTGATATTTACTCTATGGCATACACCATCTGGGATCTACTGCATGGAATCTGCTCAATATGGGATCCACTCAATGGTATCTACACTATGAGATACACTGTCTGGGAACTGCTGCATGGGATTTGCAAAATGAGATCCACTCTGTGGTTCCTACTCTACTGAATCTACTCTATTTGGATCTATTTGGTGGGATACACTCTATGTTTCCTTCCATATGGGATCTATTCTTTGGTATTTGTTTGATGGGATCCACTCAACAGTAGCTACTCAATGGTACCTACTTCATAGGATCCACTTCAAGTCATCTACTCTATGGTATCTACTCAATGGGATCCATCACATGATATCCACTCTGTTATCTACTTGATGGTGTCTATTTTGTTGGATCAACTATATGTTACCTACTTTAGTCTGTAAAAAAGAGATATTTAGGTATCTACTATCTGGGGTTCACTCCATGTCATCTACTCTATGAGATCCACTGTATGGGATCTACTAGAAGAAATCTCCTATAAGCTATATACTTACTCTATGAGATCCACTGTATGGGATCTACTAGAAGAAATCTCCTATAAGTTATACACTCTGTGGTTCTTAATTTATGGGATTCAATCTATGGGATATACTCTGAAATCCACTCCATGGTATCTACTTTATGAGATCCACTCTATAGCAGCTACTTAATGGTACCTACTCTATGGGATCCAATTTATGTTATCTACTCTATGGTATCTAGTCCATGAGATCAACTGTGTGGTATCTACTTTTTTGGCATCTATTCTATGGGATCTATGCTATGGCATCTACTCTACCCTATCGGATCCACTCTATGGCACATACTCTGTGCTATCTACTATAGGGATCCAGTCAATGACATCTACCTATAGGATCCACTCTATAGCATCTACTCTATGGGACTGGCACGGCCGGATCTGGTAAACTTTGTTCTTTCCCTATACCACTATTGTTCGGATTGTTTTGCCCTCCACCACTACATGCAGAAATGACAACTATGGCCTAAAATGTAGGGCCTTTCCCGATCATTAGGGGCATGCTGGGCAGTTTGATTACTGAGCAGTTACCAATTGCCTAAAATCCCTCTCTCGCCATGGAGGAGCATTTTGACGTCTCTTCAAATCTGAGCGTTAGCCAATTTCCATTACATCACTAAATCTGACCTACAGACTCAGGATGGAATGGAATTAATGGCAGCCCAAATGATTCAATGGATTCCATTGTCATGTAATGGACAACACTATCTTATAATAAAAAGCAGATTTACCCAATGTCAGAAGGTGAAACTTTCACTCAGTAACCATTTTGCTCATTGGAAACTTCTGTCATACACAATAAAATCAGAAAATTCACTGGCATCATTTTCTGTAGACCATCATACATGTGAAACCAATTATACTTACAAGAACGCAGAGCTGGTCACTGGACAAAATTATCATAAATTATAAAAGAACGCAAAACATAAGAAAGCAGGGTTCATTGTAACCCAACGGTCAAGGAAACAGGGTCAATGGAAAGCAGACGGTGGACTATCAAGTGTACCCAGAACCTATTAGGATGAGTAATGAGAAGATATAGCTTGAGATATCTCTCATCAAACCCCCTATTAGATCATTTTTACCTAATCGGGGTCTAATGTTAACATGTTTACCTAACGGAGGTCCGAGGTTGGACTGGCTCACAAGAAGATCCTCCAGTTGGTTATGGCCATGGTCAAGAAAGAAAGAGACATACATACAAGTGATTGCCCGTGAATTAACTTCCGAATGGGGTTGTCTGCTCCATCATACACACTAGATGTTTGGCTGATCCGGACAACTGATATATATAGGGGTCTTAAAGGACAATGTTGTTTCAGTCCCTGGGTCCACCAGGGGGTTCTCTAATGTTGTGATGAGCCATTCCAACCTTCAGTGATATGACTATTACTGTATGTACATAGTAGATAAAATTAATTTGTATAGATGGAAAATAGATCCTCATAATTATTTATTTTGATGATCCTCAGGTCTACACATTAGATGTGAGCACTTTCTTAGATTTCACCAGGTGGACATGACTTGTGAAGAGTTGTATTCTGCTCTTTCCAGACATCTATGCTATGGGAAGACACATGGCTAATGTAAGGGAGGGACTTCATGTGCCAAAGGATACATGCCCACTGGCACCAAACTTTCAATAAAAACAATACACAATCTATGCACTGAAATGTACAATGGACTGCTGCAATAGGCATGTGGTATACATCACATGTCAGCTGTGCTCACCAATGGTGCATATGACTTTTCAATGTGAATTCTTGGCATGTCTTGAAGGCAGCAAGCACTACTATGCAAGGTACACATTTGGATCAGCTGGTGCAGACTTTGGTGGGTAACCAGTCCACATTACAGTCAGGGGGATTTAATATTTCCTGTGAAGCCAGAAAAATTGTAGACATGGTCCACCAAGTATATATATCGTAGAACTGTACCCATATGTATCCTCGTAGGTTGTGAAGTTGAGTGAACCTTCTCCTGGTTCTGTCTAGCACCCTCTCTCCCTGTTCAACTGCAATGGAGGAACCTCATTTAAAGACTTGATCAGGCCAACGCCAAACATTGAAATAGAAACCTATGGTAGAGATATGGATCATCCCATGGATGTGTGTAATGCTACACAGTGTACCTACCTGATGACACATTACATTGGCAGCTGTCCTCTGGTATGGTCTATTTATCTGACACATCACAACATTCTAGCACCCCTGGAGTTCTCTGTCACACATAATGCAACACCATTGGTCTTACTCATACTAAAACAGTCTAGTTTATTAAAGGGTTAGAGTCGGACCTGACTCACATGTCAAGGGTTTACTCACTTAACAACTATGTAAATGGCTACCTTCAAAAGCGTCAATCTTCTCGCAGTGGATGAGCTACAAGTCCTATTTCAGAATATTGGGCCTTTTAGTAGCTAAAAGTTCTTCAAAAAAGGAAATTCTGGAACTTTCTTAAGTTTCTTCAACCAGTAGAAAAGGAATTTGAGAACTGACCCTCAAAGGGATTGTTTGGAAAGGCAAGATGGCTATTTGCCCTTGGATAAATGTGGCCTAAACATGTAACTAGCTAACAAGGAACTGATGTGAGCACTGATGTTTCGACCATGAGTCAAGGATTAGAAATAAGCAGTACATCGGTGGGGTCTGTAAAACAGACCTTAGACGAAAAGTGAAAAACATGATGTTTATTGTATGAAAAGACCAACAAGTATAAGTGAGGTAAATCTTCTAATCTAAACGTCTTACGTTTGCTGAGAACACAATATTTACACACATGTTCATCTAACAAAGAAGCTTAGGCCTTGACCAATTTTGAGGATTAGTGTATATCTGATGAACAGCTGTATTTACAGAGACATTATATCTCAAAGCGCAAAGAAGGACAAATGATCAAGACCTTCTACCATGCTGAGGGCCATAAGTCTTCACCAATTTTCCAGAGTGAGCTCAGTAAAGCGATGAAGGACCTTATGAGACAATGTGGTGGCCTCAAAGGCATTGAATGGATTCTATGGACTAATGATATTCACGATAGGAAGTCACCTGGACATTAGAATGCTGGAAAGTTAAGTAACCTTACCTAGATCTGGGACGGTATCAGTACACTTAGTTTCCCTCCTTCTATAACATTACACTATATTGACTGTCACTGAATTAGCATGAAAACCTTAAGGGGTCAATCCAAAATCTTGTTTTTCATCACTATTGTTCCATTGTCTGTCCATTCAGCTTCACCTGTTTCTTCTCAAAATCTCAGGAGTAGTAAGATCATAGGTCAGGAGGACAATGGTGGATCTTACGACTTGGAGAACATTTTTAAGGGGTTCTGCCTCAATAATGGACACTTGGTGGGGCGTGGAGGGTGTAAAATGAATAATGAGATTCTCAGAAGACCTAACCAGATACACCCCTACTTGAACATAGCTGACTCAGTAGGAATGATTGACCAATTTATCTCTATAGACTCTCAGGTCTTGTTAGATAGGACACAATGAGAGGAGACAATGCCACATAAGATGATACTAACAAGCTACATATAACTCTATATCATTTGTGGTTTTGTCACCCCCAGTTGTAAGAGGAGATCCCAGGTCTGCATTTCAGCCAATTTTAAGTCTCGTGCTCTCCCCCTTTTACTAGCTCAGCCCCCATACTCCTATTGTTCTATGTAAGAGTGGTCTTACCTTATGTGTGCAACTCTCTGTGCCCCAGTTTGAGGTTTACCGGTCAGACAAATGCCATCTGGTAGTCCCCCCTAAAAAAATAAAAAATCACATCCTTATCCACATGAAGTGATGAAGTCCCTTTTTCTAAGTTGGAGGTTTGGCACTAAATCCTGAGGATGGTCCCCGCATCCAAGTTTAAGGATAAAGCCAGATTCATTGACAGGGGTGCCCGTCTCCTTCAAGTCACAGGGGACTGGTGGGGTCTATGGAGAGAGATAGAAGCTGGACAATCCAGAGGAAATAAGGGGCCAGGGCTGTGTAATCAGCCAGGGAGGGGAGGGAGAGAGAGAATGGGAGCAGGGGGAGGGAGGCACAGCTGAGAGGGGGAGAATGGGCTGGAGCAGTAACAAAACTCTCAAAAGTTTCCTGCTTCTCTTAACCTCTCCACTGCCAGACAGGAAGCCATACATGCTGGTACCGATGCCCACCTACTTCTCCGCAGGTACTGACAGACAGGAAGCCATGTATGCTGGTACCGGTGCCCACCTACGTCTCCGCAGGTACCTACCTATCTCACTAGAAGCCACTGTGCACCAGCTACTTTCCCAGTTTAGCCAGCACCGGATAACTAATTGCAACTTTATATATATATATATATATATATATATATATATATATATATATATATATATATATATATATATATATATAGCTATGGGGGCTCATTATATATCTTTTTCTTTTAGACACTCATCCATTTAGCACATTTTCCAACATTGTCACGTTCTTTGTTCCGGAGCGCGCACCTCCCCTGCCTCACATCTTCCAGCTTGCCGGGAGGGCTGGTGTGCTCCAGATCATTGACATTTCTTATTAGTGACCTGACTGGTCCAAATTTTGGACCCTCCATTCCGGCTAGTAAAAGCAACTTTGCAGGACTGGTGGAGTGATCCAGCCCGCTTCAGAACAGCGCTTACAAGCTGAATAGCAAAGAGCTTACAAGCAAGCAGGGACAGACATACCATTGGTGAAACCTAGGAACCCAATGGGGCCACTTCAACCTCCAACGTAGGTGGAATTGTGCATTACAATGACTCATTGGGCTGCATAGATTGTTCCTGCACAAGGGCCCTCTTCTGTCTGTGTCTATAATTGCAAGAACATGATCCTTGCCTAGGAAACCGGCCACTGCTTATAGACTGCAGAGGTGGCCGTTAATCTCGAATAAACTATAGAATGAAACATCCCTCCATTCTTGAGAAAGGAGAGGATTTTTAATAAGAGGAAAAATTGCAAAGTTGCACTTTCCAAATTTACCCATAAGAAAAAACTCAAAAGGGGAAAAATGCCCATAGGGACATAACTATGCTGCAGGGGTGATATATGCCCAGGATGCAGGTAGCTGGGCATGAACAAGCCACATAGTATTTAGGGTAGCTATATTGGGACCAACAGCGATATGGCCACCATTACCCCAGGTGAGGGGGAGACCTGGCTAAAACTTTGCCCCCTGCAAACAGGAGGTGCCTATGAAGCGCAAGGCAAGGTCTATAAATTAGGGCAGCTATAAGACCTCCTTTCGCGGAGTTTCCCTTTAATCATGATCAGAACATTTCTTGCGCACACAGATGTCCTATAATGGGAACGCTTTCACGGAAATTCATTACAGACGTCACATTCGAAGACTCTCGATGACCCATAAGGGAAATGTCTAAACGATTTTATAGTGACAAAAACGATTTATATCATCGCGCGCCAGGGCCACAACTAAATAGTTGGACATGACGAAGTCTATGAGATGAAATGTCCATTGTCAGAATGCCTCGTCATACAACAATGGCCTCACTAGAGTTCTTCTCATATATAGTGCTGGTACCTGTAGGGTCCACCGCAGAATGAGAGCATGGCAGTGTGAGACCGTGGAGGTCCCAGTAATCAGGTATCCGACGATCACACCTCTTATTGGTGTGCCATAAGGTAGGAGACCCCCTTAAAACATCCCCTAGTATATACTGCATTATATGGATTACATATCTGCTGGTGAATCCCACCAAGTTTACCAAAAAGCGGCCCCCAGAGGGATTTTTTTTAACATTATTTAGAACAGTGGTCTTCCCCTTGATGTTCCCCAATTATTGCAATACTACAACTCCCAGCATACCCCACAGTCATGTTGGGAATCGTAATGTTGAAACAACAAGAGAGCAACATTTTTTAGAACATATAGTGCCGCTGATTTTGTGAAAAAAGTGACATTAGACCATTAATTTCAGTAAGAACGGTGTAATACCTTGTTTTTCCTGCGGAGGTGCTATAGGGAAATTGAACGCTTATTGACAGATTTCCTTTACGATTATAGCTGATCACTGAGAGTCCCAGAAACATAACCCACAGTAAATATTGTAGGAGACCCTACTAACAAAAAAAAATACCCCCCGTGATGAAATGTTATATCATATTTTAACTTGCCCACAATTTTCAATATTTCTGTTTCCTGTCAGCGAATGGAAAACACTTTGTTTATATCCAGAGCCTGAAAAACCTGTACAGATTTGTTCTTCCCACAGCTGAGACTTTGCTCCAATTGCATCCAATCTAGTTAGTCCTGAGTAAGGCTTAAAGGTAATATCAATACACAGTAAATGGTTGCTCATAAGTTTGATGTTTTTGGAGTCATCGTTCCCCAAATTTTTTTTCCAAAGGGAAACATTGAAGTTGAATTGTAAGCCCTGTCCTGGATTTATGGCTGATACATTGCAGCAAACCCTCAGAAGAGTGATTTATATTCATTATATGTTTAGTTCATAAAGAGTTAGCTGGAATATATACAATAGTGCAATAGTAGAAAACTCTCAACTTAAGAGTATTAAAAAGAACCTGTCATTTGCCATAAATATGTCATTTATTTCACCTGGTGTAAATGTTGCTGTTCTCCTGAATCCGGCGATGTTTTTCTTGTGTTTATCCACCTCTCCGTTCCTGAGATATGGCCTCTTCTTCTTTGTATATAAATCTTGCCTTTTTAGTCAAGTGGGCGTATTCTTGAGCACCACACCCACTAGGCTCACAAGACTAGATTTAAATACAAAGAAGAAAGGGCCATATCTCAGGAATAGAGAGGCGCAGAAACAAAAGAAAAACATCGCCGGATTCAGGAGAACAGCGCCATTTACACAGGGTAACTAATTACATATTTACAGCATGTGACAGGTAACCCTTTAAAGGGAAGTAATAAAGCCTTGTACTTCCAAAGTCCCATGGATGAACGTGTGACCACTGCCCTACTCAAACGGGGGAATATGGTACCCTGTTTTCATTATTTTCCCCAAAAATCATCCAAGTATCCTGAAGAATAAACCTGTTTACAGCAGCTCAATGTTTTCATTCGCTGACAGCAAGCAGAAATCTCGAGACATAAGTACAAATCAATTGTCAAAGTTAATGATGTACATAAAACTGGATTTTCCTGAATGTCCACTTCACTTTCAGTTAGGATTGTTTTTTTCATGGCATCCGACTTGGCGCTATGTTTGGGGTCTCTGCACTTCGTACATTACTATGGTCAGAGTATGATGGCGGCTGGTACGTGTGCGCTCACCGCTTCCCTCATCAGCAGCCGGACTTCATCCCCTGCCGTCTCGTCTTCTGCGTCTTTCCTGTCTCTTTCATGAATGTTATGTAAACTTGTCCATTGTGCGGAAAATAATGACACAAGCCACACAGTAAATAGTTTTCTTCCATTCATTTCTCCGGGATCCTCCGCCGGACAACATCTGTCCCAGGAGGTCCATATAGATTATTTACTTTTGGTTTTCTTGTCTGTCCTTCTACAAATCCAGTATCCAGCTGTTGTTCTATCTGGAAAGGACGTAGAGCATTGTTCATCCTGATCCTCCTGGTTTATGAATCAAATGGCAGAAAAGACCGGTACATAATTGTGCACATTTGCACTAGCCAGCCTTACCAACATTTATCTCATTGTGACAATGGGAAATACTTGGCAGAAAGTGAACAGTCAGCTATTGGAGCTGAAAGCAGGAAAAATGGGCAAACGAAAGGACGAGTGGACGATGTCCAAAACAAACGATGTCAGGAGAGCTTCGTAGCTCCACACTGGCTTGAGTACCGATGCCGACCACTTTCAATCACTAAAGGCACCTAAGATGGCCACATTAGCATCAGAACTGGACCACAGAGCAATGCAAGAACGTGGCCTGGCCTAATCAATCATCTTTTCCATCATGGGGTGCGTCACTTACCTGGGAACGAGGTGGCACCAGGATGAACTATGGTAGAAGACAATCTGGTGGGGAAAGTGTGATGGGGCAACGTTCTGCTGGAAACCTCCGATCCTGGTATCATGTAAAAATGACACGTTCATCTACCTGACATAACAGACCAAGCGCCCCCGTCATGGCAGAGGTAATCCCTTATGGAGTCTTATTGAGGAGGAGAATGGTTGGTCAGGACTTCTCCGAGGAACATAAGACAGCTCAAGCGGATGACTTGTCTTCATATTCCCCAGATCTCAGTACGATCGATCATCCATGGGATGTGCTGGAAACACAAGTTTCCAAACAAACAAACAGAACTTATAGGATTTGATGTGACCATCTTAGTGCCAATTTCAGAGGAACCTTCAGAGGTCGTGTGGAGTCCATGACCGATGGGTCAGAGCTGCTTTGGTGGCCAAGGGGGGGGGAAGGGGGCTATACAATATTAGGCTAAGGCTGATCATGTCTTAGATACTTAGAAATATAAGAGAAAGGGAAGGAAGGGATGTGTAGCCACTTAATGGTGGTCATTTTCCATCCTGGAAACTTAAATGTGGCCCCTGTGGGCGCTCTAATGGCAGTTATAATGGTTATCACCAGCGTTCCCGGAAACATCTTGTGGAGAGAAGAGAATGACTCAGGGCTCCCCTGTATAACGGTGACTCATGAGTATATATATATATATATATATATATATATATATATATATATATATATATATATATATATATATATATATATATATACTGTATATATATATACACACACACACATATTTCATGGGCATGGCTGACTGTAATATCTTAATTATGTCACTTAGTTCTGAAGTGAGGTAGGGGGATTCTGATCATGGATGACAGGCCAGGCTAGATTAGGCATGGTGAGGCCACTGAGCAAAAAAGTTCATAAGGACATCACCTGGCCCTGAATATTTACTCCATATAAGCGATGTGGCCATGGGTTACATGAGCCGGTGGCCCAAAAGGCAAGGAGATGAAGGCTTATTTGTACACACCCGACCAATAGATTGAGAGTTTGCACTTGGTGGGAGTCCCTTAGGTCTCCAAAGTGGTGGGGACCCTTGCCAAGGGGTGCATCTATAGTGGGTGCAGGAATTGCAGTCACACCCAGGATCTGGAGTCTAAGGGGCCATGAAAAAAATCCTTTGGCCCATTACAGAAATCCAACACTAAAGACCTGTAATGGGGGCCATGATAGAGATTTAGCTTTGGGGCACGTTGCGCCGCTGCTTATGCCTTTCCTATTATCCGGTGCCAATATTAGGATGAGGCTTAGATGCAGCAAAGTCAGCCTTGTAAGTATTGTAATATTTTATCAGCCATCCAAAAGGAAATAAAAGTAAAACATCCATCTCCAATGGCCCTGGATTGCGTTACTTATCTTACAAGTTTGCCGGTGTCTTTCAGATTATATTTTGAATCAAAGTGCTATTAGGTCACTTCCTTGTACAGCTAGTTTGCAATAACCCTATAGGCAACCTAGGCCTGTGCCTACGGCGGCAAATTTTATGAGGCGTGCAGTGTTATTTTGCTGCCTAGAAAATGCTTTTAGTAGCAACCTCACACTGTGTAATCAGGGCATGTGCTACCCACAACAAAATGCTGCATTAGCAGTCTATCACTTACCATTAGTTTTCACTGACCCTGTTATATTTTAAAGTTTTGGAAACCATCAGCATGGAGGCTAGCTGCTACTTTTGACAAAGCTTATTATTTTATTGCTATCATGCTCATGCCTTGTATGGAAACTGATTGATACACAAGCAACTGATGTTCACTTGAATCCCAAGGTTTATAAAGATCCATTAACAGCAGCTTCTTGATGCTTACCGGTTATAAAATTTATTTTGTGAGTGGTATATTAAGAGGAGTAAATATCTATTAATAATATAAAAGTATTAATAAGTTACTAAATAAATCATGTCACCCATAATTGGGGTATACGGGATATAATATAACATATTAGTATTATTATATTATGTTGTATTTTTTTTTATGGCCGTCTGGTGGGCATATGTCTGTCAGCAGACAGTTCTCAGGCTGCGTACATCTTGCGACCGGCAGGAACTATTATCCTTAGACATCCCCGTCTCTTTGTGTAGAGACAGTCCCTACAACATCTGGATGGGAGACGCAATACGATGGTAGAAAATTTGCAAATACTTTTATTTTATGTTTGACAGTGATCGCTATTTCATTTCTCTAGTCACATCCAAAGCTTCAAAACTCTCTAGATTGGCAATTTTTAAATGAAGCACCCAGAAGAGCCAACTCTTTCATTTGTACGTCAATATATATGCATGAGGATTTATTTTCTGCTGGGAGAGATATAGCTTACCTAGTACTTTTGAATATATAAGGTACTATTTAATATAATTTTCTCTTTAAAGGGACCTATCATCATATTTTTAAATATGGAAGTAGTTGTATAGCTGCGAAGACACTTGTTCCCCAAGAAAAAATGACACCTTTTTTGTTGAAATCTGATGTGCCAATCATGAGATATCTAGAGTAGAAGCCATATGCAAATCAGACAGGAAGTGCACTGGAGGGCGTGTCTTAGACTTTTCTAAGTATTTTGAGCCTGATTTACTTTAGACTTCTATCCTCAATTTCTCATGACTGGCACATCGGATCTCTACGAGAAAAGTATCATTTTTATTTGGGGGAAAACGCCTATACAGTCATACCGCTACTTTATTATGTAATATCCTACTGAGATGTTCCCTTTAAGTAGGAAAATACAGAAGCGGCTGGGTATTGTAGCCTGTTCTGACCAAAAACATATGCAGAACATTCTAAAAATACCTAGAGTATGTGATATTTGTACGAGTCATGCTTCTATCTGCTTAGACATCCAAGATCCCAGCTGTGATCAAAAGACTTGTCCATAGGTGACTTCTTGAGGACCACACCCACTTGGCTAAACGGACTAGATTTACGTACAAGAAAGAGAGGGCCATATCTCAGGAACAGAGAGGCGCAGAAACAAAAGAAAAACATCGCCGGATTCAGGAGAACAGCGGCATTTGCATCAAATAAATAAATAAATATTATTGACAAGTAACCGGTTCTCTTTAAAGGGGTTGTACAGTACTTTTTTTTTCCTAAAACAGCATGGCCAAAAATAAGACAAATATATTCGCCTCTGATCCCCTTCTATAATGCTGCCATTCCACTCTGGTCAAATGGACATGTCACCTGTGCAACCAATCTCCGGCATGGTGTTCACCGCTGCAGTCGATCAGATGATGTCACCACTGGAAGAGAACGTTGGGGACCTGGCAGCGGTATGGAGAGAAATTGGCAGATAAGTAAATATATATATATTTTTTGGCAGTATTGGGGAATTATAGAAAAAAAAAACCTGGACAACCTCCCTAAATACTTTCTGGATCTCCATAAGAACTTGAGCTCTTTTGCGGATTTTGTCACACCCGGTGCCATAAACATAGATTAATACATCCTTGCGAGCGGGCTGTCTCGCATTGTTAACACCTCATTTGGACCAGGCTGAGTGCTCGGCTCCTCATTCAGCTGCCATGGACGGATGGATCACCTTACAGATTTCTAAAATAGAAGAGAAAACTTTACAGACCTTTTTTTTGTTCCATCTCGCAGCACAATTGCTGGGGATCCGGCTGAAGATGTCGCTGACCGCGGAGTGCGCCGGTGACACGAGGGCTGTTTGATGTCGCCTCACTCCAGGCGCAGATGTTTGTCTTGTCAGCAGAATAAGCTTCATGTTCTCCCAGACGTCGTCACTTTTGCGTCCTGGGAAAGATCTGTAAGGATGTATCCAAATTCTGCTTTAATCTAAACCTGACATCCAGGCTGGGGAAGTGATCTGGGGCGAACATGTCATTTGCAGAAATCCCACAAAGTCAGTAAAAAGTTTGTAGCCTATAAAATTTCCTGTCTACAATGCCAGACACCGGGCCTGTAAATAGTAGAGTCAGAGCGGCTATACGTCTTGAGATGGGGATGGTTGTACTCCTTCCGCAGTGGGGGTCAGTCACTGCACAAACTCTGAGATTTATAAAAACTAGCGTAAACTTACCAACACTGATATAGGCGAAAAAAGAGATTATTACATCCCAGTCAAAGTTCCTACTTTGGGGCAAGAGTAACATAAAACTCCACCCTTATTGTCTTTGGACAGCCCCGAATTTGCCCGGATTGGACTGTAAGAATTTAGATAGGCCCGGAAAATTTGGGTCTCTTTACATGTAAGCTATTTTAAAGAAAAGGTGGACAAGCTTGCTGATCTCAGCCAATCAGATTACAGCACCTATTCCTCTGAGGTTGTCTTAAACCTGATTGGTTAATATGTGCAAAGCAGGGGAGGGGCAAAGCTATAGTGGTCACAGGTAGTAGGTGCACTGGATCCATGATGTTTGGTGGGGAGGCTTTAAATCTCTACTGTCAGATAGGAAAACACCAATGCCACAACAGTGGTCCTGTTACAGATTTTACGCTGGGGCCAAGAAATTATTGGTTACATTTCTGAGACTTCAGGTCTTTTTTGCGAGAAGATCGGTGACCAAACTTATCAACAATGGAATTGGCATTTTGGAATGCCCGGAAATGTCCATTTATGGGTGGGGTTAGTCTGGTTCTACCCCTTTTTGGGCCAGGACATCGCAAATTTGCTGGAACTGTTTTTGAAAAATCAGAATAGTCATGGCAAGTTCTGGACTGTTGGCATGAATGGCTGTGGCCCCTTCATTCTAGTGGTTGTTAAGGATCAGCAAATGATGGCAAATCCTGGTGATACGTCATTACTTACTGAACTGAACGCTTATTGACTTGTTGTGTAATATCAAGTGTAGGACCTGTTCTTATCAGAACACGGTCTACGACTTGTACTATAAACAATGAATACCTTCAGGAAGAGATTCTTTCACCAAGTAATCATCGAGAAAACTTTGGAGACCAAGACTTTGAAAGATCTTCAATCAAGAACAACTTTAGTGATGAAGACAGAAGAACAAGGAAGATCCCTTCTGAAGAACTTTGGCAACCAAAACTGGAGCAGAAGAATTCCATACTTTCACCACCTTCTGAGGACAGGGTTGCCGAAGAATCCTACAAGGACACTTGGACGTGCTTAAAGAGGCCATGACGCCAATCAACAAGCCCTCCAAGAGACCACCCAGAAGGATTTTCCAAGGCCAAGCAGAAATGACCACGAGAAGTAGCTTCTTCCTTCCTCAAGGACTCTATCAACACCTCCAGCCTGCAGAAACCTAATTTAGCATCCATGCATCTGTCCATATGTTCCTTGGTCTGATCAGAAACCACTACACTAATGACAGCAGCTTATTGCCTTGGTTAAAGAGGATCCGCCAACAGCATTGCAGCACCTTTTCTCATATTTCTGCCTTGTGCTCTCCCTCTGTTTTTCCTCCTGAACATATATACCGTATATATATTTATATATATTGTACATAGATGCTCCCAGATTTGCACTTAAAAATATGTTCAATTGGCAGATAAAATAAATGAGTTTAAAGAAGGCATTGGGAGGGTCTCACCAACGAAGTAGGTTGAGATGGATATTCTGTCCATAGGTAAATGACCTTTAGAGATTTCTCACATTTATCTTTTTACAGATCTGTATTCCAGCTGGATAACATCAGGTACAGCTGAGCTGAGGACACCACTGGTAGAGACTCCTCTGTCTTGTCACGTTTTCTCATACTCGACTGATCACATCCACAGAAAACCTTCTGAATTGGTCGTTACTCATTCTTTCCATGTACAGAATTTATTATGTGTCACGGGAAAAAGTTTCAGGGGTGAGGTAACAGAAAACAGTCCCCAATGGTGTTTATTTACTCACCCTGCAGTGATGACATCATCCATGGGATCGCTGTAACCAATCACTAGTCTCAACAGTCGAATATGCAAATATCATCCTGGAGTCCAGTGATTGGCTGCAGAGGTGGATGTTTGTGACACGATCGATGCAGGACATGTAACCAGTGAGCACCCGGGGGCCACTTAAGGACTAACCCTGGATCCAAAGGAGCAGTCGCTTCACAAGTGCCAAAGATTGGGAAGAAGTGTGAATTCTGTCCAGGTGAACACAACTTTGATCTGTATTGGCATCAATGCATTTTTGATCCTATGTGATAGGGTTGCTATAAGCCTACAAGGCGTCAGCATTCCAGTGCAGGTGGTCCAATGAGGGTCCAATGAGGCCTTGTGCTTTGTGTGCCGCCCACTTTCTGTATAGGAGGTATTCCAGCCATTATCGTATATCACCTATGTACGTGATATGTGGGGTCTAAATGGGGTTCAATCTAGAACGCAGGACTGCAATCGTAAGTTTCTCCCAGCAGGTGCTGATGTCATAGTGTGATGGTCTTTGGTAAAGAAGGGGGTCCTCAAACCTTCCCTGGAACTGGGACCCTAAGTATCCCTGTCCCATGGGTACTCTTGATGGTAGAGAGGCCCAAGTCTTTGGCCATGTGCACACGTTGCGGATTTCTTGCAGAAAATTCCTGAAGAAAACCGGAAATTTTCTGCAAGAAATCCGCATTTTTTTTTTTGCGTTTTTTTTCCGTTTTTTTCGCGTTTTTTTAGCATTCTGCAAGCGTAATTAGCTTGCAGAATGCTAAAGTTTTCCCTGCGATCTGTAGCATCGCTTGGAAAACTGACTGACAGGTTGGTCACACTTGTCAAACATAGCGTTTGACAAGTGTGACCAACTTTTTACTATAGATGCAGCTTATGTAGCATCTATAGTAAAAGATAGAATGTTTAAAAATAATAAAAAAAATGCTTATACTCACCCAGACATCTCACCGGCGTCCGTTCCGTATAGCTGGTCTGTGCGCACAGGACCTCCCGTGACGTCACGGTCACGTGAGCGGTCACATGACCGCTCACGACCAATCACAGGACAGTGACGTCATTCGGCGAGGTCCTTCAGCGCACACCAGGTACAGAAACCGAACGGCAGCGTGCGAGGAGGCGGCAAGACATCGAGGGTGAGTATAGGACTGTTTATTATTTTATTTCTTATTTTTTGACCACTTATATGGTGCCCAGTGCGTGGAGGAGAGTCTCCTCTCCTCCACCCTGGGTACCAACCGCATATAATCTGCTTACTTCCCGCATGGTGTGCACAGCCCCGTGCGGGAAGTAAGCAGATCAATGGACCCCTAGGTGTGCGGAATCCCTGCAATTCCGCATTTTTAATGAACATGTTGCTTTTTTTTCCGCTATGCGATTTTTTCGCGGAAAAAATCGCAACATTTGCACCAAAAATGCGGAATACCCTGTAAATAATAGGAGGCTTATGTAAGCGTTTTTTTTCGCGTTTTTATCACGTTTTTATAGCGAAAAAACGCGAAAAAAACGCTAACAATCCTGAACGTGTGCACATGGCCTTTGTCCTTACTATGCTCCTGTTAAACCCTGATCTGTCACCTTCCCCACCCCATGAGGCATGGGACAGAAATATAAGGTAAACAAGACTCATAGCCAAACCGGGGATAACAAAAAACCTATATCATACAAAAGCACTAACTAAAAATAGGGAGGAGGAACTAAATGGTAACAGTGAACAGGAGATAAACACACAAGTACTACAGCAAACCACAGAACACTATTACAACAACTCTACTCCAATCACTTAGCTTTAGCACACAGCACTGGAAGGCGAATCTTTTACCGGCAAGACAAGAAGGTCTAGTTTTTATAGGAAGAGGAAATGACCAGATCAGAAGCAGCTAAAATGGAGCTGCATGGTTCTGACCAGCATAGAAAGGTTTGTTAACCTCTTGAGCACCAGAGGAAACTAAACCCATTTAATATGGAACACAAATCACATTATCCCTAAGGAAGACCTGTGATTCATTACCCGACGTGAGAGCCTAACTCCAGGTCTTCCAGGGGGTTGTGACACCCTCATGACAGCCAACTACATTTTGTGCATGTCTGAAAAAGACTGGACGGAGGCCAGTGTCCACCATGAATCTTTTGGCTCATAATAGTGAATGGCTCTGTTGGAGTTTCTGTTGGAATCCTGTATTTTGTGGATCACAATGGAAGCCTTGGCGCAATATTGAGCTGAGAGCAATGAGGTTGGTTCCATGATGGCTGGAAAGTCCCCTTTAATTCAGGTAAGGCAGAAAATATTAAATACCCTATAAGAAAAAGGGATTAGTGGTGCAAGATGAAAGGACTCTGTTACGTCTACAGAGCATCCAGACTACACAAACACTAGTAATGTATGAGGCGAGGGCCCGGCCATGTTTCTGAGGAGCAGACATTGTATACATATAACGTATAGGCTGCGGAGAGGGGTTATTTATGACAATGGTAACAGGATACAAGCCGCAGTCCTGTGTCTCCGGGCTGGGATCTCCATTCATTGGTAATCACAGAGAAATTCTGTGGGGAGAGAGACCGGGGTCCCAATGGCCGTGAGCTCATCTCCTTGGAATGTCAGACGCTACAAATGAGATTCTCCTGAAATAAAACACGTGTCAGCAGAAGCGAGATCAGAACCCGGCCTATATATACCACACCGGGCTGCCAGGCCTCCATTTATCTCTGCATAAACCTAAATTACCGCAGATGCGTTTATGGATCCTATTTATATCTCCCCTTAGCTGCACCCTCAAACACGTGTCCGTCACAGTGCATGCACACAGTGCGGATCTGTCGGTAGAAAATGGAGCAGATTACTATAGCAGTAGAATGTGAATTCTATCCACGAGCTTTCATTGCGGATTTTGTCCGTTAAGCTACGTTCCCAAATCACAAGTCCACGGCAGAAACACCGCAGCCAAATCTGCAGCAGCATTTACCGCGGCAAATATCATTGCGAAGAAGGTACGGAGACGCCTTGTACTTCACTTATTGCACGGCAAAGGATGAAATCTGCACTGACATCCACAGCTCTTGTCAATTTACACTTATATTTTTCACAATGTGTGTAAGAGGTGCGGACTGTGCCGTCGCATTCCTGCCCCTGAAGACACCAATCACGTCATGTAAATTATGTCCTGCGTCTTTTTGTGTCATGGGATGTTTGCTAACGTATAGTGAAGGTAGGGTACAGTATAGGATAAGTATAGGATAAGACATAGTTTAGGGCTTAGGACATAAGATAGGTAGAATAAGATAGTGACTGTAGTTAGATATTGATGTTAGGTTAAGTTAGGAGTTAACGTTTGGGACTAGCCCATAGAGGGAGAGGCTTAGTGCAAGGGCAAGTGACTGCTACCTGTAGTTAGGAAGATAGGGACAAGTTCATGTGCAAGTTGGAAGTATTTGTGACCAGTGCTGCCATCGTGGGTGAACTACTAAGAAAAGGGAGATTAAGGGACAAGGGAGCAGTGCGACCTTGAACTGACCGAAGAAGAGAAAGAGTAGCCTTCCGCCCAAGAGGGGTCTTTGGATAGGAAGTCCTGAGCTTGGTGAATGCTGAAGTTAACAGGACTGAGTTCTTGGGACTAGTGGACGGTCCCGAGTGTTAGATCCAGGGCACCAGTAGTGGAAGAAATAGAACATGGAACAACTGAGCAGCTATAGAGACTTGATGCTCATCAGGACTGTGGCGGCAAGCTGGGCTGTGAAAAAGTAGGGCGAAACAGTGTGCTTCACAGGCCATGGAGTAGACTACAATGGACAGAAACTGTGTGTGAAAATGCTTTACACAGTGATGGAAACGTCCATACTTTATACCTGCTACCCTTGTACATAACCCTTACTAAGATTACTGTTCAGTAAAACTGTGTTTTAGGCCGGCCTCACACTAGCGAGTTTTATGGACGTAAGAGCGCAGAAATTACGTCCGTAAAACTCGCAAAATAAACGGCACAATTATTCTCAATGGGGCTGCTCCTATTAGCCGTATATTACGGTTCAGTATTATACGGCTTTCTACGGCCGTACAAAATCGCAGCATGCTGCGTTTGTCAGCGTATTGCGCAAAAAAATCGCTAATGAAAGTCTATGGGGGCGAGAAAAATACGGATTCCACACGGACCTGCAGTGTGACTTGCGAGAAATACGCAGCGCTGTTAGTGAAAAGTCGGTAATTCAATTGCCAGCTTTTCATTTCTCCTGCACAAACCCGACATGATATGAGACATGGTTTACATACAGTAAACCATCTCATATCCCCTTTTTTTTGCATATTCCACACTACTAATGTTAGTAGTGTGTATGTGCAAAATTTCAGCGCTGTAGCTGCTGAAATAAAGGGCTAAATGGCGGAAAAAATTGGCGTGGGCTCCCGCGCAATTTTCTCCGCCAGAGTGGTAAAGCCAGTGACTGAGGGCAGATATTAATAGCCAGGAGAGGGTCCATGGTTATTGGGCCCCCCGTGGCTAAAAACATCTGCCCCCAGCCACCCCAGAAAAGGCACATCTGGAAGATGCGCCTATTCTGGCACTTGGCCACTCTCTTCCCACTCCCTGTAGCGGTGGGATATGGGGTAATGAAGGGTTAATGCCACCTTGCTATTGGAAGGTGACATTAAGCCAGATTAATAATGGAGAGGTGTCAATTATGACACCTATCCATTATTAATCCAATTGTTGGAAAGGGTTAAAAAAACACACACACACATGATTTAAAAGTAGTTTAATGAAATAAACACAGCGGTTGTTGTAATAATTTATTGTTCTCTCAATCCATCAGGAACACCCTTGGAAAAATAATAAACGCACAAGATACATACCTTCAGATGACCTGTCACGTCCCACGAAGTAATCCATCTGAAGGGGTTAACTAATATTACAGGCATGAGCTGCGATAAACCACTCGCTCGTACCTGTAATCCCCGGGTGCTGAAAGGAAAGCTGGATCTGTACTTACATTGAGTCGCGTGTTGTGATTTTGCTTTTTGCTCCCTCTAGTGGTCATTAGTGATTTGACTCTGGAGCTTCTGTCTTTTCCTATATCCTCACCTGGGCCGTTAGTTCAGGGGCGTTGCTATATAAGCTCCCTGGACCTTCAGTTCAATGCCTGGCATCGTTGAAATCAGAGCTAATCTGTTGTGCTCTTGTCCTATGATCCTGGTTCCTGTATTTCAAGCTAAGTCTGCTTCCTTGCTTTTTGCTTTTGTTTTGTTTGGTATTTTTGTCCAGCTTGTTCCAATCTGTATCCTGACCTTTGCTGGAAGCTCTAGGGGGCTGGTGTTCTCCCCCCGGACCGTTAGACGGTTCGGGGGTTCTTGAATCTCCAGCGTGGATTTTTATAGGGTTTTTGTTGACCAGATAAGTTATCTTGCTATATTCTGCTATTAGTAAGCTGGCCTCTCTTTGCTGAACCTGGTTCATTTCTGTGTTTGTCATTTCCTCTTACCTCACCGTTATTATTTGTGGGGGGCTTGTATCTTGCTTTGGGGTCCCTTTCTCTGGAGGCAAGAGAGGTCTTTGTTTTCTTCTCCTAGGGGTAGTTAGATTCTCCGGCTGGCGCGAGTCATCTAGCGATCACCGTAGGCATGATCCCCGGCTACTTCTAGTGTTGGCGTTAGGAGTAGCTATTTGGTCAACCCAGTTACCACAGCCCTATGAGCTGGATTTTTGAATCTCGCAGACTTACACGTTCTTCTGAGACCCTGTCCACTGGGGTCATAACAGTATGCCAGGCCAGTATTAAATGTTTAATGCATTGCAGAAGTGGGATTATAAGAAAGAAAATTTTGAGTTTTTTTTTTCCCTCTCTCATTTTTTTTTTTTTCTTTTCCCCTTTACCTCAGAGTGGCTTAAGCTTGCTGCAGACATGAATGTCCAGACCTTGATTACAAGTGTGGACCAGCTTGCCGCTCGTGTGCAGGGTATACAAGATTATGTTACCAGAAATCCTAGGTCTGAACCCAAGATTCCGATTCCTGAACTGTTTTCAGGAGACCGATTTAAGTTTAGGAATTTCAGGAATAATTGTAAATTGTTTTTGTCCCTGAAACCTTGTTCGTCTGGAGACTCTGCTCAACAAGTAAAAATTGTTATTTAATTCTTACGGGGTGACCCTCAAGATTGGGCTTTTTCGTTGGCGCCAGGAGATCCGGCATTGGCTGATATTGATGCGTTTTTTCTGGCGCTCGGTTTACTTTATGAGGAACCCAATCTTGAGATTCAGGCAGAGAAAGCCTTGCTGGCTATGTCTCAGGGCCAGGACGAGGCTGAGGTGTATTGCCAAAAATTTCGGAAATGGTCCGTGCTGACACATTGGAACGAGTGTGCACTGGCCGCTAATTTTAGAAATGGCCTTTCTGAGGCCATTAAGAATGTTATGGTGGGTTTTCCCATTCCCACAGGTCTGAATGATACCATGTCCCTGGCTATTCAAATTGACCGGCGGTTGCGGGAGCGCAAAACCGCAAATTCCCTCATGTTGTTGTCTGAACAGACACCTGATGTGATGCAATGTGATAGAAAAACCGCAAATTCCCTCATGGTGTTGTCTGAACGGACACCTGATTTGATGCAATGTGATAGAATCTTGACTAGAAATGAGAGGAAAATTCATAGACGCCGGAATGGCTTGTGCTACTACTGTGGTGATTCTACACATGTTATCTCAGCATGCTCTAAACGTATATCTAAGGTTGTTAGTCCTGTCACCGTTGGTAATTTGCATCCTAAGTTTATTCTGTCTGTAACTTTGATTTGCTCACTGTCATCTTATCCTGTCATGGCGTTTGTAGATTCAGGTGCTGCCCTGAGTCTTATGGATCTCTCATTTGCTAAGCGCTGTGGTTTTATTCTTGAACCATTAGAAAATCCTATCCCTCTTAGGGGTATTGATGCTACGCCATTAGCAGAAAATAAACCGCAGTATTGGACACAGGTTACCATGTGCATGACTCCTGAACACCGCGAGGTGATACGTTTTCTCGTTCTACATAAAATGCATGATTTGGTTGTTTTGGGGCTGCCATGGTTACAGACCCATAATCCAGTCCTTGACTGGAAGGCTATGTCAGTGTCTAGTTGGGGCTGTCGTGGTATTCATGAGGATTCCCTGCCTGTGTCTATTGCTTCTTCTACGCCTTCGGAAGTTCCGGAGTATTTGTCTGATTATCAGGATGTCTTTAGCGAGTCCAGGTCCAGTGCATTGCCTCCTCATAGGGAATGTGACTGTGCAATAGATTTGATTCCAGGCAGTAAATTTCCTAAGGGAAGACTTTTTAATCTGTCGATACCTGAACATACCGCTATGCGTTCATATATCAAGGAGTCTCTGGAGAAAGGACACATCCGTCCGTCTTCTTCCCCTCTTGGTGCGGGATTCTTTTTTGTGGCTAAAAAGGACGGATCTTTGAGGCCTTGTATTGACTATCGGCTTTTAAATAAGATCACTGTCAAATTTCAGTATCCTTTGCCGCTGTTGTCTGACTTGTTTGCCCGGATTAAAGGTGCCAAGTGGTTTACCAAGATAGACCTTCGTGGTGCGTACAACCTTGTGCGCATTAAGCAAGGGGATGAATGGAAAACCGCATTCAATACGCCCGAAGGTCATTTTGAGTACTTGGTGATGCCTTTTGGGCTCTCTAATGCCCCTTCAGTTTTTCAGTCCTTTATGCATGACATTTTCCGGAACTATCTGGATAAATTTTTGATCGTTTATCTGGATGATATTCTGGTTTTTTCTGATAATTGGGACTCGCATGTGGAGCAGGTCAGGATGGTCTTTAAAATTTTGCGTGAAAATTCTTTGTTTGTCAAGGGCTCAAAGTGTCTTTTTGGTGTACAGAAGGTTCCCTTTTTGGGGTTCATTTTTTCCCCTTCTGCTGTGGAGATGGACCCAGTCAAGGTCCGAGCTATTCTTGATTGGACTCAGCCCTCGTCAGTTAAGAGTCTTCAGAAGTTCTTGGGTTTCGCTAACTTCTACCGTCGTTTTATCGCTAACTTTTCTAGCATTGTGAAACCTTTGACGGATATGACCAAGAAGGGCTCCGATGTGGTTAATTGGGCTCCTGCTGCCGTGGAGGCTTTCCAGGAGTTGAAACGTCGGTTTACTTCGGCGCCTGTTTTGTGCCAGCCTGATGTCTCGCTTCCCTTTCAGGTTGAGGTGGATGCTTCAGAGATTGGAGCAGGGGCCGTTTTGTCGCAGAGAGGCCCTGGTTTCTCTGTTATGAGACCTTGCGCCTTTTTCTCTAGGAAGTTTTCGCCTGCGGAGCGAAATTATGATGTGGGCAATCGGGAGTTGTTGGCCATGAAATGGGCATTTGAGGAGTGGCGTCATTGGCTCGAGGGTGCTAAGCATTGTGTGGTGGTCTTGACTGATCACAAAAATCTGATGTATCTCGAGTCTGCTAAACGCCTGAATCCTAGACAGGCCCCGCTGGTCATTGTTTTTCTCCCGTTTTGACTTTGTTGTCTCGTATTTACCAGGTTCAAAAAATGTGAAGGCCGATGCTCTTTCCAGGAGCTTTGTGCCTGATGCTCCTGGAGTCGCTGAACCTGTTGGTATTCTTAAGGATGGTATTATCTTGTCAGCTATTTCTCCAGATCTGCGACGTGTGTTGCAGAGATTTCAGGCTGATAGGCCTGATTCTTGTCCACCTGACAGACTGTTTGTGCCTGATAAGTGGACCAGCAGAGTCATTTCCGAGGTTCATTCCTCGGTGTTGGCAGGTCACCCAGGAATTTTTGGCACCAGAGATCTGGTGGCCAGATCCTTTTGGTGGCCTTCCTTGTCTAGGGATGTGCTGTCATTTGTACAGTCCTGTGGGACTTGTGCTCGAGCTAAGCCTTGCTGTTCTCGTGCCAGCGGGTTGCTCTTGCCCTTGCCTGTCCCTAAGAGACCTTGGACACATCTCCATGGATTTCATTTCTGATCTTCCGGTGTCTCAAGGCATGTCTGTTATCTGGGTGATATGTGATCGCTTCTCCAAGATGGTCCATTTGGTTCCTTTGCCTAAGCTGCCTTCCTCTTCCGATCTGGTTCCTGTGTTTTTCCAGAACGTGGTTCGTTTGCACGGCATCCCTGAGAATATTGTGTCAGACAGAGGATCCCAGTTCGTTTCCAGATTCTGGCGATCCTTTTGTAGTAGGATGGGCATTGACTTGTCGTTTTCGTCTGCTTTCCATCCTCAGACTAATGGACAGACGGAGCGAACTAATCAGACTTTGGAGGCTTATTTGAGGTGTTTTGTCTCTGCTGATCAGGACGATTGGGTGACCTTCTTGCCGTTGGCTGAGTTTGCCCTTAATAATCGGGCTAGTTCCGCCACCTTGGTTTCGCCGTTTTTCTGCAACTCTGGTTTCCACCCTCGTTTTTCTTCGGGTCATGTGGAACCTTCTGACTGCCCTGGGGTGGATTCTGTGGTGGATAGGTTGCAGCGGATCTGGAATCTTGTGGTGGACAACTTGAAGTTGTCACAGGAGAGGGCTCAGCGCTTTGCCAACCGCCGCCGCGGTGTGGGTCCCCGACTACGTGTTGGGGATTTGGTGTGGCTTTCTTCCCGCTTTGTTCCTATGAAGGTTTCCTCTCCCAAATTTAAACCTCGTTTTATTGGTCCTTACAAGATATTGGAAATCCTTAATCCTGTATCCTTTCGCCTGGATCTTCCTGTGTCGTTTGCTATCCACAACGTGTTTCATAGGTCCTTGTTGCGGCGGTACGTTGTGCCTGTGGTTCCTTCTGCTGAGCCTCCTGCTCCGGTGTTGGTTGAGGGCGAGTTGGAGTACGTGGTGGAGAAGATCTTGGATTCTCGTCTTTCCAGGCGGAGGCTTCAGTACCTGGTCAAGTGGAAGGGCTATGGTCAGGAAGATAATTCCTGGGTGGTCGCCTCTGATGTTCATGCGGCCGATTTAGTTCGTGCCTTTCACGCCGCTCGTCCTGATCGCCCTGGTGGTCGTGGTGAGGGTTCGGTGACCCCTCACTAAGGGGGGGGGTACTGTTGTGATTTTGCTTTTTGCTCCCTCTAGTGGTCATTAGTGATTTGACTCTGGAGCTTCTGTCTTTTCCTATATCCTCACCTGGGCCGTTAGTTCAGGGGCGTTGCTATATAAGCTCCCTGGACCTTCAGTTCAATGCCTGGCATCGTTGAAATCAGAGCTAATCTGTTGTGCTCTTGTCCTATGATCCTGGTTCCTGTATTTCAAGCTAAGTCTGCTTCCTTGCTTTTTGCTTTTGTTTTGTTTGGTATTTTTGTCCAGCTTGTTCCAATCTGTATCCTGACCTTTGCTGGAAGCTCTAGGGGGCTGGTGTTCTCCCCCCGGACCGTTAGACGGTTCGGGGGTTCTTGAATCTCCAGCGTGGATTTTTATAGGGTTTTTGTTGACCAGATAAGTTATCTTGCTATATTCTGCTATTAGTAAGCTGGCCTCTCTTTGCTGAACCTGGTTCATTTCTGTGTTTGTCATTTCCTCTTACCTCACCGTTATTATTTGTGGGGGGCTTGTATCTTGCTTTGGGGTCCCTTTCTCTGGAGGCAAGAGAGGTCTTTGTTTTCTTCTCCTAGGGGTAGTTAGATTCTCCGGCTGGCGCGAGTCATCTAGCGATCACCGTAGGCATGATCCCCGGCTACTTCTAGTGTTGGCGTTAGGAGTAGCTATTTGGTCAACCCAGTTACCACAGCCCTATGAGCTGGATTTTTGAATCTCGCAGACTTACACGTTCCTCTGAGACCCTGTCCACTGGGGTCATAACAGTCGCGGTGATGCGCCCTCTGGTGGATGTTCTCATGAACTGCAGCCTGGGAACTTTTTCCCACGCTCCAGGTCATATGAGGACATCCACCAGGGGGCGCATCACCGCGACTGAAGGAAATGTAGGTCAATGACCTACATTTCATTCATTCGCCGGGGAATTACAAGCACGAGCACCGCTGCATTTAGCAGGGCTCCTGCCTGTAATATTAGTTAACCCCTTCAGATGGATTACTTCGTGGGACGAGACGGTTCACCAGAAGGTATGTATCTTGTGCGTTTATTATTTTTCCAAGCGAGGGTGTTCCTGACGGATTGAGAGAACAATAAATTATTACAACAACCGCTGTGTTTATTTCATTAAACTACTTTTAAATCATGTGTGTGTTTTTTAACCCTTTCCAACAATTGGATTAATAATGGATAGGTGTCATAATTGACGCCTCTCCATTATTAATCTGGCTTAATGTCACCTTCCAATAGCAAGGTGGCATTAACCCTTCATTACCCCATATCCCACCGCTACAGGGAGTGGGAAGAGAGTGGCCAAGTGCCAGAATAGGCGCATCTTCCAGATGTGCCTTTTCTGGGGTGGCTGGGGGCAGATGTTTTTAGCCACGGGGGGGCCAATAACCATGGACCCTCTCCTGGCTATTAATATCTGCCCTCAGTCACTGGCTTTACCATTCTGGCGGAGAAAATTGCGCGGGAGCCCACGCCAATTTTTTCCGCCATTTAACCCTTTATTTCAGCAGCTACAGCGCTGAAATTTTGCACATACACACTACTAACATTAGTAGTGTGGAATATGCAAAAAAAAAGGGGATATGAGATGGTTTACTGTATGTAACCCATGTCTCATATCCTGTCGGGTTTGTGCAGGAGAAATGAAAAGCCGGCAATTGAATTACCGGCTGTTCACAGATATCGCGCTGAATGAAATCTAAATACAGAATATATATATATGTGTCTCAATGACATACACTCACCGGCCACTTTATTAGGTACACCATGCTAGTAACGGGTTGGACCCCCTTTTGCCTTCAGAACTGCCTCAATTCTTCGTGGCATAGATTCAACAAGGTGCTGGAAGCATTCCTCAGAGATTTTGGTCCATATTGACATGATGGCATCACACAGTTGCCGCAGATTTGTCAGCTGCACATCCCAAAGATGCTCCATACAAGGCAGGATGGATCCATGCTTTCATGTTGTTTACGCCAAATTCTGACCCTACCATCCGAATGTCGCAGCAGAAATCGAGACTCATCAGACCAAGCAACGTTTTTCCAATCTTCTACTGTCCAATTTCGATGAGCTTGTACAAATTGTAGCCTCAGTTTCCTGTTCTTAGCTGAAAGGAGTGGTACCCGGTGTGGTCTTCTGCTGCTGTAGCCCATCTGCCTCAAAGTTCGACGCACTGTGCATTCAGAGATGCTCTTAGGCCTACCTTGGTTGTAACGGGTGGCGATTTGAGTCACTGTTGCCTTTCTATCAGCTCGAACCAGTCTGCCCATTCTCCTCTGACCTCTGGCATCAACAAGGCATTTCCACCCACAGAACTGCCGCTCACTGGATTTTTTTTCTTTTTCGGACCATTCTCTGTAAACCCTAGAGATGGTTGTGCGTGAAAATCCCAGTAGATCAGCAGTTTCTGAAATACTCAGACCAGCCCTTCTGGCACCAACAACCATGCCACGTTCAAAGGCACTCAAATCACCTTTCTTCCCCATACTGATGCTCGGTTTGAACTGCAGGAGATTGTCTTGACCATGTCTACATGCCTAAATGCACTGAGTTGCCGCCATGTGATTGGCTGATTAGAAATTAAGTGTTAACAAGAAGTTGGACAGGTGTACCTAATAAAGTGGCCGGTGAGTGTATATAATAATAATAATAATAATAATCTTTATTCTTATATAGCGCTAACATATTCCGCAGCGCTTTACATTTTGCACACATTATCGTCGCTGTGCCCGATGGGGCTCACAATCTAAATTCCCTATCAGTATGTCTTTGGAATGTGGGAGAAAACCGGAGTACCCGGAGGAAACCCACGCAAACACGGAGAGAACATACAAACTCTTTGCAGATGTTGTCCTGGGTGGGATTAGAACCCAGGACTCCAGCGCTGCAAGGCTGCTGTGCTAACCACTGCGCCACCGTGCTGTATATATGTTTTCCCGAACATTTGAGCACATAAATCCATTAGATGTCGGTTTTGCAAGCCTGCGCGAAAATCTCGCAGTACGGATGCCATACGGATTACATACGGAGGATGCCATGCGCAAAATACGCTGACACACCCTGACTACGGATCAATATTTTGGGAACATTTCTCCGTATTACGGCCGTAGTACGGACGTATAATACGTGGCGTATTGTCTTATGCCAAGTGTGAGGCCGGCCTTAGAGGGAGAGTCTCCCTTTATTCAACTGCGCAACCTTTGGTCCTGGGTGGCCAACACCATCAGCTACAGGCGGCCTGTTCAGGCACACGTCTCTCACAACACCGACACCTAGCCAGGACATACTCTTCATATAGCGCGCCAGGGCCTAACAGGAGAACACGAGTGCCTTGCCCAAGGCTACCACCAGCGTCGCGCTACACTTGGTGTAGTCAGCAGGATCACATCTTGCGTCTGTGAGGACTCTGCAGTGCAAAGAAGACTCGAGTGACGGGCAAGATGCTGACCATTGAATGGTCTAAAATGGAGCCAAAGACTGCAAGACGGTGGTGAGTGGAGCAATGGTGGGTGAGCCAGAGGCAAAAAGGCATAAAGCGGAGTCCAACCCCTCATCTGACGCACCTACCGAGGGGAATACAACTACTGAAAGCGCCTGCCCACACCGGATAATGGCTATTGTCGCAGAGTGAGGTGGAAAGAAAAGATCCTCCCAATAAGGTATGTGCAGCGCCCCAGAGTTCTGGTCGTTGCAGTACTGTGGCTTCGCCGCTAAGGGGAGCCATGGTACGTTCGATGGCACCGAAGGAGTTCCTCCAATCAGGTATCACAGACACCAATATGTTTCACAGCTGGGCCTCCGGGGGGAGCTAAGGGTGCTATTCATTAGGCCACTCCCCACCATAGTGGGTAAACTGGGGGTCAGGCAGAAAGTTAGAGAGAACGCTGACGGGATTGAACGGAGCAACACCCTGTGGCAGGGGGTGTTGTGAAGGGAGAGACTGTAGGGTCTCTGCCAGGGGTGGGATCCTGGCAGAGGCTTGGCATTGAAAGAACGTAACGGGTCCGCGCAGGCTCCTGGAAGCGGCGGGACTCAAGGAAAGGACTAGAAGCGAGACAGATTGTGCTGAGTGAGAAACGAGATCAAGCAGAAGGAAAATACCAGCAGGGGTTGTGCTGAAAGAGGCAGCACCTTGCTGAGGCGCAATACCGGTGGCCGGAACGCCGAGGGAGTGGATTAGAATACAGCTTCAAGCCATACTCCAAACAGCGGCAGGACAGTCGGTCTCAGGCGGGCTGTCTACCACATATCACCTATGAAGTCTTGGGGGGCAATTGCGGGAGAGGGGCGTCTCTAGGGTCCCGGAAGAACTCCAGGCCTACCTGACAAACGGGTGCCATTCCAACCTGAATACAGGGAAGGGGTGGATTACAGAGGAACATCAAATCGAGTTGTGAGGGAACTTAAGAAACAGACACAACCGTTGTGGGGTTACTTTCCGTAAGCACAGCAGGGAAGGACTACAACACATAGCGCTAGAAGGAAGGCACAGATTTCCACCTGAGAGGAGAACTCTGGAGGTGCCATTGGACCGGCCGGACTTGCGCAGCCTGGTGAACCGTATTCTGGACTGAGGACTCAGAGATCTCCAGTAAAGAGGTAAAGAGACTGCAAACTGGTGTCCTCGTTATTTACCGCGACTTACACCCCACAACCGCACCGTTACATCGCTACCATTACTACCACCTATTTCACCGGACGTCCCCCACTGACGGACAGGGCCACGGACCGGGTCTAGCCACCGTGACAACCCCAGGACTGAGACCTAGAGACCCGGCTCCGGGTACCCCTCGGCCCTGCGGCGGTGTGGGGGCGCTCCAACTTGGCGTCACGAACAGGATCTACTTAAGCCTGAAGAATCAGGTCATGTGTGCCTAGAGACTGTGATTTACTGTGCTTGGACTGTACTTTATTGCAAGACTGTGTGCTGTGCCATTTGCCGCCAAAATTCGCCGCCATTGCAGCGCTGAGGAAAGCGCAGGAAGAGAAGAGGGGCGTGGAGTGGGCGTAGACGAGCTGGAGAGCGCGAACAGTAATGGCCGCCCAGTCTAAGTATTTCTGTGTCCTGAGGACGTGCCCGTCAACAGCTGAGGTACGCCTCCTGATCTTGGTCGGAGGGTGGAGACCATGGGGACGGGGCCGCCCACGGAAGAGACCGCGGGAAGAAGACGCGGGAGAGGAGAAAAAGATGGCGGCACCCGAAGCACCACGCGGAGCTGAGTCGGCTCAGTCTGAGGCCGCGGCGTCCGAGATAGGCTCCGAGGCACCGCTGCTGGGAGGTCTGACCCTTACCGAGTCCCCGATGGGCCGACCTCCGACGCCGTTATCGGAGGAACGTGTGGCTGCGGCCGAGGCCCGCCAGCTGACCCGCCGACTGAGGGCCGATGCCCGCGTGCTCACCCGGGTGGGCCAACCCACCGAGATTAAGCTGTCTCCCATTGCTCCTTACCCGGACCCGGCTGAAGGCGCCCTACCTGCACCGGGTCTGAAGATCATGCCGGATGCGGAGCACTTACGGCGCCTTATGGCAGAGTGGCGGAGCCGGCCCCAGCCTGCAGAACAAGTGGACTTGGTTAGTGTCCCCGAGATTTCGCCCTCACACTGGGGTGTTGTGGTGGCCTTCCATCCCCAGCAAGGGAGAGGGGTCATACAGGAGATCGGGGAGCCGATCCAGGTCCGGGTGGACCGAGAAGAGGTGGAACCTTCTGGCAGGCGGTCTGATTGCAATCTGGAGCCGGGGGACGCCGTCACCTATACGAGGTGGAGAAAGAACACCAGTGAGACGGGCTGGTTTGCCCGGGGGGTCCAACGATGTGTCGCCCTCCAGGCTGCTGCTGGGACACCAGAAGAGGATAGTCCTGGAGGAAAGGCAGCGGGACCTGACCCCGCGGAACCAGGGGAAGTTCGACCTCACCGCGCCCCGGAGAGGCGGGTACGCCTACCGACGAGAAGGACCTCCCGGAGAGGGATTCTATCCTTACTGGGACCAGAACGGCGTCCTGGCTCACCGGGCCGATCTGTGAGTCTGGTGAAGCCAGAAAGAAGGTCACCTCCCGCAGAACCTCAGTAAGACATAGCTTCCAATGTTATGAAAATGTACATAGTTGCTACTTTATGGTTTTAACTGTTCCTGTTGCTGCTAAACCCGCCCAGGGTTAATGGATCCCTCTGTTAACCCGGGATCCTCTTTGTTTGTTTTCCTTTTCTGAAGATGTTGCACAAAAGTTATACAAACTGCAGAAATCATGGACTGTGCATGATTCGAACTTCCCTTGTAAATAGTTTGCACCTTCTTAAAGGTGCACCCTACTGGTTTTAGCCAAAGACACTTTGCGAAGATGTTTGCCCTATTTGTTTGAGCCAAAGACACTTTGTGAAGATACCTTTCCTACCGGTTCTAGTTAAAGACACTTTGCGAAGATACCATGCCGGAACCTTTGCATGGGCCGGTAGGCTGAGAAGACGAGCTACCTTAGAAAGACTTGGTCTCCTCTTAAAGGGGATGTGAGAAACTGAACTTGAGAGAGATACTGTTGCAGAACAGTAATGCCATAATGATGCCTTGAAAAGAAATGTAACTGTTTTACATGCTAAGTTATATGTGTTGAATTTGTTGAAATGTCTAAATAATGTTTTGCAGAAAGAAAAGATGCAGAGAGCCCGTAGGGGTAGAGATAGAGGTCTGCATAGTTGAAAGTAAGCAAAGTAATAATGAAGGTGAGGATAGAAGGTAAACCCCGCGTCCCCATTGAAAGTTACTTTGTTACTAAGGACAGAGAGTGAACCCGTAGGGGTTAGAGAGTGAGTCCTTAAAGGAGCCGAGTAGAGCTGGCTCAGAGTTCTTTAAACGAAAGGAATGTTATGTCTATACCATGTATAGTAGAGAAAGGCAGTAGGCCCTGGATGAACAGGGCGGTCCTGTAAAAGAAAGGAGAGGCAGTAGGTCTGGTGCCATAGGGACAGGCGGTCCTGCAGGTTCAAAGTAGGAGAATGTGAAGTTACCTTACCCTGTAATGTGATTATAGGAAGGCCTTTGGTAAACTAAGAGTGTATGTTTCTTAAAGGCAATGTTAATTTATTGTTCCAGAATTTGCACTAAGTAGAATACCCGGTTGGGTAACAGGAGTTATGCATAGCCTGTAATTTATAATGTTGACCATGTTTGTAACGTTAAAAGTGTCCTCACCTCCCATAAAGGGAAGCCTGTTCAAGTATACTTATTGTTTTGCACTCAACAAAATTGTATGTCTGTTTACTAATCTGTATTGTTGTTTTTCTTCCCAGTCCCGGAGTACTGTGTTTAACCAGGGGGGAGTGCAGCGCCCCAGAGTTCTGGTCGTTGCAGTACTGTGGCTTCGCCGCTAAGGGGAGCCATGGTACGTTCGATGGCACCGAAGGAGTTCCTCCAATCAGGTATCACAGACACCAATATGTTTCACAGCTGGGCCTCCGGGGGGAGCTAAGGGTGCTATTCATTAGGCCACTCCCCACCATAGTGGGTAAACTGGGGGTCAGGCAGAAAGTTAGAGAGAACGCTGACGGGATTGAACGGAGCAACACCCTGTGGCAGGGGGTGTTGTGAAGGGAGAGACTGTAGGGTCTCTGCCAGGGGTGGGATCCTGGCAGAGGCTTGGCATTGAAAGAACGTAACGGGTCCGCGCAGGCTCCTGGAAGCGGCGGGACTCAAGGAAAGGACTAGAAGCGAGACAGATTGTGCTGAGTGAGAAACGAGATCAAGCAGAAGGAGAATACCAGCAGGGGTTGTGCTGAAAGAGGCAGCACCTTGCTGAGGCGCAATACCGGTGGCCGGAACGCCGAGGGAGTGGATTAGAATACAGCTTCAAGCCATACTCCAAACAGCGGCAGGACAGTCGGTCTCAGGCGGGCTGTCTACCACATATCACCTATGAAGTCTTGGGGGGCAATTGCGGGAGAGGGGCGTCTCTAGGGTCCCGGAAGAACTCCAGGCCTACCTGACAAACGGGTGCCATTCCAACCTGAATACAGGGAAGGGGTGGATTACAGAGGAACATCAAATCGAGTTGTGAGGGAACTTAAGAAACAGACACAACCGTTGTGGGGTTACTTTCCGTAAGCACAGCAGGGAAGGACTACAACACATAGCGCTAGAAGGAAGGCACAGATTTCCACCTGAGAGGAGAACTCTGGAGGTGCCATTGGACCGGCCGGACTTGCGCAGCCTGGTGAACCGTATTCTGGACTGAGGACTCAGAGATCTCCAGTAAAGAGGTAAAGAGACTGCAAACTGGTGTCCTCGTTATTTACCGCGACTTACACCCCACAACCGCACCGTTACATCGCTACCATTACTACCACCTATTTCACCGGACGTCCCCCACTGACGGACAGGGCCACGGACCGGGTCTAGCCACCGTGACAACCCCAGGACTGAGACCTAGAGACCCGGCTCCGGGTACCCCTCGGCCCTGCGGCGGTGTGGGGGCGCTCCATATGCCCTGAGGAAACGGGCAGGGATCTTTGAGAAACGGGATGGTGAGTCAGGGGGGACTCCACCCAGTGAAAGGCGGGCCCATGACAGGTCTTAGGAAGCGGAAGAGACAACGACAACGAGCAGAAATGGTGGAATCAAGCGAGGCCTTTGAGGGTGCATCCAGAGAAATGGAGCAGAAGGAGCGGGAGCTTGTGGCACGAAACGAGACGATTCCGCTGGGCAGCTAAGGCCCGAGGATGCGGTCTTCACCTCTGGGTTCCTGAGGATTGAGGAAGGGAGTGCCAGGATTTGTCATCTCGTGAGCTACCTGAGGGGCCTGGGCTGGACAGAAAAGAGGAGACGGGCTAGAACCAGTGTCGGGGACATGTTGGTGGGCCCACTAGCATTCATGTAGCCATAAGACACGTCTGTGTGGTGACTTTTTTTTTCTCATAGATCTATAGCGTTTCATAAGTCCATACACACATCTGTTTTAGAAACTGTTACCTGTGTCCGATCTGTGAGAGCAAAGCTTGGTTCAGACAGCTGCAAAACTTGGTCCAGCCATATATGCAAATTGCGGATGGAACTGGGGCAGTGGGCAGCTTCATTTGCTTCACAGGCAGGGTCATAACGATCGCAGTCGCAGAGGGTGAAGCCGCGACTGGTTCCATGCAATGCCAGCTCCTATTTCAGCTGAATGTGCCTCCAAGGACCCACATTCAGCTAAAATGTGTTGTGGCGCAGAGACCCACCAGTTCCTGCACTGCAATTCACGCCACTGGCATCAGAGACCAGCAGCTACGGTCAGTGTGCCCGTCACTGGCAGGTCATGGCAGTGACTTCATGCGTCACCCATAGGTGGTACATTGAAGTCAACTGACGGCTTCTGCAACAGCTGTAAAAGAGAGTGTCGTACGTCAAGAGAGTGGAAGAGGGTAAGGAGAATATATATATTTTTTCTAACAGAGGTAAAGCGGAGGACATTATATCAGGAAACGACCCAACGTGGGGGACAGTATATCAAGAAGGGGTCCAGGATGGGGGACATTTTCCCAGGAAGGGGTTCAAGATAGGCGATATTGTAACAAGGGTCCAGGTTGGGGGATGTTATACCAAGGAGGAGCTCAGAATGGAGAACATACCAAGAAGGGGTCCAGGATGAGGGCTATTATGCCAAGGAGGGGCTCAGGATGGGGGATATTATTACAGGAGGGAGCAGAGAATGGAGGGCATTATACCAGGAAGGGTGATAATGAAGCGCCCCCACAGTCGCAGGGCCGAGGGGTACCCGGTACCGGGCCTCTCTGTCTCAGTTCTGGGATTGTCACGGTGGCTAGACCCGGTCCGTGACCCTGCTAAGAGGCGTCCAATGAAAGTTGAGAGTGATGATGTGTGGTGCAGGGTGCGATGAATAACGAGGACACAGGGTTGCAGTCTCTTTACCTCTTTACTGAAGGTTTCAGGATCCTCAATCCAGAGCACTGTTAACAGGGCTGGCTGAGACCGGCCGGTCCAAAGGCACATCCGGAGTTCCCTTAGCAGATGGGAATCAGTGTCTACCTTCTAGCGCCTGTGTGTTGTAGTTCTTCCCTGCTGAGCACCCCGGGATAGTCCTCACAACTGTTGTGTCTGTCTCTGATGTTCGTCCTCTCCGTCCCCCAGATGATATGGTTAGGACGCACCCGTATGACGGGGTAGGCCTGGAGTTCTTCCGGGACCCTAGAGTCGCCCCTCTCCCACAGCTGCCTCCGTTGTCTGCTTAGGTGTTTAAGTGAGACAGCCAACCTATAATTGGCTGTCCTGCCGTGGTTTGAAGTAATGCTTAAAGTCTCTTACTTTCTCGGCGTTCCGGCCACCGACTTTGCGCCTCAGAAGGATGTTGCCTCGATCTTACAGCACGACTCCTTCTGGTCCTATCACCTCTGCGCTGTATTCCCGTTTCTCACTCCTTCACAATACCCCTCGCTTCTTGTCCTTTCCTAGGAGACTGCCGCTGTAAGCACAGGCACGGCTCCGTAACGTTCTTTCCTGTTCACTAGGGCTCTGCCAGGATTCCACCTCTGACAGGTCCTTCCTCGAGCTCTTCCCAGCTCCTTTCTCCCTGACTTCCTGTCCAACCCCCAGTTTTACCCAAGTGTGAGGAGTGGTCTAATAGATAGAACCACCCCCCCTGGTGGCCGGAGTGTGAGGTGTAGTGTGTGTCTGCGATACCTGGTCAGGTGAACTCCTTTAGTGCCATCAGACGTACCATCACTCCCCTTAGTGGCAGAGCAACAGTACTGCAACGACCAGGACTCTGGGGCGCTGCACTCCCCCCCGGTTAAATCCAGTACTCCCGGAATGGGAAAAGAAAAACAACATTACATGTTAGTAGAAAACACACAGAACTTTGAAACACTATAAACAAGTAAATGCTATGAACCAGTAACTATATAACAATGCTTCCCTTTATGGGAGGTGAGGACACTTGAACGTTACGCAAATTTTTGGGTCATGCACAGTTTATGACTCCCAGTCCAGTGGTTGAAACAGCGGGGACCCCGGGTAAACAAAGGGGTCCCCTTTTGAAAGTTTTGGAGCAATTCACCGTCCATTACTCCATTATCCATTTTTAAACCTGTAACAAAAGATATGTACACAAACATTTTCAACCAAATAGCAGCCCTCATTAATATCTCCAAGTTTTGTAGCGAAGTGGAGTTTGATTCTTGGTGCTGCGTGTCGATCTCCGCAGTGCAGGGGTTGCTATTGGTCTAACAGGGCCCGCTATGCTTGCTACCGCTGGTGTAGTGCACTGTCTTCTAGCTACGCTTCTAGTGAGTCTGGGTAGCACTGGCATGCTGCAGCTCTCAGAGCTGCTGCTACCAACAGTGGGTACGGCAGGTTCGCTGATAGCAGAGGGAGGACTTGCCGGCTCAACGGTTGGCATGGCATCATCAGGCGGGATCTGCTGAGATTGCGGGCCTGGATGATCTGGCACCACAGTTAGTTCTGGTGGGTTCGGTTGACGGAACGTTAGGACGGGCACCACGATGGCCTGATTTATCTGAGTCCAAGACTGGGGAAAATCACCAAGAACAGTGTGTATCATTTTCTCCTCTTCTACAGGTGGGGAGGTTCCTGGATCTGTTTCCCTCTCTCTCAACTTATCGGGGCATACTTTAAGGTGATCTCTGGATATTGCCGTTGAGGTTTCCCCTCCATCTTTGCTGATGAGACAGACCTTCGTGTTGTCGAAATCGGATGGCAGGATGGTATACGGTTCCGCTTCCCATTGGTCGTCGAGTTTGTGTAGCCTCCTCTTTCGTTTGAGTACTTGCTCACCGGGTGACAAGGGAATCGCAGGAGCGTGCTGGTTGTAGTCTCTTTCTTGTTTTTGTCTAGCCTGGGCGAGACTTCTTTCCACGCACTCCTGTACTTTGCGGTACCTTCGCTGCCTTTCTGCATCCCAATCTGCATCCGGTGAGGTATCTTCGGAGATTAGGACCCCCATGTCCAGATCAACGGGTAACTTGCTAGATCTTCCTCGCATCAGGTACGCTGGAGTGCAGTTGGTGGAATTTACTGGGATGTGATTGTATATGTCCACCAAGTCAGGCAACTTTGTTGGCCACAGGTTCCATTCCCCTACGGGCAAGGTCTTCAGTAAGTCGATCACCACTTGGTTCATCTTTTCACACATCCCGTTGGTTTGGGGATGGTACGGTGTGGTTCTGATCTTCTTACACCCGTACAGATGGCAGAACTCTTGGAACACCTCTGCTTCGAATGCTGGTCCCTGATCGGTCAGTACCTTCTCCGGGTACCCATGGGGCCTACAAAAGTACTGCTGGAAGGCCTTGGCGGCCGTCCTGGCTGTTAGATCCTTGACAGGTACAACCACCAAAAATCTGGAGTAGTGATCTACGATGGTAAGAGCGTAGATATAGCCTGACCGGCTAGGTGTCAGCTTCACATGATCCAGCGCGACCAGTTTGAGCGGCCGTTTGGTGATGATGGGCTGCAAGGGAGCCCGTTGGCTGTCACGGACCTTCCTGCGTAGGCTACATGGACCGCACTCCCGACACCACTTCTCAATGGCTCTCTTCATGCCAATCCAATAGAACCTCCCTCGGAGTAGCCTCTCCAGCTTCCTCCATCCAAAGTTTCCGGCTCCATCGTGGTAGGCTCCCAGAACCATGGGCGCATCTCGCCTTGGCACCACTATCTGCCATACCAATTCATGAGTACGTGGGTCGATGCTCCTCCGGCATAGCTTACCATCGTGAATAAACAGTTTGCTTCTCCCCTTCCACAGCTGTCGTGTCTCCTGTGGATCATCTGGGACGGGATGCAACCCTGCCTGCGTCAAGAGCTCTTTCACCCGACGGACCACGGGGTCACCATCCTGGGTCTCCGCCCATCCGTGATGGGGCAGGGGATTTAGCGTGGCATCCTGTTGGTTCTTGTGCCTGTTCTTCACATGATGGGAGTACTGAGCGGCTTTGGGGCGATGGAACGTGGGCAGCTCTACCTCTTCAAGTGCCTCCAGGTCCTCCCCCGTTTCTGGCAAATTGGGCATCCGGGACAAGGCATCGGCATTCGCATTCTTGCGTCCTGCCCGGTACTTGATGGTGAAGTCGTAGTTGGACAGCCGGGCCATCCACCGCTGTTCCAAGGCCCCGAGTTTGGCTGTATCCAAGTGCGTCAGCGGATTGTTATCCGTGAAGACGGTGAATTTCGCCGAAGCCAGGTAGTGTTTGAACCTCTCTGTCACTGCCCAGGCGATGGCAAGGAATTCCAGCTTAAAGGAACTGTAGTTGTCAGGGTTCCTTTCCGTGGGACGAAGCTTCCTGCTGGCGTAAGTGATTACCCTCTCCTTGCCTTTCTGGACCTGGGACAGCACGGCCCCCAATCCTACATTGCTGGCATCCGTATACAGCACAAACGGTTGGTCGTATTTATGGTAGGCCAGTACCTCTTCTCCCGTCAGTGCCGACTTCAAGCAAGTAAAGGATCCTTCCAGCCCCTCGTTCCAATCAAATGGGGCGTTCTTCCCCTTGGTCTTCTTTGATTGGCCCACCAACAGGTCTTGCAAGGGTGCGGCCTTCTTGGTGAAGTCCTTAATGAACCTCCGGTAATAGCCTACCAGCCCGAGGAACTGCCGGACTTCGTGGAGGTTGCTGGGCTTCGGCCAGTCCTGAATCACCGTGACCTTGTCGGGGTCTGGGGCCACTCCTTCAGCACTCACCACATGGCCCAGGTACTGCACTTTGGGTTTCAGCAGATGGCATTTGGACGGTTTCACCTTTAAGCCAAAGTTGGACAGGGCTTCAAACACCTCAGCCAGGTGCTTCAGATGGTCTTCGTAGGTCTTAGAGAAGACAATGACATCATCCAAATACAGCAGTACGGTTTCAAAGTTCTTGTGCCCCAGACAGCACTCCATCATCCTCTGGAACGTCCCCGGGGCATTGCACAATCCGAAGGGCATGTAGTTGAATTCGCAGAGACCCATCGGTGTCGTGAAGGCCGTCTTCTCTTTGTCTGCCTCCGCCACGGGAACCTGCCAGTACCCACTGGTGAGATCTAAGGTAGAGAAGTAGTTAGCAGATTTTAAGGCAGCCAGAGACTCCTCTATCCTGGGCAGTGGGTATGCATCCTTATGTGTGATGCGATTCAACTGCCTGTAATCAACACACATCCTCATTGTGCCATCTTTCTTTTTAACAAGGACTAATGGAGCTGCCCAGGGGCTACAACTGTCTCTCACCACCCCAGCCTCCTTCATTTCTCGCAACATGTCCTTGGCACACTGGTAATGAGCTGGGGGTACAGGGCGGTATCTCTCTTTTATGGGCCGATGATCTCCTGTGGGGATATGATGTTAGATCCCTTTCACCTGTCCAAAATCTAAGGGGTGTTTGCTAAATACCCGCTCGTACTCGTGAACCACCCTGTAGGCCCCCTGTTTCTGGTGGGATGGGGTAGAGTCAGTGCCCACATGCAATTCCCGACACCAATCTTTCGAATGCCCTGCAGAACCGTTGTCCTCCGCCAGGTTAGACGGGACCAAGTGTCCAGGTGTCTGTATCACACTATTATTGACAGCGAACAGTTTGGCGAGCGTGGCATACTTGGTGAGATGGACCTCTTCCTCCCCACAATTAAGGACACGTACTGGCACCCCCCCCCTAGCTGTTAGGAGAGTAGGCCTATTGTCTGAATATACGGGTTCTACCAGGGCCTGGTAGTCCTTACCCCTGAGGCCTATGGCTGCCCGACACCATATTAACATCTCACTCCTGGGGGGTATCGTGATAGGGTTTGAATCACTCACAGTGACACGACCAATTTCACCACCAGTCAGCTCTACCTGCTGTCTCTGCATCAGAGCTCTGATTTCTTTTTGCAGGGCGCGTTGTTCACTGTAGCCAGCGGTTTCTGCTACCTGTTGTAACAAGACAATAACTTCTGCAATTTTCTATAACATTGGTACCGATAGTCATCATGGGATTACATTCACGGCGGTCAATATCAACAATTACAATCCCTTGGGCCTTCAATTCCACCCGCCCCACCTTGATAGTGACCTCTTTATACCTCACTTGTGGCAATGGCTGACCATTACTGGCTATTATGGTGAAATCTTCATCGGGGCCACGAGTAATATCGGTGTCCTCCCAATACCGTTTATAAAGCACGTAAGGCATAGTCGTCACCTGAGAACCGGTGTCCAGCAGAGCGTTCATGGGGATACCGTCGATCACAACAGGAAGAACTGGTCGCCCTCCAACATATTTGGCTCTCCAATGCTGCGGGCCTCATCCTCCTACTCCTGGGGGTTGGCCCTTTGCCCCAGGGGTTGCTCATTTAAAGGACAGTACCTTGCAAGGTGGCCCACCTGGTGACAGCGGTGGCAGATAGGTCGTCCGTCCCGATGGAAGCGATCATCGTCCCGGCCTCTGGTCGGCGGAGTCCTCCTCTGTCGCATCCAGGGGACATCCTCTGGTCTGGAGGCCAGCTGGACCTTCTCCTTGGGGGCCTCCTGTAGGGACTGCACAGTCCGGGCTAGGGCAGCAACGCTCTTGGTCAGCTCCTGCATCTGGAGGCGGAGTCCTGCGGGGGAATCGTCCTCTAAGCTCTGGGCATCGGCCTCAGCGACGACTGGAGCATCTGGCGCCACCTCCTGGTGGTACGTGAGGGCTTGACGCCTGGGGGGTACCGCACGGCTGGACTGTCGCTCCTGCAGCGCCTGGATGGCTTTATCCTTGAATTGCGCAAAAGTCAGGTCTGGATTTTGCATGGCCAGGAAGTGCAATTGGCCCCTTTGATGACTGCACAGGAGCCCCTCAATGAACCGCTCTTTCAGGAGTTTATCCTCATCTTGCATGTGGAGCGCCCCCACACCGCCGCAGGGCCGAGGGGTACCCGGAGCCGGGCCTCTAGGTCTCAGTCCTGGGGTTGTCACGGTGGCTAGACCCGGTCCGTGGCCCTGTCTGTCAGTGGGGGACGTCCGGTGCAATAAGTGGTGTTGTAACGGTGCAGTTGTGGGGTGCAGGTCGCGGTAAATAACGAGGACACCAGGTTGCAGTCTCTTTACCTCTTTACTGGAGATCTCTGAGATCTCAGTCCAGAATACGGTTCACCAGGCTGCGCAAGTCCGGCCGGTCCAATGGCACTTCCAGAGTTCTCTTCACAGGTGGAAATCGGTGCCTTCCTTCTTAGCGCTATGTGTTGTAGTCCTCCCCTGCTGTGCTTACGGAAAGTACCCCACAACTGTTGTGTCTGTTTCTTAAGTTCCCTCACAACTCGATTAAATGATGTTCTTCTAATCTTCCGTCCCTTCCTGATGTTACAGTTGGAACGGCACCCGTTTGTCGGATAGGCCTGGAGTTCTTCCGGGACCCTAGAGACGCCCCTCTCCCGCAATTGCCTCCCAAGACTTCATAGGTGATATGTGTTAGACAGCCCGCCTTAAACTGACTGTCCTGACGCTGTTTAGAATATTGCTTGAAGCTGAATGTTATAATACTCCCTCGGCGTTCCGGCCACCGGTAATGCGCCTCAGTAGGGTGTTGCTCCGGTCTTACAGCACGACCCCTACTGGAATTCTCCTATTGCTTGATCTCGTTTCTCACTCAGCACAATCTATCTCGCTTCTAGTCCTTTCTTAGGGCACCGCCGCTATTCTGAGCAGGCACGGTCCCGTTACGTTCTTTCCAATGCCAAGCCTCTGCCAGGATCCCACCCCTGGCAGAGACCCTACTGTCTCTTCCTCCACAACACCCTCTGCCACTGAGTGTTGCTTCGTCCAATCCAGTCAGCTTTCTGATCTAACTTCCTGCCTGACCCCCAGTTTACCCACTATGGTGGGGAGTGGCCTAATGAATAGAACCCTTAGCTCCCCCCGGAGGCCCTGCGGTGAAATGTATTGGTGTCTGTGATACCTGATCAGATGAACTCCTTCAGTGTCATCGGACGCACCATGGCTCCCCATAGTGGCGGAGCCACCGTACTGCAACGACCAGGACTCTGGGGCGCTGCACTCCCCCCTGGTTAAACACAGTACTCCGGGACTGGGAAGAAAACAACAATACAGGTTAGCAAAAAGACATACAATTTTGTTGAGTGCAAAACAATAAGTATACTTGAACAGGCTTCCCTTTATGGGAGGTGAGGACACTTTAATGTTACAAACATAATTAAATATCATAGCAACAGGCTACAATTAACTCTCATTACCCAACCGGGTATTCTACTAAGTGCAATTAAATGAACAATAATTTAACATTGCCTTCAAGGAACATACACTCCTAGCTCGCTAAAGGCCTTCCCATAATCACATTACAGGGCAAGTTAACTTTTCATTCTCCTACTTTGAACCTGCAGGACCGCCTGTCCCTATGGCACCAGACCTACTGCCTCTCCTTTCTTTTACAGGACCGCCCCGTTCAGCCAGGGCCTACTGCCTTTCTTTACTATACATGGTATAGACATAACATTCCTTTCAATTAGAGAACATGGAGCCGGCTCTACTTGGCTCCTATTAGGACTCACTCACTAACCCCTACGGGTTCACTTTCTGTCCTTAGTAACACATTATTAACTTTCTATGGGGACTCAGGGTTTACCTTCTATCCTCACCTTCATTATTACTTTCTTACTTTCACTTAAGCAGAACTCTAAATCTGCCCCTACGGGCTTTCTGCATCTTTCTTTTTCAAAGAACATTATCTAGGTTTCACATTTTAAACAAATTGAACACACATAACTTTCCTATATGCAAAACAGTTACATTTCTTCCAGAGCATCATCATCAGTATTTCTTTACATTTAACCAGTTAAAACACATACAACTTTTCTCATTCCAACATTACCATGGCATTATTGTTCTTAAAACAGTATCTCTCGTAAGTACGCTGTTGGACATCCCCTTTAAAAGAGGATCAAGTCTTTCTGAGGTAGCTCGTCTTCTCAGCCTACCAGTCTTTGTTCAGCAAAGGTTCCAGAACGGTATCTTCGCAAAGAGTCTTTAAATAAAACCAGTAGGAAGCGCCTTTAATAAGGTGCAAACTATTTACAAGAAAGTTTGGATCATGCACTGTTCATGATTTCTCAGTTTGTAAAACTCGTGCAAAACTGTAGAAAAACAAACAATAAGGATCCCGGGTCAACTAAGGGATCCATAAATTGTTAACCCTGGACGGGTTTAGCAACAAACAGTTCACAAACAGTTAACGGGAAAACTATTTACATTTTCAGGTTTCCGAGGTTTATCCTTATTCAGGCGGCCTTGACCCCTGGGCCCCGTCCACGGTGGCACGGATTCCAGCGGCAAGCCCCGCAGGGGCCACCAGGTCACTCGGTGTCTGGATTTGAAGATTAACCCGGCGGGCAAGCTCGGGAGCTACTACAAAGCGCACAGTGGAGACAGTAACAAGATCCGGCAACTCTGGACCAACCGTAGTTGGGGCCACAGGTGAGACTCTCTCAGACTCACATCGCTGTACCCTCTGGGCACGCCATCCTTGCGCATTCTGGTGACGGGTGTACGTCACCTGATCTCCCTCCCGTAGTGGCTCGCCTTCTCGATCACAGCAGGGAGTTTCCACGTCGTAACCAGCAACGAAGATGCCAGTAGGTAGACCCGACTCCCAAATGGAGCCCCATCCTTTCTTGGGGTGGAAGGCCGACACAATTCCTCGTCTTACCACATCCATTCCACCATATATCAACTTCTTGCTTTGCAATTCCCGTTTTTCAACTTCGTTGCGCTGCCCCCAGTGCTGGAGCACGCATTGTTTGTACTGGTCCCAGGTAAGTATCGCAATAGTGAGACCATCCACTGGAACCCCGTCCTGCTCGACCCAGGGGGTATCCCACCGAAACATCACTCCACCGGGGTCCATTTCTATGGGCTCTCCCCACTTAGTTGGTAATGGCGGTAACAACTTCCCGATCGCACTGGGGCCGAGGACCACCCGCTCAATAGTGAACGAATGATTACTGCTGCGGGGAAGATCGGTCGCGGGAGCGGGACCGAGCGTGGGGGCAGGGATATCTGTCGTACCTGGGCCTGATGTGGTTCCACTGGTGCCGAATCGGTCCGCTGACAAGAACGCTGGAGTCGGCTGCTGCTCGGTCCGCGGCTCTTCCAATGCGGACCCCGAACGCTGCTCCACTCGCTGGGGTTCCTCCTCCGCTGACTCCGAGGCCAGGATTGGGTGACTCGGCTCCGCTATCTGTTCCAAAGGCTTCGGATCTGCCGGCTGTAGAGGACACGGGTCCACCTCCAGTGAACGAGGGTAAGCCGGGACTGCTCCTTCCCCGTTCCGGCACTCGCTGTTCTTCATCATGATCTGTTGATCGGTGGCAATGCATGCATCTGACTCCGCCATTTCTCCGAGGTCGGGCTTCTCCATCACCCGCTTCCCGCCGTTGCAAATCAGGGGGTTGTCCTCTGCTTTGGGGCAGGTCATCTCCTTGCAGCCAGAAGCGCAGGGGGCGGTATCCATTTCTCGCGCCATTCTGGTAGTCTCCTCCCATAGCACGCCCTACTTCTTCTCCGAAGTAGCAATGGCGGCGGCTTTTGGCGGGAACTTCTCTTGGTCAATGGTAGCACACAGTCTTTGCAATAAAGTACAGTTCAAGCACAACAAATCACAGTCTCTAGGCACACATGACCTGATTCTTCAGGCTTAAGTAGATCCTGTTCGTGACGCCAAGATTTGGAGCGCCCCCACACCGCCGCAGGGCCGAGGGGTACCCGGAGCCGGGCCTCTAGGTCTCAGTCCTGGGGTTGTCACGGTGGCTAGACCCGGTCCGTGGCCCTGTCTGTCAGTGGGGGACGTCCGGTGCAATAAGTGGTGTTGTAACGGTGCAGTTGTGGGGTGCAGGTCGCGGTAAATAACGAGGACACCAGGTTGCAGTCTCTTTACCTCTTTACTGGAGATCTCTGAGTCCTCAGTCCAGAATACGGTTCACCAGGCTGCGCAAGTCCAGCCGGTCCAATGGCACTTCCAGAGTTCTCTTCACAGGTGGAAATCGGTGCCTTCCTTCTTAGCGCTATGTGTTGTAGTCCTCCCCTGCTGTGGTTACGGAAAGTACCCCACAACTGTTGTGTCTGTTTCTTAAGTTCCCTCACAACTCGATTAAATGATGTTCTTCTAATCTTCCGTCCCTTCCTGATGTTACAGTTGGAACGGCACCCGTTTGTCGGATAGGCCTGGAGTTCTTCCGGGACCCTAGAGACGCCCCTCTCCCGCAATTGCCTCCCAAGACTTCATAGGTGATATGTGTTAGACAGCCCACCTTAAACTGACTGTCCTGCCGCTGTTTAGAGTATTGCTTGAAGCTGAATGTTATAATACTCCCTCGGCGTTCCGGCCACCGGTAATGCGCCTCAGTAGGGTGTTGCTCCGGTCTTACAGCACGACCCCTACTGGAATTCTCCTATTGCTTGATCTCGTTTCTCACTCAGCACAATCTATCTCGCTTCTAGTCCTTTCTTAGGGCACCGCCGCTATTCTGAGCAGGCACGGTCCCGTTACGTTCTTTCCAATGCCAAGCCTCTGCCAGGATCCCACCCCTGGCAGAGACCCTACTGTCTCTTCCTCCACAACACCCTCTGCCACTGAGTGTTGCTTCGTCCAATCCAGTCAGCTTTCTGATCTAACTTCCTGCCTGACCCCCAGTTTACCCACTATGGTGGGGAGTGGCCTAATGAATAGAACCCTTAGCTCCCCCCGGAGGCCCTGCGGTGAAATGTATTGGTGTCTGTGATACCTGATCAGATGAACTCCTTCAGTGCCATCGGACGCACCATGGCTCCCCATAGTGGCGGAGCCACCGTACTGCAACGACCAGGACTCTGGGGCGCTGCACATGCTGCCGGGGTCACTCTGCTTAATGGCCCGCAGCGCCTCCTGGAGATTGAGGGCATAGTCCCGTAAGCTATCCTGCGGTCTCTGTTTGCATCCATAGAAAGTCAATTTAATTTCTCTGTCAAAGGGTACAACTCGAGCAGGCTGCAGATCCCTTCTTTAAAGTCAGTTAATGTATGCGACTCCCCGGAGTATCGCGGGAGCCAGGCCGCTCCGGGCAGGTACGGCATAGAGAAGGGCATTATGGCCGTTGTGGTGGCGGCAGTCTCCGACTGGCTGATGGGGGCAGCGGGCTCTGCGGCAACCGGTGGTGGTATTAGGGCCACGGCTACGTCCGCCGCGGGGACCGGAGCTGCCTCTGTGTCCACGGCTGCGACTGCCGCCTCCGCTCCTCCCGACTCAGACATGGCCGTCCCTTCCTCCTACTAACCTGCTGGAGGTCGGAGTTCCTCTTCCGGGGTTGGCACTTTACCGCGCTTTCTCGTTCTGCGCTCTTTTTGACCGATTCCGCCCACGAAGCTAAGGCTCCTCCCTCCGTGCGCGGCGATGGCGAATTGTGGCGGGAACTCTAGGCGGCAATAGCAATGCACAGTCTTTGCAATAAGTCACAGTCCAAGCACAATAAATTACAGTTCCAAGGCACACATGACCTGATTCTTCAGGCTTAAGTAGATCCTGTTCATGACGCCAAATTGAAGCGCCCCCACAGTCGCAGGGCTGAGGGGTACCCGGTACTCTATGTCTCAGTTCTGGGATTGTCACGGTGGCTAGACCCGGTCCGTGACCCTGCTAAGGGGCGTCTGTTATGGTTCTCAATGGCAAGAGAACATAGCCCAGCAAACATAAGAACTAGCTCTTGGAAGGATGGAAACTAAACTGACCATGAACTAAACCTGCCGCACAACTAACAGTAGCCGGGTAGCGTAGCCTGCGTTTTATCCCTAGACGCCCAGCGCCGGCCGGAGGACTAACTAATCCTGGCAGAGGAAAATATAGTCCTGGCTCACCTCTAGAGAAATTTCCCCGAAAGGCAGACAGAGGCCCCCACAAATATTGGCGGTGATTTTAGATGAAATGACAAACGTAGTATGAAAATAGGTTTAGCAAAATTGAGGTCCGCTTACTAGATAGCAGAAAGACAGAAAGGGCACTTTCATGGTCAGCTGAAAACCCTATCAAAACTCCATCCTGAAATTACTTTAAGACTCTAGTATTAACTCATAACATCAGAGTGGCAATTTCAGATCACAAGAGCTTTCCAGACACAGAAACGAAACTACAGCTGTGAACTGGAACAAAATGCAAAAACAAACAAGGACAAAAGTCCAACTTAGCTGGGAGTTGTCTAGCAGCAGGAACATGCACAGAAAGGCTTCTGATTACAATGTTGACCGGCATGGAAGTGACAGAGGAGCAAGGCTAAATAGCGACTCCCACATCCTGATGGAAACAGGTGAACAGAGAGGATGATGCACACCAGTTCAATTCCACCAGTGGCCACCGGGGGAGCCCAAAATCCAATTTCACAACAGTACCCCCCCCTCAAGGAGGGGGCACCGAACCCTCACCAGAACCACCAGGGCGATCAGGATGAGCCCTATGAAAGGCACGGACCAAATCGGAGGCATGAACATCAGAGGCAGTCACCCAAGAATTATCCTCCTGACCGTATCCCTTCCATTTGACCAGATACTGGAGTTTCCGTCTGGAAACACGGGAGTCCAAGATTTTTTCCACAACGTACTCCAACTCGCCCTCAACCAACACCGGAGCAGGAGGCTCAACGGAAGGCACAACCGGTACCTCATACCTGCGCAATAATGACCGATGAAAAACATTATGAATAGAAAAAGATGCAGGGAGGTCCAAACGGAAGGACACAGGGTTAAGAATCTCCAATATCTTGTACGGGCCGATGAACCGAGGCTTAAACTTGGGAGAAGAAACCCTCATAGGGACAAAACGAGAAGACAACCACACCAAGTCCCCAACACAAAGCCGAGGACCAACCCGACGCCGGCGGTTGGCAAAAAGCTGAGTCTTCTCCTGGGACAACTTCAAATTGTCCACTACCTGCCCCCAAATCTGATGCAACCTCTCCACCACAGCATCCACTCCAGGACAATCCGAAGATTCCACCTGACCAGAAGAAAATCGAGGATGAAACCCCGAATTACAGAAAAAGGGAGACACCAAGGTGGCAGAGCTGGCCCGATTATTGAGGGCAAACTCCGCTAAAGGCAAAAAAGCAACCCAATCATCCTGATCTGCAGACACAAAACACCTCAAATACACTCACCGGCCACTTTATTAGGTACACCATGCTAGTAACGGGTTGGACCCCTTTTGCCTTCAGAACTGCCTCAATTCTTCGTGGCATAGATTCAACAAGGTGCTGGAAGCATTCCTCAGAGATTTTGGTCCATATTGACATGATGGCATCACACAGTTGCCGCAGATTTGTCGGCTGCACATCCCAAAGATGCTCCATACAAGGCAGGATGGATCCATGCTTTCATGTTGTTTACGCCAAATTCTGACCCTACCATCCAAATGTCGCAGCAGAAATTGAGACTCATCAGACCAAGCAACGTTTTTCCAATCTTCTACTGTCCAATTTCGATGAGCTTGTACAAATTGTAGCCTCAGTTTCCTGTTCTTAGCTGAAAGGAGTGGTACCCGGTGTGGTCTTCTGCTGCTGTAGCCCATCTGCCTCAAAGTTCGACGCACTGTGCGTTCAGAGATGCTCTTAGGCCTACCTTGGTTGTAACGGGTGGCGATTTGAGTCACTGTTGCCTTTCTATCAGCTTGAACCAGTCTGCCCATTCTCCTCTGACCTCTGGCATCAACAAGGCATTTCCGCCCACAGAACTGCCGCTCACTGGATTTTTTTTCTTTTTCGGACCATTCTCTGTAAACCCTAGAGATGGTTGTGCGTGAAAATCCCAGTAGATCAGCAGTTTCTGAAATACTCAGACCAGCCCTTCTGGCACCAACAACCATGCCACGTTCAAAGGCACTCAAATCACCTTTCTTCCCCATACTGATGCTCGGTTTGAACTGCAGGAGATTGTCTTGGCCATGTCTACATGCCTAAATGCACTGAGTTGCCGCCATGTGATTGGCTGATTAGAAATTAAGTGTTAACAAGAAGTTGGACAGGTGTACCTAATAAAGTGGCCAGTGAGTGTATGTCTCCAAGGTCTGATTCATCCGCTCGGTCTGGCCATTAGTCTGAGGATGGAAAGCAGACGAGAAAGACAAATCTATGCCCATCCTAGCACAGAATGCTCGCCAAAATCTAGACACGAATTGGGTACCTCTGTCAGAAACGATATTCTCCGGAATACCATGCAAACGGACCACATTTTGAAAAAACAGAGGAACCAACTCGGAAGAAGAAGGCAACTTAGGCAGGGGAACCAAATGGACCATCTTAGAGAAACGATCACACACCACCCAGATGACAGACATCTTCTGAGAAACAGGAAGATCCGAAATAAAATCCATCGAGATGTGCGTCCAGGGCCTCTTCGGGATAGGCAAGGGCAACAACAATCCACTAGCCCGAGAACAACAAGGCTTGGCCCGAGCACAAACGTCACAAGACTGCACAAAGCCTCGCACATCTCGAGACAGGGAAGGCCACCAGAAGGACCTTGCCACCAAATCCCTGGTACCAAAGATTCCAGGATGACCTGCCAACGCAGAAGAATGAACCTCAGAAATGACTTTACTGGTCCAATCATCAGGAACAAACAGTCTACCAGGTGGGCAACGATCAGGTCTATCCGCCTGAAACTCCTGCAAGGCCCGCTGCAGGTCTGGAGAAACGGCCGACAATATCACTCCATCCTTAAGGATACCTGTAGGTTCAGAATTACCAGGGGAGTCAGGCTCAAAACTCCTAGAAAGGGCATCCGCCTTAACATTCTTAGAACCCGGCAGGTAGGACACCACAAAATTAAACCGAGAGAAAAACAACGACCAGCGCGCCTGTCTAGGATTCAGGCGTCTGGCGGACTCAAGATAAATTAGATTTTTGTGGTCAGTCAATACCACCACCTGATGTCTAGCCCCCTCAAGCCAATGACGCCACTCCTCAAAAGCCCACTTCATGGCCAAAAGCTCCCGATTCCCAACATCATAATTCCGCTCGGCGGGCGAAAATTTACGCGAGAAAAAAGCACAAGGTCTCATCACGGAGCAATCGGAACTTCTCTGCGACAAAACCGCCCCAGCTCCGATTTCAGAAGCGTCGACCTCAACCTGAAAAGGAAGAGCAACATCAGGCTGACGCAACACAGGGGCGGAAGAAAAGCGGCGCTTAAGCTCCCGAAAGGCCTCCACAGCAGCAGGGGACCAATCAGCAACATCAGCACCCTTCTTAGTCAAATCAGTCAATGGTTTAACAACATCAGAAAAACCAGCAATAAATCGACGATAAAAGTTAGCAAAGCCCAAAAATTTCTGAAGACTCTTAAGAGAAGAGGGTTGCGTCCAATCACAAATAGCCTGAACCTTGACAGGATCCATCTCGATGGAAGAGGGGGAAAAAATATATCCCAAAAAGGAAATCTTTTGAACCCCAAAAACGCACTTAGAACCCTTCACACACAAGGAATTAGACCGCAAAACCTGAAAAACCCTCCTGACCTGCTGGACATGAGAGTCCCAGTCATCCGAAAAAATCAAAATATCATCCAGATACACAATCATAAATTTATCCAAATAATCACGGAAAATGTCATGCATAAAGGACTGAAAGACTGAAGGGGCATTTGAAAGACCAAAAGGCATCACCAAATACTCAAAGTGGCCCTCGGGCGTATTAAATGCGGTTTTCCACTCATCCCCCTGCTTAATTCGCACCAAATTATACGCCCCACGGAGATCTATCTTAGAGAACCACTTGGCCCCCTTTATGCGAGCAAACAAATCAGTCAGCAGTGGCAACGGATATTGATATTTAACCGTGATTTTATTCAAAAGCCGATAATCAATGCACGGCCTCAAAGAGCCATCTTTCTTAGCCACAAAGAAAAAACCGGCTCCTAAGGGAGATGACGAAGGACGAATATGTCCCTTTTCCAAGGACTCCTTTATATATTCTCGCATAGCAGCATGTTCAGGCACAGACAGATTAAATAAACGACCCTTAGGGTATTTACTACCCGGAATCAAATCTATGGCACAATCGCACTCCCGGTGCGGAGGTAATGAACCAAGCTTAGGTTCTTCAAAAACGTCACGATATTCAGTCAAGAATTCAGGAATCTCAGAGGGAATAGATGATGAAATGGAAACCACAGGTACGTCCCCATGCGTCCCCTTACATCCCCAGCTTAACACAGACATAGCTTTCCAGTCAAGGACTGGGTTATGAGATTGCAGCCATGGCAATCCAAGCACCAACACATCATGTAGGTTATACAGCACAAGAAAGCGAATAATCTCCTGGTGATCCGGATTAATCCGCATAGTTACTTGTGTCCAGTATTGTGGTTTATTGCTAGCCAATGGGGTGGAGTCAATCCCCTTCAGGGGTATAGGAGTTTCAAGAGGCTCCAAATCATACCCACAGCGTTTGGCAAAGGACCAATCCATAAGACTCAAAGCGGCGCCAGAGTCGACATAGGCATCCGCGGTAATAGATGATAAAGAACAAATCAGGGTCACAGATAGAATAAACTTAGACTGTAAAGTGCCAATTGAAACAGACTTATCAAGCTTCTTAGTACGCTTAGAGCATGCTGATATAACATGAGTTGAATCACCACAATAGAAGCACAACCCATTTTTTCGTCTAAAATTCTGCCGTTCACTTCTGGACAGAATTCTATCACATTGCATATTCTCTGGCGTCTTCTCAGTAGACACCGCCAAATGGTGCACAGGTTTGCGCTCCCGCAGACGCCTATCGATCTGGATAGCCATTGTCATGGACTCATTCAGACCCGCAGGCACAGGGAACCCCACCATAACATCCTTAATGGCATCAGAGAGACCCTCTCTGAAATTCGCCGCCAGGGCGCACTCATTCCACTGAGTAAGCACAGCCCATTTACGGAATTTCTGGCAGTATATTTCAGCTTCGTCTTGCCCCTGAGATAGGGACATCAAGGCCTTTTCCGCCTGAAGTTCTAACTGAGGTTCCTCATAAAGCAACCCCAAGGCCAGAAAAAACGCATCCACATTGAGCAACGCAGGATCCCCTGGAGCCAATGCAAAAGCCCAATCCTGAGGGTCGCCCCGGAGCAAGGAAATCACAATCCTGACCTGCTGAGCAGGATCTCCAGCAGAGCGAGATTTCAGGGACAAAAACAACTTGCAATTATTTTTGAAATTTTGAAAGCAAGATCTATTCCCCGAGAAAAATTCAGGCAAAGGAATTCTAGGTTCAGATATAGGAACATGAACAACAAAATCTTGTAAATTTTGAACTTTCGTGGTGAGATTATTCAAACCTGCAGCTAAACTCTGAATATCCATTTTAAACAGGTGAACACAGAGCCATTCCAGGATTAGAAGGAGAGAGAGAGAGAAAGGCTGCAATATAGGCAGACCTGCAAGAGATTCAATTACTAGCACACTCAGAACTGAAGGAAAAAAAAAAAATAAAAAATCTTCAGCAGACTTCTCTTTTCTCTCCTTTCTCTGTCAATTAATTTAACCCTTTAGGGCCGGTCAAACTGTTATGGTTCTCAATGGCAAGAGAACATAGCCCAGCAAACATAAGAACTAGCTCTTGGAAGGATGGAAACTAAACTGACCATGAACTAAACCTGCCGCACAACTAACAGTAGCCGGGTAGCGTAGCCTGCGTTTTATCCCTAGACGCCCAGCGCCGGCCGGAGGACTAACTAATCCTGGCAGAGGAAAATATAGTCCTGGCTCACCTCTAGAGAAATTTCCCCGAAAGGCAGACAGAGGCCCCCACAAATATTGGCGGTGATTTTAGATGAAATGACAAACGTAGTATGAAAATAGGTTTAGCAAAATTGAGGTCCGCTTACTAGATAGCAGAAAGACAGAAAGGGCACTTTCATGGTCAGCTGAAAACCCTATCAAAACTCCATCCTGAAATTACTTTAAGACTCTAGTATTAACTCATAACATCAGAGTGGCAATTTCAGATCACAAGAGCTTTCCAGACACAGAAACGAAACTACAGCTGTGAACTGGAACAAAATGCAAAAACAAACAAGGACAAAAGTCCAACTTAGCTGGGAGTTGTCTAGCAGCAGGAACATGCACAGAAAGGCTTCTGATTACAATGTTGACCGGCATGGAAGTGACAGAGGAGCAAGGCTAAATAGCGACTCCCACATCCTGATGGAAACAGGTGAACAGAGAGGATCATGCACACCAGTTCAATTCCACCAGTGGCCACCGGGGGAGCCCAAAATCCAATTTCACAACAGGCGTCCAATGAAAGTTGAGAGTGATGATGTGTGGTGCAGGGTGCGATGAATAACGAGGACACAGGGTTGCAGTCTCTTTACCTCTTTACTGAAGGTTTCAGGATCCTCAACCCAGAGCACTGTTAACAGGGCTGGCTGAGACCGGCCGGTCCAAAGGCACATCCGGAGTTCCCTTAGCAGGTGGGAATCAGTGTCTACCTTCTAGCGCCTGTGTGTTGTAGTCCTTCCCTGCTGAGCACCCCGGGATAGTCCTCACAACTGTTGTGTCTGTCTCTGATGTTCGTTCTCTCCGTCCCCCAGATGATATGGTTAGGACGCACCCGTATGACGGGGTAGGCCTGGAGTTCTTCCGGGACCCTAGAGTCGCCCCTCTCCCACAGCTGCCTCCATTGTCTGCTTAGGTGTTTAAGTGAGACAGCCAACCTATAATTGGCTGTCCTGCCGTGGTTTTGAAGAAATGCTTAAAGTCTCTTTCTCGGCGTTCCGGCCACCGACTTTGCGCCTCAGAAGGATGTTGCCTCGATCTTACAGCACGACTCCTTCTGGTCCTATCACCTCTGCGCTGTATTCCCGTTTCTCACTCCTTCACAATACCCCTCGCTTCTTGTCCTTTCCTAGGAGACTGCCGCTGTAAGCACAGGCACGGCTCCGTAACGTTCTTTCCTGTTCACTAGGGCTCTGCCAGGATTCCACCTCTGACAGGTCCTCCCTCGAGCTCTTCCCAGCTCCTTTCTCCCTGACTTCCTGTCCAACCCCCAGTTTTACCCAAGTGTGAGGAGTCGCCTACTAGATAGAACCCCCCCCCCCCCCCTGGTGGCCGGAGTGTGAAGTGTAATGTGTGACTGTGATACCTGGTCAGGTGAACTCCTTTAGTGCCATCAGACGTACCATCACTCCCCTTAGTGGCAGAGCAACAGTACTGCAACGACCAGGACTCTGGGGCGCTGCACTAATATTACTCGAACGGGCTTAGGATGGGGAACAGTATAACAGGTTTGGGCCCAGGATGAAGGACATTATACCAGGAAGGAACCCAGAATGGGGGACATTATTACTGGAAGGAACCCAGAATGGGGGACATTATTACTGCAAGGAACCAAGAATATGGGACATTATTACTGGAAGGAACCCAGAATTGGGGACATTATTACTGGAAGGAACCCAGAATGGGAGGCATTATTGTTGGAAGGGGCTCATTATACCAAGAAGGGGCCCAGGATGGGGACATTGTTACAGGAAAAGGTTCAGTATCAGGTACATTATTACATGGGGTTAAGAGGCGAACACATATGACTTTATGGGATTTGGTACCCTACAAGGGCACATACCTCTGACCAACAAACAGCTGGGGACCCAGGTCCGAATCTTGCACCAGGGTCCTTTGGACATTAGTTACACCATGGATCACAGATGTGCGCAGGAGCTGCTGGTCACTAAATGCACTTTTCCTAATGGAGCAGACTAGAGCTGGCTGCTTTTTATTTTCCACTTTTGCTCTCTATTATTGGTCAGTATGCTATGCTTGTGCAGGCAGAACCCGGCCTATGTTTATACCTGGACCTAGGAGAGGTTTTCACTCCATTTTCACTTTTTCTTTTTGTGTTTCTTTTTGCAGTCAGATCTTACTGTAAAGTTAATATTGACATTTTTATGGCATTTCTCATTTTTCTGATTTTTTTTCACATTAAATAGCTGCATGGATTGGGGATGAGTGGCATGGATGTGTCACCAGACCTGCAGGTATATTGTGCACAGCTGGTTATTTTCAGAACAGCCTAAAAATATATAATTTCGGAACACAAGAGAAAGGCACGAAAATATTATTTCTGTTTCCCTTAACAACGCGCTAAATATATATCACTAAATACACAGCAAACTAAATCCAGCTTCATCCGAGTCTATAGTCAGTAGCTCCACCCGGGATAAGCCCTTAACTCAATCTGCCCCAAGACTGAAGCTCTGAAGCCTGCAGAAGTGTGAGTGCAGCTCTGGAGGATAATACAAGATGTATCTCAGTATCAGTACAGGGTCAGTAATGTATGTACACCGTGACTACACCAGCAGAATAGTGAGTGCAGCTCTGGAGTATAATACAGGAGGTAACTCAGGAACAGTAAGGTAATGTTTGTACACAGTGACTGCACCAGCAGAATAGTGAGTGCAGCTCTGGAGTATAATACAGGAGGTAACTCAGGATCAGTAATGTAATGTATGTACACAGTGACTACACCAGCAGAATAGTGAGTGCAGCTCTGGAGTATAATACAGGATGTAACTCAGGATCAGTAATGTAATGTATGTACACAGTGATTGCACCAGCAGAATAGTGAGTGCAGCTCTGGGGTATAATACAGGATGTAACTCAGGATCAGTAATGTAATGTTTGTACACAGTGACTGCACCAGCAGAATAGTGAGTGCAGCTCTGGAGTATAATACAGGATGTAACTCAGGATCAGTAATGTATGTACACAGTAACTGCACCATCAGAATAGTGAGTGCATCTCTGGAGTGTAATACAGGATGTAACTCAGGATCAGTAATGTAATGTATGTACACGGTGACTGTTGTGAACCTGCTCTTATCTGTGAAGAGCACACGGCGCCAATGTCGAATTTGCCAATCTTGGTGTTCTCTGACAAATGCCAATTGCCCTGCACAGTGATGGGCTCTAAGCACAACACCCTGTTGTGGATGTTTGGTCCTCATACCACCCTCATGGAGTCTGTTTCTAACAGTTTTAGCAGACACATGGATGTTAGTGGCCTGCTGGAGGTCATTTTGCAGGTCTCTGGCACTGCTCCTCATGCACAAAGGAGAAGGTAGCTGTCCTGCTGCTGGGTTGTTGCTCTCCTAAGGCCCCCTCCATGTCTCATAGTGTACTGTCCTGTCTCCTGGTATCTGGTCCATGCTCTGGACATAGTGCTGACAGACACAGCTACCCTTCTTGCCACAGCTCACTTTGATGTGCCATCCTGGATGAGCTGCTCTTCCTGAGCAACTTCTGTGGGTTTAGGAGAAATTGATTCACAATCTTTGTTGCTTCATAACTGGACAGGTAGATTTCACAGAAGTGTAATTGACTTGGAGTTACATTGTGTTGTTTAAGTGTTCACTTTATTTTTTGGAGCAGTGTATCTATGTGTAAACTCTGTGCGACTATGTGATCATTTTATGATTCATGTGACCCAGGTCCTGTATATAGCTAGGTCTTCAATTGATTTCCAGCTTAAATAAACAGATGTTTTCACACTAGATTATTGATTTTATCTTTGTATTTTCATCTTTTGTTCTGGAGCATTTGTTAATTTATTACATTGTCAGTATGATTAGGCCATATTTATTACACTGGAGTGTAGTATTTAGTGATCAATCTAATGCATGTGACCTTGACGGGCATGTGACTGGTATCCGTGTAGGTTTGCATTCAGCATGCTATCATGGGTGTAGGAGATTGTATTAATAACTCACACCTGCACTTACGTCTGCATTTTGTTTCTCATTGGTTAGCTGTTGGTTAAATACCAAATACCCTACACCACCAGATGAAGCTTTCCAAGTGAAACATGGTGGAACTGTTAACACCCCAGGGTCCTGGTTGTTACAGTGGCATTGCTTTCCTCACGGGGAGAGTGATGTCACGCTTGGAAGCCAGCAAAGATCTCTTTCATCAGGTAAACACAAACATACAACATATTCACACTTCAGGCCAGAAGGGGGAGCTCTGATCCAGCTTATGGGTGGCTCCCCTATATACAGTATATATTTTGGCTTAGAGGGAAAGTTAGTTGGTGCCAGACAGCAGACTGGAGCTGTCTGAGGCAGAGAGATGTGTGAGGGGCTGTGCAGCCAGAGGTGCTGCAGCTCCTGGATAGAGAGAATACGGAAGGAAAGAACAAATTGTAGAGAGCGTGCAGGAGAGCGAAGCACAGGAGAGTGACAACTGGGGAGGATAGCTGCGACTGGGCTACCTCCCTGCAGAGCGCAGATTCCGGTAGCTGGAAGACTGAGGTTGTGTCAGACTCTAAGGGGCCCAGCAGAAACTGGCAGGACAGCTGGACTACACATAACCTGTCTGCCCTAACACCCAGGAGGCACAGTGGCGCATAGAGCCCGGGTCATAATAGAGACCTTGTAAAAAGGCTCGAGCCACCTGTCATACGGGTTAGTGTCCCACCTTTAAGGAGGACAGAAAGAACTGTGAGGACCTTGACAGAAGCCACAGGCAGTAAGGGACTACACCATCGCGCTAGTAGGAAGGCTTTTATCTCCACCTAGTAAAGGGGACTCTGAATTCATTTCCAAGCAGACCGAACCCTGCCTCTACCTGTGATCTGATGCCCTGGACTGTGGCTGCCTGAAGTCTCCAGTAAACCATGTAAAGAGATAGAAAACCTGTGTCCTCCGTTTCTTTATTGCGCCACTCACCATCTTCATCTACACACCGGGAGCCCTGGGGACCCAACTTCACCTGTGGGAAGTTACACCATCTTAGCTGCCATACCATCACTCCAGATGACCCCTTTAAGCAGCGTCGGTCCACACTGACCGAATACCACAGGTGGCGTCACGAACGCAAACTTTATTCAAATCCCTTTTACATGGACACCCAGGGCCGCGGACCGGGTTGCTGCCACCGTGACACATCCCCTTAAGTACCAGATCCGGTACTGAGTACCCCACGGCCCTGGCGGGCGTTCCATTTTGGCGTCACGAACAGGATGGACTGACCCTGTGAACTGGGTCATGTGCGCCTAATAGACTGTGATTTGTTGTGAGACTGTGAACTGTGAACCTCACGGCCCTGACACAATCCTGTTTTATTTTATGTTACTTTGACTGTGTTAATGGGTTAATGTCTGGATTAGTCCATAGGGAAGAGGAGGGACGGACATGGAGTTACTGTAACTGCAGAATAAATACAATATCTTTAACAAGTTCAGCTAAATGTAGCATAACTCCTCCTGTGTTCCTCTGGGTGGTGATGGCGCTGCAATGCACTATTTTAAAGGTATTGTCACTCTTCACCAAACTTACAATGATTATGTAAAAACAAAGAAACTGTGCTTCACTCACACTCCCCAGGTCCAGCGCTGAGTCTCAGTCAATTCCCTGGTTTCTGCTGTTTGCCTGCAGCTGTGATGTCTCAAGAGTTTCAGACAATCACTGACCTCAGCGGCTCTGCAGATGCAGGGCCCATAAAGGTAAAAAAAAAATGCAACTCATTGGTTGGGGTTCTCTGGGATTTTAACTTTTTAACCCCTGAAAGTAAACAGTAGTGGGTTATATTTGGTGACTGCAAGCAGAGATGTGAACTGTTACAAGACGAATATTGGAGACTTTCTAACGCTTCATTTTGCAATCCTTTATTTACTGAAACAGGAAAACTTGAAGTGCCTAATCCTGATCTGCAGGAATTCCTTGGTGATTGGTGAGTAATTTATATCTGTACTGTGATGATGTTATTGAAAAATCCCCGAGCCACTGTGCTATGTAATCGTGTAATGACACAGATGATGCAGAAAACAGCTGCGAAGTGCACAACACTGAATGCAACACAACCACAAAGATGAGACAGTCTGATACCGACTGATGTAAGCAGCAGAGAAGCGCAGACGGCGGAGAAGAAACGCATGCGCAGAATCTCGCCGATCCTCCGAGTGCACCCACCAGCCTCTGATATCGACTGTTGGACTTTTTGAACTGATAAATAGATTATCATTCATAAATCTCTTATATTTTTCCAGAAAACCGTCTGGTTCTTTACTTGTTGTAAAACCCAAACTAGTATTGTGATAAGGTGTAAATAATAAACTATACAAGTGAGAACATAAGCACTGAAAGTGGATCTGTCATGGAATGAACTATATATTTCCATCTGTGACCATCCAAAAAAGTCTGGAGGTATGCTTGAGGAAAAAACTGGAGGGGACACCAGGGGCAGAGACAGTAAAGGTGACAGCTGGAGTACAGACACTGGAGAGGGAAACCTGGAGGGGACATCTGGGGTGGACACATTTGAGGGGATACCTGGAGAGGACAGGTGGAGCAAAGACACTGGAGGGGGTACCTGGAAGGGACAAATGGAGCAGAGACATTGGAGGGGAAAAGTGGAGCAGAGATATTGAAAGGGACAAGTGGAGCAGAGACACTGGGGGGGGGGGGGACAAGTGGAGCAGAGGCACTGGAAGGGACAAGTGGACCAGAGACATTGGAGGGGAAAAGTGGAGCAGAGATACTGAAAGGGACAAGTGGAGCAGAGACACTAGAGGGGACAAGTGGTGCAGAGACACTGGAGGGGACAAGTGCAGCAGAGACACTAGATGGGACAAGTGGAGCAGAGAAACTGGAAGGGACCAGGGGAGCAGAGACACTGGAGGGGAAAACTGGAGCAGAGACACTGGGGGGAGGACAAGTGGAGCAGAGACACTGGAGGGGACAAGTGGAGCAGAGACACTGGAGGGGACAAGTGGAGCAAATATACTGGAGGGGACAAGTGGAGCAAAGATACTGGAGGGGACAAGTGGAGCAAAGACCCTGGGGGAGACAAGTGGAGCAGATACACTGGAGGGGACAAGTAGAGCAGAGACACTGGACGGGATAAGCAGACACACTAGAGGGCACAAGTGGAGCAGAAACACTGGAGGGGACAAGTGGAGCAGAGATACTGGACGGGATACCTGGAGGGGACATCTGGGGTGGAGATATTGGAGGAGATACCTGGAGGCGACAGGTGGAGCAGAGACACTGGAGGGGACAGGGGGAGCAGAGACAGTGGAGGGGATACCTGGAACAGAGACACTGGAGGGAATACCTGGAACAGAGACACTAGAGGGCACATTTCGAGCAGAGACATTGGAGGGGACAAGTGGAGCAAAGATACTGGAGGAGACATTTGAAACTGAGACATCGGAGGTGAGATCTGGAGCAGAAACACTGGAGGAGACATCTGGAATAGAAACAATGGAGGGAATATGTGGGAAAGAAACTCTGGAGGGCACACCTGGAACGGAGCCACTGGAGGGCACACCTGAGGGAGAGACACTAAAAGGGACACATTGAGAATGGACACCGATGGGGACATCTAGGGCAGAGATTGTAGAGGATTTCTGGGATAGAGACCCCCATGCGTTCAGCACCTAAAGTCCTAACCACAGGCCCACTAGTTTCGGAAGCAGATGAGGGTCACCGTTCTCTAAATGATTGCACAGAACTAGTAGACAAAATACCCGTCAGTCACCAATCCCCCAGATTCCAGCTATGCCACTGCAGGCGTTTGTTGATCCAATCTTGTCCCTCTGCCATGTGTAGACAGCGCGGGTACACAGAGGCTGTGAGAGTTACTACCCCAAACTTTATTTATTTTTACAATTAGGACAGTCACTTCTATATACAAAGTCACATACTTGTCAGTGCTTAGTGTCCATAAGACGGAGGTTACATGGCACAGACAAGAGCGATCAAAGTGCTGCAAGGTCTCTAAATGCCAACATGTACGGTCTGGTTTCCATGTATCTAAGTCATGAAAAAATAGCATCAGTCGTTTTCAGGATTTTTCATCAGTTTTTGCAGCAAATCAGATTACAAAACGCTGCATGCAGCAACAGATACGTCAGATGGATGTGGGCGATCATCATCCTAGGGCAAAATATGGGATCCATTCTTGGATCAGTTTACCCTTTGGCGTTTCACTGCTTTCCTACATCATTAAAAAGACAGATAGCAAAGATATGTGAGAAAACTGTATCACCTATTGTCCACTTAAAGTGTTCACTCAGAGACGCACAGTTTAGTCGAGAGTTGATTTGTTATCAAGACATCATTGGAGAATAAGAAACCTGACATCCTTATGCCAAAAGTCATCATGTGAGAGAGTTGCACCTTCGGACAATGAGCTGATCAGATGCTGTGCAGCTGTTGTAATCTGCAGGAAGAGTTCACTTTCCCTACAGCACTCCCAGAGGTGAAAGGAGGCATTACACAATACACATTGAAGTCATTGAGCTGTTTGTGTAATGCGTGGATGCGATTTTCAGCTATGCTTTGCTCTGGCTGATAGCTGTGGGTCCTGGATAGGGACCTCTCTCATGAGTCCCTAATATGGTATTTGAAAATCGGTTTTGTGACCAGACGTCCCCCATCTGATAAACTGTATTCCGTTTATGAGATATCTCTTCACTGCTTTATAGCCATATAAAAGCATCTGCTCGCTTCCCTTCTAGCGAGCGCAAAGCACCACATGACACTGTGACATCATGCTTGGCTGACTGTCCTCTTCTGAGTTCCCAGGGTCACAAGAACTTGTCTGGAGGAGGGGAAGTTATAAACCTGCAGAGAAGCAAATGAGAGAAAGAAAAAGAAAAGATGTCCAAGAATGAAAAGTGGCACTTTACTGAAAAGTTGGACGTTACTCTCCAGTGTAGCAGATAAGCTTGCAGAATTTTTACTTCTTCAGGCACACGCACATATTCCGGGGCCATGTCATGTCAACATGTATAGAAAAGCTGCATACAAAAACACACAAGTATAATAATAATAATCTTTATTTTTATATAGCGCTAACATATTCCACAGCGCTTTACAGGTTGCACACATTATCATCGCTGTCCCCATTGGGGCTCACAATCTAAATTCCCTATCAGTATGTCTTTGGAATGTGGGAGGAAACCGGAGTACCCGGAGGAAACCCACACAAACACGGAGAGAACATACAAACTCTTTGCAGATGCTGTCCTTAGTGGGGCTTGAACCAAGGCTGCTGTGCTATCCACTGCGCCACCGTGCTGCCCCCTAGTATAGATCGTCTATGTAGATATTCTACATGTCTGATATGAGCTCATAGTTCCTTCCCTACAGACTTTATTCCCAGGCTCAGAATCTGCCAGCCAGCCCTTAAAGAAGTGTTTGCATCTTTAATTTTTGGGAGCACACTGCTACTCTGCCTCCCAGCTTCCTGCTTTGCCGAAGAACAGTGCGCTCCCAAAGATTGACAGTTTGTATCAACAGCATGATCGCATCACTGGCGCAAACGGTGCTCTCTCCCAGGCTGTCAACAGCATCAGAAGAGAGCATGGGCATTGGCGCTGGATGGATCCAGTGATCTGGCCGGCCAGCTTCAAAGCAGTTTGAGCAAGCTCTACAGCAGTGGTCCCCAACCTTTTTGACCTAGAGAGCCACATTCGTACTGAGAGAGGGTCGCCAGCTTCATTCAGCACTGACAGCGGGTCGAGAGCAACATCCTGCTCCTGTCCCCCTCAATGTAGTGTCAAGCAAAGCCCCCATTACGGGTTCAATGATAACCCAAGCTTTTCGACAGAAATAATTCCAAAGCAGTACACTGAGATCCAGGGGATACCACAATGCCCCAATTCAGTATTCTCCCATCAAGGACTGACAACACACTGTCGCATCCAGCTTCAAGAACCTCCTCTAACAGGTAATATCATCCTCCGTACCTAAAAACACCTCTAAACCCCTAAGACCAGTATATGTGAATCCACATCTGCTCTTCTGTGCAGGGCTACTCAAAAATTCACCATTTTTAGATGTCCTCTTCACACCTGTTTGCTAGACCTGGAGCTAATGCATCAAGCTGGCAGACAGTCGCGAGCCACAATTCATGGGACCGCGAGCCACATGTGGCTCCCGAGCTACAGGTTGGGGACCCCTGCTCTACAGCATAGAGGCTACTAGTGATGTGATGTGATCATAGTAGTACCATTAAGTAATGACTTTATCTTTGGTGCTACATTGAAGTCATTATGATGTTGCAGAGTACCTAAATTATTTGTTTCCCTGTTTATATACATTTATGTGCATAGTATTTGTCTATTAGGATCTGTCCCTTTACTCACATCACATTGTGGGTGGGCCTCATGTCTGCTATAGCACACAATACGCTATTTCAAGTATTACAAGCCATCTGGCCTTCTATTTCTTACTGTTTCCTTATAGGGTGTAGTTAGGAGAGTAGGGACAGCCATCGTACGAGCGGGGGCGCCATTCTCGAATTTCTTAGGGTGCCAACCTCCGCATCTAGGTAGGCATATGTATATACAGGTGTTTTGTAGTGTCTAGGGAAATCTCACTTATATCTGCACATCTATATAAGTAAGTGAATGTCAACACTGTTGTATCACTGGTACTATTATATGTGGGTGGGTATACCTCTATTTGCTAATTGAGGTTGTTTTTTGACAATACTTCAATTAGTCCACTCTAGTCATATCTGGGGAGTACATCTCCCGAAAAGTTTTTTTTACCTACCTACCATTTAGGCTACTTTTTCCTGAGGGTAATTTTTCTTGTTATTTAATAAAGTATACATTTTTCCGGGGGGGGGGGGGGATGTGTTCTTTTGTAAACCTGTCCTTTCCCTTGTTTATATTCAGCTTGTGAGTCTAATCAGTCCACCAAGAGGAGCAGAAAAGGCTTATTACTGTGACTAAAGAGTACATCAGCTGGCTAAGTGATTATTAGCCACTGACAGGGCAAGGAATAGCCATACTAGAGGGAGCCATATGCTGATGCCTGAATGTGAAGAGGATTGCCACATCAGAGATAGCAAAGACACAGGTGACTGAGTGCGAGAGACTGATATGTGGTAGCCATGAGAGTAAGGGTACTGTCACACTCTGCAACTTTCCAACGATCACGACCAGCGATACGACCTGGCCGTGATTGTTGGTAAGTCGTAGTGTGGTCGCTGGAGAGCTGTCACACAGACAGCTCTCCAGCGACCAACGATGCCGAAGTCCCCGGGTAACCAGGGTAAACATCGGGTTACTAAGCGCAGGGCCGCGCTTAGTAACCCGATGTTTACCCTGGTTACCAGTGTAAAATGTAAAATAACAAACAGTACATACTCACATTCGCGTCCCCCGGCGTCCGCTTCCTGCACTGACTGAGCGCCGGCCCTAACAGCAGAGCGGTGATGTCACCGCTGTGCTGTACTTTCACTTTACGGCCGGCGCTCAGTCAGTGCAGGAAGCGGACAGCGAGGGACGTGTGACAGACATCAGAGGGTGAGTATGTACTGTTTTTTTTTTTACATTTACAATGGTAACCAGGGTAAACATCGGGTTACTAAGCGCGGCCCTGCACTTAGTAACCCGATGTTTACCCTGGTTACAAGCGAACGCATCGTTGGATCGGTGTCACACACACCGATCCAACGATGACAGCGGGAGATCCAGCGACGAAAGAAAGTTCCAAACGATCTGCTACGACGTACGATTCTCAGCAGGGTCCCTGATCGCTGCTGCGTGTCAGACACAGCGATATCGTATGGATATCGCTGGAACGTCACGGATCGTACCGTCGTAGCGACAAAAGTGCCACTGTGAGACAGTACCCTAAGCCATAGGGGAGTGCACAAGAGTGCCAGACAATCTGACAATCTACATTCAGTGCACTGCTGCCAAGAGAGGTGACCATGAGAGAGGGAGAGAGGAGCTGCTGTGAAGATTGTCACCAGGCTACATAAGGTGTCTGATGTGCAAACCCACTGTAGTAGTAAATTTTACCTACTGTTCAAGCTTGTTGCCTTTTCTAAGACTCTGAACAAACAAGCTTGACACCTCTTGTAAAGCCCCCGTCTCACTAAGCGAGATCGCTAGCGAGATCGCTGCTGAGTCACAAGTTTTGTGACGCAACAGCGACCTCAGTAGCGATCTCGCTATGTGTGACACGTAGCAGCGACCAGGCCCCTGCTGTGAGATCGCTGGTCGTGTCGGAATGGCCTGGACCTTTTTTTGATCGTTGAGGTCCCGCTGGGTAGCACACATCGCTGTGTTTGACACCTTACCAACGACCTCGTTGACGACTCAGACACTGAATCGTCATAATAGCTCCCATGTGACATCGTTGTACAGGTCGCTACAGGTCGCTGGTGAGATGTCAAACAGTGAGATCGCAGCAGTGATCGTTGGGAAGATCTCACTGTTTGACATCTCACCAGCGACCACATAGCGACGCAACAACGATCCCTGACAGGTCGTATCGTTGTCGGGATCGCTTTAGCGTCGCTAAGTGAGACGGGGCCTTAAGACTCTGTAACTAAAAAGCTTGTGACCTCTTGTAAGACTCTGTAACTAACAATCTAACAAGCTTGTTATCTCTTGTAATACCCTGTACCTAACAAGGTTGTCACCTCTTGTAAAATTCTGTAACTATCAAGCTTATTACCTCTTGTAAGACTCTGTAACTAACAAGCTTATTACCTCTTGTAAGACTCTGTAAGGCTGCTTTCACACATCAGGTTTTTTGTTTCAGGCTAAATCCGACAAATTTACAAAAAAACGGATTCGGCGTAAATTGTGAAAAACTGATGCACCGGACCCGTTTTTTAGCTGGATCCAGCTTTCTTCACTGCGCATGAATTTTTGACTTCCTGATTGCGGGGATGAGAGAGAGAGAGAGAGAGATTTTTCCCATGCCAGAATCAAAAACAAAGCTTCTGGGCATGCTCAGTGTACAAAAAACGGATTCGGTAGCCGGAACCATTAATTCACACATCCGTTCCATGCGTTTATTGCCGCAAACGTCCCTTCCGGCTTTTTCGCCGCACAGAAAAAATGTTGCAGGGGACATTTTTTGTGTCTGGCAAAAAAGCCTGAAGGGATGGATCCGGCACAAAACGGATGAAACGCATGTCCTTCAGGCACAATCCGGCACTAATACAACTCTATGGGAAAAAACCGGATCCGGCGTGTAAAAAAAAACGGATCCGTTTTTTTAAAAAATGCCGGATTGTGCCTGAAACAAAAAACCTGATGTGTGAAAGCAATAACAAGCTTGTTATCTCTTGTAATACTCTGTAACTAACAAGCTTGTTATCTCTTGTAAGACCTCTGTAACTAACAAGCTTGTTATCTCTTGTAAGACTCTGTAATTAACAAGCTTGTTACTTCTTGTAAGGGTACCGTCACACATTGAAATTTTCATCGCTGCGACGGCACGATCCGTGACGTCGCAGCGATCGTATGAATATCGCTCCAGCGTCGTAGACTGCGGTCACACGTTGCAATCACGGCGCTGGAGCGATGCCGAAGTCCCCGGGTAACCAGGGTAAACATCGGGTAACTAAGCGCAGGGCCGCGCTTAGTAACCCGATGTTTACCCTGGTTACCAGCGTAAACGTAAAAAAACAAACAGTACATACTCACCCGTCGGTGTCCTTCAGGTCCCTTGCCGTCTGCTTCCTGCTCTGAGTGCAGCCGTACAGTGAGAGCAGATCGCAGCACCGCTGTGATCTGCTCTCACTTTCCGGCCGGCACTCAGAGCAGGAAGCAGACGGCAAGGGACCTGAAGGACACCGACGGGTGAGCATGTACGGTTTGTTTTTTTACGTTTACGCTTGTAACCAGGGTAAACATCGGGTTACTAAGCGCGGCCCTGCGCTTAGTTACCCGATGTTTACCCTGGTTACAAGCGAAGACATCGCTGGATCGCTGTCACACACAACGATCCAGCGATGTCAGCGGGTGATCAAGCGACGAAAGAAAGTTCCATACGATCTGCTACGACGTACGATTCTCAGCAGGATCCCTGATCGCTGCTGCGTGTCAGACACTGCGATATCGTAACGATATCGCTAGAACGTCACGAATCGTAACGTCGTAGCGATGGAAATTTCAATGTGTGACGGTACCCTAAGACTCTGTAACTAACAAGCTTGTCACCTCTTGTAAGACTGCAACTAACAGCCTTGTTATCTCTTGTAAGACTCTGTAACTAACAAGCTTGTCACCTCTTGTAAGACTCTGTAACTAACAAGATTGTTACCTCTTGTAAAGCTCTGTAACTAACAATCTAACAAGCTTGTTATCTCTTGTAAGATTCTGTAACTAACAAGCTTTTTACTTATTGTAAGACTCTGTAACTAACAAGCTTGTCACCTCTTGTAAGGGTACTGTCACACTCTGCGACGTTCCAACGATCACGACCAGCGATACGACCTGGCCGTGATCATTGGAAAGTCGTTGTGTGGTCGCTGGAGAGCTGTCACACAGACCGCTCTCCAGCGACCAACGATGCCGAAGGCCCCGGGTAACCGGGGTAAACATCGGGTTACTAAGCGCAGGGCCGTGCTTAGTAACCCGATGTTTACCGTGGTTACCAGCGTAAAAGTAAAAAAAAAAAAACAGTACATACTCACATTCCGGTGTCCTTCAGGTCCCTTGCCGTCTGCTTCCCGCACTGACTGAGTGCCGCCGTGAAGTGAAAGCAGATCACAGCGGTGACGTCGCCGCTGTGATCTGCTCTCACTTTCCGGCCGGCAGTCAGTCAGAGCGGGAAGCAGACTGCAAGGGACCTGAAGGACACCGAAATGTGAGTATGTACGTTTTTTTTTTTTTTTACTTTTACGCTGGTAACCACGGTAAACATGGGGTTACTAAGCGCGGCCCTGCGCTTAGTAACCCGATGTTTACCCTGGTTACAAGTGAACGCATCGCTGGATCGCTGTCACACACAACGATCCAGCGATGACAGCGGGAGATCCAGCGACGAAAGAAAGTTTCAAACGATCTGCTACGACGTACGATTCTCAGCAGGGTCCCTGATCACTGCTGCGTGTCAGACACAGCGATATCGTATGGATATCGCTGGAACGTCACGGATCGTACCGTCGTAGCGACAAAAGTGCCACTGTGAGACGGTACCATAATAAGACTGCAACTAACAACCTTGTTATCTCTTGTAAGACTCTGTAACTAACAAGCTTGTTATCTCTTGTAAGACTCTGTAACTAACAAGCTTGTTACCTCTTATAAAGCTCTGTAACTAACAAGTTTGTTACCTCTTGTAAGACTCTGTAACAAGCTTCTCTCCTCTTGTATGACTCAGAACAAACAACCTTGTCACCTTTTGTAAGACTGCAACTAGCAAGTTTGTCGCCTCTCATATGACTCTTAACAAATAAGCTTGTCATCTCTTGGTGAGTAAAGCTGTTGTTGGTCTGTCTCTTGTGCATGCATCCTTCTACAATCTCTAAATAGATAACTAGGGGGCAAATGTATCATATACAGGGACTAGCAAAAGGGGTAACAATGTTTTGAACTTTTGACTATCATGCTCCATATCTCACCATCTCACCACTACTGCTTCGAACGTGAGACTACCATAATTTTATAGACAATCATCGTGGCTATCTCATACATAAATTTGACTTGCACCTATTTAGCATATGATTAGTTATGCAGATTTCTGTGATGTCACTGCATTGCTACTGTTTTGCTTGTGGTGGTGGAAAAATATTCCCTTCCTGTATACTATAAACTAAAACCTGTTGCTACATTCCCTAATTGCTCAGTGTATTATTAGGACGATTCCCAAACGAAAGGTCACTGTTTCAAATCGAGTCGCAGTCATGAAGACGATTTCCCAAGAAAAGAGAAACAGAATCATCCAGCTCATCGATAGCAGTCTCTCCGCCAAGAAAATTACCAAACTGCCTCATGTGAGTGCAGCGCCCCAGAGTTCTGGTCGTTGCAGTACTGTGGCTTCGCCGCTAAGGGGAGCCATGGTACGTTCGATGGCACCGAAGGAGTTCCTCCAATCAGGTATCACAGACACCAATATGTTTCACAGCTGGGCCTCCGGGGGGAGCTAAGGGTGCTATTCATTAGGCCACTCCCCACCATAGTGGGTAAACTGGGGGTCAGGCAGAAAGTTAGAGAGAACGCTGACGGGATTGAACGGAGCAACACCCTGTGGCAGGGGGTGTTGTGAAGGGAGAGACTGTAGGGTCTCTGCCAGGGGTGGGATCCTGGCAGAGGCTTGGCATTGAAAGAACGTAACGGGTCCGCGCAGGCTCCTGGAAGCGGCGGGACTCAAGGAAAGGACTAGAAGCGAGACAGATTGTGCTGAGTGAGAAACGAGATCAAGCAGAAGGAGAATACCAGCAGGGGTTTTGTTGAAAGAGGCAGCACCCTGCTGAGGCGCAATACCGGTGGCCGGAACGCCGAGGGAGTGGATTAGAATACAGCTTCAAGCCATACTCCAAACAGCGGCAGGACAGTCAGTCTCAGGCGGGCTGTCTACCACATATCACCTATGAAGTCTTGGGGGGCAATTGCGGGAGAGGGGCGACTCTAGGGTCCCGGAAGAACTCCAGGCCTACCTGACAAACGGGTGCCATTCCAACCTGAATACAGGGAAGGGGTGGATTACAGAGGAACATCAAATCGAGTTGTGAGGGAACTTAAGAAACAGACACAACCGTTGTGGGGTTACTTTCCGTAAGCACAGCAGGGAAGGACTACAACACATAGCGCTAGAAGGAAGGCACAGATTTCCACCTGAGAGGAGAACTCTGGAGGTGCCATTGGACCGGCCGGACTTGCGTAGCCTGGTGAACCGTGTTCTGGACTGAGGACTCAGAGATCTCCAGTAAAGAGGTAAAGAGACTGCAACCTGGTGTCCTCGTTATTTACCGCGACTTACACCCCACAACTGCACCGCTCCATCGCTACTATTACTACCACCTATTACACCGGACGTCCCCCACTGACGGACAGGGCCACGGACCGGGTCTAGCCACCGTGACAACCCCGAGACTGAGAACTAGAGGCCCGGCTCCGGGTACCCCTCGGCCCTGCGGCGGTGTGGGGGCGCGCCGCAGACTTGGCGTCACGAACAGGATCTACTTAAGCCTGAAGAATCAGGTCATGTGTGCCTAGAGACTGTGATTTACTGTACTTGAACCGTACTTTATTGAAAAGACTGTGCTGTGCCATTTGCCGCCAAAATCCGCCGCCATTGCAGCGCTGAGGAGAGCGCAGGAAGAGAAGAGGGGCGTGGAGTGGGCGTAGCCGAGCTGGAGAGCGCGAACAGTAATGGCCGCCCAGTCTAAGTATTTCTGTGCAGTGAGGACGTGTCCGTCAGCAGCAGAGATCCGCCTCCTAATCCTTAATGGGGGGCGGAGGCAGAGAAAACGAAACTGCTCACGCAGGAGAGAGCGGGAAAAAGACCAGGAAGCGACCCACGTGGAGGACGCTATGGCCAGCAGCTCCGAACCCGACAGCGGGGTTGAAGTGGAAGTCTCCCCTGACTACCCGGCTGAGCCCAGCAGCTTGTCCTCCGTGGATAACACCAAATTCCTGAGAGCCGAGATGGAGGATTTATATAACCAGCTCCTCCAACTGCATGTAAGAGTCCAGGCCCCGCATCAGGTGGGACCGGCAGTGGATTCCCGGACATCGGAAGAACCAGCGGGACCTGTCGTGGAAGGTGGAATCGTACCAGTGGGTGAGTCCGCCGACCCTACCCCACTAGCAGAGGGTGTGTTAGTGGGTCCCGTAGCAGCACCACCTCTCCCGGGGACCCATAGACTTCAGCGCCTGTTACCATGGGAGGAAGCCACGGGCATGGAACACCGTATGCGAGCCCCAATCACCCCTACTCCCTTGCCGTGTGAGGTCAGCGCGGAGCGCACGGTGTGCCGCTGGGTGAACCCTGGATCCAATCTCATGGGGTTCCCCGGGGTGGAGACCCAGAAGGGAGAAATGGTACAGGCCCTAAGCTGGGAGGAATACCAGATCCAGCTAGAACAGCGGTGGCGAGAGGAAGAGAAAACACATCAGGCTAAACGGGAGGCCTATCATCAAAAAGATTTGGCGGTCAAGGACCGGGCCCGTAAGGACCCCACCACTCACCAGGCCCTGCGCAGGCAGGGCATCATCACCGTCTTTAAACTCCAAGGAGGCTGGGGCTTCATCAAAGAACCGGGACTATACGCAGAGGTCTTTGTTAACCGACGGGATGTCGAGTCACACCTTAGAGAGGGTCACCCCGATCGAGACCTCTATCCGGGAGACAGTGTTACCTACACCCGGCACCTTGGGGAAAAGGGGTGGTTCGCTCTGAACGTCTACAAGAAAGAGAAACCAGCCCCTGTGGCCAAAGTGCCGCCGTGTGACCGATCTGTAACCACCCTGGTCGGCCCCACCTGCCTGACCACAGAACTTGCGATCTGCCACCCGATCGCCGCCACCACTGTCGTGCCTAAGGAGGTGCCCCTTCGAGTGACCGATGTTCCGGATGTGCCAGCACAGAGAGAAGTGGGAACACAGACCTTGATCGCCGCGCACGACCTGGTCGTGCAACAGACCCGAACCCATGGGGTGTATCTGGCAGCGGGAGTGGACCTGAAACCTGGATTGCAGGGGTCCGCCCGCCAGGAGGCGCCTCATGGAAACTTCTGAAAGAAGAGTCACTTTGTGAAAATGTAAATAGTTACTGTTTGTCTTTTATTCCTTTAAGTTGCTGCTAAACCCGCCCAGGGTTAATGGATCCCTCTGTTGACCCGGGATCCTCTTTGTTTGTTTTCCTTTTCTGAAGTTGTTGCACAAAAGTTATACAAACTGCAGAAATCATGGACTGTGCATGATTCGAACTTCCCTTGTAAATAGTTTGCACCTTCTTAAAGGTGCTCCCTACTGGTTTTAGCCAAAGACACTTTGCGAAGATATTTGCCCTATTTGTTTGAGCCAAAGACACTTTGTGAAGATATCTTTCCTACCGGTTCTAGTTAAAGACACTTTGCGAAGATACCATGCCGGAACCTTTGCATGGGCCGGTAGGCTGAGAAGACGAGCTACCTTAGAAAGACTTGGTCTCCTCTTAAAGGGGATGTGAGAAACTGAACTTGAGAGAGATACTGTTGCAGAACAGTAATGCCATAATGATGCCTTGAAAAGAAATGTAACTGTTTTACATGCTAAGTTATATGTGTTGAATTTGTTGAAATGTGAAATCTAAATAATGTTTTGCAGAAAGAAAAGATGCAGAGAGCCCGTAGGGGTAGAGATAGAGATCTGCATAGCTGAAAGTAAGCGAAGTAATAATGAAGGTGAGGATAGAAGGTAAACCCCGCGTCCCCATTGAAAGTTACTTTGTTACTAAGGACAGAGAGTGAACCCGTAGGGGTTAGAGAGTGAGTCCTTAAAGGAGCCGAGTAGAGCTGGCTCAGAGTTCTTTAAACGAAAGGAATGTTATGTCTATACCATGTATAGTAGAGAAAGGCAGTAGGCCCTGGATGAACAGGGCGGTCCTGTAAAAGAAAGGAGAGGCAGTAGGTCTGGTGCCATAGGGACAGGCGGTCCTGCAGGTTCAAAGTAGGAGAATGTGAAGTTACCTTACCCTGTAATGTGATTATAGGAAGGCCTTTGGTAAACTAAGAGTGTATGTTTCTTAAAGGCAATGTTAATTTATTGTTCCCGAATTTGCACTAAGTAGAATACCCGGTTGGGTAACAGGAGTTATGCATAGCCTGTAATTTATAATGTTGACTATGTTTGTAACGTTAAAAGTGTCCTCACCTCCCATAAAGGGAAGCCTGTTCAAGTATACTTATTGTTTTGCACTCAACAAAATTGTATGTCTGTTTACTAATCTGTATTGTTGTTTTTCTTCCCAGTCCCGGAGTACTGTGTTTAACCAGGGGGGAGTGCAGCGCCCCAGAGTTCTGGTCGTTGCAGTACTGTGGCTTCGCCGCTAAGGGGAGCCATGGTACGTTCGATGGCACCGAAGGAGTTCCTCCAATCAGGTATCACAGACACCAATATGTTTCACAGCTGGGCCTCCGGGGGGAGCTAAGGGTGCTATTCATTAGGCCACTCCCCACCATAGTGGGTAAACTGGGGGTCAGGCAGAAAGTTAGAGAGAACGCTGACGGGATTGAACGGAGCAACACCCTGTGGCAGGGGGTGTTGTGAAGGGAGAGACTGTAGGGTCTCTGCCAGGGGTGGGATCCTGGCAGAGGCTTGGCATTGAAAGAACGTAACGGGTCCGCGCAGGCTCCTGGAAGCGGCGGGACTCAAGGAAAGGACTAGAAGCGAGACAGATTGTGCTGAGTGAGAAACGAGATCAAGCAGAAGGAGAATACCAGCAGGGGTTTTGTTGAAAGAGGCAGCACCCTGCTGAGGCGCAATACCGGTGGCCGGAACGCCGAGGGAGTGGATTAGAATACAGCTTCAAGCCATACTCCAAACAGCGGCAGGACAGTCAGTCTCAGGCGGGCTGTCTACCACATATCACCTATGAAGTCTTGGGGGGCAATTGCGGGAGAGGGGCGACTCTAGGGTCCCGGAAGAACTCCAGGCCTACCTGACAAACGGGTGCCATTCCAACCTGAATACAGGGAAGGGGTGGATTACAGAGGAACATCAAATCGAGTTGTGAGGGAACTTAAGAAACAGACACAACCGTTGTGGGGTTACTTTCCGTAAGCACAGCAGGGAAGGACTACAACACATAGCGCTAGAAGGAAGGCACAGATTTCCACCTGAGAGGAGAACTCTGGAGGTGCCATTGGACCGGCCGGACTTGCGTAGCCTGGTGAACCGTGTTCTGGACTGAGGACTCAGAGATCTCCAGTAAAGAGGTAAAGAGACTGCAACCTGGTGTCCTCGTTATTTACCGCGACTTACACCCCACAACTGCACCGCTCCATCGCTACTATTACTACCACCTATTACACCGGACGTCCCCCACTGACGGACAGGGCCACGGACCGGGTCTAGCCACCGTGACAACCCCGAGACTGAGAACTAGAGGCCCGGCTCCGGGTACCCCTCGGCCCTGCGGCGGTGTGGGGGCGCGCCGCATGAGCGCCATGATAGTTGGAAGAATACGAAATGAAGTCCGTTCATCTATTCAAAAGCCAAGAGGTGGACGTCAAGGCAAAATATCAGAGTCAACAAGTCGGCTCATCACAAGGTCTATCAGTTCCGGGGCAACAAACATGGCAGTGATGGTGGCTTGTATGCTTCATAATAATGAGATCACAGATGTTCATGGAAGCACGGTGCGGCAAATGTTACACAAATCTGGAATGGTGGCCCGAAAAAAGGTGAGAAAGCGTAGACTGCAATATTGTCATGAGGAGCATTGGCTCCAGTTTGCAAAAAAGTACGTAAAGAGGACAGTACAAGATTGGAATGGCTGACTTGAAGCGATCAGAAGAAAGTCAATAGACTATGATCTGATGGGTGCAAATGGGTCTTGAAGATACAAGGCCTAATGGATCAAGAAATTAGAGGAACTGTCAAGTTCAGTGGAGTAAGCCTGATGATGTGGCGTTATTTCACAGCCAAAGACTTTGGATACTTGGCCAGGATCGATGGTGGTCTCAATGCTGAGTTACATGTGAGTATTCTACAAGATGAATTACTTCGTACACTTGAGTACTATGGGCACGAAAAGGACGAAATAGTGTTCCAGCAGGCAACAACCTGAAATATATGTCAAGATTAGCGAAGAAAAAGTTAATTGACAATGAAGTAGAGGTGCTGGATTGGCCCCACAGCCCCAGATCTCAACCCAATTGTACACTTGTGGGTAGAGTTGAAGAAACAGCTGTATACTGTACATACCCAAGTGAGGCAACCAGTATGCACCAACTTTGGGAACATGTAGAAGAGATCTAGGATCAAATTTTGATCAAGACATGTTTCAATCTGATCGCGAGCAGCCCAGAAGGATTCAGGCAGTGGTGAAAGCCAAAGGAGGATTTACAAAATACTAACAAAATGATAAAAATTAAAATTTAGATTTTTAGGAGCAAAACAGTAACAATGCAGTGACATGACAAGAATCTGCTTAACTAATCAGCTGCAAGTCTAATTTATGTATGAGATAGCCAAGTTGATTGTCTTATGGAAGTCTCATCTTAAAAGCAGAATTGGATGGTGAGATATGGAGCCTGAAAGCCAAAAGTTCAAAACATTGCTACCATTTTGCTGTTCACTGTATATTCCTAAGAGGCCTCAACACCGAATCTCCACTTGTGAACCCCTTTATTATACATTTGTAGAGTGAGTATGATGTTATTTTTAGGATTGGGACACTGTACTTGATGCGTAATATAATAATTATTCTGTATCTTTGCGGAACATTGAATAATTAGTTGCATATTAAGAAGTTTGGATGAGAAATCACGATTTCTTGTTTATAGACTTTTCTGAGGGTCGTAGCCTTCACTCCTAATGGACTTTATGGCTCAGAAGACTCAAAACCATGGGAATAGAAATACTGGCGTGATAGCTTTTTCACTGTAGTGAAAGATGAGTCCATGACAGAGGAAAGTCACACATATATCAAATATCAGGGCCAAATTAGGAGATGTCCAAGAGTCTGAAGGGACTATGCAATATTGTCTCCAGCATCAGCAGAAAGGATTCAAGAAGCTTTTATAGAGAGTAATGGTTGGAGAATAAGAAGAAACCTGATGTAGTGTAGATGTAGGTACGGGAAGCGCCTTGGTACTTATAGTGGTCAAAGGCTCATGTTCTTCTTACCAACAATAGTATACATGGGTGGTGCAGGGTATTCAGAATTAGCAGGCCAAAGCTTACAATTGTCCTGTAATTTGGGATTCAGATGCTGATAAATTTGGAGACCATTTGCATTAGGACCAAATACTGTGGTTGTGTAGCTTCTGTTACAATTTATTTGGATAAACGGTGCCGCTCTTGTTCATAGGCTGTGTCCGTGTTATATGTTCACCTGTTGAAGTGGATTAGCTAATCCCTAGGTCAAGGTGAGCAGCACAGACCAGCCAGATGGTACATGGAACAGTGAAGACCAGTAGAGCTGAAGAGGTAAGATGGCACGTCGATCAGCAGATCTGTAAGTGTTAAATCCAGCAGAACTGTGTGAGTAGACAGCTCCTTGAATCAGCACAGAGTAGCCAAGCAAGTACCTTGATGCAGCTGTGCTGAGTTTGCAGGCAGCACCTTGAATCAACAGAGATAAGTAGTCAATGGAGTACTCTGTTGTAGGAGAGCTGGGTTTCCAAATAGCCCTCAGAAACAGAAGAGCTAGCAGACAATCAGGCACCTTGAAGTAGAACTTGGTTCAGGAAAAGAGGAGCTGAATAGACAATCAGACGCCATGTAGCATTCAGAAACAACAGCTAAGTAGGCAATGAGGCACCTGGCTGTCATAGAACCAAGTGGGAATATTGACTAAACTGGAAATGATGTTGTAACAGCATGGACTTGCCACCTGAATACTCAGGCAGCATGCAGCAGCATGAACCAGTCTTAGGCTACTTTCACACATTAGGTTTTTTCCGTCAGGCACAATCCAGCGAGTTTTGAAAAAAAGGATCCTTTTTTTTCTGCCGGATCCGTTTTTATTCATAGAGTTGTATTAGTGCCGTATTGCGCCTGATTGCCACACGTTTCATCCGTTTTTTGCCTGATCCGTCTAAAATTAGTTTTCTGGTGGCCGGAGAAAACGTTCATAGAAACGTTTTTTCTGTCCGGCGAAAAAACGCCATGCGACGGTTCCAGCGATAAACGGATGAAACTGACATGTGAAATGATGAATCCAGCCTCCGAATCCGGTTTTACACGCATCCTCCATACAATCATGCACAATTTCCGTTCTAGGGTCTCTCTCTCGGTTAAAAAAAAAAAAAAAAAAACACGGATCCAGCATAAAAATGGATCCGTCGCATCAGTTTTTCACTATTTGCGACAGATCCGTTTTTTTCAAAAATTTGCCGGATTCTGCCTGAAAAAAAAAAACTGATGTGCGAAAGTAGACTTAAAAGGGCTTGAATGATGACATCAGAGGTGGGCGCCGGGTTGCAAAAACAATCCAACATGCACTAGCACAAAGAGAGCCATCCCCCGGGTTATGTGGAAGCAAAGTCTGGTGGCGCTGAAACCCGGACACGTGAGTAAAAGTCTGGTACTGAGCTACAATACCACACAACCATTATAAGTCTCACTCAAGAACCAACCACATATTTGATCAAATGTTAGCAAGTTTTAGTTGTTTCCATTCTTCCCCCTGAAATCTCAATCAATTTATCGAATAAGAATTCATTATGAGCTAAACGGAATACAAGTCAACTGAAAAAATAAATTCTGGGAACTGTCGCTAGTAAGGTATTTTCCACTAGGAAGCTACAAAAAATTCTTATTGGCATCTAACCGCTACAAATGAGTTTATTTAAGTTGTAGGAAGCGGGGAAAAGTCACGGTAACTTCCTGAGAGATAGAGCAAGGTGTCACCACGATCTCAGGATCTCAGTCACCGGGGCAGGTCCACCAGATGTCTGTACAGTGATAGAGATCAGGGTTTAGTGTGCGCGCTAGTGCATGTATCTGTCTGCAGAGAGACCCTATAATAAAAAGACTGATGTTAGGACTGTCCATAACCTGTCTTCTCCATGCCATGTCTGACCTAGTCCTTCTACCTCCCCACATGTAGTCTCAGGTCCTCACAAGATATCCTTTGCTCTCATCTTGTAACACAACCATCTCCAAGATTTCCCCTATGCTTCCTCAAACTTCCTCTCCTCTTGAAGACATCAAAAGCAACCTGAATACCCAGCTCCTCAGGAAAGCCAATAACAACCTCACTTCCACCACAATGACCACTAAGGTGGCCATATACATTAGATGAATGTCATCCAAGCCTTCCAATATTGAATACATATGGGGTTGTCTTGGCTCTCTCCAGATGGAAAAGAAGGATTGGGCATATTGGAATTCAACCTGCGCAATGTTTTGTTCCCAGGCAATATGCTGTACGTGATCATGCCTAGTAGTGGCCTTCTCTCCTTTCTCCTTTGAGGACACAGTTATTTTTTTTATATTGTAATTTTTATTGAAATTTTTCAAACTTTACAGCAAAAGGAAAAATAATTAGGCATTTTAGATTTTTTCCACTATCATTTGTAGGTTAACAACCAATCTTATACTATAGTAATAGTTAAACATTTTCAAGTAGATAAAGAGTAAAATTTTACAAACAAAGAAACACACAGACTCAGATAAAAGGAAAGTGGGGAAATGATGTGGAATGTTACAACCTAGTTACCGTATATACTCGAGTATAAGCCGAGATTTTGAGCCCATTTTTTTGGCTGAAAGTCCCCCTTTCGGCTTATACTCAAGTCATACCCAGGGATCAGCAGGGGAGCGGGGGCTGTCTAATTATACTCACCTGCTCCTGGTGAGGTCCCTGCACGTCTTTTCCCCGGCGCCAGTAGCTTCTTCCTGTACTGAGCGGTCACATGGTACCGCTCATTACAGTAATGAATATGCGGCTCCACCTCCCATAAGGGTGGAGCGGCATATTCATTACTGTAATGAGTAGTAACGGTGACCGCTCAGTAGAGGAAGAAGCAGCAGCGTCGGGGAAGCAGGGACTGCACCACGCCAGGAGCAGGTGAGTATAACGGGGAGGGGAGCGCAGTGCTGCGCAATATTCACCTGCTCCTCGTTCCGGCGCCGCTCCATCTTCAGCGTCTTCTGCAGTGACGCTCAGGTCAGAGGGCGCGGTGACGTGGTTAGTGCACGCCCTCTGCCTGAACGTCAGTGCAGAAGACGCTGAAGATGGAGCGGCACCGGAACGAGGAGCAGGTGAATATTGAATGTGCCGGGGGCCTGAGCAACGGAGAGGTGAGTATGTGATTTATTTTTTTTTCTTATCGCAGCAACAGCAAATGGGGCAAGTGTCTGTATGGAGCATCTTCTGGGGCCATAACGTTTGTGCAGCACTATAATGGGGCAAGTGTCTGTATAGAGCATCTTATGGGGCCATAACTTTTGTGCAGCACTATAATGGGGCAAGTGTCTGTATGGAGCATTTTATGGGGCCCATAACGTTTGTGAAGCACTATAATGGGGCAAATGACTGTATGGAGCATCTTATGGGGCCATAACGTTTGTGCAGCACTATAATGGGGCATGTGTCTGTATAGAGCCTCTTATGGAGCCATAACGTTTGTGCAGCACTATATGGGGCAAGTGTCTTTATAGGGCCATAATCAATGTTTGTGCAGCACTATATGGGGCAAGTGTCTGTATGGGGCCATAATCAATGTTTGTGCAGCACTATATGGGGCAAATATCTTTATGGAGCATCTTATGGGGCCATAATCAACATTTGTGCAGGATTATATTGGGCAAATGTGTCTATGGAGCATCTTATGGGGCCATTATTAACCTTTAAGCAGGATTATATGGGGCATATTTTAATATGGAGCATCTTATGGGGCCATCATAAACTTTATGGATCATTATATGGGGCTCCTGATTCAATATGGATATTCAAAAACACTTAACCTACTGATGTCTCAATTAATTTTACTTTTATTGGTATATATTTTTACTTTTGACATTTACCGGTAGCTGCTGCATTTCCCACCCTAGGCTTATACTCGAGTCACTAAGTTTTCCCAGTTTTTTTGTGGCAAAATTAGGGGGGTCGGCTTATACTCGGGTCGGCTTATACTCGAGTATATACGGTATATCTCATAGAGGTTATATATTTAACATGGACCAAAAGGAATCCCAAGGAGACCAAACAAGGTTAAATCTCTCTACAGTATTGTCATTAAGGGCTGCCGGTATTCAATGTTCCTTATATCCTTGATGTGAGAATATAGATCTAGTTGGGAAGGTGGAGAGGTTTTCTTCCAATGGTAGGCAAACAAACAGCGTGCTGCTATTAACATATGTGAAAGCAGTCTAATAGATATCTTGGATATGGATTCAGGGAAAATATTTAAGATAAAGAGCTGAGGACTTAATGGGAGATCCACTCCTAAAACTTGCTTAGTGAGGAGTTGGACTATCACCCAGAATGGTTTAATCAGTGGACAGTCCCAAAAAATGTGAAATATAGAACCTCTAGAGAGGACGCAACGTCAGCAAAGGGAAGGAATAGATGGGTCCATTTTATGTAAAAATTCAGGTTTGTGGTACCAGAGATGAAGGATTTTGTACTGATTTTCTTTATATGAAACTCAAGATGCAGTCTGGTCCAAACATTTCTCCATTCTACCACGGTCAGTGTTTTACAAAGATATTCCTCCCATTGGAGTATATAAGAGGGTTTAGTTAGGGAATCTGTGTCTGGAGCCTGTAGAATATTGTAAATATGAGATATTAAACCTCTTGTTGAAATATTCTTGCACAGTCTCTCGAAGGAGGTAGGAATGGAGGTCTGTAGACCATGGAATAATGATGAGGCAAAGTGCCTAATTTTAACCCCTTTACCCCCAAGGGTTGTTTGCACGTTAATGACCGGGCCAATTTTTACAATTCTGACCACTGTCCCTTTATGAGGTTATAACTCTGGAACGCTTCAACGGATTCCAGTGATTCTGACATTGTTATCTCGTGACATATTGTACTTCATTATAGTGGTAACATTTCTTTGATATTACCTGCGTTTATTTGTGAAAAAAATGGAAATTTGGCGAAAATTTTGAAAATTTCACAATTTTCCAACTTTGAATTTTTACACAATTAAATCACAGAGATATGTCACACAAAATACTTAATAAGTAACATTTCCCACATATCTACTTTATATCAGCACAATTTTGGAATCAAATTTTTTTTTTGTTAGGGAGTTATAAGGGTTAAAATTTGACCAGCAATTTCTCATTTTTACAACATTTTTTTTTAGGGACCACATCTCATTTGAAGTCATTTTGAGGGGTCTATATGATGGAAAATACCCAAGTGTGACATCATTCTAAAAACTGCACCCCTCAAGGTGCTCAAAACCACATTCAAGAAGTTTATTAACCCTTCAGGTGTTTCACAGGAATTTTTGGAATGTTTAAATAAAAATGAACATTTAACTTTTTTACACAAAAAATTTACTTCAGCTCCAATTTGTTCTATTTTACAAAGGGTAACAGGAGAAAATGGACCCCAAAAGTTGTTGTACAATTTGTCCTGAGTACGCCGATACCCCATATCTGGGAGTAAACCACTGTTTGTGCGCATGGCAGAGCTCGGAAGCGAAGGAGCGCCATTTGACTTTTCAATGCAAAATTGACTGGAATTCAGATGGGACGCCATGCTGCGTTTAGAGAGCCCCTGATGTGACAAAACATTGAAACTCCCCACAAGTGACACCATTTTGGAAAGTAGACCCCCTAAGGAACTTATCTAGATGTGTGGTGAGCACTATGACCCATTAAGTGATTCACAGAAGTTTATAATGCATAGCCGTAAAAATAAAAAATCATATTTTTTCACAAAAATGATCTTTTTGCCCCAATTTTTTATTTTCCCAAGGGTAAGAGAAGAAATTGGACTCCAAAAGTTGTTGTACAATTTGTCCTGAGTACGCTGATACCTCATATGTGGGGGTAAACCACTGTTTGGGCGCATGGCAGAGCTCGGAAGGGAAGGAGCACCATTTGACTTTTCAATGCAAAATTGACTGGAATTGAGATGGGACGCCATGTTGTGTTTGGAGAGCCCCTGATGTGCCTAAACATTGAAACCCCCACAAATGACACCATTTTGGAAAGTAGACCCCCTAAGGAACTTGTCTAGATGTGTGGTGAGCACTTTGGGTGCATGGGAGAGCTCGGAAGGGAAGGAGCGCCATTTGGAATGCAGACTTAGATGGAATGGTCTGCAGGCATCACGTTGCATTTGCAGAGCCCCTAATGTACCTAAACCGTAGAAACCCCACACAAGTGACCCCATATTGGAAACTAGACCCCCGAAGGAACTTATCTAGATTTGTTGTGAGAACTTTGAACCCCCAAGTGTTTCACTACAGTTTATAACGTAGAGCCGTGAAAATAAAAAATCCTTTTTTTCCACAAAAATTATTTTTTAGCCCTCAGTTTTGTATTTTTCCAAGGGAAACAGTGTAAATTGACCCCCAAAAGTTGTTGTCCAATTTGTCTTGAGTACGCTGATACCCAATATGTGGGGGGGAACCACCGTTTGGGCGCATGGCAGAGCTCGGAAGGGAAAGAGCGCCATTTGGAATGCAGACTTAGATGGATTGGTCTGCAGGCGTCACGTTGCATTTGCAGAGCCCCTGATGTAACTAAACAGTAGAAACCCCCCATAAGTGACCCCATATTGGAAACTAGACCCCCCAAGGAACTTATCTAGATGTGTTGTGAGAACTTTGAACCCCCAAGTGTTTCACTACAGTTTATAACGCAGAGCCGTGAAAATAAAAAATATTTTTTTCTTACACAAAAATTATTTTTTAGCCCCCAGTTTTGTATTTTCCCAAGAGTAACAGGAGAAATTGGACCCCAACATTTGTTGTCCAATGTGTCCTGAGTACACTGATACCCCATATGTTGGGGTTAACCCCTGTTTGTGCGCACGGGAGAGCTCGGGAGGGAAGGAGCACTGTTTTACTTTTTCAACGCAGAATTGGCTGAAATTGAGATCGGACGCAATGTCGCATTTGGAGACCCCTGATGTGCTTAAACAGTGGAACCCCCCAATTATAACTGAAACCCTAATCCAAACACACCCCTAACCCTAATCTCAACTGTAACCCTAACCACACCCCTAACCCTGACACACCCCTAACCCTAATCCCAACCCTATTCCCAACTGTAACTGTAATCCAAACCCTAACCCTAACTTTAGCCCCAACCCTAACCTTAGCCCCAACCCTAACTTTAGCCCCAACCCTAACCCTAACTGTAGCCCTAACCCTAGCCCTAACCCTAACCCTAGCCCTAACCCTAACCCTAATGGGAAAATGGAAACAAATACATTTTTTTAAATTTTTCGTAACTAAGGGGGTGATGAAGGGGGGGTTTGATTTACTATTTATAGCGGGTTTTCTAGCAGATTTTTATGATTGGCAGCCGTCACACACTAAAAGACGCTTTTTATTGCAAAAAATGTTTTTTGCGTTACCACATTTTGAGTGCTATAATTTTTCCATATTTTGGTCCACAGAGTCATGTGAGGTCTTGTTTTTTGCGGGACGAGTTGACGTTTTTATTGGTAACATTTTCGGGCACGTGACTTTTTTTGATCGCTTTTTATTCCGATTTTTGTGAGGCAGAATGACCAAAAACCAGCTATTCATGAATTTCTTTTGGGAGGGGGCCCTTATACCGTTTTGCATTTGGCAAAATGGATAAAGCAGTTTTATTCTTCGGGTCAGTACGATTACAGCGATACCTCATTTATATCATTTTTTATACGATAAAAACTATTTTATAGAAAAAAAAATTATTTTTGCATCGCTTTATTCTGAGGACTACAACTTTTTTATTTTTTCGCTGATGATGCTGTATCGCAGCTTGTTTTTTGCGGGACAAGATGACGTTTTCAGCGGTACCATGGTTATTTATATCCGTCTTTTTTGATCGCATGTTATTCCACTTTTTGTTCGGCGGTATGATAATAAAGCGTTGTTTATTGCCTCTTTTTTTTTTTTTTACGGTGTTCACTGAAGGGGCTAACTAGTGGGATAGTTTTATAGGTCGGGTCGTTTCGGACGCGGCGATACTAAATATGTGTACTTTTATTGTTTTTTTATTTTTATTTAGCTAAAGGAATGTATTTATTGGAACAATATTTTTTTATTATTATTATTTATTTAGGATTTTTTTTTTTTTACATTTTTACTTTGCCCCAGGGGGGGACATCACAGTAAAGTGACAGATCGCCGATGCTGACTTTGCTGTGCACTGTGTCAGATCGGCGATCACACAGCACAGCAGGGAGGCTTCTCGGCGCCTGCTCTGAGCAGGCGCTGTGAAGCCACCTCCCTGCAGGACCCGGATGCAGCCCCGCGGCCATTTTGGATCCGGGGCTTGCAGGGAGGAGACGCTTGGTACAAGGTGAGCACATCGCCTTGTACCGATCGTCTCAGGGAAGCACGCGGGGAGCCCCCTCCCTGCGCGATGCTTCCCTGTACCGCCGGAACACTGCGATCATGTTTGATCGCAGTGTGCCGGGGGTTAATGTGCCGGGGGCGGTCCGTGACCGCTCCTGACACATAGTGTCGGATGTCAGCTGCGATAGTCAGCTGACACCCGGCCGCGATCGGCCGCGCTCCCCCCGTGAGCGCGGCCGATCGCGCTGGACGTACTATTCCGTTCTTGGGAAGTAGGGCCCACCCCACATGGACGGAATAGTACGTCCAGTGACAGAAAGGGGTTAATATATTGAAATAATGTAAGAGAATGGAATCATAAATTTGCTTTCAGCTCATCATAGGAATGTATGCGAATGTCAGCGAAGTTAAACAAGCCAGATTTAGTCTATACCTCTGTAAATAAGTTGGTTAAACTTTCAAGGAAATTCGGATGGAAAAGTAAGAGCAAATTTTTTAGAGCAGACCTGCCATATATTTCTGGTATGCATCATTGGACCCATTGAGTCTGCTGAAGGGGGATTGTAAGCCCCATTCTAGATCAGGGAGTTGGGGTGAGCTGGGGCTAACTATAATTTTTCAATCTCCATCCATTTCCTATAGGCAGGTTTAGAAAACCACAATGAAACATGTGGAGGTGCGATGCCCGATAATAATGAACAAAGTTAGGAGCCGCTAGACCTCCCATATTTTTATCATCCAACATTACCGACTTTGGAATTCTATGACGTCTTACTGCCCATATGAAATTTAAAGTGACTGCTTGAAAAGCATGTAAATCTCTGAGTGGGACTGATATTGGTAAAGTCTCAAAAAAATATAATATTTCTAGGAGGATAGTCATTTTTATTGCTTAAAAGCATCCAAATAGTGAGAGAGGGAGTGATTTCCATTCCGTCAATAAGGATCGCATTTCTGTATATAATGGAGGGAAATTGTTCTTGTATAAAGTGGGAGAACACAGTTATGCTTTAACGAGTGACATATCTTTGGGGTCAGGAGGGATATGTGACATCCAAACAAATGTTGGACGATTTTACACTTTAAACAGATTTACGGCTTAGGGAAGACCTTATTGGTTAGATAAATCTCTCGACAAGAGGCTTATCATAAACTGTTTATATGTAATATGGGAAATAAGGCACTAAATGTTCATTTTTTTTCAACAACACCATCAAATCAGTGGGTTGTGTGAATAATGGTCACATTACACATCAAGAGATGATCTTTATAGCTGTGCTCTTCTTTAGCTAAGAGATGAAAATCCTAACCCAAAAGATGCTCCTCATTTGGTATCTCAGAATTCTCTATATATGAACATGTGTTTGATAAATATACATTTTAGAGCCCCTTTATTGATGATCTACATAGTGAAGAGGAAGCTACTTAGGATAGATCAGAAAAAGACCTCCCATTACACGTTCACACTGGCTCACACAATCTTATGGACATATTCTGGGCCAGGTGCCCCGCCATGCAACTTTACATTCCTTGAAGAAGAGAAGAGTTTAATGACTTTTGTACTGATTTCCCCAAGGAGATTGAGATCCAAGTCATATTGTTGTGGAGACCAACATCTCATGGGCTTCATAACACATGATGTACTATTTCAGAGAGGTACTCTATAGACCCATAGCTGGGGTAAGAAGTCCCCAAGAAGATCAAATTTAAGTAAGTGGAAAAGGGGTTTCTCTTTGTAGGTGAGGATGGACTAGACAATTAGTCGCTTACATGAGTTGTGTTCGGCACAACTCTGTGGAAAAGTGGATTTGATTCCATTATGTGGCTGGTGCTCCAACCCCTAAACTCATACCCAATGGGTGGAGGACAAGGTAAATGATGAGGAGGAGAGGGGTGGTAGATCCTGGGAGCTGCTGCTGAAGAAAATGACTCCAAACAATAAGGATGAAAACTGGTTTATTCTTGCAACTCATTTCAGAGCAGAATTTACCCCTACTTCAGGCATCAACAAGGAGTAAATTCCACTCCGAAACGTGATGCAAGAATAAACCAGTTTTTGTACTTACAGTTTGGAATCGTTTTCTTCAACTTCAACGCCCAGGATCCACGGCCTCTTTCCTTCTCATCATTAACCAAGAAGATGAGATGGAAGTTTTGAGCAAAATTTGCACTATGGTCACCATCAACCACACTGCATCTCTATTGCTACAGCACTGTCCTTAATTTACCTCTAGTGAATACACATGCACCTTGTGGTCTATTCTATACTATAGACCCAATATTTTCCAAGTGCTTTTAAACATAATTACCACCTACTGGGACCAAACATAAAAACTTGATGCAATATTGAGTGAGTTTAGAGTAAGGGATGTAAAAACCAATAAGCTATAAATTTATGGGTAGAGTTTCTGACATAACCCTACCCAGATAGATATTTGAAGCTGACCTCACATTGAAAAAAACTCAATGGATTTATGGTGGGAAAGCTTGAAGTTTAGGCAGAGCAGAAATCTTACTCAGGCACAATTAGATTTTGGGAAACTTCACGACCTTCTAAAGCAAGAGGGCAGATTGTGGGAAACGTAAGTGGTCATTTTTGGGAAACTCACTTCACAGAGGGCACATCATTGAATTATTGGGAACCTGCTAGATCGTTTTGTGCAGAGATTCACTACATTTTCGAGGCCGAAAAATGGATTGTGGGAAATGGGCTTGCTATTAGGGGACATCGATGGCGTTGACTTCTCTAGACAGGCTTCCAATAATAAACCTGTCTGGTGTATTTTTATCCACTTTTTTCTATTCTCAGATCTTAAATAAAAACAACTTGTTTCCCTCATGATGAAAATATTCCAGCGATAGGAAAATTCCCACAGTCCGAATAAAATTACGGCGATCGGTACAGAGCGATAAGCAAAGCTGGCTTAATGCACTTTAGACCGTATTTCCGAGAAGCTGCAGAGACAAAGTTCATTAAAATACTATCGACGTAAGAAATATACAAAATCTATGAAAATCTGACAGATTTGATTAAAAATGAGGATAATGAAAGCAGAACTCCATGTGAAGGTGACTCCCCAGCTCTGATAGATCATGCAATGTATTACATTCAATGGAGAAACAAGAGGGGCGAGGCGTTTAATGAATGATTGTGACTAAAACTCAAAAAAGGAGTAAAGTAAGTTAGATAATTTTTGGACCCACCTATAAAAGATTGGCACCAAAGAAAGAAAATACTCTACATAATAAGAGAATAAGAAGACATCTCATCCTCTGTCCATGCTTTCCACTGTGCCTAGCATACTAAATCCATTATAATCTGGTCAAAATACCTTGCACCATCTTTTACATTTTTCATACCATATTCCATTTTTCATACTTCAAGTACAATACTCCAGTCTTCCTGTCATTTGCCACATATTCCATCCTTTCCATTATTGCTACCATATTCCTCCTTTCCTATTAGCACTCCAGCCCTCCTAACACTCGTAGCTAGAAATGAGCGAACTTGATCGGAAAACGTTCACCAATCTCAAATTCGGCAACAAACATTGCACATTCGGATTCGTGTTCGGATTCCTGAGCTTTTTTCCCTAAAAAGGGGAAAAAGTCAGTCAAAGTTCGGTAAATGATCAAGTTGACTAAGGGCTCTTTCAGACATCAGTGTATCCGGTAGCAGTACGGGCGGCAAAACGTCCTGCACACGTGCACACTGATGACATCTGTGTGTTGTCAGTGTGACATGTACCAGCGACTGGGAATCAGCAATACTGTTCGCAGTGTCTCTACTTGATGGCAGGTTGTATGTTTGCATCATGCAACCATGCAGCCTGCCATCTAGATGTAGCAGAGCTAGACCCGTTGCGGGACAAATGGATTATTATCTTCTCTGCGGACAGATGAGGAATATTGCTGTTTATTATTTTAATTGTTACAGGAGACCATGGCTTCAGTAGATTGGACGATGACGTCAGTATGTTTTAATTTAGATTTATTAAAGGATTCTGTGTATTTCTTTCAATTAAAGGTCTTTTTTCTGGGTGTGTTTCTTTTTATTCAAAATAACTTAGGAGTTAGCAATGGGAGTGTCTTATAGGTGCCTCTCCATTACTAAGCTCTGGGTTTGATATCACCGGACAATACAAAGCTGACATCAACACCACAACTATCACCCCACTTGCCACCGCACCAGGGCAAGTGGGAAGAGCGAGACTAAGTGCCAGATTTGGCACATCTTATGGATGCGCCATTTCTGGGGTGGCTGAGAGCTGATGATTTTAGTCTTGAAGGGGCCAATATCCATGGCCTCTTCCTAGACTATTAATATCAGCCCGCAGCTGTCTGCATAGCCTTTGCTGGTTATTAAATATAGGGGGAGCCTACGTAATTTTTTGGCTGAGATCCCCCATTTTAAGAACCAGGAAAGGCTAAGTATACAGCTGTGAGCTGATATTAATAGCCTGGGCACCTTTATGAATATTGTCTTTTTCCCAGAATATTAACTTCAGTCCCCAGCCATTGGCTTTCCCTCTGCTGATTATGAAAATTATGGGGGATTCCCATGTGTTTTTTTCAATTACTTTTTTAATTGTCAACAAGAACAGTAAGGTCACTTGAGTTTATATCAGTTGTTTCTCTTTCTTTGCAAGTGCCAGTGCTAAACTGATTAACGTCCATGAGTCAGGTACTGCGAGCCCGCAGCTGTCAGTTTTGCCTGGCTGGTTTTCAAATATAAAAGGGAACCCACATCAATTTTTTTTTTAATATTTCTAGCGCAACTGATCGGTCACTTGATGTCACTTTTCCTGGTGTGTGCCCCTAATTTGAGCTGTTTTGGCAGCTTTTTGATGGCCCCCTAAAGGTATTGTCTATGTATTTGGTTTTGCCTCCCATTGAATTTAATGGGGTTTGGAGATGTTCATTGAACCTTTCGACAAACATGTTCGGTGAACATCGGGGTGTTTACCGAGCTGAACTGAACCAAACCTTGAAAGGTTCGCTCATCTCTGTCCAATTTTTCTAATATTAGTACTATAGTGAATATCCCATATTCCAAGTACTAATACTCCAGCCTTCCTACCACTTGTAGCATACTTCATCTTCTCCATTATTATGACCATATTCTATCTTTCATACTGCAAGCACTAATGCTCCAGCCTTCCTACCGCTTGAAAAATATTCCATTCTTTCCAACATTGGAACATTGGTAGCATATTCCATCTTTCAGCTATAAATTCTCCAGCTTCTTTACTACTTGTAGTATTCTTCACACTTTCCATTTTTGGTACCATAGTCCATATTTTCTACTGCAAGTAGATAGTAAAACAGTAAAAGAAAGGAAAAAAAATAAGAAAGCATTAGAGTAGCCTTTCTGTTACTTGTAGAAAACTAAGTACTAAGTGTCCAATGATTCTACCACTTGTAGAACCCATCCTACAGGGGGCCTTCAGCACAATATGAGGGGATAATGCAAATGGTGAAAATGAAGCAAGTTATGTTACAAGGAGAATACAGCAATTCGGATAAAAAAGATATTAACACAATGCAACTTACACACTATCGTTCTATTATTACAATGAAACAGCTGTTATCATCAGTGATGTCATAGTCCTAATACTCTAACCGAAAGGGCATCACCGTCACTATCGGGCCTGTCACCAGCATCACTCTCTAGGCAACACAAGACGTTACACAGACCCTAACAGGGGTTGACAATACTACCCGTTAGGCTGCAAATCCGAGATTGATGAGTGACTTGGCACACTTGTTCAGCTGGTCGTCTTAGTTCCCTAAAGCATAGGCCCGATCCCCACTTTGTACTGTATGTCTACACTGGAGATGATGGCTCACACGAATATCCTGATGCTGTGGCCTAGTCATCTCTTTCTTGACAGCGACCGTGCTCGCTTGGCTTGGATCTTCTAGCTCCGGCCTCTAACCTCCAGTTCTGGTCACCAAGCTCCGGTCTCCCTGTTCTTCACTCGAATCTGGTCTCTTGGTTCCTCTTTTGGCTACTTCACACGGATCTGGACTCTTGGTTCCTCACTTGGATCTGGTCTCTTGGTTCCTTCACATGGATCTGGTCTCTCAGTTGCTTCACTCGGATCTGATCTCTCAATTCCTTCACTCAGATCTGATCTCTTGGTTCCTTCACATGGATCTGGTCTTTCGGTTCCTTCACTCGGATCTGATCTCTTGGTTCCTTCACTCAGATCTGATCTCTCGGTTCCTTCACTTGGATCTGATCTCTTGGTTCCTTCACTCGGATCATGTCTCTCAGCTCCTTCACTCAATTCTGGCCTCTCTGTTCCTTTTGATCAGGTCTGGTCACTCGCAATGGTGGCTATAAGCCAACTCTGCAACCTCACATATCTGTCCTGCTTCAGGTGCCTCCCCTTGACTGCCCTGCCCAACCTTTTATTTTAATTAACTGCGCCTCAGCTGTCACCTGTGTCTCCTCCAATCTCTCCCTCTCAGGAACCATTTATTTCGTATTGAAGTTCCTGCTGATTCAGCTCTTACTACTTTCTCTTGTCCTTTGATATTTAACCATTAGATGGCGGTGCCTGCTTGCAGACACCCCATTAGGCCTCACACTGTGGGACTCATTTGTCCACCTTCTTATAAATGCAATTGAGTCGCCCGCCTGGGCTGTGGGGTATTCGGTACCGGGTCCGGGGGTGTTCACAGGGGGATGTCACGGTGGCTGCGACCCGGTCCGTGGCCCTTGGCGCCCATGCAAAAGGGAAAGGTCTTTAAAGGGAATAAAGTTTATGTTTGTGACGCCACCTGTGGTATTCAGTCAGGGTGACCGACGCTGCTTTAAGGGGTTCCCTGGGGTGATATTATGGCAGGTAGATGGTATACCTTCCCACAGGTGAAGTATATCCCCAGGGCGTCCCAGTGGGTAGATGGTAGAATGGTGAGGGGTGCAGTAAGGAGCGAGGACACAGGTTTGCAGTCTCTTTACCTCCTTTACTGAAGACTTCAGCAGCCACAGTCCAGGGCACTGGATCACAGGGCAGGTAGGGTCCGTCCGGTTTGGAGGCAATTCCAGAGTCCCCTTATCCAGATGGAGAATAGAAGCCTTCCTTTGCGCTGTAGTGGTGTAGTCCCTTATTGCTAGAAGCTTCACATAAGGTCCTCACAGATGTTATCTCTCTCTCTCTCTGTCCCCCGGATAGGATAGGACAAAACCCGTATGACTGGTGACTTGAGCCTGTTTATGGGGTCTCTTAGATGACCCGGCTCTGTGGGGTGTCACCGTGCCTCCTGGGTGTGGACAGATAACGTGCAATTAGCTGTTCTGCCGGTCTCTGATGTAAGGCGTGGAGGTCCTTACAACCTCGGTGTTACGGCTACTGGTGTTCTGCGCCTCAGAAGGAGGCAGCCTGCTCGGGGCTGGTCCCCTTCTGGTATCCTCTCCTGTGCTTCCTCTCCTGCACGCTCACTGCAATCAATTCTGCTTTCTAAATGTCTCTTTCCGGGAGCTGCAGCTCTGTGGCATGCACAGCTCTGTAAACCCTCTGTCCTCCTCAGACTGATGTCTGGAACTCACTAACTTTCCCTACAGACTACCAGTTATATATACATGGGGAATCACCTAGTAAATAGGATCAAAAGCTCCCCCTGGTGGCCTGGAGTGTGAATGTGTTGCATGTTTGTGGTACCTGGTTACAGTTATCCTTTCTTGCCTCCAAACGTAGCATCACTCTCCCCGTGAGGAAAGCGACATTACTATGACGACCAGGACCCTGGGGCGCCACCCAATGATTGCTCTTTTGTGACCTTAAAACATGGACTTTGTTGAAGAAATCCCCATATTGTCAGCCCTTCTTCACTTCCATTCCTTATATTCACCAGCTAACCATCATGAAGACCTTACTTTATTAACATTGTTACTCCTTCGTCATCATCCATCGCTACCAGAACTTATCACCCCCAATCGCTACCTCCAAGGACACCTACACACACCAGTCCTTATTTCTGCCATATCTTGACCTATTGCAAATTACATCTTTCCTGGACTAAATTCATTCCTTCTTTTACTCCAGATCCAGCTTCTCAGATTTACATTTTGGTCCTACTAATCAACAAAAGTTTCTTTCCTCCAGGCCTCGTGTCCTCCTCAGAATTTCACGTCACTAGGACCATGAATCCTCTCCCTTCTCCAAAATTCACTTCCTCCTCATGGTCCATTTTTTGTTCTCTATGGTTACTGGTCTGTGTTCCTCCACAAGACCACACAGCCATCTCCCTTCCTTTTATAGTCAGGCTCTCGGGCTGTTACAGATCTGGATTACTCACTCTAGACCTTAATGTCATGGGAATCCTCAGTCAGACAAGACCTCCATCCCCTCCCCCACGCTGGCCAGAAGTACAACTGCTTCTAATTATGTTAATCCCACTCCTCCAACATCTCAGTATAAGGAGCAGAGTTTATCTCTGTGGTTAACACAAACTCTTATAGATCAGAGATTTCCTTAGTAAAGGGAACCCTACAGATCATGCAGGCAACCAGTATGACGGCCTACGGTGCCCCGTTCAGCCCCCACATCTGGAGGCTCAAAGACCATTGTAATGCAAGACTCATAGCACCGCGAGCACAAAGGCCATTTGGGCTGCAATGCCTAATCAGAACCTTGGGGACCAGTACTACCTGTGCGCCTCTTATAGTTACACCTCTGATTTCAGTTCTCACAAATCAGCACACCCTGTAATAACTGTAATAGTGGATATTTCTATCGTCAGGTTGGCTTCCCCAGAAACCAGTATGAAGTCCTTACGATGTAACACGACATAAACACGTGGCTTTACAACAGCCGCCTGACACCAATAACAAGTTATAGTTACATTTGGCTATCCTCCCACAAGAGTTTTCACCTAACTTTCCTAGAACCCTGAGTGGAGAATATGAGTAGTTACAGTAAAGGATATGGGCTATATCTCTGCTTATGTAGGTAGATTTCTCATTTAGGGAATGTGGAACACAAGCCCCACTATAGAGGCTATACTAGAAGGCCATAGTGGTTAGGTAGGCATTATTAATCTTCCAAAAAGTTCTAGTTTCCTCCATTCCCATCCATGGCTTTGCAGTAATATAGCATTTGTTAAATTGGGAATGAACTGTAATACCAGGCTCAGCCAGTGGACATGGGTGGCGCTGTTTGAAAACTTTTTTTTAAGAGTAATATTAAAAATATATATATTTGTTGGTAACGTCTATATTTTCATAAGAATCAGATCACGTAAAGTCTTGTCGAATATCAACAGATACAACGACTGACTTGTCACGGGCAGACTTAACAGCTAAGTCACTTTAACATATTAGTCATGTCATTGATACAGAACCTGTCAGCATGTTAAATATGACAGTAATGGTAAGGCTGTATTGGCGCTTGCCCTCTATCTAAATCTAGCAAAGAAGCCATATGCTAATTAGTGGGTGTGTCTTGCACAGCTTAATCCCAGTGCACTGACACGCCCCCAATGCACTTGTACTCTGATTTTGCATATGGCTTCTATGCTAGATTTCTCATGATTGGCACATTGGATCTTAACATTGTTATCATGGATTGTAAAAATATCCTTGCAGGATCCCTTTAAAAGAGATGTCCACTGTTAAAAAAAATTATCTCCTGCTGTGCTTCCAGCCCTATGTGACGATATTCATCTATGGAGATGGGAATCACCATTTAAGGTCAAAATAAGTAATTAATAACAGTATAACTTATATCACATCTTCCAATAATATCGGCATCTGTATCTATACATTATCTGTACTGTAACCTGCAGCAATCAGCATCACACAGCACGAAAAGTAATGATGTGGCCAGCAGTGCCCTCTACAGGCAACGTACAAACTTGCACCCTGCTCACAATTCCAATAGACAATGTTGTATGTGCAGAATATAATACAGGATGTAACTCAGGATCAGTAATGTAATGTATGTACACAGTGACTACACCAGCAGAATAGTGAGTGCAGCTCTGGGGTATAATACAGGATGTAACTCAGGATCAGTAATGTAATGTATGTACACAGTGACTGCACCAGCAGAATAGTGAGTGCAGCTCTGGGGTATAATACGGATATAACTCAGGATCAGTAATGTAATGTATGTACACAGTGACTACACCAGCAGAATAGTGAGTGCAGCTCTGGGGTATAATACATGATGTAACTCAGGATCAGTAATGTAATGTATGTACACAGTGACTACACCAGCAGAATAGTGAGTGCAGCTCTGGGGTATAATACAGCATATAACTCAAGATCAGTAATGTAATGTATGTACACAGTGACTACACCAGCAGAATAGTGAGTGCAGCTCTGGGGTATGATACAGGATATAACTCAGGATCAGTAATGTATGTACACAGTGACTACACCAGCAGAATAGTGAGTGCAGCTCTGGGGTATGATACAGGATATAACTCAGGATCAGTAATGTAATGTATGTACACAGTGACTGCACCAGCAGAACAGTGAGTGCAGCTCTGGGGTATAATACAGGATATAACTCAGGATCAGTAATGTAATGTATGTACACAGTGACTACACCAGCAGAATAGTGAGTGCAGCTCTGGGGTATAATACAGGATATAACTCAGGATCAGTAATGTAATGTATGTACACAGTGACTGCACCAGCAGAATAGTGAGTGCAGCTCTGGGGTATAATAGAGGATATAACTCAGGATCAGTAATGTAATGTATGTACACAGTGACTACACCAGCAGAATAGTGAGTGCAGCTCTGGGGTATAATACAGGATATAACTCAAGATCAGTAATGTAATGTATGTACACAGTGACTACACCAGCAGAATAGTGAGTGCAGCTCTGGGGTATGATACAGGATGTAACTCAGGATCAGTAATGTAATGTATGTGCACAGTGACTGCACCAGCAGAATAGTGAGTGCAGCTCTGGGGTATAATACAGGATATAACTCAGGATCAGTAATGTAATGTATGTACACAGTGACTGCACCAGCAGAATAGTGAGTGCAGCTCTGGGGTATAATACAGGATATAACTCAGGATCAGTAATGTAATGTATGTACACAGTGACTACACCAGCAGAATAGTGAGTGCAGCTCTGGGGTATAATACAGGATATAACTCAGGATCAGTAATGTAATGTATGTACACAGTGACTGCACCAGCAGAATAGTGAGTGCAGCTCTGGGGTATAATACAGGATATAACTCAGGATCAGTAATGTAATGTATGTACACAGTGACTACACCAGCAGAATAGTGAGTGCAGCTCTGGGGTATAATACAGGATATAACTCAGGATCAGTAATGTAATGTATGTACACAGTGACTACACCAGCAGAATAGTGAGTGCAGCTCTGGAGTGTCATAGAGGAAGAGGTGGAGCCTGCTTGCCGTGTGCTCTGTGTGCTGCCTAGGGAGAGCTCCTGGGAAGGGAGGTAAAGTTTTTCATCCAGGACTTTTTGTCTGCCCCCTTCCCAGGAAAGAAGGCTCATTTTGGGACTGGCCTCCGGGGCTGGGCCCCCGGCTCCCGCCTCCCGGTCCAAGCCGGCGGGGGGTGGGAGGACTCCAACTCCGGCTAGGGCCACAAGATCTGGCCAAGGATCAGGCAAGGGATCCAGTATGAAGTCCCGTAGGACCCCTGAGGCCGCGGCGGCTCCTTCCCCCGGAGGTAGGCCGAGTACGAGCAGGGGTGCTGCAGCGGTGCCCCTTGGTTGGGGTACTAAGGCGGCTAGAGAATCCGCCGTGGGCTATGGTTCACGCATCCATGCGCACCTCTGCGAGTATGAGGACGCCTCAAGGAAGCTAAAATCCCTCTGGGGGGAGTTGAGGGTAGCTAAGGACAGGTCTGACAGGGCCTCCGGCAATAAGAAGGCCGAGCTATCCGCCGCGGTCAAGAAGATAAAACAATCCATACAAGACCTGGAAAGCCGGAGGTGTGAGATCCTGGATGGCAGCGGGCCGTTCCGTGAAAAGCTGGAGAACGACGACCGGTTCAGAGCCATGACCGGTGGGGCTCCGGAGGGGTCACGGAGCTCCGGCCAGGTGGTGGAGGAGGATGAAGAGGAATGCGAGGAGGAGGTCGCGCCCTACCCACCGCCTGGTGGCCTGGTAAGAGATCTCCAGGCGTCGCATAGCGGGATAGCCCCCGAGCAGGTGGCTCTCCCGTCAGATTCTGGCCCTTCAGGGGACAGCGGGAGCGAGGGGGAGGATGAGGATGGTGGTAGTAGCAGCGAGGGGGGCTGCCTCGTCATGCAGCAGATCCGGCAGATCGAGTCCCCGGTCCGTTTTAACCAGCTGAGGTTCGGGGATGAGATCTGTGAGGACGAGGCAACCAGGAGGGGGATGAAGAGGAAGGTTAAGAAAAGGAATAACAAGAAAACATCTACTGTGGAGAAATATGTGTATGTCCCCCTCTCTGGGGCCCCCCGATCCCGCTGTGCGGCACCCGCTACCCACCCCGGCTCGGGCTCTGTTGTGGGTCCGCAGCGGGGGAGCGGGGAGATTACAGGCTATGACACGCAGGGCGCCGCCTCTGTTTGTGGTAACGGAGGGGGTAGTGATGTGTCTGATATGGAGCATGGTGTGGAAGGTGGCCCAGAGGTGGGCAAGAGAGTGGCAGCCGGGACCGCATCTCCGGCGGTGAGCGCTGGGGTGTCCGGGTCCCCCACTTACGGATCCGCTAAATCTGGATCGCTTCTGGGGACCCAGGCACCTAGTAAAGTAAAGGGGGCGGGGCCTGCGGCTTCGGCATTACAGGCTCATAAAAAGAAAATGGTGGGGGCTCCCCTGGCGGGGTCTGCGGTGAAGTCGGGGTCTCCTGCATTGGGGGCACCGCCGCTGGTGGATGCTGAGGGGGAGTGGCCTAGCCTGGGGCCGGCTGCTGGAGTTGCTGTGGCCAGGCTGTTTGTGGCCCAGGGTGTGGTGGTGGGGGGTGCTGTGCCTCAGGGGACTGGTACCGCTGGGGGGATTCCGGGGGGTGGATCCAGCTCTGGGTCGGCTCTGGGGGTCCCGCTGTGGCCAGTCTCAGGGGGCGTGGCCTCCTCGGCACCCGCTGCCCATGCAGGTGCAGCTTTGGATAGCTCTGCTGTGCGGCTGGAGGCTGGGGGCGTGGCTGCCCAAAGAAAGGAAAAAAAAATGGTCTTAGCCAGCAATGGAGCAGGGACTGCAGCAGATAGCAGCAAGGGCGCCTGCCTGGCGGGGTCCCCTGAGTCTGGGGGCTTACCTGCGGTGGGGGCTCCGGTGACAAGGCAGGATGGAGCTGGAGGTGGGTCTGCACCTGGCTTCCTACCTGCCAGTGAGGGAGGAGGCTCTGTGCCTGCTGTGGTGGAAAGTCAGGCTGTGCTGCTTAAGTCCCATGGCAGCAGGACTCTTAAAGGGACAGCAGCGCTGTGTGTGCCAAACCCTCCAGCAGGGAGGATGCCACCAGTAGGTGGCGGTAGCCGTGAACCTGGAAATACCCAAAAGGTGAGGCAAAATAAAACTGACCCCAGTGTGCATGTGAGTGAGAGTGGGGTGACTGATGGAGTGGATGAGGAGGGTGCGGGTATGGAAGTGTCTATGGTTGAGGATGCGAGTGGCAGTGCGTCTAAGGTGGCAAGTGTGAGTACGGTGTCTGATGGTAGTGGGAGAAGGGGGGAGGGGGTTGGTCCATCTGCCCCCCCAGCCACAGGTTCTCGGAGTTATTCGGGGGTGGTGGCTGGAGCCCCGGGGTCTAGTCAGGGGGTTTCCTCGCCTCTGGACCTCAGGGATAGCGTTTTGCGGCGCCGCTTCCTGGAGGCCCTCAAAAAGGGAGAACGGACGATCGAAGTAGAGGGAAGAGTGGTGGACTTGGCCTTTTGGCTGGATAGACACGGCCAGGCTGCCTTCCAAGATAAAAGGGAAGGGGAAACGGTTTGGTCCCTCCCGACAGCCGGGCAGGGGGTGGCCAGGCGGAATGTGGTCCGTCTTCGGTGGAGGGGCAGTGAAGCGTGCCCGCCAAGGGCGAGGGTTGTGGAGCTCCTTCTGAAGATGGACTTCAGGGCGACGGACATCTTTGCCCTGATTCATCCGTTTGGCACCTCCTTCTTCGATGTCAGTTTTGTTCGGCCAGAGGGCTTGGAGCTTTTCTGGTCGAATTTCGAACTGGCAAAGGGGGAGCCCGGCTGGCGAGACTTTGCCGTGCAGGCGGTGTCTCGCCAAAATAGTGTAAAGAGGGTGACCGTTCTGACAAGTAACGAGTCACTCTCTGGGGTCGACATAATGACGTGGCTTTCCCGTTATGGGGAAGTCACCGAGGTCCCTAAAAAAAATAGGGACGAGTTTGGCATTTGGTCAGGGGGCTGGACCTTCATGGTAAAGTTGAAGGTTTCAGGAGGTACGGTCACCCACATCCCTTCCTCAGCATTTCTGGGGAGGGACAGAATCCAGATCTTCTACCAGGGGCAACCGAAGGTCTGCCACAGGTGCGGTGATCCCCGCCACTTCAGCGCAGGCTGCAAGGTACAGAAATGTGCCTTGTGTGGCGGGGTAGGCCATCTTGCCGCGGCCTGTGGTGACATTAGGTGTCACCTGTGTGGTGACCTAGGTCACCCGTATAGCCGCTGCCCCCGTTCCTTTTCCAGCACCATCTCTGGCCCGGCAGGGGGGAGCCAAGGGGGGGTCCCCGGTGGTGCAACTTCTGCTGTGGCTGAGGGTGGAGGCATGAGGGGAGCTGAGGGGTCGGTGAGGAAAGGCGAGGCTGGTACATCTGCCCACCAGTGGCAACAGGTGAGGAGCCGTAAGGGCAGGGGGCAGGATAAGCCTCAGGCAACTGGGGTGATGACTGCCCCCACCCTGGAGACGGCAGCCGAAGCCTCTGAGGCCCTGGGGGAGAAGGCGGTGAGCGAGGAGATCCGGAGGATGGAGAGGGAGGAGTTGGCTGCTTCTGATAACTCTTCCCAGTATGAAAGTCTGGATGAAGAGGTGGTGGAGCAGCCTAAAAAAACGGGTGACAATCGTACCGGTAAGAGTCGGAAGAAGAGGAAGAACAAGGCTAAAAAATCTAAGCCCCCCCCCTGGCCACTGGGGTGCCTACGGAAGGGCTCGCTGACTCCCCTCTGATCCCCCTCTCCAATCGGTTCCAAGCCCTCGATGACTCTGCTGTGTCGGAGGTCGGGGGTGAGGAGCCGGTCGCAACATCTGGGGTGCCTTCGGGGAGTGGTGAGGTCTGTCCTCCGGTGGATTCACACTCCTCTGGAGGGGGGACCACCTCAGGGTCCAGGGGCAAGGAATCTATTTTTGGGAAATCCAGTGCTATAAAGGAGGATATGGAGACCTCGGTATCTTTAAAGAGGAGGGGTGAGTCGGGCTCCTCCTCAGAAGGGGAGAGGAAATCAGGGGGTACGGTTAAAAAACAGGCCATCTAACTCAATCACCCATGATGGCGGAACCTACCCCGTTGACTCTGGCGTCGATTAATGTCGCCAGCATAAAGTCAGATACGGCTAGATTTACGGCCTTTGATTTTTTCACCCGGGTTGAGGCTGATATTTTATTTTTGCAGGAGACCAGACTAACGGGCCTGGGGTCCATCTACAAAGCAAAGAGGGAATGGAGGAGTGGGCCCTCATACTGGTCTCTTGCGGCCGAGCCGTATAGCGGGGTAGCTGTCCTTTTTAAGACCGTGGAGGTGGAATGCAGACGGGTGATCGAGGTAGAAATGGGGAGATGTTTGGTCCTTGACGTCTTCATGAGGGGACAGGAGCTTCGTCTCATCAATATCTATGGCCCACAATCCAAGTGGGACCGTAAATGTCTCTTCCTGAGGATCAAACCCTATCTTTTTACGAGCCGGCAGGTGGTCTTCGGTGGGGATTTTAATACTGTAACCAGACTCCGTGATAGGGGAGGCCCCGGAGACCGGCTGGCTTATGATAGCGTAGCCTTGAATAGCATAGTAAGCGAAGCTCGCCTGGTGGATGTCCACATCCGGCACACCCCAGGTCACGGGGGTTTCACCTTTTTTAGGGGAAGCAGTAGGTCTAGGATAGATAGGTTTTTTTTAAAGGAGGAAGCCGTCTCTTCTGCAGTGTCCGCTGTTGAGGTGGAGTTCTCCGATCACTGTTTCATTTTCTTTACTTTGAATGTTACAGAGACCCCCCGGATGGGGAGAGGCCTATGGAAGCTGAATTCGTCCCTTCTGGAAGAGGCGGAAGTAAGACAGTCCTTTGAGGAATTTCTTCAGAGCCAGGTACCTCTCTTGGGTCTTTGTAGCAGTAAGTCTGAGTGGTGGGAGATCTTCAAAAGAAGGGTCGCGGGGTTCTTCCGTCAGCTCTCGAGCCTCAGAGGCCTGAACAGGTACCGCCTGTATCGGGAGCTGGGGAGGAAACTCGAGCAGCTCGTCTCGACTGGAGGGGACCGAGAGGAAATCTCCAGGGTGAAGACCTTGCTCAAGGGGTGCCAGTATGATAGGCACACATCCTTGGTTTTTGAGAGGGATTTCGGGAGGTACCGCTCGCCCGACCCTTACAGAAACTGCAGGTTGTCAGTGAATTGTAAGATGGTGAGAGGACTGATTGACAGTACGGGGTCCCTGAACAGATCCAAATCAGGGATCCTGGAGGTGGTCAGATCCTTCTACTTGCACCTCTTGGGGAGGAGGGATCCTGATCGGGATGAGATGTCGGCTTTCCTGACTGAAACCATCCCTGAGCCAGGGGATGACCCCTCTCTTCATGTTTTGGCAGAAGCAATCAGGGAAGAGGAAGTGAGACGGGCGATTGATGGGCTCCGGCCCAAAAAGTCGCCCGGTCCGGATGGCTTAACATCCGAGTTCTACAAGACTTTTAGGGACTCTTTGGTCCCCCTCTTGACTGAGGTTTTTAATGAGTGCCTCTCCTCGGACATTCTACCCAGTTCAATGAGGAAGTCAGCCCTGATTATCCTGTCAAAGGGTAAAGACTCGTCCCGTATTGAGAATTGGCGTCCCATAGCGCTTCTCAATACGGACCGAAAGGTTCTGGCAAAGGTGCTTTTTAATCGGTTGGTGCAGTTTGCGCCCCGGCTCCTTTCGGGGGCCCAGCACTGCTCTGTTCCAGGCCGCAGTACATTTAGTGCTGTGCTCGGTGTCCGGGAGGCAGTGGAGCAGGGCAGGGCAGGTCACTGGAAGGGGTACTTGCTGTCCTTAGACCAGGCGAAGGCCTTTGACCGGGTTAACCATGAGTACCTCTGGTCCGTCCTTCTGAGGTATGGTCTGCCTGGGAGGTTTGTTGATTGGTTGAGAGTTTTATACAATGGGGCAGAGACTTTTCCGCTCGTGAACGGTTGGGTCGGACACCCTTTTGAGGTGAGGTCTGGTGTCCGCCAGGGCTGTCCTCTGAGCCCGCTGTTATATGTGTTTGCGATCGACCCCCTTTTAAGGAGGGTGGAGCGTGGACCGTTGGTGGGAGTCAGGATGGACCAGGCGGAGCCAGAGGCCGCCTTGAGGGTAGTGGCGTACGCTGATGATGTTTCCCTTTTTGTATCCTCGAGAGAGGAGGCAGATTGGGTGATGTCTGAGGTTGAACGCTACTCGGTGGCATCCGGTTCCATGATCAACCGGGACAAGTGTGAGAGTCTCTGGCTGGGAGGGGGAGATCCAAGTTTTGATCTCCCGGACACCCTTCCAGGGCCTCAGGCCACAGCAAAAATATTAGGCATCAGTTTCGGCCCGGGGGACTATCCCCAGCAAAACTGGGAGGGCAGACTTAAGATTGCCGCCCAGAAGGTGGATCAGTGGAAGGGTTGGTCTTTGACCCTAAGGGAAAGGGTTAGTCTTGCCAAGTGCTATTTGCTTCCTTTGCTAATATATTTGGGCAGCGTCTGCATCTTGCCAGAGCCTCTTTGGACACGGGTCTACAGCCTGTTTTTCCAATTGTTATGGGGAAATAGGCTGAACCTAATCAAGAGGGAGGTCACGTACCGCACGAGGAGACTAGGAGGGTTGGGTATGGTCAACCCAGTGGTGTTTCTAGTAAACACCTTTCTTAAGGCAAACATCGCCAACCTCTGGTCAGAGAGGGCTCCTCTGTGGGTATTCTCCTGTAGGGGGTGGTTTCGGCCTTTCTTCCAGGAATGGGAGACAGGAGGGCAGGTAAAGGACCTTCGAACACCTCATGGGCATCTTCCGGCTTATGCTACCCCGGTTCTGAAGGTGATCCGTCGGTGGGGTCTGGGAGTGTGGGAGATCAGGACCATGTCGAGAAGGTTACTTGACAATAGGGTCCTGTTGACCCACTTTCAGAAGCCCCTGGCGCTCAGGGATTGCCCAAGCTGGGATCTGGAGGTGGGGCTCGGGTTATTGAACTCTAAGCGGATCCCCTTGAAGTTTTGGGACTTGGCTTGGCGCTGCTTCCATGGGAAGCTGTATGTGAGGGACAACCTGAAGTGCAGATGCTCTGATGACCGGGATTGTCCCCGCGAAGAGTGTGGCGGTATGCTTGAAAGCATGGAGCATTTCCTGCTTCGGTATCCCTTTAATACAGAGGTCTACAGCAGGGTGGGTGCTTCCATTGGCTGGCCTAGGCTGGAGTGGGCCTATGGGGCATTCAGGTCCCTTGGTGGCCGAGATCGGGGCACTGTTTTCTTAGTTAGTTTAGTAACTAGGTTCCACACGTGGAATGCACGGTGTCTAGTGTCTACTCAGCGGAAAGTCCTCCCCAGGGAAGAGGTGATTAGGAACATCCTGGGTGACCTGGCAAAAGTGCGCTTGCTGGAGTTTGAGAGGCTGGGTGCAGGGAGGGCCTCTCTTCTTTGGAGGGGTTTCTCCTTTAATGTGCCCTAGGGAGAGTTAGGTTCTGTGTGCCTGTGATAGGGTTGAGTTAGTCTTTTTTATCTTTTTATCTCTATTTTGTAGGGTCAGATAGATGTGTAGGGACAGGGAGGGACAGATAGGGACAGTCTTTAGGGACAGGTAGTTAGTATTAGGTTGGTAGTGAGGGTCAGTGAGGGACAGGTAGGGGCAGGTAGGGAGAGATTGGTAGGGCTATAGGGACAGGATTTTCTCTTTTGTGTTGTTAGGGAGGGTCAGGGTGATGTGCGGTAGATTAGGGTGAGAGCCTCTATGGTCTCCAGTTCCTGGTGGTGGGCTGTAACCCTCACTTATAGATTTTTGTTTTGTAATTGGTAACCCGGGTATAGGGCTTGCAAGCATTGAACTTGGGCCTGTTCTTTGGTCATGATTATGGTGTGTACTGGTTATTATTATGTTATTATTGATTATATGTTATTATAAGGTTGTATATATGTTACATGTGTACTATGATGCGTGTAGGGGGGATTTAGTTTAGGTGGGGTGGGGGGTTTCTTGGGGGGTGGGGGGATGGGTTTTGGAGAATGGACGTCCGGCGGGATGCCAAGAAGAGGAAAAAAGGGCCATAAACTTCTGTGGACCTTGTTGTATAGTGAAGGCCACAAACTCTCGTGGGACCTTGTGTGATAGGCCACAAACTCTCGTGGGACCTGGTGTGATAGGCCACAAACTTTCGTGGGACCTTTGGGGGAATGGTGGTGGTTTAGTTTAGGAGGTAAAAAAAAAAAAAAAATATATAAAGAATATATGATTAAGTTTTGGCCAGGTGGCCTATTTGCTTTCTTTAGGGCAGTTGGCCGACTTTTGTTTATTTTTCTAGGGATGAATGCATGGGTATGTGTGTATGAGGGAAAAAGGTACAAGGGGAGAGGAAAAAGGATATAGGTTGAGGTCTCTTCCCTTGCTGAGGGGTATTATTGAAATGGAGGAACATTTTGTTTGTATAAATCTGCTGGACATTGGACTTTTGGGGACTGTGAATAATTTGTTTTGTTATTGAGTTTGTCTGTAAGCCGTGCCTGTAAGTTTTGTTTTGTACTTTTATAATAAAAAAGAGATACAGGATATAACTCAAGATCAGTAATGTAATGTATGTACACAGTGACTACACCAGCAGAATAGTGAGTGCAGCTCTGGGGTATGATACAGGATGTAACTCAGGATCAGTAATGTAATGTATGTGCACAGTGACTGCACCAGCAGAATAGTGAGTGCAGCTCTGGGGTATAATACAGGGTGTAACTCAGGATTAGTAATGTAATGTATGTGCACAGTGACTGCACCAGCAGAATAGTGAGTGCAGCTTTGGAGTATAATACAGGATGTAACTCAGGAGCAGTAGTGTAATGTATGTATACAGAGACTGCACCAGCAGAATTGTGAGTGCAGCTCTGGAGTATAATACAGGATGTAACTCGGGATCAGTAATATAATGTATGTACACAGTGACTGCACCAGCAGAATAGTGAGTGGAGCTCTGGGGAATAATACAGGATGTAACTCAGGATCAGCACAGGATCAGTAATGTAATGTATGTACACAGTGACTGCACTAGCAGAATAGAGAGTGCAGCTCTGGAGTATAATACAGGATGTAACTCAGGATTAGTAATGTAATGTATGTACACAGTGTCTGCACCCAGTGGCGTATCCGGGGGGGCAGCCGACAGGGGGGCGCCAGAGGGCCGCCTGATGATGTGGCGGTCCAAGGAGGGGGTTGGCAGGGCCAGGGAGCGGGGGCTGTCTAATTAAACTCACCTACTCCTGGCGCGGTCCCTGCAGGTCCCTGGCTGCCCGGCGCCCCGGCTTCTTCCTGTACTGAGCGGTCACATGGTACCGCTCATTACAGTAATGAATATGCGGCTCCACCTCCCATAGGGGTGGAGCTGCATATTCATTACTGTAATGAGCAGTAACGGTGACCGCTCAGTACAGGAAGAAGCAGCAGCGCTGGGGAAGCAGGGACTGCACAGCGCCAGGAGCAGGTGAGTAGAACGGGGAGGGGAGCACTGCGCGATATTCACCTGCTCCTCGTTCCAGCCGCCGCTCCATCTTCTGCAGTGACGCTGAGGTCAGAGGGCGCGATGACGTAGTTAGTGCGCGCCCTCTGCCTGAACGTCAGTGCAGAGGAGTCGGAAGATGGAGCGGCGGCTGGAACGAGGAGCAGGTGAATATTGAAAGTGCCGGGGCCCTGAGCGACGGAGAGGTGAGTATGTGATTTTTTTTTTATCGCAGCAACAGCAAATGGGGCAAATATCTGCATGGGGCATCTTATGGGGCCATAACATTTGTGCAGCACTATATGGGGGCCATAATGTTTGTGCAGCACTATATGGGGGCCATAATGTTTGTGCAGCACTATATGGGGGCCATGTTTGTGCAGCACTATATCGGGGCCATAACATTTGTGCAGCACTATATGTGGCCATAACATTTGTGCAGCACTATATGGGGGCCATAACCTTTGTGCAGCACTATAACGGGGCAATTGTCTGTATGGAGCATCTTATGGGGCCAAATTGATCCTTTGCCCCGGGTGCAGGAAAGGCTAGATACACCTCTGACTGCACCAGCAGAATAGTGAGTGCAGCTCTGGGGTATAATACAGGATGTAACTCAGGAGCAGTAATGTAATGTATGTACACAGTGACTGCACCAGCAGAATAGTGAGTGCAGCTCTGGAGTATAATACAGGATCTAACTCAGGATCGGTAATGTATGTGGAGCGCCCCCGTAGGGCTATGGGATACTTGGAGCCGGGCCCTTCGGTTCTCAAGGGGGATGTCACGGTGGCTGACCCGGTCCGTGGCCCTAGGGACGTCCGTTGCAAGTGGGGGAAAGGTCTTTAAAGGGATAGTGTTCGTGACGCCACCTGTGGTACTCGGTCAGGGTGACCGACGCTGCTTAGGGGTCCGCTGGGGTGATGGAAGGGCAGCTAGATGGTATACCTTCCCACAGGTGAAGTGTTTCCCCAGGGCTTCCCAGAGTGTAGAGGGTGGATGGTGTGAGGCGCAGTGAAGAACGAGGACACAAGGTTGCAGTCTCTTTACCTTTACTGAAGGCTTCTGCGTCCACAGTCCAGAGCACCAGACCACAGGGTCCTGCGCCTCAGAAAGGAGGAAGCCTATAACAGGGCAGAACTCCTTCTGGTTTCCTCTCCTTTTTGTTATGTCTTTGTTACATAGTTATTAAGGTTGAAGGAAGACTGTAAGTCCATCTAGTTCAACCCATAGCCTAACCTAACATGCCCTAACATGTTGATCCAGGGGAAGGCAAAAAAACCCCATGTGGCAAAGAGTAACTCCACCATGGGGAAAAAAATTCCTTCCCGACTCCACATACGGCAATCAGACTAGTTCCCTGGATCAACGCCTTATCAAGGAATCTAGTGTATATACCCTGTAACATTATACTTTTCCAGAAAGGTATCCAGTCCCCTCTTAAATTTAATTAATGAATCACTCATTACAACATCATACGGCAGAGAGTTCCATAGTCTCACTGCTCTTACAGTAAAGAATCCGCGTCTGTTATTATGCTTAAACCTTCTTTCCTCCAGACGTAGAGGATGCCCCCTTGTCCCTGTCTCAGGTCTATGATTAAAAAGATCATCAGAAAGGTCTTTGTACTGTCCCCTCATATATTTATACATTAACATAAGATCACCCCTTAGTCTTCGTTTTTCCAAACTAAATAGCCCCAAGTGTAATAACCTATCTTGGTATTGCAGACCCCTCAGTCCTCTAATAACCTTGGTCGCTCTTCTCTGCACCCGCTCCAGTTCAGCTATGTCTTTCTTATACACCGGAGACCAGAACTGTGCACAGTATTCTAAGTGTGGTCGAACTAGTGACTTGTATAGAGGTAAAATTATGTTCTCCTCATGAGCATCTATGCCTCTTTTAATACATCCCATTATTTTATTTGCCTTTATTTGTTTCTCACTCTCTGCAATGCAAATCCCTTCGATGTCTCTTTCCTAGGATGCTGCCGCACGTGGGGCAGGCGCAGCTCTATGGCCTTCTGTCTAGGCCTCTGACAGGATCCCACCCCTGTCAGGGACCCACTACCTGAGCCGAGCCCAGATAGCAGCTCACTGGGTGAAGCCCAGCTCGCTTCTGCCTAACTTCCTGTCCAGACTACCAGTTTTACCTAATTGTGAGGAGTGCCCTAATAAATAGGAGCATGGCTCCCCCTGGCAGCCTGGAGTGTGAAGTGTGTTGTGTGGTTTGTGATACCTGGTAAAGAGATCTCCTTTATTGCCTTCAGACATAATATCACTCCCCCTGGTGGAAGAATGACATTACTGCAACGACCAGGACCCTGGGGCGCTGCACTCCCCCCCTGTTAAATCCAGTACTCCCGGACTGGGAAAATAAAGCAACAATCCATTAGCAAAAGACATGCAAATTTTTGAATGCTATAAAACAAATTAATATAACTGTGCTTCCCTTTATGGGAGGTAAGGACACTGGAACGTTGCAAACAAGAACATATTTATATAGTGCGTACGACTTTAGATTAAGTAAATAACAGTCATTAACTAACTATAAACTATAATTACCCATACAGGTATACTATCTACCAAGTGCAAGTACCCACTAAGGGTATACTATCAACATTTTCTTTATTCTTCTACGCATGCAGGATTATCTATCAACCCCCACGGGCTCACTGCATTTTCCTTTAATTTATTCACGTAAAACCTCAATTTTATTCAAAGTACATCATTTAACATTTCGTATTCTTTTTTTTAAATTTGTTTATTGATTGCAGGATAAATCATACACACATTTGCTTGTATTCATCATTATCCATTAATTACAGAAAATTACCATACATAGCCATGTCTAAAATATTATTAAGATAATAAACTGTGCATGTTGATCATTAATGTCTTATTTTGAACCTTAACTACATTAACTTCTAATAAAACCTCTAAAACTAACATAGTGCCGCCTGCAGGAGAGTTCTAAATAGATTCCGCCCTGTGAGTAAATAGTGTCCGCATAATCGTACACCCTTTTCTTATGCATATATTGAGTTATTTTGACCTAAACAGTATGACAGGATGAGTTTCATCTTCCCCATATCTTCTCAAATTTGGCTGGACAACTTCTATTTTGATACAACGTTCGCTCGTATGGAATAATTGAGTTTACTAAGTCAACCCATGCTCTAAGAGATGGACAAGAACCTCCCATCCATCGTAGTGCCAACACCTTTCGCGCCATAAACAGCGACTCCCTCAGAAAAATTCCCGTGTGGTGATCCCAGGCCTCCGCCTCCCATACTCCAAACAAACATACCAGTGGCTCAAGTGGGACAGGGATCGACACCAGGGATGTCAATAGTATCGTCACCTCTCTCCAATATTGAAAAACAACAGGACATTTCCATATCATATGGATAAAATCTGCATCACTGGAGTGACACCTCAAGCAGTCTGATTAATGAAGACGGCTCATTTTAAAAAGACGAGTCGGGGTCAAATAGGATTGATATATGATGTACAGTTGGGTCATCCTATTATTGATTGATGGGGAGACCTTAGTTGGAGATTCCAAGATTTCATCCCATTCTTCTCCCAGTGTATCTGGAAGAAGCCTCCCCCATTTTCCCTTAATTGAATCTATGGTAGATCCTTCGCCTATGGATAACAGATAGGTATATAAAGAGGAAATAAGTCCCTGAGGACCCTGCGAGTTAAGAATTCCTATTAACGGTAGAGATGAAATAGCTCGACCTGTAACCATATTCCGTACATGTGATTGGAAGGCTGATCTTAATTGTAAGTAGCAGAAAAATTGAGACTTCGGTATGTTATGAGTATTTTGTAATTGTTCAAAGGAAACAAAAATCCCCTGGTTATGTATATTACTCACTGTGAGGACACCATACGATATCCAGAATTCAGTGGATGGGTGGCCTAATAATCCCGGAAAATAACCATTATTCCACAGTGGCATTTCGGCTGCTATATCGACAAATTTTGTTACTTTTTTAATTTGCCTCCATATTGATCGTGCCAATCGGAGCAAAGGAAGCAAACGAGGAACAGCAATTTTCTCCATCTCCAAAAAACCCAGCGGGCAATCAATTTTAGCTGAATACACTATATGGCTTTCAGAGTTAGGAAGAGATTTCCCGGGCATCCACTTATTTATCATTTTAGCCTGCCCAGCAAGGTAATATAAATAGAAGTCCGGCAAGGCCGCCCCACCCCCCTGTTTGGGTCTCTGCAGAGTGGATAATTTAAGTTTAGGCCTAGCCTTCCCCCATATGAAAGATGTAGTAAGGGAGTTTAGGGTTGCAAAGAAAGATTTAGGTATTAAAACGGCACTGTGCTGAAAACAGTAGCTCAATTTTGGGAGCAATATCATTTTGATCAGGTTAATACGACCAGCCACAGATAGCGGGAGCTTGTCCCAGGTAGCAAATTTAGATTTAACCACGTCCAGGAGTGGATATATATTGAGATGCAAATCTAGGTGACTGACCTGGGACATATGTATTCCCAGATATTTAAAATTGGAGACAATGGGCAGCAGCGAGAGGGTTTCAAGGCAGGACATTGGGGTATGGGAGAGAGGCATCAGAGCAGACTTTTCCCAATTTATATAGAGACCAGAAAATTTACTAAATTTATCAATCATCGTTATTACTTTTGGTAATGTATCTTCCGTTTGGTCCATAAACACCACCATATCATCAGCATAAAGACCAATAATGTCCACTCGATCAGCAATATGTATCCCTTTAATGTCTACAGAGGACCTCATCCGTATTGCCAAGGCTTCTATTGCCAAGGCAAATAAAGCTGGGGAGAGAGGGCATCCCTGGCGAGTTCCCCTATGCAAAGAAAATGGTGCAGACATAGAGCCGTTCACCACCATACGTGCCCCCGGCTTCGCATATAATGTACCTATCCCTCTCAGAAATGTATCCCCAAACCCATATTTCCGCAGACATGCAATTAAAAAGGACCACTCAAGGGAGTCAAAAGCCTTGGCTGCGTCCAGCGAAGCTAATGCCCACTTGTTATCCGGTTCTAGTGAACTATATTGAATGACCGATTGCACCCGTCTGATATTAATAGAAGTATTTTTCCCGGGCATAAAACCGGTTTGATCCAGGTGTACAAGATCTAATATGATCGTATTCAATCTAGTAGCTAGAATTTTTGTAAAAATTTTATAGTCCACATTCACCAAAGAAATTGGTCTATATGATCCACAATCTAGAGGATCCTTCCCTTCCTTCCTGAGCACGATAATATTAGCATCATAAAACGTTTCGGGCACAGATTCTCCCTCCCATATTCCCTTGAGTACCTTCAGTAATATAGGTGCTAATTTATCACAATATTTCCTATAAAATTCAAAGGGAAACCCATCAGGTCCCGGGGCCTTCCCAGTGGCCATATCTGCTATAGCATGTTCTACCTCTTCCAGGGTAAATTCAGCCTCCATAAGGGTTCGTTGGGATGGGCTTAGCGAGGGGAATGTTATATCCGATAAATAATCCAAGCATTCATCAACATCAAAACCACTACTAGACTTGTACAGCGAAGTATAATAATCATAAAAGCCCTGAAGTATTCCATCAGTGGAGGACACCAATGAGCCATCGGACACCCGGATCTGCAATATTGTGTTGGAGGCGCCGTGCTGGCGCACCAAGAAGGCCAGGAGTGTGCTGGCCTGATTCCCCAGCTCAAAATAGGACTGACGAGTGAAAAATAATTTGCGTTTTGACTTAGCGTCTGCATGTTGGGTATATAGTCTCTGGGAAGTAAGCCACACAATTCTATTACTGCTGGACTGATTAGCTATATAAGTGGCCTCCGAGTCTTTTAATCTTTGCTCTATCTCCTCGTCCTCCCTCGCCGTCACCCTCTTGATATAGGAAATGGTAGAAGACAAGCATCCTCTCAAGTACGCCTTCAGGGTATCCCAAAATAAACCAAGGTTTTGGAGTTCCGAATGTGTTAGAATAAAACCATTCAACTGATCGACCGTCCTATCACTAGAGTCTATTAATTTTAACCAAAAGGGATTCAATTTCCAGGACCTAGTATTGTTATCGGATTGCCCATATTTAAGTTTAAGAATAATTGGGCTATGGTCTGAGATCCCCCGATTACCATGTTCAATGCTTTCTACCCGTAATGCCAAACCACCCGACCCAAATATATAGTCTATTCGAGATAGAGACTGCCTAGTAGACGAGTGGCAGGTGTACCCCTTAACTTCTGGATGATTTATTCTCCATAAATCTAGCCACCCGCTACCATCCATAAACAATGCCAATTGAGAGGGGGGTTGAGGTAAAGCTTCCCCTGATGCTGCGTCGTCTAATCTCAATCTATCCATGGATTGATTCATAACTAAAGTAAAGTCTCCCATACAAATAACATTGGCTTCCGGATATTTTAAGGAGAAGCCCAGAGCCATACGGAGGATTGACATGTTAGCAGGAGGGGGGTTATAGATACACAGCAACACATACTCTCGTGAGTTAATGAATGCATGCACAAAGACAAAACGACCCTCTGGATCACGTCTCGCCTCCTTGGCCTCCCACCTGACCTCCTTATGTATCAGCAGAGAGACCCCTCTTGAGTAGCTAGTGTGGAAGGCATGTAAGGACCATTGTACCCACGTTTTTTGCATACATCGAGCCGTGTACCTTGTTAAATGTGTCTCTATTAGTGCTACAACATGAGGGTGATATCTTTTTATCTGCGAAAATACCTTAATTTTCTTTCGAGGGGTTTTAATACCTCGTATGTTCCAGGCCATACATATAATTTCAGCCCCCATGTTTACTTTTGAAGGGAGAATTAATGCATATCATTATTGTTCGGGTGCAGTTCAGCGGCATCACACAGAGCAAAGAGTTAGTATTAGCGGCAACCATATTTAGTAAACAACCAAAACTAATACATAAAACCAAACTAAGCAAAACTTGAACAGTAGGGGAGTATATTTCCATACTCCCACAGTCAGATTGAAAAGGGGATACCCTCACTGGATTCAGTGTCCGGTATTGTTGACATTTTACGCACCCAGACAGAAAGCTCTATTTATATTGCCGTTAGTCAGGGAACCCACGTTAGGAGTCTTCCACATTCGACCCCCCGCGAGACCGTAGCCACTCGGCCGCCTCCGCTGGGTCTGTGAAGAATAAGGAGGAGCCCTTATGGACGATACGGAGCCGGGCTGGATAGAGCATGGAGTAGACGATGTTCTTATCTCTAAGTTGTTTCTTGACCTCCATAAATCGTGCCCGCTGCTTTTGAAGTTCCATGGAAAAATCTGGAAAAATCGATATGGTAGCATTATCGAATTTAATGAGGCCCTTCTGTCGCGCCAAGCGAAGGATGGCATCTCTGTCTCTACAATTAAGGAGATGTGCCAGGAAAGGTCGTGGTGGAGCTCCAGGAGGAAGAGGTCTCGTCGGGACCCTATGAGCCCTCTCCACCGAGAATGTCGAAGAGAATCCATTTCCCAGTGAAGATTTAAGCCATTCCTCCAGAAATTGCTTGGGCTGCTGACCCTCCGACCGCTCCGGGAGACCTATAATTCGGATATTATTGCGGCGCAGTCTATTTTCCAAATCGTCTGCCTTTTGCTTCCAAGCATTTACGGATCCAGCAGCTTTAGTCAGTTTAGCTTCCATAGGGGTGATAGTGTCTTCTATATGAGACACCCTCGTTTCAACTTCCGAAATGCGCCCTCTCATAGCTTGCATGTCATGTCGCAGGCGGCCCACCTCAGTGTGCACATCTTCTATTTTCTCCGTAAGAGATGATCTAGTGAGGGAGATAGCCTGCATTAACTGCTCTGATGCCTGTTTAAGAGTCAGTTCATCCTCTCCTCCCTCCTCGTTACCATCAGAGGAGCGACCTGTACGCTGGGATGGTGCAGGATTATTTCTAAGTTTGCGCACATTATCATGAGAATCGTCCTTGGCATATTTTTTTAATTTTTCAGCAGCCGCTGCTCCTCTAGAGTGCTGCATGGTGGGTACACACAAGGGGATCTCGCAAAGTGATCTCAGAGGTAATTATGGATAAGCACTGTTCCGATTTCGAGTCCCGTATTATTAAGCCCAAAGTTATAAGACAAGAGTCCGCTGGGCAGGTAGCTTAAGGTATCAGGTATATAGAGATAGTCGCTGTAACACACAAGACGTGCAGTTCAACAGTTACCATAAGGGGGAGCAGCAAGAAAGGGGTTAATCCCTGTAGTATTATGGCGTTAGCAGGGAAGGTGTCCACCCGACAGGGGGGCGCAGGTCCCACTTTCTCAGGGCACACACTGCACTACCCCTACTTCTTCAGGCACACACTCACTCGCCCAGCGCCGCTGATAAAATTAGAAGCGCAACTTCCCTATCTGTCAGGGTGTGCGCTAAGTTGATGGTCGCTGCCCCAGGCACGTACCGCCGCTTGTGTCAGTCCTCACAGCTCTTGCGTGCAGGCACCCCGCCGCACTCACCAGCACCATCCACCGCTGCCGCCTCCAAGATGAAAGGGACCCGGCTCCAGCAGAGAGCAGCGCCGCATCCCGTATGTCTTCCCCACTCCTACGTGCAGGCACCCCGCTGCTCTCACCAGCGTGGTCGGTCACCGCCGCTTCCAAGATGATAGGGGGCCCGGCTCCCGCAGAAAGCAGCGCAGCGTCCTGTGTTCCCTGGCGCGCGCTCTGAAAATGGCCGCCGCTGCACGTGGGGGTCTCCTTGCTTTGGCTCCCGCAGCTCCCGGCTCCACGGATCTCCACAGCGGTCTCCCAGGAGATCCACAAGACTCTCCGGTGTATAGGGTTCCAATTTGGGTTAGTACCACTCGGTCACGCTCAGTATTTATGGCAGAATCAGTCCAGGATATATGGAGCTCTTCTAAGATGCTTCCTTCTTCTTCGGCTACATTGCCACGCCCCCAACATTTCCTATTCTTGGCTACATACTATCGGCTTTGTAAACATTATTACTATCTCTACTTGCTATATTACCCTATAATATACTAACTCTTCAGCAAAGTGCAATACTTCAACATTCCCTTTAAGAGGAAACTCAAGTCTTTTTCTGAGGTAGTGCAACATATCAATCACATCATCTGCATTCAAGTCAATTTAAAGGTGACGTGATGTGAGGGACCCGTGACGAACCCCCAACGTTGGTCTTGGGAGGGCTACAAGACGTGTAATCCTGACCCAGAATTCTGCCACACCAAAGGGTTTTTCTTCAGGTCTGAAAGGCAAAGTTATTTTTACAGCAAGATTAACAGCAGTTTCTGTTAAGAGGCAGTCTCTGTAAAAGTCTCCTTTGTAAAACCAGTAGGAAGCACCTTTAAGAAGGTGCAAACTATTTACAAGCAGTTCAGAAATCATTCACCGTCCATGATCCTACAGTCTTTAAGGCAATGGTGAACTTGTGCAAAACTCATGCAAACAAAACATAGGATCCCTTTAAGCAGGGGATCCCTTTAAGAGTTAACCCTGGACGGGTTTAAAGGCAGGAAAAAGGAAATGTTTTTAAGAACTATTTACAATCTCTTCAGTGTTTCGAGGCTTATTGCAGTTCTGGAGGTAGCACTGGTGGAGGTAACAAGGTTGGATACTGGCGGCTACCAGGTGCTACATAGGGTGCTCCCTCACTCCAGATGGGAGTCTGAGTACCCACAGTGTTCTGTTCGGGGGTAACCTGGGCATAGGTCACCATTGGAGTTGGTTCCATGGTTACGACAGTTTCGGTAGTTGTGACAGTACATACAGTGGTTCTAGTGAAGGTACAAGTAGGTGTGACAGTGGTAGTGGTAGTAGTGGTGGTGATCTTGACGCATGGTGGCGCTGTTGTCACAGGAGACGACATAGCTGGAGCTTTGGCATGGTGTGTCATAGTGTCTCTTTTCTGTTGTTCTGCCCCAGGGAACCCCATAAAATCTGGTCCGGGATTCACCCAGCGGTACACAGTCCGCTCTGCATATACCTCACCCGGCAGGGTGGTGGGCGCTATTGGGGCGAGAAAATTCAAACGCGATGTGCGTGATAAACAAACTGCTAGCGTATACAGATGGCGGGGCCAGAGGGAACGTTCCCGTTCCCGCTATAGACATATGTCTAGTTCGAGATCTAGGTCACGGTCAGCGGCATCAAATATCTCTCGAGATGCACTACATACCCAGATGTCAGAAGATCAAGCAGGACCTTCTACTCCTCAGAATAGGATTACCACCAGACAAACATCTAGGAATAGAGGCCCATCTGGGAGACGACAGGGGACAGATACCCAGGGTGCCCTACAGGTACTTAATCTGTCTACAAGAACATTCACATACACACAGATTGCAGTTTTGAGTCGGGGCCTGACCTTCTCACCCACTCACCCGTTTGATTTTTTTACAGCACTGAAAGACCTCCACCTTTTTTCTAGAAAATTAATTCTGAGGAAACTACATCACAAAAGTTATGATCCATCAGACTCCCTAACTGAGACGGAACCAGATACATTGCGGATTTTGGAGGAATTGTTGGACGAACAATCCCCGACACCACAAGGTAGGTTTCCACCTGCCGTCATGCCCAGATCAACGAGGTTTTCCCCCTTGTCACTCTGTCCGGCGGTTGATTTGTTTACAAAGCTGGTGACTGCCGATTTGAAAAAACTTTCGTCAAAACAGAAGTTTGATAATCTTACGTACAGCCAACGATCTGTCATTAAGGAATTACAGTCCTACACAGATGTGGTTTATAAACCCGCTGACAAGGGGGGAAACATCGTGATCTGGCCATGTCAGAAGTATGAAAAAGAGGTGTTTCGACAGCTTAGAGACACTATAACATATACAAAACTTACCTATAACCCAATGCTCTCTTTTTCGTCTCAGTTACAAGTTATACTCACTCGAGCTTTGGAGGAGGATATAATTGATAAAAAGGTGTGGGAGGGTCTGATGGTCAGGCATCCCAAAATACCGACTTTTTACCTTTTACCAAAGGTCCACAAGAACTCCGTCAACCCCCCGGGACGTCCGATCGTGTCAGGCATCGACGGTCTTTGTGATCCTATATGTAAGTTTATAGACTTCTATCTCAAACCATTGGTTGAGACTTTACCGTCGTATGTCAGGGACACGACGGACGTGCTCACTCGGGTTGACGGGGTCCTTGTTGATCCAGATGTTCTTCTTGTGACTGCAGATATTCAAACCCTGTATACTTGTATAGATCACGAACATGGATTAGAAGCGGTTCGCCTCTTCCTGGGAGCCTCCGACCTGGGCGGCCCTCTGTGCAATTTTATCCTCGAGTGTTGTGAAATTGGATTTTGGGCTCCCCCGGTGGCCACTGGTGGAATTGAACTGGTGTGCATCATCCTCTCTGTTCACCTGTTTCCATCAGGATGTGGGAGTCGCTATTTAGCCTTGCTCCTCTGTCACTTCCATGCCGGTCAACATTGTAATCAGAAGCCTTTCTGTGCATGTTCCTGCTGCTAGACAACTCCCAGCTAAGTTGGACTTAGTCCTTGTTTGTTTTTGCATTTTGTTCCAGTTCACAGCTGTAGTTTCGTTTCTGTGTCTGGAAAGCTCTTGTGATCTGAAATTGCCACTCTGATGTTATGAGTTAATACTAGAGTCTTAAAGTAATTTCAGGATGGTATTTTGATAGGGTTTTCAGCTGACCATGAAAGTGCCCTTTCTGTCTTCCTGCTATCTAGTAAGCAGACCTCAATTTTGCTAAACCTATTTTCATACTACGTTTGTCATTTCATCTAAAATCACCGCCAATATTTGTGGGGGCCTCTGTCTGCCTTTCGGGGAAATTTCTCTAGAGGTGAGCCAGGACTATATTTTCCTCTGCCAGGATTAGTTAGTCCTCCGGCCGGCGCTGGGCGTCTAGGGATAAAACGCAGGCTACGCTACCCGGCTACTGTTAGTTGTGCGGCAGGTTTAGTTCATGGTCAGTTTAGTTTCCATCCTTCCAAGAGCTAGTTCGTATGTTTGCTGGGCTATGTTCTCTTGCCATTGAGAACCATAACAGTTTGACCGGCCTAAAAGGGTTAAATTAATTGACAGAGAAAGGAGAGAAAAGAGAAGTCTGCTGAAGATTTTTTTTTTTTTTTTCTCAGTTCTGAGTGTGCTTGTAATTGAATCTCTTGCAAGTCTGCCTATATTGCAGCCTTTCTCTCTCTCTCTCTCCTTCTAATCCTGGAATGGCTCTGTGTTCACCTGTTTAAAATGGATATTCAGAGTTTAGCTGCAGGTTTGAATAATCTCACCACGAAAGTTCAAAACTTACAAGATTTTGTTGTTCATGTTCCTATATCTGAACCTAGAATTCCTTTGCCTGAATTTTTCTCGGGGAATAGATCTTGCTTTCAAAATTTCAAAAATAATTGCAAGTTGTTTTTGTCCCTGAAATCTCGCTCTGCTGGAGATCCTGCTCAGCAGGTCAGGATTGTGGTTTCTTTGCTCCGGGGCGACCCTCAGGATTGGGCTTTTGCATTGGCTCCAGGGGATCCTGCGTTGCTCAATGTAGATGCGTTTTTTCTGGCCTTGGGGTTGCTTTATGAGGAACCTCAGTTAGAACTTCAGGCGGAAAAGGCCTTGATGTCCCTATCTCAGGGGCAAGACGAAGCTGAAATATACTGCCAGAAATTCCGTAAATGGGCTGTGCTTACTCAGTGGAATGAGTGCGCCCTGGCGGCGAATTTCAGAGAGGGTCTCTCTGATGCCATTAAGGATGTTATGGTGGGGTTCCCTGTGCCTGCGGGTCTGAATGAGTCCATGACAATGGCTATCCAGATCGATAGGCGTCTGCGGGAGCGCAAACCTGTGCACCATTTGGCGGTGTCTACTGAGAAGACGCCAGAGAATATGCAATGTGATAGAATTCTGTCCAGAAGTGAACGGCAGAAATTTAGACGAAAAAATGGGTTGTGCTTCTATTGCGGTGATTCAACTCATGTTATATCAGCATGCTCTAAGCGTACTAAGAAGCTTGATAAGTCTGTTTCAATTGGCACTTTACAGTCTAAGTTTATTCTATCTGTGACCCTGATTTGTTCTTTATCATCTATTACCGCGAATGCCTATGTCGACTCTGGCGCCGCTTTGAGTCTTATGGATTGGTCCTTTGCCAAACGCTGTGGGTATGATTTGGAGCCTCTTGAAACTCCTATACCCCTGAAGGGGATTGACTCCACCCCATTGGCTAGCAATAAACCACAATACTGGACACAAGTAACTATGCGGATTAATCCGGATCACCAGGAGATTATTCGCTTTCTTGTGCTGTATAACCTACATGATGTGTTGGTGCTTGGATTGCCATGGCTGCAATCTCATAACCCAGTCCTTGACTGGAAAGCTATGTCTGTGTTAAGCTGGGGATGTAAGGGGACGCATGGGGACGTACCTGTGGTTTCCATTTTATCATCTATTCCCTCTGAGATTCCTGAATTCTTGACTGAATATCGTGACGTTTTTGAAGAACCTAAGCTTGGTTCATTACCTCCGCACCGGGAGTGCGATTGTGCCATAGATTTGATTCCGGGTAGTAAATACCCTAAGGGTCGTTTATTTAATCTGTCTGTGCCTGAACATGCTGCTATGCGAGAATATATAAAGGAGTCCTTGGAAAAGGGACATATTCGTCCTTCGTCATCTCCCTTAGGAGCCGGTTTTTTCTTTGTGGCTAAGAAAGATGGCTCTTTGAGGCCGTGCATTGATTATCGGCTTTTGAATAAAATCACGGTTAAATATCAATATCCGTTGCCACTGCTGACTGATTTGTTTGCTCGCATAAAGGGGGCCAAGTGGTTCTCTAAGATAGATCTTCGTGGGGCGTATAATTTGGTGCGAATTAAGCAGGGGGATGAGTGGAAAACCGCATTTAATACGCCCGAGGGCCACTTTGAGTATTTGGTGATGCCTTTTGGTCTTTCAAATGCCCCTTCGGTCTTTCAGTCCTTTATGCATGACATTTTCCGTGATTATTTGGATAAATTTATGATTGTGTATCTGGATGATATTTTGATTTTTTCGGATGACTGGGACTCTCATGTCCAGCAGGTCAGGAGGGTTTTTCAGGTTTTGCGGTCTAATTCCTTGTGTGTGAAGGGTTCTAAGTGCGTTTTTGGGGTTCAAAAGATTTCCTTTTTGGGATATATTTTTTCCCCCTCTTCCATCGAGATGGATCCTGTCAAGGTTCAGGCTATTTGTGATTGGACGCAACCCTCTTCTCTTAAGAGTCTTCAGAAATTTTTGGGCTTTGCTAATTTTTATCGTCGATTTATTGCTGGTTTTTCTGATGTTGTTAAACCATTGACTGATTTGACTAAGAAGGGTGCTGATGTTGCTGATTGGTCCCCTGCTGCTGTGGAGGCCTTTCGGGAGCTTAAGCGCCGCTTTTCTTCCGCCCCTGTGTTGCGTCAGCCTGATGTTGCTCTTCCTTTTCAGGTTGAGGTCGACGCTTCTGAAATCGGAGCTGGGGCGGTTTTGTCGCAGAGAAGTTCCGATTGCTCCGTGATGAGACCTTGTGCTTTTTTCTCGCGTAAATTTTCGCCCGCCGAGCGGAATTATGATGTTGGGAATCGGGAGCTTTTGGCCATGAAGTGGGCTTTTGAGGAGTGGCGTCATTGGCTTGAGGGGGCTAGACATCAGGTGGTGGTATTGACTGACCACAAAAATCTAATTTATCTTGAGTCCGCCAGACGCCTGAATCCTAGACAGGCGCGCTGGTCGTTGTTTTTCTCTCGGTTTAATTTTGTGGTGTCCTACCTGCCGGGTTCTAAGAATGTTAAGGCGGATGCCCTTTCTAGGAGTTTTGAGCCTGACTCCCCTGGTAATTCTGAACCTACAGGTATCCTTAAGGATGGAGTGATATTGTCTGCCGTTTCTCCAGACCTGCGGCGGGCCTTGCAGGAGTTTCAGGCGGATAGACCTGATCGTTGCCCACCTGGTAGACTGTTTGTTCCTGATGATTGGACCAGTAAAGTCATTTCTGAGGTTCATTCTTCTGCGTTGGCAGGTCATCCTGGAATCTTTGGTACCAGGGATTTGGTGGCAAGGTCCTTCTGGTGGCCTTCCCTGTCTCGAGATGTGCGAGGCTTCGTGCAGTCTTGTGACGTTTGTGCTCGGGCCAAGCCTTGTTGTTCTCGGGCTAGTGGATTGTTGTTGCCCTTGCCTATCCCGAAGAGGCCCTGGACGCACATCTCGATGGATTTTATTTCGGATCTTCCTGTTTCTCAGAAGATGTCTGTCATCTGGGTGGTGTGTGATCGTTTCTCTAAGATGGTCCATTTGGTTCCCCTGCCTAAGTTGCCTTCTTCTTCCGAGTTGGTTCCTCTGTTTTTTCAAAATGTGGTCCGTTTGCATGGTATTCCGGAGAATATCGTTTCTGACAGAGGTACCCAATTCGTGTCTAGATTTTGGCGAGCATTCTGTGCTAGGATGGGCATAGATTTGTCTTTCTCGTCTGCTTTCCATCCTCAGACTAATGGCCAGACCGAGCGGACGAATCAGACCTTGGAGACATATTTGAGGTGTTTTGTGTCTGCAGATCAGGATGATTGGGTTGCTTTTTTGCCTTTAGCGGAGTTTGCCCTCAATAATCGGGCCAGTTCTGCCACCTTGGTGTCTCCCTTTGTCTGTAATTCGGGGTTTCATCCTCGATTTTCTTCTGGTCAGGTGGAATCTTCGGATTGTCCTGGAGTGGATGCTGTGGTGGAGAGGTTGCATCAGATTTGGGGGCAGGTAGTGGACAATTTGAAGTTGTCCCAGGAGAAGACTCAGCTTTTTGCCAACCGCCGGCGTCGGGTTGGTCCTCGGCTTTGTGTTGGGGACTTGGTGTGGTTGTCTTCTCGTTTTGTCCCTATGAGGGTTTCTTCTCCCAAGTTTAAGCCTCGGTTCATCGGCCCGTACAAGATATTGGAGATTCTTAACCCTGTGTCCTTCCGTTTGGACCTCCCTGCATCTTTTTCTATTCATAATGTTTTTCATCGGTCATTATTGCGCAGGTATGAGGTACCGGTTGTGCCTTCCGTTGAGCCTCCTGCTCCGGTGTTGGTTGAGGGCGAGTTGGAGTACGTTGTGGAAAAAATCTTGGACTCCCGTGTTTCCAGACGGAAACTCCAGTATCTGGTCAAATGGAAGGGATACGGTCAGGAGGATAATTCTTGGGTGACTGCCTCTGATGTTCATGCCTCCGATTTGGTCCGTGCCTTTCATAGGGCTCATCCTGATCGCCCTGGTGGTTCTGGTGAGGGTTCGGTGCCCCCTCCTTGAGGGGGGGGTACTGTTGTGAAATTGGATTTTGGGCTCCCCCGGTGGCCACTGGTGGAATTGAACTGGTGTGCATCATCCTCTCTGTTCACCTGTTTCCATCAGGATGTGGGAGTCGCTATTTAGCCTTGCTCCTCTGTCACTTCCATGCCGGTCAACATTGTAATCAGAAGCCTTTCTGTGCATGTTCCTGCTGCTAGACAACTCCCAGCTAAGTTGGACTTAGTCCTTGTTTGTTTTTGCATTTTGTTCCAGTTCACAGCTGTAGTTTCGTTTCTGTGTCTGGAAAGCTCTTGTGATCTGAAATTGCCACTCTGATGTTATGAGTTAATACTAGAGTCTTAAAGTAATTTCAGGATGGTATTTTGATAGGGTTTTCAGCTGACCATGAAAGTGCCCTTTCTGTCTTCCTGCTATCTAGTAAGCAGACCTCAATTTTGCTAAACCTATTTTCATACTACGTTTGTCATTTCATCTAAAATCACCGCCAATATTTGTGGGGGCCTCTGTCTGCCTTTCGGGGAAATTTCTCTAGAGGTGAGCCAGGACTATATTTTCCTCTGCCAGGATTAGTTAGTCCTCCGGCCGGCGCTGGGCGTCTAGGGATAAAACGCAGGCTACGCTACCCGGCTACTGTTAGTTGTGCGGCAGGTTTAGTTCATGGTCAGTTTAGTTTCCATCCTTCCAAGAGCTAGTTCGTATGTTTGCTGGGCTATGTTCTCTTGCCATTGAGAACCATAACACTCGAGCTGCTGCGCTTTGCCCTCACCCACAATTTCTTTGTATTTAAAGACTCTTACTATCTGCAGAAGCGCGGCACAGCCATGGGTGCGGCCTGTGCGCCTTCGTACGCTAATCTCTTCCTAGGGCACTGGGAGAGATTCGTGTTTGGCGACGAGGGGGCACGGGCCGCCGACCATGTGCTGTGCTGGCTCCGATATATAGATGATATTCTATTTTTGTGGGGGGGACGGCGCAGCAGCTCGAGGCCTTTATGAGACAGCTTAATGATAATCCGTTCAATATCTCTTTGACTTATCAATATGACAAGAGTCATATTAATTTTCTGGACATCACTCTGGAGATTGACAGTACACGCCATGTCTAGAATGATGTGTTCAGGAAACCAACTGCGGTTAACGCTCTGCTTCATGCTGACTCAGCACATAATCCAGCTACTGTGAGAGCCGTCCCGGTCGGACAGTTCTTGAGGATGAGGCGGATCTGCTCCAGAGAGGGTAGATTCCAGGCTCAATCTGTAGCCCTTAAGGCACGCTTTGAGGCACGCGGCTACAGCCGCAGGTGTATAAGACAGGGTTATGATAGGGCCAGGAGAACGCAGCGCAGGGATCTTCTTTACACCACGGCAGATAAGACCAAAATCAGATCTAAGGATGAGAAAATTAGGTTTATAACAACATATAACCATGAATGGCGTAATATGAGAGATATCCTTACTAGATACTGGTCGATCTTAGCAACAGAGCCATCCCTGGGTTCTGTCCTCAGTGAGTTTCCTTCTATGACGGCTAGAAGGTCTCCAAATTTAAACAATATGCTGGTTCGGAGCCATTACGTTCCTCCTGCCAGCAACCCCTTCGGCACTAGAGGCCCTTTACTTGGATGTTTCCAGTGCGGTCACTGCGTGGCTTGCCCCAATATCTTACGGACCACATCGTTTTCAACCTCTGATGGAACTAAGAATTTTTCTATCAGGCATCACATTTCATGTGGCACTACAAACGTTATATATTATGCCACATGTGGATGCTCTCTCATCTATGTTGGGTTGACGTCCAGGAAGCTCCGCATCCGCACTAGGGAACACGTGCATGACATTCGGGCGGCTAGGACCGCCGTTGATGTTTCTGACTTGAAGACGATACCCTGTCACTTTAAGATACAGTTAGGTCCATATATATTTGGACAGAGACAACATTTTTCCAATTTTGGTTATAAACATTACCACAATGAATTTTAAACAAAACAATTCAGATGCAGTTGAAGTTCAGACTTTCAGCTTTCATTTGAGGGTATCCACATTAAAATTGGATGAAGGGTTTAGGAGTTTCAACTCCTTAACATGTGCCACCCTGTTTTTAAAGGGACCAAAAGTAATTGGACAGATTCAATAATTTTAAATAAAATGTTCATTTCTAGTACTTGGTTGAAAACCCTCTGTTGGCAATGACTGCCTGAAGTCTTGAACTCATGGACATCACCAGACGCTGTGTTTCCTCCTTTTTGATGCTCTGCCAGGCCTTCACTGCGGTGGTTTTCAGTTGCTGTTTGTTTGTGGGCCTTACTGTCTGAAGTTTAGTATTTAACAAGTGAAATGCTGCTCAATTGGGTTGAGATCAGGTGACTGACTTGGCCATTCAAGAATATTCCACTTCTTTGCTTTAATAAACTCTTGAGTTGCTTTGGCTTTATGTTTTGGGTCATTGTCCATCTGTAGTATGAAACGACGACCAATCAGTTTGGCTGCATTTGGCTGGATCTGAGCACACAGTGTGTCTCTGAATACCTCAGAATTCATTTGGCTGCTTCTGTCCTGTGTCACATCATCAATAAACACTAGTGACCCAGTGCCACTGGCAGCCATGCATGCCCACGCCATCACACTGCCTCTGCCGTGTTTTACAGATGATGTGGTATGCTTTGGGTCATGAGCTGTACCACGCCTTTGCCATGCTTTTCTCTTTCCATCATTCTGGTAGAGGTTGATCTTGGTTTCATCTGTCCAAAGAATGTTCTTCCAGAACTGTTTTGGATTTTTTAGATGTTTTTTAGCAAAGTCCAGTCTAGCCTTTTTATTCTTGACACTTATGAGTGGCTTGCACCGTGCAGTGAACCCTCTGTATTTACTTTCATGCAGTCTTCTCTTTATGGTAGATTTGGATATTGATACGCCGACCTCCTGGAGAGTGTTGTTCACTTGGTTGGCTGTTGTGAATGGATTTCTCTTCACCATGGAGATTATTCTGCGATCATCCACCACTGTTGTCTTCCGTGGGCGCCCAGGTCTTTTTGCATTGATGAGTTCACCAGTGCTTTCTTTCTTTCTCAGGATGTACCAAACTATAGATTTTGCCACTCCTAATATTGTAGCAATTTCTCGGATGGGTTTTTTCTGTTTTCGCAGCTTAAGGATGGCTTGATTCACCTGCAAGGAGAGCTCCTTTGACCGCATGTTTACTTCACAGCAAAACCTTCCAAATGCAAACACCACACCTCAAATCAACTCCAGGCCCTTTATCTGCTTAATTGAGAATGACATAACGAAGGGATTGCCCACACCTGCCCATGAAATAGCCTTGGAGTCAATTGTCCAATTACTTTTGGTCCCTTTAAAAACAGGGTGGCACATGTTAAGGAGTTGAAACTCCTAAACCCTTCATCCGATTTTAATGTGGATACCCTCAAATGAAAGCTGAAAGTCTGAACTTCAACTGCATCTGAATTGTTTTGTTTAAAATTCATTGTGGTAATGTCTGTAACCAAAATTAGAAAAATGTTGTCTCTGTCCAAATATATATGGACCTAACTGTACATCACAATTGTGATCCAGGGTCACTTCGGGTCAGGGGCATCGACTGCGTGCATCTGGGTACCCGAGGAGGGAACTATATGAAAATGCTGGCGCAACGTGAAGCCAGCTGGATAGTTCGACATAACACTGTTGCGCCCAACGGTTTGAATGAATCGCTTAGTTTTTCATTTTTTTAATTTTTGTCATTCAGAAGGTTGGTAATCTTCTTTATATCGGCAGTTTTCTTTCCTTCCTCCTACTACCTTATCCAGTCCTCCGTTTATAGGAACGGGTCTCCAATTTCTGGTTCCTGTTTTTATTATGGTTTTAATTTTATCACTACTTGTTATGTTGCCTGTATGTTTTACTATTCTTTTTTCTTTTTTCATAGTTTCCTTCTTTAATTTGCTCTGCCAGGGAGGACGCACATGATAACCATCCCTAATGGAGAATGTGATATTGTTCCCATTGAAGATTTGGATGGAGTACCCCATGAATACTAATGAACATGTTATATTTGCACAAATTATTGGATTTCAGTGTGGGATTATGCTGTTTTTGGTGGGCTTTGCGATATTCTGATTGTGGGGTTTATTGCTTATCATATTGACCCTTGGTTTGGTTACCATGTATGGTTTTTTAGTATTATGAGCACGTATTATACTGAATGATTCTTCCCCCTTACTTGTGGCAGTGCGCATGCGCTGGCTTGGTCTGTGGCCCTTTGCCCCCGAGCGGTGTCTCTGCAGCTTCCCACATGTGACTGGGGCTTTCCCCCGCTTGCATGCTGGGACGCTTTGACGCCGGTCTCTGGTACGGGACCTACCGATCAACCGGCGCATGCGCCGCTATTGCTGCATTCTATTGGCCTACGTACGACATGTGATTGGTCACATGGCTTATATGAAGGTCCTATCTGGCATTACACATTCTCTCCCCTTGAGAAAGCGGTAACACCTGAAGCGAAACGCGCGTCGGGGGTCTTGTTTCATCTTGGTTCCAGTCCAGTGTGCCTCTGCGCCCCTATTTTAGTTGTAAGTGTGGCGTATTATGTACAGATTATTAGAGGCTTTGTTCCTCCACACCTTAATACTTACTATAGCGGTGACTTTTAGCCGTCTTACCAGCAACTTGCTGATCATGCTAGATTGGCTTACATCTAGGGCGCTGCACACTGGTGGATACCTGTTTCCTTAAATCACCCTTATGCACTTTAATATTGTCATTGTAGTATAATTCTTGTACTTTTCGAGATTTTTTATGAGTAATTTGTATATTTAAATAAATTCATATATTGTTATACCCTTTATACTCCTTTTTTCTCTTTATTTCTCATATACCTCACCCGGCAGGGTGGTGGGCGCTATTGGGGCCTTCAGGAATTGCTCCAACCCCGTGGTCTGGTCCCAAGGCTCGAGGCGCTGGAGGCGGTGAGTACCGCGGGGAGGTGGCGCTGCTACGGGGCCTACCAGTAGGTCTTCTGTCACCGGGTCAGGGTCAGCGTTCTTACCTGCCGCAGCGGTGTCCTCGATGTCGGCTGACTTCACTGGCGGCGGCGTCTGCAGCGGTGCTGGCAACGGCTCTTGTAGCGGTGCAGGAAGCGGTGTTGGTGGCGTGCCGGTGGATCCTCCGCAGGCGTCGTCCGGTACGGAGCTTTGACATTCACCCGCAGCTGCAGAAGCTGATCAATCAGCTCGTCCACTCCGGCCTGTAGGGAGTCAGCTTCAGCGGTGGAGGCCTGGTTGCGGTGCCTCTCCGGGTGGCTGGGGGAGTCCTCTGCTCCGACCCCACGCTCTGGCTCCGGGCGGCTGGCCATGGCATCCTCCATGTGGCTGGATTCTTCCTCGTCCTTTTCCCGCTCTCTTCTCCTGGGGCGGTTTCGTTTTCTTTGTCTCCGTCCACCATTGAGGATCAGGAGGTGGATCCCAGCTGCTGACAGACACGTCCTCAAGGTACAAAGATATTTAGACTGGGCGGCCATTATTTTTCACGCTTCTAAGTTCGTTCACGCCCACGACGACACACCCTTCTTCTTCTCCTGCGCTCCTCGTGGCGCTGTAATGGCGGCGGTTTTGGCGGGAATTTTGGCGGCAAATGGCAATACACAGTCTTTCAGCACAAAACAGTTCAAATACAGTTTTGGCACAGTTCTTAGGCGCACATGACCCGATTTTCAGGTTAAAGTAGATCCTGTTCGTGACGCCAAAAAGATTGGAGCGCCCCTGTAGGGCTATGGGGTACTCGGAGCCGGGCCCTTCGGTTCTCAAGGGGGATGTCACAGTGGCTGACCCGGTCCGTGGCCCTAGGGACGTCCTTTGTAAGTGGGGGAAAGGTCTTTAAAGGGATAGTGTTCGTGACGCCACCTGTGGTACTCGGTCAGGGTGACCGACGCTGCTTAGGGGTCCGCTGGGGTGATGGAATGGCAGCTAGATGGTATACCTTCCCACAGGTGAAGTGTATCCCCAGGGTTTCCCAGAGTGTAGAGGGTGGATGGTGTGAGGCGCAGTGAAGAACGAGGACACAAGGTTGCAGTCTCTTTACCTTTACTGAAGGCTTCAGCGTCCGTAGTCCAGAGCACCAGACCACAGGGTAGGCAGAGTTCGGCCGGTCTGAAGGCAAATCCAGAGTCCCCCTTATCCAGGTGGAAATCAATAGCCTTCCTCTAGCGCCTGAGTGTTGTAGTCCCTTCCTGCTTCTCGGTAAGGTCCTCACAACTGATGTTGGTGTTCTAGATGTTATGTCTCTTTCTCTCTGTCCCCCTGATGGATAGGATAGGACAAACCTGTATGACTGATGGCCTGAGGCTTTTTACAGGGACTCTATCACGGCTCGGCCCCCACAATTGCCATCGTGCCTCCTGGGTATAAGGTCGGGCAACTAATATGGAACTAGCTGTCCTGCCGGTCTCTGGAGCCAGGCTTGGAGACGATGACTCCCTCGGTGTTCCGGCTACCGGATCCTGTGCCTCAGAAAGGAGGCAGCCTATTACAGGGCAGAACTCCTTCTGGTTTCCTCTCCTTTTTGCTATGACTTCGTTTCTCACTCTCTGCAATGCAAATCCCTTCGATGTCTCTTTCCTAGGATGCTGCCGCACGTGGGGCAGGCGCAGCTCTGTGGCCTTCTATCTAGGCCTCTGACAGGATCCCACCCCTGTCAGGGACCCACTACCTGAGCCAAGCCCAGATAGCATCTCACTGGGTGAAGCCCAGCTCGCTTCTGCCTAACTTCCTGTCCTAATAAATAGGAGCATGGCTCCCCCTGGCGGCCTGGAGTGTGAAGTGTGTTGTGTGGTTTGTGATACCTGGTAAAGAGATCTCCTTTATTGCCTTCAGACGTAATATCACTCCCCCTGGTGGAAGAATGACATTACTGCAACGACCAGGACCCTGGGGCGCTGCATATGTACACAGTGACTGCACCAGCAGAATAGTGAGAGCAGCTCTGGAGTATAATACAGGATGTAACTCAGGATCCGTACAGGATCAGTAATGTAATGTATGTATGCAGCGCCCCAGAGTTCTGGTCGTTGCAGTACTGTGGCTCCGCCACTATGTGGAGCTGCGGTGCGTCCGATGGCACTGAAGGAGTTCATCTGATCAGGTATCACAGACACCAATACATTTCACAGCCGGGCCTCCGGGGGGAGCTAAGGGTGCTATTCATTAGGCCACTCCCCACCATAGTGGGTAAACTGGGGGTCAGGCAGGAAGTTAGATCAGAAAGCTGACTGGATTGGACGAAGCAACACCTAGTGGCAGAGGGTGTTGTGGAGGAAGAGACAGTAGGGTCTCTGTCAGGGGTGGGATCCTGACAGAGGCTTGGCATTGAAAAGAACGTAACGGGTCCGCGCCAGCTCCGGGAAGCGGCGGGACCCAAGAAAGGACTAGAAGCGAGATAGATTGTGCTGAGTGAGAAACGAGATCAAGCAATAGGAGAATACCAGTAGGGGTCGTGCTGTAAGACCGGAGCAACATCCTACTGAGGCGCACTACCGGTGGCCGGAACGCCGAGGGAGTATTACAATAACCAGCTTCAAGCAATACTCTAAACAGCGGCAGGACAGTCAGTTTAAGGCGGGCTGTCTAACACATATCACCTATGAAGTCTTGGGAGGCAATTGCGGGAGAGGGGCGTCTCTAGGGTCCCGGAAGAACTCCAGGCCTATCCGACAAACGGGTGCCGTTCTAACTGTAACATCAGGAAGGGACGGAAGATTAGAAGAACATCATTTAATCGAGTTGTGAGGGAACTTAAGAAACAGACACAACGGTTGTGGGGTACTTTCCGTAAGCACAGCAGGGAAGGACTACAACACATAGCGCTAAGAAGGAAGGCACCGATTTCCACCTGTGAAGTGAACTCTGGAGGTGCCATTGGACCGGCCGGACTTGCGCAGCCTGGTGAACCGTATTCTGGACTGAGGACTCAGAGATCTCCAGTAAAGAGGTAAAGAGACTGCAACCTGGTGTCCTCGTTATTTACCGCGATCTGCACCCCACAACTGCACCACCAACATCCACACCTAGCATTGACTGTGCGCCCCACGGCAGGGTCACGGACCGGGGCCTAGCCGCCGTGACAACCCCCAGAAGCAGAGACTCGTAGGCCCGGTACCGGGTACCCCTCGGCCCTGCGGCGGTGGGGGCGCTACAACTTGGCGTCACGAACAGGATCTACTTAAGCCTGAAGAATCAGGTCATGTGTGCCTTGGAACTGTGATTTATCGTGCTTGGACTGTGCTTTATTACAAGGACTGTGTGTTGCCACTTGCCGCCAGAAGTTCCCGCCAAAACCGCTGCCATTACAACGCTAAGGAGAGCGCAGGAGAAGAAGAAGGGCGTGGAAGTGGGCGTGAACAAGCTGAAGAGCGCGAAAGACAATGGCCGCCCAGTCTAAATATCTCGGCCCCTTGAGGACGTGTCCGTCAGCAGCCGAGATCCGCCTCCTGATCCTTAATGGTGGGCAGAGACAACGAAAACGAAACCGCCCACGAAGAAGAGAGCGGGAAAAGGACCAGGAAGAAGGAGCGAGCGACATGGAGGACGCCATGGCGAGCCGCCCGGAGCCGGAGCGTGGGGTCGGAGCAGAGGACTCCCCCAGCCACCCGGAGGGGCACCGCAACCAGGCCTCCACCGCTGATGCTGAATTCCTGCAGGCCGGAGTGGACGAGCTCAGCGACCGACCCCGGCGGACGCAGCTGAGCACTGAGGCCGGGTGGAAGAAGGCCATCATCAGGAGCCTCACCAGACATCTGTCGGCAGCCCCATCTGGTCCGGAGCAGAAAAGAAGTCCCAGCGCTTCGAAGCTGGAAAGCAAGGCCCTGCCGGAAAGTGGTATGCTGCATGCAGAGATGACAACGCTGCAGCACAAGGCCCCGCAACCAGCGTTCCAGACCCCAGCGGAGACGGAGCAGACCGGCATCGGAGGGACCGCATCTGAAGCAGGTATGAAAGACGACCCTGCCCTGACGACCGACACCATTCCAGCGACTGCTAGTGCCACAACTGCTGACTCCGTTCCAGTGACTGATCTCGCAGTAGCCGCTACCTTTGCTGCAGCAAATGCCCATACTCAAGCTGCGCAGACCTCCATCGCTGCGCATGATTTAACCGTACATGAAAGACGGATTAACGGCGTGTGTCCAGCACTGGGTGTAGCCCTGGACCTCACTTTTCCCAGGCCAGGAAGGGTTAAGTGCCAGGTGCAGCCCTGGAAGCCGTCCAACTAAGCCTCGGAAACCAGAAACTGTAAATAGTTAACTGTTTATTTCCTTGCTATTTTGCTGCTAAAACCCGTCCTGGGTTAACTCTTAAAGGGATCCCTTTGTTTACCCGGGATCCCTATTGCTTTTTATTTTTGCTTTCACTTTCATTTTTGCTTTTTTGTTCCACAATGTTATAAAAACTGCTGAATCATGAACAATGCATGATACGAACTTCTTGTAAATAGTTTGCACCTTCTTAAAGGTGCTATCTACTGGTTCTATATGAAGAAAGGACACTTTGCGAAGATATTGTTTTTTGAAAACATCACTGGAGTCCTTATTGCAAACAGACTTGCAGCTTGAGGAGTTGCACTACCTCATAGAGACTTGGTCCCCTCTTAAAGGGGATGTTCACTGATGGTACTTAGAGAATGATGTTGCTCTAAAAAGAAAGTTAATGATGCTGCTGATATGTACAAGTTGTATGTAACTAAATTGTTGAAAGAAAGAAGTGTTTAATAATGTGTTCTGAGATAAAGTAATTATTGGAAAGATGCAGTAGACCCGTAGGGGTAGACATAGTGTCCTGCATAGTTGTTAGCAAGAAAGTAAAGATAGAAGTTAATGCTTTAAGAAAATGTTTGGTAATGTTGATAAGGAAATGGGGATAGAAGGTAAACCCTGAGTCCTCCATAGGAAGTTAGTCATTTTAGAAAAAGAGTTAATAATGTGTTACAAAGGACAAATAGTGAGCCCGTAGGGGTTAGTTAGTGAGTCCTTTTAGGAGTCATGTAGAGATGGCTCAGTGCTCTTAAATTGAAAGAATGTTAGGATCTATACTGTGTATAGAAGTTGAAAAGGCAGTAGGCCCTGGCTGAACGGGGCGGTCCTGTAAAAGAAAGGAGAGGCAGTAGGTCTGGTGCCGATAGGACAGGCGGTCCTGCAGAATTAAAGAAGGAGAATGAAAAAGTTAACTTACCTTATAATGTGATTATAGGAAGGTCTTTAGTGGACTAAGAGTGTATGTCCTTAAAGGCAAGGTTAAATTATTGTTTAACAATTTTGCACTTAAGTAGAATGCCCGGTTGGGTAACAGGAGTTATTTATAGCCTGTAACTTATAATGTTAACCATGTTTGTAACGTTCAAGTGTCCTCACCTCCCATAAAGGGAAGCTCTGTTCAAATATGCTTATTGTTATTGCACTCAACAAAATTGTATGTCTTTTTGCTAACTTGTATTGTTGTTTTCTTCCCAGTCCCGGAGTACTGTGTTTAACCAGGGGGGAGTGCAGCGCCCCAGAGTTCTGGTCGTTGCAGTACTGTGGCTCCGCCACTATGGGGAGCTGCGGTGCGTCCGATGGCACTGAAGGAGTTCATCTGATCAGGTATCACAGACACCAATACATTTCACAGCCGGGCCTCCGGGGGGAGCTAAGGGTGCTATTCATTAGGCCACTCCCCACCATAGTGGGTAAACTGGGGGTCAGGCAGGAAGTTAGATCAGAAAGCTGACTGGATTGGACGAAGCAACACCTAGTGGCAGAGGGTGTTGTGGAGGAAGAGACAGTAGGGTCTCTGTCAGGGGTGGGATCCTGACAGAGGCTTGGCATTGAAAAGAACGTAACGGGTCCGCGCCAGCTCCGGGAAGCGGCGGGACCCAAGAAAGGACTAGAAGCGAGATAGATTGTGCTGAGTGAGAAACGAGATCAAGCAATAGGAGAATACCAGTAGGGGTCGTGCTGTAAGACCGGAGCAACATCCTACTGAGGCGCACTACCGGTGGCCGGAACGCCGAGGGAGTATTACAATAACCAGCTTCAAGCAATACTCTAAACAGCGGCAGGACAGTCAGTTTAAGGCGGGCTGTCTAACACATATCACCTATGAAGTCTTGGGAGGCAATTGCGGGAGAGGGGCGTCTCTAGGGTCCCGGAAGAACTCCAGGCCTATCCGACAAACGGGTGCCGTTCTAACTGTAACATCAGGAAGGGACGGAAGATTAGAAGAACATCATTTAATCGAGTTGTGAGGGAACTTAAGAAACAGACACAACGGTTGTGGGGTACTTTCCGTAAGCACAGCAGGGAAGGACTACAACACATAGCGCTAAGAAGGAAGGCACCGATTTCCACCTGTGAAGTGAACTCTGGAGGTGCCATTGGACCGGCCGGACTTGCGCAGCCTGGTGAACCGTATTCTGGACTGAGGACTCAGAGATCTCCAGTAAAGAGGTAAAGAGACTGCAACCTGGTGTCCTCGTTATTTACCGCGATCTGCACCCCACAACTGCACCACCAACATCCACACCTAGCATTGACTGTGGGCCCCACGGCAGGGTCACGGACCGGGGCCTAGCCGCCGTGACAACCCCCAGAAGCAGAGACTCGTAGGCCCGGTACCGGGTACCCCTCGGCCCTGCGGCGGTGGGGGCGCTACATGTACACAATGACTGCACCAGCAGATTTAACTCAGGATAAGTAATGTAATATATGTACATAGTGACTGCACCAGCAGAATAGTGAGTGCATCTCTGGGGTATAATACAGGATGTAACTCAGGATCAACAATATAATGTATGTATACAGTGACTGCACCAGCAGAATAGTGAGTACAGCTCTGGGGCATAATACAGGATGTAACTCAGGATCAGTAATGTAATGTATGTATACAGGGACTGCACCACCAGAATAGTGAGTGAAGCTCTGGAGTACAATACTGGATCTAGCTCATTGGCTTTGTTTGTAAGTGGAGAGCACATAAAAACTGTAGTTAATATGGACTAAATTTTTTGCTGTGCACAATGGATATAATTCCCCACAACCACTGCTTTATTCTTGGATCTGCGCTTTATTTTTAGGACTCCGCGTCCTTTATTTCCCCGGCTCGGTCCCCTAATACCTGTTTAGTGAGCATCAAGACAAATGTGACATTATCATAATATAAAGTTACTTTTCATAAGCTGATGCTATGCAAATATTTGGTAATCTCGTAACGCAGAAGGACCTATCAGTCATGTTGTGAACCACAGGCCAAAATCAACATCAGCTGAGAGACAAGTGAGAGCGCAGCGGTGCATCCGTCATATCGGTACGATGGTGCGTATGGATGAGGAGGGCGCAGGCTGAGATGGACGGATTTGTCTAAAAGTGGCCACACACCGTGAACTATCTTTCAGAGGGCAACTATTCCTCTCGACCTTCTCATACTTACGCACTGTGAGGCAGTGACTGGTATTACATGTAGCGGTCGCTGTATGTTCCCCTAGGATGCGTATGGAGGCGTATTGAAGCCATAAGAGGGCATTGCAGTCACAGGCGTAGCTGTGGTTGTAATGCAGACTAAAGTCAGTATAGGTCATGGACATGCTGGTTGCCCAAGCCAAATTTAGGGAAAACCTGCTCTGGACTTTTGTGTTTTGAAACAGACTGCAGGATGGTAGTCGTGCAGTCCGTTTCATTCCAGGCTGAGTTTTCCATGTGGCTGATGGCCACTGATTCAAGTTAACCCCTTAATCCCATATGACATACTATCTCGTCAAGGTGACCTGGGACTTAATTCCCAGTGACGGGATATTACGTCATATGCGACCGGTCGCGCTTACGGGGGGAGCGCGGCCTATCGCGGCCTGGTGTCAGCTGACTATCGCAGCTGACATCCGGCACTATGTAAGCCAGGAGCCCTGCATGTCAGATCGCTGATCTGACACAGTGCTCTGCAAAGTGTCAGATCAGTGATCTTACACTATAACATGATGCCCCCCTGGGACAAAGTAAAAAAACAAAATTTTTAAATGTGTAAAAAAAAAAAAATTCCTAAATAAAGAAAAAAATATATATATTGTTCCAATAAATACATTTCTTTAGCTAAATAAAAAAACAAAACAATAAAAGTACACATATTTAGTATCGCTGCGTCTGTAACGACCCGACCTATAAAACTGTCCCACTACTTAACACCTTCAGTGAACATCCTAAAAAAAAAAACGAGGCAAAAAATAACGCTTTTTTATCATACTGCCGAACAAAAAGTGGAATAACACGCGATCAAAAAGACGGATGTAAATATCCATGGTACTGCTGAAAACATCATCTTGTCCCGCTAAAAACGAGCTGCCATACAGCATCATCAGCAAAAAAATAAAAAAGTTATAGTCCTCAGAATAAAACGATGCAAAAATAATTATTTTTTCTATAAAATAGTTTTTATAGTATAAAAGCGCCAAAGCATAAAAAAATTATGTAAATGAGGTATCGCTGTAATTATACTGACCCGAAGAATAAAACTGCTTTATCCACTTTACCAAACGTGGAACAGTATAAACGCCCCCCCCCAAAATAAATTAATGAATAGCTGGTTTGTGGTCATTCTGCCTCACAAAAATCGGAACAAAAAGCGACCAAGACATGTCACATGCCCAAAGATGGTACCAATAAAAACGTCAACTCGTCCCGCAAGAAACAAGACCTCACATGACTCTGTGGACCAAAATATGGAAAAATTATAGCTCTCAAAATGTGGTAACGCAAAAAATATTTTTTGCAATAAAAAGCGTCTTTTAGTGTGTGACAGCTGCCAATCATAAAAATCCGCTAAAAAACCCGCTATAAATAGTAAATCAAACCCCCCTTCATCACCCTCTTAGTTAGGGAAACATAAAAAAATTAAAAAAATGTATTTATTTCAATTTTTCCATTAGGGCTAGGGTTAGGGTTAGGGCTAGGGTTAGGGTTAGGGCTAGAGCTAGGGTTAGGGCTAGGGTTAGGGTTAGGGCTAGGGTTAGGGTTGGGCTAGGGTTAGGGTTAGGTCTAGAGTTAGGGCTAGGGTTAGGGCTGGGGTAAGGGTTAGGGCTTGGGTTAGGGCTAGGGTTAGAGTTAGGGTTAGGGCTAGGGTTAGGGTTGGGGTTGGGGCTAAAGTTAGGGTTTAGGCTAAAGTTAGGGTTAGGGTTTGGATTACATTTACGGTTGGGATTAGGGTTAGGGGTGTGTCAGAGTTAGGGGTGTGGTTAGGGTTATGGTTGGGATTAGGGTTAGGGGTGTGTTTGGGATAGGGTTTCAGTTAGAATTGGATGTTTCCACTGTTTAGGCACATCAGCGCTCTCAAAACGCGACATGGCGTCCGATCTCAATTCCAGCCAATTCTGCGTTGAAAAAGTAAAACAGTGCTCCTTCCCTTCCGAGCTCTCCCGTCGCCAAAACAGGGGTTTACCCCAACACATGGGGTATCAGCATACTGAGGACAAACTGGACAACAACAATTGGGGTCCAATTTCTCTTGTTACCCTTGGGAAAATAAAAATTTGGGGGGCTAAAAAAACATTTTTGTGGGAAAAAAAATAATTTTTATTTTCACGACTCTGCGTTATAAACTGTAGTGAAACACTTGGGGGTTCAAAGTTCTCACAACACATCTAGATAAGTTCCTTGGGGGGTCTAGTCTCCAATATGGGGTCACTTGTGGGGGATTTCTACTGTTTAGGTGCATCAGGGGCCATCTAAGTCTGCATTCCAAATGGTGCTCCTTCCCTTCCGAGCTCTGCCATGCGCCCAAACGGTGGTTCCCCCCCATATATGGGGTATCAGCGTACTCAGGACAAATTGGATAACAACTTTTGGGGTCGAATTTCTCCTTTTACCCTTGGGAAAATACAAAACTGGGGGCTAAAAAATAATTTTTGTGGAAAAAAAAGAATTTTTATTTTCACGGCTCTGCGTTATAAACTGTAGTGAAACACTTGGGGGTTCAAAGTTCTCACAACACAACTAGATAAGTTCCTTGGGGGGTCTAGTTTCCAAAATGGTGTCACTTGTGGGGGGTTTCTACTCTTTATGTGCATCAAGGGCTCTGCAAATGCAATGTGACGTCTGCAGACCAATCCATCTAAGTCTGCATTCCAAATGCCGCTCCTTCCCTTCCGAGCTCTGCCATGCGCCCAAACGGTGGTTCTCCCCACATATGGGGGTATCAGCGTACTCAGGACAAATTGGATAACAACTTTTGGGGTCGAATTTCTCCTTTTACCCTTGGGAAAATACAAAACTGGGGACTAAAAATAATTTTTGTGAAAAAAAAAAGAATTTTTATTTTCACGGCTCTGCGTTATAAACTGTAGTGAAACACTTGGGGGTTCAAAGCTGCCAAAACACATCTAGATCAGTTACTTAGGGGGTCTACTTTCCAAAATGGTGTCACTTGTGGGGGGTTTCAATGTTTAGGCACATCAGGGGCTCTCCAAACGCAACATGGTGTCCCATCTCAATTCCAGTCAATTTTGCATTGAAAAGTCAAATGGCACTCCTTCCCTTCCGAGCTCTGCCATGCGCCCAAACAGTGGTTTACCCCCACATATGGGGTATTGGCGTACTCAGAACAAATGGCACAACAACTTTTGGGGTCCAATTTCTTCTCTTACCCTTGGGAAAATAAAAAATTGGGGGCGAAAAGATCATATTTGTGAAAAAATATGATTTTTTATTTTGACGGCTCTGCATTATAAACCTCTGTGAAGCATTTGGTGGGTCAAAGTGCTCACCACACCTCTAGATAAGTTCCTTAGGGGGTCTACTTTCCAAAATGGTGTAACTTATGGGGGCTTTCAATGTTTAGGCACATCAGGGGCTCTTCAAACGCAACATGGCGTCCCATCTCAATTCCAGTCAAATGGCGCTCCTTCCCTTCCGAGCTCTGCCATGCACCCAAACAGTGGTTTACCCCCACATATGGGGTATCAGAACAAATTGTACAACAACTTTTGGGGTCCATTTTCTCCTGTTACCCTTGGTAAAATAAAACAAATTGGAGCTGAAGTAAATTTTTTGTGAAAAAAAGTTAAATGTTCATTTTTTAAAAACATTCCAAAAATTCCTGTAAAACACCTGAAGGGTTATTAAACTTTTTGAATGTGGTTTTGAGCACCTTGAGGGGTGCAGTTTTTAGAATGGTGTCACACTTGGTTATTTTCTATCATATAGACCCCTCAAAATGACTTCAAATGTGATGTGGTCCCTAAAAAATATTGGTGTTGTAAAAATGAGAAATTGCTGGTCAACTTTTAACCCTTATAACTCCGAAAATTTTGGTTCCAAAGTTGTGCTCATGTAAAGTAGACATGTGGGAAATGTTACTTATTAATTATTTTGTGTGACATATCTCTGTGATTTAAGGACATAAAAATTCAAAGTTGGAAAATTGCAACATTTTCAAAATTTTCGCCAAATTTCCGTTTTTTTCACAAATAAACGCAAGTTATATTGAAGAAATTTTACCAGTATCATGAAGTACAATATGTCACGAGAAAACAATGTCAGAATCACTGGGATCCGTTGAAGCGTTCCAGAGTTATAACCTCATAAAGGGACAGTGGTCAGAATTGTAAAAATTGGCCCGGTCATTAACGTGCAAACCACCCTTGGGGCTTAAGGGGTTAAAAACCCTGCAGTAAAGGGTTTGCATGTGTCAGGGTCAGAGTCAGTATCATTCTGGTGTATGCCAGAGGGTAGAGCAGTTGGCTCTGCAAAGCTGCTGTGTGAGGTAACACAGGCAAGTGGAGCTAGGCAGCCAGTGGAGCTGAGATGCCTGGCACCCACAGTGTGCACAGCGGTGCAGTCGCCCGCAGTAACTGGTCTCAGAGGTGGACGGTCTTGTGCCTTGCGGTGAACCGGAGGTAAACTGTCTTGTTCCCGAAGGAGTACTGGCATGTTTAGTGACTGTGAACTGGAGGATATATATCCCGACTGCGAACCAGAAGATATCGTGTGCTGTTTAGTGTTGTGAGTAAAGAGACATTAACACAGTGGCACAGTCACCCACGGTAACGGGTCTCAAGAGGAGGACTGACATGTTTAGTGACTGTAAACTGGAGGATATCGTGTACTGTGCAAAGCTGTGAGTAGCATATTAACACAGCTGTGCAGTCGCCCATGGCAACTGGTCAAAGGTGGACTGGTGTGTTTAGTGACTGTAATCCAAAGGATATGTGCCCGGCTGCAATCCAGAAGATATCGAGTGCTGCGTTTGTATTAGTTGGGCATTAATGCTGTGAAGTAAAGGCATTAAAGAAACTTTTGTTTGTAACTTTGCTGGGTCATTGCCTCATCACTGCATAGTGTGCTGCCGCGGCACTACATATGGCTGGAGAATGTGGAGCAATGTGAACTGAGGTATACCCCAAAACATGCTGCATGTCAGTGATTAAACCTGCAACACTACAGCTCAAGCCGGCTGACAACATGGAGGAGCTTTTGAAACAGGTGGTCCTCATTCAGCAGCAGCAGGATCTGCAGTCCCAGCAGCAGCAAGAGGTACTGCAGTTCCAGCGGCAGCAGCAAGAGGAGCTGCAGTTGCAGCGGAAGCAGCAGAGAACGTGTGAGCTCATTTTGCAGCAGGTTGTGGCCCTGCGACAAGAGACCCCTAAGATGAGGGGCGATCAGCAGTATAAAGAGGAGACCCCTTAGGTGAGGGGCGATCAGCATTGTAAAGAGGATACCCCTTAGGTGAGGGGGCGATCAGTGTTGTAAAGAGGAGACCCCTAAGGTGAGGGGCGATCAGCGGGTGTTTATTAAGTGTTGGCGGTGTCAAGGGCCTGGACATGTTGCTGTCAACAGCCCTCTGATGTCTGAACCCATGGACTGCAGGTTTACCTGCTGTGTGTGTTTATGTATGCCCAGCCAATCTATTCCGCCGACTGCAAGCCCCAGCTGTGCCAGGCACTCGTGAATGGGTACCAAACAGAGGCTCTCCTGGACAGGGGGAGCGTAGTGACTTTGGTAATTGTGTCCCTTGTTGCCGGGGACAACCCCAAAGGACAGAAAGTGGAGGTGATGGGTATCCATGGGGAAATCCGGGAGTACCCGACCGCGGAGGTTAATTTTTCTACATCATGTGGGGGACATTAAACACGTGGTGGGAGTTGTGAAGACCCTTCCATATGGGGCTGTGTTGGGAAGAGATTTACCCCTGTTCTGGTCCCTATGGAAGACCAGGGTCAACCCTCTCAAGGTAAATGTTCCAGGCATAGAACCCAAAGATCCCAAGTCAGTGATACCTGCCATAGGGGCCGTCAACCTAGGGACAGAGAGTATCCCTGATAGCTTCCCCCTAGAGGTATTGGCAGGAGTGGCTGACGATGTTGTTACTGGCATAGAACTTGAAGATCCCAAGTCAGGGATACCTGCCATAGTGGTCGCCAACCTAGGGACAAAGTGTAACCCCGTTAGATCCCTTCTAGAGGTTATGGCAGGAGAGGTTGTGGAGACCACACCGAAACTCGAGTTGGAAATGTCCCCTGGTAAGTTTGGGACAGCTCAGGTCCAGGGTCCCACGCAGAGACGCAGGTATAAAAAATGCGCATATAAAAAGAAAGCCGGGAGGAACGGGAACGGTATGGTCACAGAGGTGACAAGGGACGTACACACAAGGAACCCTCTGGCCCCAGCCAAGGATGTGTCCGGGGGTCAGGGTAAAATGGATAGAGCTCTCACTCTCACTAGGCAGCAGCGTCGGGAGGCTCAGGCTCGGGTGCGACGTAGTACGGATGTATGCCCGGAGTTGTTGGGGTGGACCGCAGCGTTTCAGCGTGATGTAGTCACTGAGGCACGGGTAAGGGTACAGAGGAAACGGTACCAAGGGCCCAAAGGTAGTTACTTAGGACACTTGGATGAGCTGTGGGGTTAGTGAACCCAAAATAAACAAGTTCGAGACCACCCAAAACTGGCCCAAATCTACTGTTAGTCAGGAAAGTGGGCGTGTCTTCTGGGAACGGGAAGGTGGGAGGTCACGTAACAAACTATTGGAGGAGAAACACAAAGGGGAGGGAAGCATGCGTCAACCGATGGTAACGGTCTCTACTTTGGTTTCTCAGTACAGTGTCGGGTGGGGGTGTCACAGGGTCATGCGGATGCCCTATCACCTGCGCCAACAGGTTTGAACAGAGGGAGGGGGTATGTGAGGCAGTAACTGGTGTTGCATGTAGTTGTCACTGTATGTTCCCCCCAGGAAGGTACCATACCGAAACGCGCGTCGGGGTGGACGGGTGTCCCTGCGTTACTTACCATCTGTATCAGGTAATGTGCATGTATGGACGATAGCATATGATCTACTTTGCTATGGAATATGTGAATCGGATTACCTACTAATTATTTGTACGGCTACCACTGCCATACGTGTCGGTTGACGCCACCCTTACTGCACTTTGCGCTCTGCACTTTATAGTTTACCTGTATGCTATTACCTTAATTCACGGATGTACCCTACCTTGGGCTTGTCATGATGCTGGTGACATCCCTTGTCATCTTTTAACCCTATTTTGTACTGTTTGTCTGGTTTGATATGTGTTATGCTCTATTGATTACAATAAAGTGATATTGATTTTGGATTTCATGACTGCTTGGTGGTTCTCTAGATTGTTTTAACTTTGTTTTGCAGTTATCCATATATCCATGCTTGGGTGGTGGTGTGACAGATAGACATATAGGTGTGTGTATATATATATATATATATATATATATATATATACAGTATATACATATGCAAATAATTTAGGTTGTGATGTTCTGATCTCTACCACCGATAATGTACATCAGAATATGGCAGTATAGAGTTTTGGTGTGTCAGGGTCTGTCAGTATCAGTCTGGTGTATTCTAGAAGGCAGAGCAGTCAGCTCTGCAGAGCTCCTATGTGCAGCAACACAGACAATCGGAGCCAGGCAAGCTGAGATGCCTGGCACCCACAGTGTGCACAGCGGTGCAGTTGCCCACGGTAACTAGTCTCGGAGGTGGACTGTTTTGTGCCTGGCGGTGAACTGGAGGTAGACTGTCCTGTGCCTGAAGGAGGACTGGCATGTTTAGTGACTGTGAACTGGAGGATATGGTTCCCGGCTGCGAACTGGAGGATATCGTGTGCTGTGTAGTGCTGTGCATAAAGAGACATTAACACATGGTATAGTCACCCACTGCAAATGGTCTCAATAAGAAGGCTGGCGTGTTTAGTGACTGTAAACTGAAGGATATTGTGCATTGTGTAAAGCTGTGATTAGCTCATTAACACAGCAGTGCAGTCGCCCACGGCAACTGGTCAAAGGTGGACTGGTGTGTTTAGTGACTGTAATCCAAAGGATATGTGCACAGCTGCGATCCAGAGGATATCATGTGCTGTGTTTGTATTAGTTGGGCATTAATGCTGTGAAGTAAACACATTAAAGAGACTTTTGTTTGGACCTTTGCAGGGTCACTGCCTCATCACTTCATAGTGTGCTACCGCGGCACTACAACATGCTCCGATTGTCTGAGAGTGCATGTAGATTAATGAGGAGTGAGGAGTAAACCTCTGCCAGCGGCTCATCATAAAAATAAAGGATTGGCCTTGTTGAGAAGCGGGGGCCTCCATATACATAAGATCATTGGCCAGTCCTGCCAAGATCAGAGGCTCCAGACAACGTTGCTTATATGTGTACAGGCACTTTAGGCCCGCAAAATGTAGAGATGCAGAGATATTGATTTTATTGAGGGCCTATTTCTAAAAACAGTTTACCTCCCACAGCATCAAAAGATCCGACATATATAATGGCGGAGGACTAGTGTTGAGCATTCCGATGCTGCAAGTATCGGGTATCGGCCGATACTTGCTGTATCGGAATTTCCGATACCGAGATCCGATATTTTTGTAATATCGGATATCGGTATCGAAACAACATTAATGTAAAAAGGTGTAAAAGAAAGAATTAAAATAAAAAAAATCGCTATACTCACCTCTCCGACGCAGCCGGGACCTCAGCGAAGGAACCGGCAGCGTTGTTTGTTTAAAATTCGCGCTTTTACTTGCTTACGTGAATTCCCGGCTTCTGATTGGTCAGGGCGGCCATGTTGCCGGGACGCGGACCAATCACAGCAAGCCGTGACGAAATTACGTCACGGCTTGCTGTGATTGGTCCGCGTCCCGGCAACATGGCCGCCATTAACCAATCACAAGCCGTGACGTCACGGGAGGCTGGACACGCGCTTATTTTGAAAAGCGCGCGTGTCCAGCCTCCCGTGACGTCACGGCTTGTGATTGGTCACGGCGCCATATTGCCGGGATGCGGACCAATCACAGCAAGCCGTGACGAAATTACGTCACGGCTTGCTGTGATTGGTCCGCGTCCCAGGAACATGGCCGCCATTAACCAATCACAAGCCGTGACGTCACGGGAGGCTGGACACGCGCTTATTTTGAAAAGCGCGCGTGTCCAGCCTCCCGTGACGTCACGGCTTGTGATTGGTCACGGCGCCATATTGCCGGGACGCGGACCAATCACAGCAAGCCGTGACGTAATTTCGTCACGGCTTGCTGTGATTGGTCCGAGTCCCGGCAACATGGCCGCCCTGACCAATCAGAAGCCGGGAATTCACGTAAGCAAGTAAAAGCGCGAATTTTAAAGAAACAACGCTGCCGCTTACAATCGCCGAGGTCCCGGCTGCGTCGGACAGGTGAGTATAGCGATATTTTTTATTTTAATTCTTTATTTTACACATTTATATGGTTCCCAGGGCCTGAAGGAGAGTTTCCTCTCCTTCAGACCCTGGGAACCATCAGGAATACCGTCCGATACCTGAGTCCCATTGACTTGTATTGGTATCGGGTATCGGTATCGGATTGGATCCGATATTTTGCCGGTATCGGCCGATACTTTCCGATACCGATACTTTCAAGTATCGGACGGTATCGCTCAACACTACGGAGGACACCAAGAGGCGAAGAATCAGCATATGTTGCTGTTATGGACTGGTAATTTAGGTGCGACATGTGACTAGCTCTGAGCAGGTGGTAACTATACAGACCGCAGTTCCTGATCTTAACACAACACTAGAAGTAGCCGTGGGATGTTCCTGTCACTCCCTGGACACCTCGTCACAGCCGGAGAACTAGCTACCCCTAAAGGTAGAAACAGGAAAGCTATCTTGCCTCAGAGAAAATCCCCAAAGGATAGGATAGCCCCCCACAAATATTGACTGTGAGAGGAGAAGGAAATGACATACGTAGTATGAAACAAGATTTAGCAAAGGAGGCCACTTCTAGCTATATACATAGTAAGGAAAGAACACTGTGCGGTCAGTAATAAAAACTAGAAAAAGTCCACCGCAGAGATATGCAAAAATCTCCACACCTGACTTAGGCCATGTGCACACGTTCAGGATTTTTCGCGTTTTTTTTTCGCGTTTTTTCGCTATAAAAACGTGATAAAAATGCGAAAAAAACGCTAACCTATGCCTCCTATTATTTACAGTGTATTCCGCATTTTTTGTGCAAATGTTGCGATTTTTTCCGCGAAAAAATCGCATCGCGGAAAAAAAAGCAACATGTTCATTAAAAATGCGGAATTGCGGGGATTCCGCACACCTAGGAGTGCATTGATCTGCTTACTTCCCGCACGGGGCTGTGCACACCATGCGGGAAGTAAGCAGATTATGTGCGGTTGGTACCCAGGGTGGAGGAGAGGAGACTCTCCTCCATGGACTGGGCACCATATAATTGGTCAAAAAAAAAAAGAATTAAAATAAAAAATAGTCATATACTCACCTTCGATGTCCCCGGAGTGTTCCCGCCTCTCACCGCTGCATGCTGCCGCTTCTGTTCCTATAGATGGTGTGGTTCAGGACCTGCGATGACGTCACTGTCTTGTGATTGGTCGCGTGACCGCTCATGTGACCGCTCGCGACCAATCACAAGCAGTGACGTCACCGAAGGTCCTGAACCACACCGGCATCTATAGGAACGGAGGCTGCAGAGGGTGAGTATAACCATTTTTTTATTTTTTTTATTATTTTTAAACATTCTATCTTTTACTATAGATGCTGCATAAGCAGCATCTATACTAAAAAGTTGGTCACACTTGTCAAACAGTATGTTTGACAAGTGTGACCAACCTGTCAGTCAGTTTTCCAAGCGATGCTACAGATCGCTTGGAAAACTTTAGCATTCTGCAAGCTAATTACGCTTGCAAAATGCTAAAAAAAACGCGAAAAAAAATGCAAAAAAAAAAAGGCTTTCTTGCAGAAAATTTCCGGTTTTCTTCAGGAAATTTCTGCAAGAAATCTGGTCGTGTGCACATACCCTAAAGGTGTGGAGGGCAAAATCTGCAGCCCAGAGCTTCCAGCTTAGCTAAATAGATCCATACAGATAAGCTGGACAAATGAGCAAAACATAGAATGTGCTGAACAATAAAGTCCACAACAAATGGACTACAAAAGGACAAGCAAGGGCTTATCTTTGCTGAACTGGACAGAGTGTCAGGGAAATCCAAAAGAGCAGTGGCTCCAAGCAGGAACAATTGACAACTGGCATTGACTGAGGGCCAAGGCCAGACTAAAATAGCCGAGCCAAAAAGACGATCAGTGGAAGCAGCTGCTAATGCTAAATCCAAGAAGCAGCTATACCACTCAAAACCACAGGAGGGAGCCCAAGAGCGGAATTCACAACAGTTGCTTTACCCTAGTTCAGTTTCTTACATATGATTAATGGTACCCATTCAACTTCAATTCTTCTTCTTCTTCTTCCCAGTCACTTTTACTGGTGGTTTATTTATCCTGAGAATAGAAGGATGAGGCATTTTAACTCAACATGTTCGATCCTTTTCTCCTCTGACATCATCTATTGGGAGAGAGATGAGGTCAGAGAAGAAAAGGATAGGACATGTTGAATGTAAATGCCCCATCCTTTTGTTCTCAGGAGTGATAAGCCGCCATCAGTATTTGGAGACCTCCATACATATTAGATAATTAGATGGTCCGACAACAGCTGGCAAGTTGAGCTGACTTTACTATAACTCATTGGTCCTTGACCTTTTGTTCCTCACGACCATGTTCCTGTATAGTGAGACACGGCCATTGGTCCTTGACCTTTTGTTCCTTAAGACCATGTTCCTGTATAGTGAGACACGGCCATTACACAGTACACAGCAATTTATAAGATTATCTCAGCACAGGGACATTTTTTTAACACATCCAATTGTTGATGTTATTATTATTCCAATAACTTTTGATTAAAGTGTATTTTGTTCATGGGACAATCCCTTTTAAGACGCCTATAACTGTTGTCCTACAGCTCTGTCTTCCACCTCTTCCATGTTTTAAAGGATATAGGGGAGTTAACCATTATCAGACATATAAATTGGGAACTTATTTCCTTGGAAAACAAAAGGATGGGGCATTGAAATTCAACATGCCTGATCGTTCTCTCTCCCAATATCATCAGTTAGGGAAGAAAGTGATGAGTACCCCAAAAGAGATGATTGACTTTTCCCACCTAAACCAATAACTGTGTATGACTTTTTTTCTAATGTGTATGGGGGCCCTTAAAGTCATCTTAAAGGGATCATAGAATTATAGACTGTTAGAGTTGGAAGGGACCTCCAGGGTCGTTGTGTCTAACCCCCTGCTCAATGCAGGATTCACTAAACCATCTCAGACAGATGTCTGTCCAGCCTCTGGTTGGAGACTTCAATTGAAGGAGAACTCACCACCTCTCGTGGCCGCCTGTTCCACTCATTGATCACCCTCACTGTCAAATAGTTTTTTTCTAATATCTAATCTGTATCTTCTTCCTTACAGTTTCATTCCATTGTTTCTCATCTTTCCTTGTGCAAATGAGAATAATGATGATCCCTCTACACTGTGACAGCCTTTCAGATATTTGTAGACGGCTATTAAGTCTCCTCTTAGACTTCTTTTTTTGCAAGCTAAACATTCCCAGATCCTTTAACCTTCCTTGTAGGACATACTTTGCAGTCCTCTCACCATCTTGGTCGCTCTTCTCTGAGCCTGCTCCAGTTATTCAATATCTTTTTAAAATGTGATGAACAGAACTGGACACAGTATTCCAGATAAGCTAAGTGTTCCCTCACCATCTCTCTGTTTATGGATAATGTGGATTTGTTTATTCCCTCGATGGCACCATGAAGGTCAGTTGATGTTACAATTGCTTTCTTAGAGAACACAGATGCAAAACAGGTATTTAAAAGTTCGCCCTTCTCAACATCATTTTTGACCACTTCACCCTTTTCATCCTGTAAAGATCCCATAGCATCTTTGACTTTTCTTTTGCTTTTGACATACCCCCAGAATCCTTTTTTACTACTTTTGGTCTCCCCTACAAGACTTGCTTCATTACGGGCTTTCACTCTTCTAACTCTTGCCCTGTTTTCCCTGCAGGCAGCATTAAGTTCTTCTTTAGATATGTCCCCCTCTTACCATTTAATATACATTTCTCTTTTCCTTTTTTATCAAGTGATTAAGTTCTGTGTTCATCCATTCTTGTCTCTTTAAATGCTTACAATTCATCTTTCTTTTCGAGATTGTTACCGATTGTGCGATAAGAATTTAATTCAGCAAAATCTCCCATCCTTCTTGGACATTTCTGTCCTTTAGAACATCCGGCCATTGGACCTTTCCTACCCTCTTTCTGAGCCCATTAAAATATGCCTTTCTGAAATCCAACCTTAAAATCTGAGTTCTCGCTGGTCTTCCTACTCTTGTAATCCAAAATTTGAGGATATCATGATCGCTGCCTCCTAAATTCCCAGCCACCTTTACTTCCTCAACCATTCCCTCCTTGTTGGTAAGAATTAGGTCCAAGATGGCAGATCCTCTTGTTCTTTCTACATTTTCAAAGATAAAGTTGTCAGCAAAAGAAGATGAGACTTTTCTGAACCCAGTACTTTTGTCTGAGAAAGATTCCCAACAAATATCTGGATAGTTAAAATCTCCCATAATCACTATGTCATTTTTTTTTTATAACAGAGACACCTGATGTAAAAAGAGGTCATCCATATCTTCAGTCTGTCCATAATAAACATCTACAATAGTGTCCTTTCTGTTCTTCTCTACCAGTCTCTGAAGGTTGGATCTCTGTGGAGATATGTTTTCCTAACAGAATGCAACACCTCCTCCCCTCTTGTTAATCCAGTTTCTATTGATCCCTTTCACAGGATATGTCATAAATGCCCTAGGATATTTTTCTTTAAAGGCATTCAGCTTGATCTCCAGCCATGGTGACTTGATGGGTAAACGCTGAGTAGGAAGACTGATCTTGTGCAAGTCTAGATAGGTCCACCATTATTTTGATAGTATCAAGCCATCAGGTTGCTGGTCTTCCTCTGTGCCTTGTTCCTTCTGTTCTTCCGACCATGATGTCCTTCTCCGGTGATTGCTCTCTACATATGATGTGTACAAAGTCTGAAAATCGTAGTTTGGTGATCCTTGCTTCGAGTGACATGTCTGGCTTGATTTGTTCTAAAATTGATTTGTTTGTTCTTCTGGCCATCCATGGTATTGATAACATCCCTCTCCAGCACCACATTTTGAAGGTGTTGATCCTTCTTCTGTTTAGTTTCTTTATAGCCCAGGTTTTGCATCTGTACTGTATGTTCCCACAGAAAAGACCAGGCTATGCATGAGCTGTTCTTCGTCTCCGTTGCCAGTGGAATGTTCCTCGATTTGAAGACCTTGTCCGCTGACTTCATTGTTGATTTGCCCGTAGCTATTCTCCTATTGACCTCCGGTGTTGCTGTTGCATCTTGATCAATCATCGATCTGAGTAGGTTGAAGTCCTTTACATCTTCCAGTTCGACGCTGTTCATCTCGTGTCCTGATCACACCTGGCAGTAGTCATTATCTATGTGTTCTTTGTTTTGAGTAGCAGTCGCATGGTTGAGCTTTCCAGCTTGACACTCCGTAACAATGGTATTATTTTTTGCTAATTCAGTTTTTTTTTACATGGGATATAATTTTGGTGGCAGCTGCTGCTCGTCTACTGTCTATGTCACAAGGGTGTAATACTACACTTCATCTGATCAATGAGGTTTCTGTAGCCGGACCCATCAGCCATCAGTATCTCATCACCATCATAGCTGGATGAGACCACTATAGCACTAATTATTTTTATGTCAATGACTACTTTAGGGGGATGAACAGATTTAGAAAAAACATGGCTGCTTTCTTTTCGAAAAACAGCTCCACACACAGGTTGCGTCTGGTATTACAAGCCAGATAGTATGAAATGAATGGAATGGAGCTGCAAAATAGACAAGCTGTCATGTTTTTCTAAGCTTGTACAACCTCTTTAATGCTTTGGTTTGAGCACAGGTTCTTAAGACGCCCTTCGCTGTTATGCCAGATATGCCTGAGGATGCACAACTTTATCTCAAAATGTCAAAACCCTTTTTATGAGAAGGTGTTTTCCTTGCACAATACTATAGCTGTGATTAATCGTCAGTCTCGTGAGTGACCTGGATGATAGATCAGTAAACAAGACGGTTATAATTATTATTTCCCTCCATATTGATATCTGACAGATGACTGGACGACATTCCTTCATTATGAAGTCATATCTGTAAATACTTGTTTCCCCAAAGAAGGGCTTCCCTATCACGTGTTTAAGGTTCCTGTGAGGTGGTAGAGGTGACAGATAATTTATAGGAAGAGATAAGATACAAAGTCACCTAAGTGTGATGCGAAGAAGCTCTGTCACTATAGGAGATCTTTGAGAAATAGGCAAGGAGATCAATGAAGTGATTTTGTGACCGAATTGGGTCTTAGAATGATATTCTGAAAGCCGATCTGTCAGGCTGCCATCTAATAGTATATCAGGACCGAAGTGAAGGGAAAGGAGGGAAGAGTCCTATTTTCATCACCCAACCATAGACAAAACATGTGAGTCCTGCTGCCCCATCCACTCATAGAGAAAACATGTGAGTCCTGCTTTCCCATAAGCTCATAGATAAAGCCTGTGAATCCTGCTTCCTTTTTCCACTCATAGAATGGTGTGTGAGCCTTGCTTTCTTCTCCCACTCAGAGAAAGCCTGTGAGTCCTGCTTCCCCCAGCGACTCATAGAGATAGCCTGTGAGTCCTGCTTCCCTGCTCACTCATGGAGAAAGCCTGTGAGTCCTGCTTCCTTCCTCCACTCATAGAATAGTGTGTGCCTTGCTTTGCGCTCCCACTCATAGAGAAAGCCTGTGAGTCCTGCTTCCTCCTCCCACTCATAGAGAAAGCCTGTGAGTCCTGCTTCCTCCTCCCACTCATAGAGAAAGCCTGTGAGTCCTGCTTCCCTGCTCACTCATGGAGAAAGCCTGTGAGTCCTGCTTCCTTCTTCCTCTCATAGGATAGTGTGTGAGCTAGTGATGGGTTGTTCGCGAACGATCCGAGACAAAGAGCCGGCTCCCTGCCGTGAATGATGGAAGCCGGCACCCCAGTGAGAGCCACTGAATTCTCTAAATGACTCTCACTGGGCGTTCCAAAGTTCGGCAGACATAACCCTGACCACCTGAGATAAACCCACACCCATTCATCAATTTCATTGGCCGGCTGAACTTGGGAGTAGTTTCTACCTCTGGTGGGCGGAGCTTAAACCATATTGATGGAGCGGCCCCCAAACGCAGGGCAGCGGGGTACTCGGTACCGGGTCCCTCGGTCTCGGTTCTAGGGGTGTCACGGTGGCCCGACCCGGTCCGTTGCTCTGCTAAGGGGCACCCAAATAAAGGTGTAGGTGAGAGTTTGTCAAGTGTTCGTGACGCCACCTGTGGTATTCGGTCAGGGTGACCGACGCTGCTAGGGGTCCGCAGGGGTGATGGAATAGCAGCTAGTTGTTGTAACTTCCCACAGGTGAAGTATGTCCCCAGGGCTTCCCTTGATGAGTAGATGGTAATGGTGTAGGTCGCAGTAAATGACACGGACACAGGGTTGCAGTCTCTTTACCTCTTTACTGAAGGCTTCGGCATCCACAATCCAGAGCACTGCTAACAGGGCTGGCTGAGACCGGCCGGTCCGAAGGCACATCCAGAATTCCCTTTGCAGGTGGAAATCAGTAGCCTACCTACTAGCGCCTATGTGTTGTAGTACTTCCCTGCTGAGCACCACGGGATAGTCCTCACAACTGTCGTGTATGTTTCTGTTCTTTCTCTCCGTCCCCCAGATGGTTTGGATAGGACGCACCCGTATGACGGGGTAGGCCTGGAGTTATTTTATAGGGACCCTAGAGACGCCCCTCTCCCACAATTGCCTCCATTGTCTTCATTAGGTGTAAAGGTGAGACAGCCAACCTAGAGTTAACTGCCCTGCCGTAGTTCAAAGTAGTGTGTAGAGTCTATTACTTCCTCGGCGTTCCGGCCGCCGGCTACGCGCCTCAGAAGGATGTTGCCGATCTTGGGAAACTACTCCTGGTGGTTTCTCCTTTGTGCTGTGATCTCGTTTCTCACTTCTCCACAATACACTTCGCTTCGTGTCCTTTCTTAGGATGCCGCCGCAATGAGGTGCAGGCACGGCTCCGTAACGATCTGTCTCGTGCTAGGCCACTGCCAGGATCCCACCCCTGACAGGGACCCCCCTGAATCTTCCCAAGCAACGCTCTCTCTCACTAGATGTTACCTGGGCAAAACCCAGTCAGCTTCTCTCTAACTTCCTATCCAACCCCCAGTTTTACCAGAGTATGAGTGGCCTAATACATAGAACCTTTTGCTCCCCCTGGTGGCCGGAGTGTGAAGTGTAGTGTGTGACTGTGATACCTGGTCAGGTGAACTCCTTTAGTGCCATCAGACGTACCATCACTCCCCTTAGCGGCAGAGCGACGTTACTGAAACGACCAGGACTCTGGGGCGCTGCACTGACGTCACCTTAAATATGTGTTCACCTATGGTGAACACATATTTAATAGGGATCCATTTAGGATCCAAAAAGAGCCGGCTCTTTTTGGTGAACGGAGCCATGAGAGCCAAATCACCAAAAAGAACCGGACTGCCCATCAGTAGTGTGAGCCCTGCTTTCCTCTCCCACTCATAGAGAAAGCCTATGAGTCCTGCTTCCCCCAGTCACTCATAGAGAAAGCCTGTGAGTCCGGTTTCCCCAGCCACTCATAGAGAAAGCCTGTGAGTCCTGCTTCCCCCATCCACTCATAGAGAAAGCCTGTGAGTCCTGCTTCCCCCATCCACTCATAGAGAAAGCCTGTGAGTCCGGCTTCCCCACCAGCAAATTCTTTATGCTCCCTGTGCATATTCTTTTTCCTTACTGGACAAATTGTTTTTGCTCCCTGGGAATATTCCTTATGCATTGAATGAGAAAAAAAAATAAACATTGACATAAATTCCTATTGTTTTTTTGACTCTTCACTTCCCACAGTAAACAAAAAAAACGAATAGAAATTAAATAATGAATTATAACTATGCAAAAATGGTTTTATTAAAAAGTATTATTTGTCTCCAAAAATACAAGCCCTCGTATAACTACGTCCATGGAAAAAATGTAAAAAAACCCCCCAAACAATACAATAACAAAAGGTGCGAAAAAAACAAGAAGAGTTCTTAATAATGTAATAATGAAAATAGGCCATTCCTTAAAGGTTTAATGTATCTCAAATACAATTGATGCTTATCTGGAACATTACTTGTTGGGATGAGCAGAATATGCAGCAATCAGGTGCAGGTTTTAATTTCCTCACTTGTTTTATTAATGATATTGTGTAAGCTTCTCTTAATCCTTTTAATTCCCGCACGGCATGGCGCGGCATGCGAATCGTAATCATGAGTCACGTCCAGTCACACTCTTGGATGAAAATTATTCTTTAAATTAATTTAATTTCGCTGCTTTTTTTTATTTTTTTAATGAAGTGTCTACTTTTCATTTTTTCTTTGCTCAGTTGGTCGGTAATGGCACCGTGTTCATGCCCATTCTTAGCAAAATTCCATCAGTTATTAAATATCTGTAAGTATTGCCCACTTTATGGCTAAACGATGTACCTGCCGCTTCGATTAGGTGTAAATTTTCCTCAACCTTTTCCATCAAAGGGGACACGTCTTCTGGGATGGTTGAATATTTTTACTTAGAGGGAACCTGACATTTTCCATAAATAAGATTTTTTTTACATGGTTTAAACGCCGCATAGTGTTTGACAAGTGTGACCAACTTTTTACTATAGATGCAGCCTATGCAGCATCAATAGTAAAAGATAGAATGTTTAAAAGTAATTTAAAAAAATAAAAAAAATGGTTATACTCACCTGCAGACAGCCGGTCTCCTCAGAGGCATCCGTTCCTATAGATGGTGTGTGTGTGCAGGACCTTCGATGACGTCGCGGTCACGTGAGCGGTCACATGACCGGTCTCGCAATCAATCACAAGACCACGACGTCATCACAGGTCCTTCACCACACACCAGCTATAGGAACCGAAGCGGCAGCATGCACCTGAGAGGCGGGAAGACTGCGGGGCCATCGAAGGTGAGTATATCACTATTTTTTTTAATTTTAATTCTATGTTTGACAAGTGTGACCAACCTGTCAGTCAGTTTTCCAAGCGATGCTACAGATCGCTTGGAAAACTTTAGCATTCTGCAAGCTAATTTCGCTTGCAAAATGCTAAAAAAAACGAGAAAAAAAACGGGAAAAAAACGCAAAAAAAAAAATGCGGATTTCTTGCAGAAAATTTCCGGTTTACTTCAGGAAATTTCTGCAAGAAATCCTGACGTGTGCACATACCCTTACACTTCTCTTGATCCTAATGGGTAAAGTGGGTGATAACATTAAGAAAAGCTCTTGTTTTCTCCACTGTGATCTTTGAAGGCTGCATAGGTAGAGAGATGACTATGAGAGGCTGTGATCTTTCTTCCTGATGTCTCTTGTTGCTTTATATTCCTCTTTTAAACAAACAAGCAGCAGGTAAAACTTTTTAACCTACTGAACGAGAGCTGCACTTTGAATATGACACTTATTTGGAGCCTGGTATCACTTGAAAGCTAAGATTCTGGGCTGTAATGACTTTGCTAAGACCTGCTTTGGTGACAGTCTTTGGTATGGAACAGGGGCTTCAAACTGTCCCCGGAACAGGAAACCTAACTGTCCCTGTCTCGGGGGTACTCTTGAAGGTAGAGAGGCCCCAGTCTCTAGCCTTAGTATGGTCCTGTTAAACCCTTATCTGTCCTCTCCACTACCCCATGAGGAATGGGACAGAAATGTAAGGTAAACAAGACACAAAAAAACAAAACAGGGATAACAGAAAACCTCTATCATACAAAAGTACTAACCAACAATAGGGAGGATAGGGAGGAAAAAACTAAATGGAAGCAGGGACCAGGAGATAAACACACAAGTACTACAGCAAACCACAGAATACTACTACAACAACTCCACTCCGACCACTTAGCTTTAGCACACAGCACAGGAAGACAAATCTTTCACCGGCAGGGACAAGAAGGTTCGACCAGTTTTTATAGGAAGAGGTAATGACCAGATCAGAAGCAGCTGAATTGGAGCTGCATATTTTTGACCAATATAGAAAGGGTCATTAACCTCTTCAGCACCAGAGGAAACTAAATCCATTTAATATGGGACACAAATCACGCCATCTCTAAAGAAGACCTGAGATTCATTACCCGGCTTGACCGTCTAACTTCAGGTCTTCCAGGGGGACATGACACCCTTGTGATATCAGGTTTCTCTTGTGGGCTCTGTCCTCAATTACAAGAAGTTGGGGGGAGAAGAGGTGCAAGTTATTCTATTTTGACAGCATCTTCCTATTGCTGCTATGCTGTGTAGGTAGTATAAAGATATGAAGGCATGACAATATAGAGTGCAGTTCACATAAATACAGCCTAACAATGGCATTCAGAAGGCACATAAATTCCCTTGTGAGTAAACTGGGTGATAACATGAAGAAAAGTTCCTGTTTTCCCCAGATCAATGTTTACTTGTTACATTTGCTGCTATTGGGGTATTTTTTTTTATCCCAGACAACCCCTTTAAATTTGTACGCATTTGGATTTAGTGTACTTCTATTATATATGTTGTGGGCAGTATGGAAATGACATCGTGAACGCCTGGGGAACAGGAACTGATGTAAATGAGTAGACCAGAAGAATATGTTGGTGCTATGTAAATAATGTGTAAGGACGAGTGCTCCGTGATAATACAGAGCCTGACGGAGAGCAGAATACTTCCAGTATTAGAGAAAGTGTTGACTTTGTATGTTCTGTGTGTACATACTGTGCATCCTGGCTGTGCCACCTTTTTTGGCAGCAGATAGAAAAGATTCAGGGAGGGGTGAGGTGTGGGTTCAGACAGAAGGGAGGGGTGAGGTATAGGAACATAAGACAAATCCTGAAACAGGACACATAAACAGAAGACACAGAGTCTGTGAACCTGGCATACCTGCGGAGGCAAGTCACCCTTCAGAATCCGGGACATCTCAGGTAACACAACAAAAACATGTCTCTCCTCCTCCTGCGTCGGCTGCGGAAGGTGAGAGATCAGACATGGTATATCATCGTTGTAACTTCTTGTATAGGACACATGGTCTTAGATATGACTATGATCAAGGCAACTCTTGAAGGAGGTCAGTAGGACAAACCTTTACCAGTTCGAGAAGTAGGGGGAGAGATGGAACTTTTGAGATGGTGGTATATCATTTTGTCTGATGTGTGTTAGCTGGGTCTACTTAGTGGTGAGTCTTCAGTACTTTCCAACTGAAGGACCTTGTGGGTCTATGGATGTGACTAAATGGGTCTACGAAGACTGAAACCAGTGGGAGAGTTTGGTACTGTTCATTGGCTAGATATGTTCCATGCTGCAAACTTTTTTGTATGACCACCCTCCAGTTATAGTATAGAATGTCCTGCTATGACAGTGCCATAAGGTGGGTCTGATGACTGTCTCTTATGGTAAAGTGTTTAAATTATCTAAAACCTCTCACCATATGTTCTAATAAAGTTTATGGACGTCATTGATGGTGGATCTGGTGAAAAAGTTATTCAACTGTAGTACTATAACTTTTCCAGAAGTAGCCACTGTTGGGGAGATGTCTGGTCAGAAGGGTCTTCTCTCATCGATCACAGCTGATCAATGGTGATTACGGCAGGTATACACCTTAGATAGCTGTCAGTCCAGTGCTTCATACACCTGCTCATTCAACTCAGCCAAGTATACATGCTTATCTCCTGGGAGCACAGTACCATCAGGCATGTTGAAATCCAACTTCCTCAACCCTTCTTTCAGAGTCAGGATACCCCTATACAGATGGCTGACCAGTTCTGCCATACTATGGCGGTTTGGTCGACATACTTCTAATGTGTATGGCAAGCTTTGGAAGAAGCACAACCTGTCATAATCAACGGTCACAAAGGGATTGTTCTTTTGGTTACCTTTGTCTATATGTCAACCTCTTGATGGATGCACTGATAGATCTATATGTAGAAGCTAAACAGGGAATGGATATGCTTAAGCCCAGCTTGAGAGTATAGGCTCTTTTGCTCCTCCTGTGAGACCAAATGTCCTCAAGTATGTATGTACCACGGAGACAGGACATATGGGAACTATATGGACAAGCATAGGTCAAAGCTGTGGGTGAAACTTTGTACTGAAGTCCTCTCCACATAGGTACTTCAACATTCGTAAACAAGTAAGTGAAATTTGGCCATGGTAAGGGGTTTCCAACAAGAGAAGTAATTCCGTGACTCAACACGAAGAAAGGGGATTCATTAACAATTATTTCTCTATCCTCCATCTTCTCCCCCGAATGTGTCTTGAAGATGATCTTTCTTGCTCCTTCATCCTCTTCTGATGGCATATCATGTTCAGACTATCAAAGCACCTAGATGTCATCAAGCCTCCTGCTTGTTTAGAGTCTGTAGAGATCCTATTACTTGGTTTTTGGTCAAGATCAGCCACTTTGGATGAGGTTTCTTCTTTTTACTTAGGGTTTCTAGTGTTGCAGATGTGGAACTTGAAACTCTTGAGCCCCGATGTAAAATATCTAACAGAGCCCCAAACCTACCAGGTGCCATTTATGATACTGGTGTCTTATTATGTGGTTGAGGAGCTTTGAGTCCCTCAGATACAATTGCTATGTCTACAGCCATAGTTGCATGCCATCTGGTTCTTCTTCAGCACTAACCTGTCTTCTTTTGCAGGTACTCCCTCATCATGGACTCCACCGAGCCTCTGTGCCTTTTGACTCGCCTCTACATCTATGCAATCCATGGCTATGTGTGTGAGATCCTCTTCACTGCAGTTTTTGACTTTATTTCGAGCAACCGAGACTGGAGGCTTCGTGGTGTGTCCAGTGTTTGGGCGCTCTTCATCTATGGAGCAGCTATGCTGGGAATCGAGCATATGTACCTATTCCTAAGGTTCCAGTGTGGCTTCTTTGTCCGTTCCCTAGTGTACACGCTCTGGATCTACCTGTGTGAGTTCAGCTCTGGATGGATACTTAAGTGTTTTGGTGCTTGTCCTTGGGACTACAGTAACTTTAGATATAACTACAAGGGACTGGTGACCCTGGAGTATGCCCCTTTCTGGTTTATTGGTTGTGTTCTCCTCGAGAAGATGCTGATCTGGCACACATTACGCTTGCGCTTTGAAGGAAGTTGGGAATCAGAGCTTCTGAAGATGGCCTAATTCTCCATCTTGGTGAAAGGATAAGACTAAATGTGAAGAAGTGAGCATAGAAGAAACTCTAAGAGGTGGAGAATGAGACCTGGAGATGACTAATGGATGACTGAGAATACATGGTGCACCCTTCACAAGGATGACCTACACAAGTGATGTTCTGCACAAATACGGTGAACGACATCACTTTATAGTGGTGATTAGCTCACAATCTCTATCTCAGTTCACTTTAAATTTTAGGACAATGGTAATATACAGATGTATGAAATTATGTATTTTATAAATTAATATAAGCTTAAAGGGGTTATCCAGGATTACAAAATAAGGGTCTATTTTGTTTCACCCAGAAACAGTGCCACTCTTCTTTGTAGGCTGTATGTGGTACTGCAACTAACATTCCCAACCAATAGACAAAAGTGGTGGTGTTGAGTCAGGAAAAAGCGCAGAGCTTATTTTCTAATCTCGGACAGCCCCTGTTTCTATAGGGAAAGTGATATATATATATATATGTACATTTGCACTAGTAATATACAGTATTTATGTGTTTTGTTTGCTCTGCATCTGATTAAGGCAGTGTTTCCCCAAACTCCAATCCTCACGGCTCCCAACAGGTCATGTTTTGAGGATTTCCATATTATTGCACTGGATTGGACTGGAGTTCGGCAAACACTGGATTAATCCATGGATGAACCTTCGCTGCTTCCAAGTACCATTTATAATATTGGTGTTCTCCAAACTGGAATAGGAGCTTTTTTTGACCCTCTAAGGCTCCAACACCTGATTGCAACCTCTACCTTTGCCCCCTTTCAGTATGTTAACACTGCCATCACCACCCTTTGTAAGAGGAGGCCAGCCCCATTCCTTCAGCCTCTTTCCGCCTCCGATTTTTGACCTTCTGACCATCGTAAAAGATTTGATTGGGTCGGATCTTATTTTTATTTAGGCCTGGCCTTAAAGGGTGATTCCTACCTTAGCCATGACATATCCACGAGACCTGAACAGCTCCACTCTTATCCTTAGGTTGTATCAGGTATTGCAGGTCAGACCCTCAAAAGTGCAATTATAAAACGTTTATTAAAAGTTGGCATAGGCCTAAAATTCCTTTGGTTAGTGAGATTTCCTACATTTCAGACATTTTATCTGTATTTATATGAAAAAGTTAATAAATTATTATTTTTGGTGCACGACTTTCTACTCATCTATGCACATAGTCATGCCTACAACCGCCATGTTCAAAGCAATCATCAGTCCTGAAATTGCCAATACTGTCCTGAAACCATTCTGGAAAATTAAGCCATATCTCAGTCAAAAAGGTTATATAAATCCCACCCAAAAGTGAGCACTCCTGTGTGATTTTTGGGCACTGGGAGTGGTCCTGAGGGCAGCTGGTGAATGTCTTTATTTTATCAAGAAAAATGTTGGTAAGTATGCTGATACTTGACAGTGCTGCCGCATGGCAAGAAGCTAGCCACGGTGTATTTTTTCTAAAGAATTTACCGTAAATATATATATATATACTGTGTGTATATATATGTATATATATATATATATACATATATATACTGTATATACAAACAGGAGTGAGGAAAATGGACTAAAAACTTGGAAAATTTCTGGTTGCTATCTGCAGCCACCACTAGAGGGAGCTGAAGATCTTGCTGCATACTGATTTACTACTGAGGTTAATGTATTGGCTGTATGCAGTTAGCTCACAAGCTCCCCCTAGTGGTGGATAGAGGCAGGCACATGTTATCATTTCATTAAAGGCAGGACTTTGGTGCTTGTATTATAACTTTAATTGATATAAACATATATGAAGACATACATCAATGGGGGAACACTGACTGTAATGTGAAGCAGAGTGAGTCTTTGGCAAAGACGGTAAAGTAGAAATATAACTGGATACAAACACGTTGCCTGTGGTCTTGCGGCGGGTGAGTAAACATGAGCGTTTGTATAACCTGCCCGGAGTAATCTTCCTTGTCTTTTTTTCGTTAAGTCACAAGCACACACGGCGTAATCTTGGGTCATGCGGTCGTGTTGTGTGCGCCATTATATGGTAATATAACAGTAAATAAATATAATTCAAGACAATAATATCTTAAAAAGCATAAAAATCTATTTAAAAGTACTTCAATTATATATTAAAATGAGGGGTTTCTGGGATTAGAACGTATTATATTTCTTTACGAAACAGCGCCACCTCTGTCCATAGGTCGTGTGCAGTACTGCAGGTCAGCCCCACTGTGATAAGCAGCCATAGGCCGCACAGTGTACAGACCTGAGTGTGGCTGTTTGTGATAGAAAGCTTCCATGTTATTCCCATCCCATACAACTTCTGCTACAACAGTGACATCAGATATATACAGATATATACAGCTTTCAGTATGATGCTACATATAGGATGCAGACAATAATCCATATAAAAAATGGCCTTAATCTAATAGTTTAATCGTTTATCTAGCAGCTGAAATACTGACCCTCCTGGCTCCTGCCTGTTGTCCAGCACCATCTGAGCCCAAATGCTGTGCTTCTGGGAGAGACTAACATGGGAACGGGGGAGGTTAGAGTGCAGGCTACTCTATGGTGTGAGTTATATATTGTCTGATCTGAGGAGTGATTATTATATAGGGTCTGGAATCTCATATTAATAAAGGTTTAAATATGCACAATAAGGGGATAAGTACCAGGACACAAGTCTTAATCATTGCATTCGCGCTTCTCATTCAGCTCCATTGCCCTTCATGTATAACATCGAAGAACTGGCGACAAGTGTGAAAAAACAAGCCCCCCACCCCAGCTTTATAACATCGAGCCCCCTGCACCTGCATTATAACATCCAACACCCCGCTCCCAGTGTGTAACATCCAGCACCCCGCTCCCAGTGTGTAATGCAGCGCCCCAGAGTCCTGGTCGTTGCAGTAATGTCGCTCTGCCACTAAGGGGAGTGATGTTACGTCTGATTGCACTAAAGGAGTTCACCTGACCAGGTATCACACACACACTACACTTCACACTCCGGCCACCAGGGGGAGTGGTTCTATCTAGTAGGCCACTCCTCACGCTCTGGTAAAACTGGGGGTTGGACAGGAAGTTAGGGAAAAAGCAGCCCGGGAGAGTTCGGGAGAGGACCTGTCAGGGGTGGGATCCTGACAGCGGCCTAGCAAAAAGGACAGATCGTTACGGAGCCGTGCTTGAGGGATATAGCGGCAGGCTTCTTAGAAAGGACATGAAGCAAGGTTTATTGTGGAGAAGTGAGAAGCGAGATCACAGTACAAAGGAGAATAGAACCAGTAGGAGTCGTGCCTTAAGATCGTGGCAACATCCTACTGAGGCGCATAGCCGGTGGCCGGGGCACCGAGGAAGTAACAGACTCTACGCATTACTTCGAACTACGGCAGGACAGTTAACTTTAGGTTGGTTGTCTCACCCTTTTACACCTAACGAAGACACGGAGGCAGCTGTGAGAGAGGGGCGTCTCTAGGGTCCCAGAATAACTCCAGGCCTACCCCGTCATACGGGTGCGTCCTACCCATATCATCTGGGGGACGGAGAAAGAAAGAACATCAGACACAGACACAACAGTTGTGAGGACTATCCCGTGGTGCTCAGCAGGGAGGTACTACAACACACAGGCGCTAGAAGGTAGGCACTGATTTCCACCTGCAAAGGGAACTCTGGATGTGCCTTAGGACCGGCCGGTCTCAGCCAGCCCTGTTAGCAGTGCTCTGGATTGCGGACCTTGAAGCCTTCAGTAAAGAGGTAAAGAGACTGCAACCCTGTGTCCTCGTTATTCATCGCGACTTGTACCACGCACCACCATCACACCTTTCATTGGACGCCCCTTAGCAGGGTCACGGACCGGGTCTAGCCACCGTGACAATCCCAGGACCGAGACAGAGAGGCCCGGTATCGAGTACCCTGCGGCCCTGCGTCTGGGGGCGCTCCAACTTGGCGTCACGAACAGGATCTACTTAAGCCTGAAGAATCAGGTCATGTGTGCCTTGGAACTGTGTCTGAATTGTACTTGAACCGTGATTTATTGCAAAGACTGTGTATTGTCGCTTGCCGCCAAAGGTGCCCGCCAAAATCCGCCATAGCTTCGCGGGCGGAGTCGACCGAAAAGAGCGCGGAGCGAGGAGACGCGGTGAGGTGCCGATTCCGGAAGAGGAACCCCGACTTTCACCAGGTTAGCAGAGGGGAGGAGCGGCCATGTCTGATTAGGGAGAGGCGGAGGCGGCGGCCGCAGCCGCAGCCGCAGGGGCACCTCCAGGCCGCACAGTAGACGCAGCTGTGGGCCTTGTATCACCGCCGGATGCCGCAGAGCTTGCCGCCCCCATCAGCCCGCCGGATGCCGCCGCGGCTACGGCAGCCATCATGCCCTTCTCCATGCCGTACCTACCTGGAGCAGCCTGGCTCCCGCGATACTCTGGAGAATCCCATACATTAACTGACTTTAATGAAGGGATTTGTAGCCTGCTCGAGTTTTATCCCTTGACGGAGCCTCAGAAAGTCCATATGATAACCGGCCAACTCTTTGGAGCGGCTCTGAGAGAAGTGAAATCCTGGCCCGCCGCGGATAAGAGAACTGCACAGCAGGTCTTTGCAAAGCTCAAAGCCACCTTTGACACCCGCACCGCTACGGAAATTAAATTGATGTTCTATGGGTGCAAGCAGAGGCCGCAGGATAGCTTAAGGGACTATGCCCTTAATCTCCAGGAGGCACTGCGGGCTATCAAGCAGAGCGACCCAAACAGCATGCAAGATGAAGATAAACTCCTGAAAGAGCGGTTCATCGAGGGGCTCCTGTGCAGTCACCAAAGGGCCCAGCTACACTTCCTGGCCATGCAGAATCCAGACCTGACTTTTGCGCAATTCAAAGATAAAGCCATCCAGGTGCTGCCGGAGCGACAGCCCGCCGTGCCGTACTTCCCAGGCGTCAAGCCCTCACGTACCACCAGGAGGTGGCGCCAGAAGCAACCGTCTCCGCTGAGGCCGATGCCCAGACCCTGGAAGATGATTCCCCTGCAGAACTGTGCCTCCAGATGCAGGAGCTGATCAGGAGCGTTGCTGCCCTAGCCCGGACCGCCCAATCCCTGCAGGAGGCCCCCAAGGAGAAGATCCAGCTGGCTTCCAGACCGGAGGATGTCCCCTGGCAGTGACAGAGGAGGGTTCCGTCGACCAGAGGCAGAGACGATGATCGTTTTCATCGGGACGGACGACCTATCTGCCGCCGCTGCCACCAGGTGGGCCATCTTGCAAGGTACTGTCATTTAAACGAGCAACCCCTGGGGCAGAGGGCCAACCCCCAGGAGTAGGACGGTCAGGCCCGCAAAATTGGAGAGCCAAATACATCGGAGGGCGGCCAGTTCTCCCCATTGTGATCGACGGTATCCCCATGAACGCTTTGCTGGATACCGGTTTCCAGGTGACGACTATGCCTTACATCCTTTATAGACGTTATTGGGAGGACACCGACATTACTCGTGGCCCCGATGATGATTTCACCATCATAGCCAGAAATGGTCAGCCATTGCCACAAGTGGGGTATAAAGAGGTCACCATCAAAGTGGGGCGGGTAGAATTGGAGGCCCAAGGGATTGTAATTGTTGATATTGACCGCCGTGAATGTAATCCCATGATGACCATTGGTACTAATGTCATAGAAAATTGTCTTGCAGAAGTTATTGTCTTGTTACAGCAGGTAGCAGAAACAGCTGGCTACAGTGAACAACGCGCCCTGCAAAAAGAAATCAGGGCTCTGATGCAGAGACAGCAGGTGGAGCTGACTGGTGGTGAAATTGGTCGTGTCACAGTGAGTGATTCAAACCCCATTGCGATACCCCCCATGTTATGGACCTGGTGGTTAGGTGCACCTGGAATGACCTGATGGTTAAACTAGAAGACAGGACAAGCTCTGGGAAGTGGGAACTCTGCTGACCGCAAATCCTAATCCTATAACACACACACTAGAAATAGCTGTGGAGCGTACCTAACTCTCCCTAGACGCCTCTTCAAAGCCTAAGAGCTAACTACCCCTAAAGATAGGAAAATAAGCCTTACCTTGCCTCAGAGAAATTCCCCAAAAGGTAAAGGCAGTCCCCCACATATATTAACTGTGAGTTAAGAGGAAAGTCACAAACACAGGGATGAAACAGGTTTCAGCAAAGGAGGCCAGACTTACTAGATAGACTGAGGATAGGAAAGGGATCTATGCGGTCAGCACAAAAAGCTACAAAAAGCCACGCAGAGTGTGCAAAAAGACCCCCGCACCGACTCACGGTGCGGAGGTGCCACTCTGCAACCCAGAGCTTCCAGCTAGCAAGGCAATATCATGTTAGCAAGCTGGACTAGAACTTAGCAAGTACTAAGAAATATATTCAGTACAAAATGAACAACAAAATTAACTAGCAGGGACTTAGCTTCGCTGGAGTAGACAGGTCATCAGAAAGATCCGAGAGAGATCTGAACCAGTGCTGATACATTGACAGCTGGCATGGAGTAACGATCTGAGTGGAGTTAAATAGAAAAGCCAGCCTAGCTGCAAACGAGGGCAGCTGAGGGAGCAACCTCAGAACCAGCAGTTCCACTCACAGCCACCAGAGGGAGTCCACGGACAGAACTCGCCGAAGTATCATTCATGACCACAGGAGGGAGTTCAAGAATGGAATTCACAACAGTACCCCCCCCCCTGAGGAGGGGTCACCGAACCCTCACCAGAGCCCCCAGGCCGATCAGGACGAGCCAAATGAAAGGCAAGAACCAACTCAGCCGCATGGACATCGAAGGCAAAAACCCAGGAATTATCCTCCTGACCATAGCCCTTCCATTTGACCAGGTACTGAAGTTTCCGTCTCGAAATACGAGAATCTAAAATCTTCTCCACCACATACTCCAACTCCCCCTCGACCAACACCGGAGCAGGAGGGTCAACGGAGGGAACCATAGGCGCCACATATCTCCGCAACAACGACCTATGGAACACATTATGGATGGCAAAAGAAGCTGGAAGGGCCAAACGAAGACACAGGATTGAGAATTTTGGAAATCTTATAAGGACCAATGAAACGAGGCTTAAACTTAGGAGAAGAAACCTTCATAGGGACATGACGAGACGACAACCAAACCAAATCCCCAACACGAAGTCGGGGACCAACACAGCGACGGCGGTTGGCGAAACGTTGAGCCTTCTCCTGGGACAATGTCAAATTGTCCACTACATGAGTCCAAATTTGCTGCAACCTGTCCACCACAGAATCCACACCAGGACAGTCCGAAGGCTCAACCTGCCCAGAAGAAAAACGAGGATGAAAACCAGAATTACAAAAAAAAGGCGAAACCAAAGTAGCCGAACTGGCCCGATTATTAAGGGCGAACTCAGCCAATGGCAAGAAGGTCACCCAATCATCCTGATCAGCAGAAACAAAGCATCTCAGATAGGTTTCCAAAGTCTGGTTGGTTCGTTCGGTTTGGCCATTTGTCTGAGGATGGAAAGCCGAAGAAAAAGACAAATCAATGCCCATCTTAGCACAAAAGGACCGCCAAAACCTTGAAACAAACTGGGAACCTCTGTCCGACACGATGTTCTCCGGAATGCCATGCAAACGAACCACATGCTGGAAAAATAGTGGAACCAAATCAGAGGAGGAAGGTAACTTAGGCAAGGGTACCAAATGGACCATCTTAGAGAAGCGATCACAAACCACCCAGATGACCGACATCCTTTGAGAGACAGGGAGATCTGAAATAAAATCCATGGAAACATGCGTCCAAGGCCTTTTCGGGACTGGCAAAAGCAAAAGTAACCCACTAACACGAGAACAGCAGGGCTTGGCCCGAGCACAAGTCCCACAAGACTGCACAAAAGAACGCACATCCCGTGACAAGGAAGGCCACCAAAAGGACCTAGCCACCAAATCTCTGGTACCAAAAATCCCAGGATGACCAGTCAACACCGAACAATGAACCTCGGAGATAACTCTACTAGTCCATCTATCAGGGACAAACAGTTTTTCTGCTGGACAACGGTCAGGTCTATCAGCCTGAAACTCCTGCAGCGCCCGCCGCAAATCAGGTGAGATGGCAGACACAATTACCCCCTCTTGGAGAATACCAGCCGGCTCAGGAACTCCCAGGGAATCAGGCACAAAACTCCTTGAAAGGGCATCGGCCTTCACATTCTTAGAACCCGGAAGGTATGAAACCACAAAATTGAAACGGGAGAAAAACAGCGACCATCGAGCCTGTCTAGGATTCAACCGCTTAGCAGACTCGAGATAGGTCAGATTTTTGTGATCCGTTAAGACCACTACGCGATGCTTGGCTCCCTCAAGCCAATGTCGCCACTCCTCGAACGCCCACTTCATAGCCAACAACTCCCGATTGCCAACATCATAATTACGCTCAGCAGGCGAAAACTTTCTAGAAAAGAAAGCACATGGCTTCATCACAGAGCCATCAGAAGATCTTTGAGACAAAACAGCCCCTGCTCCAATCTCAGAAGCATCAACCTCGACCTGAAAAGGAAGCGAAACATCTGGCTGACACAACACAGGGGCCAAAGAGAAACGACGTTTCAACTCCCGAAAAGCCTCAACGGCTGCAGAGGACCAATTCACCACATCAGCACCTTTCTTGGTCAAATCAGTCAACGGTTTAACAACACTAGAAAAATTAGCGATGAAGCGACGGTAAAAATTAGCAAAGCCCAAGAATTTCTGAAGGCTCTTCACAGATGTAGGCTGAGTCCAATCATAAATGGCCTGAACTTTAACAGGATCCATCTCGATAGTAGAAGGGGAAAAAATGAAACCCAAAAAGGAAACCTTCTGAACTCCGAAGAGACATTTAGACCCCTTCACAAACAAAGAATTAAGCACGAAGAACCTGGAACACCATTCTGACCTGCTTCACATGAGACTCCCAATCATCCGAAAAGACTAAAATATCATCCAAATATACAATAATGAATCTATCCAAATACTTTCGGAAGATGTCATGCATAAAGGACTGAAACACAGATGGAGCATTAGAAAGCCCGAATGGCATCACCAGGTACTCAAAATGGCCCTCGGGCGTATTAAATGCTGTTTTCCATTCATCGCCCTGTTTAATACGCACAAGATTATACGCCCCTCGAAGATCTATCTTGGTGAACCAAATAGCCCCCTTAATCCGAGCAAACAAATCAGACAGTAGAGGCAAAGGGTACTGAAATTTGACCGTGATTTTATTGAGAAGGCGGTAATCTATACAAGGTCTCAGAGAACCATCCTTCTTGGCCACAAAAAAGAACCCTGCTCCCAACGGTGACGACGACGGGCGAATATGCCCTTTCTCCAAGGACTCCTTTATATAACTCCGCATAGCGGCGTGTTCCGGCACAGATAAATTGAAAAGTCGTCCCTTAGGAAATTTACTACCAGGAATCAAATTAATAGCACAATCACAATCCGTATGAGGAGGTAGGGTACTGGATTTGGGCTCATCGAATACATCTCGGTAGTCCGACAAAAACTCAGGGACTTCAGAAGGAGTAGAAGGAGAAATTGACAACAACGGAACGTCACCATGTACCCCTTGACAACCCCAACTGGACACAGACATTGATTTCCAATCTAATACTGGATTATGGACCTGTAGCCATGGCAAACCCAACACGACCACATCATGCAAATTATGCAACACCAAAAAGCGAACATCTTCCTGATGTGCAGGAGCCATGCACATGGTCAACTGAGTCCAGTACTGAGGCTTATTCTTGGCCAAAGGCGTAGCATTAATTCCCTTTAATGGAATAAGATACTGCAAGGGCTCCAAGAAAAAACCACAGTGCCTGGCAAACTCCAAGTCCATCAAATTCAGGGCAGCGCCTGAGTCCACAAATGCCATAACAGAGTAGGACGACAAAGAGCAAATCAGAGTAACGGACAAAAGAAATTTAGGCTGTACAGTACCAATGGTGACGGACCTAGCGAACCGCTTAGTGCGCTTAGGACAATCAGAGATAGCATGAGTGGGGTCACCACAGTAAAAACACAGCCCATTCTGACGTCTGTGTTCTTGCCGTTCAGCTCTGGTCAAAATCCTATCACATTGCATAGGCTCAGGCCTCTGCTCAGAGGACACCGCCAAATGGCGCACAACCTTGCGTTCACGCAAGCGCCGATCGATCTGAATGGCCAAGGACATTGATTCATTCAGACCAGCAGGTGTGGGAAACTCCACCATAACATCCTTAAGGGCTTCAGAAAGACCTTTTCTGAAAATTGCTGCAAGGGCACACTCATTCCATTGAGTAAGCACAGACCACTTTCTAAACTTCTGGCAATATACCTCCGCTTCATCCTGACCTTGACACAAAGCTAGCAAGATTTTCTCTGCCTGATCCACAGAGTTAGGTTCGTCATAAAGCAATCCAAGCGCCAGAAAAAAAGCATCTACATTAAGCAATGCAGGATCTCCTGGCGCAAGGGAGAATGCCCAGTCTTGTGGGTCGCCACGTAACAAAGAAATAATGATTTTTACTTGCTGAATGGGGTCACCAGAGGAGCGGGGTTTCAAAGCAAGAAACAGTTTACAATTATTTTTGAAATTCAGAAATTTAGATCTATCTCCAAAAAACAAATCAGGAATTGGAATTCTAGGCTCTAACATAGGATTCTGAACTACATAATCTTGAATGCTTTGTACCCTCACAGTGAGGTGATCAACACAAGAGGACAGAACTTGAATGTCCATATCTACACCTGAGTCCTGAACCACCCAGAGGTTAAGGGGAAAAGAAAGACAAAACACACTGCAGAGAAAAAAAAATGGTCTCAGAACTTCTCTTATCCCTCTATTGAGATGCATTAACACATTGTTGGCCAGCTGTACTGTTATGGACCTGGTGGTTAGCTGCACCTGGAATGACCTGATGGTTAAACTAGAAGACAGGACAAGCTCTGGGAAGTGGGAACTCTGCTGACCGCAAATCCTAATCCTATAACACACACACTAGAAATAGCTGTGGAGCGTACCTAACTCTCCCTAGACGCCTCTTCACAGCCTAAGAGCTAACTACCCCTAAAGATAGGAAAATAAGCCTTACTTGCCTCAGAAAAATTCTCCAAAGGTAAAGGCAGCCCCCCACATCTATTAACTGTGAGTTAAGAGGAAAGTCACAAACACAGGGATGAAACAGGTTTCAGCAAAGGAGGCCAGACTTACTAGATAGACTGAGGATAGGAAAGGGATCTATGCGGTCAGCACAAAAAACTACAAAAAGCCACGCAGAGTGTGCAAAAAGACCCCCGCACCGACTCACGGTGCGGAGGTGCCACTCTGCAACCCAGAGCTTCCAGCTAGCAAGGCAATATCATGTTAGCAAGCTGGACTAGAACTTAGCAAGTACTAAGAAATATATTCAGTACACAATGAACAACAAATGAACTAGCAGGGACTTAGCTTCTGCTGGAGTAGACAGGTCATCAGAAAGATCCGAGAGAGATCTGAACCAGTACTGATACATTGACAGCTGGCATGGAGTAACGATCTGAGTGGAGTTAAATAGAGAAGCCAGCCTAGCCGCAAACGAGGGCAGCTGAGGAAGCAACCTCAGAACCAGCAGTTCCACTCACAGCCAGGGAGTCCACGGACAGAACTCGCCGAAGTATCATTCATGACCACAGGAGGGAGTTCAAGAACGGAATTCACAACACCCCCAGGAGTGAAATGTTAATATGGTGTCGGGCAGCCATAGGCCTCAGGGGTAAAGACTATCAGGCCCTGGTAGAACCCGTATATTCAGACAATAGGCCTACTCTCCTGACAGCCAGAGGGGTGGTTGACGTCCGCAAGGGGAGGGTGCCAGTACGTGTCCTTAACTGTGGGGAGGAGGAAGTCCATCTAACCAAATATGCCACACTTGCCAAACTGTTTACTGTTAATAATAGTGTGATACAGGCACCCGGACCCTTGGTCACGTCCAATCCGGCGGAGAATAACGGTTCTGCAGGGCAACTGAAAGATTGGAGTCGGGAACTGCACGTGGGCACTGACTCTACCCCACATCACGAGAAACAGGGGGCCTTGTTGTGAATTCTCTTGGGCTCCCTCCGGTGGTTGTAAGTGGTAGCACAGCTGTCTCTGAATCGCAGCATTTATCAGGTGTGTTCACTTTTTGCAATTCTGACTGGGCTATTTAGTCTTGCTTGACCCTTTAATCAGTGCCAGTTGTCCATTGTTCCCGGAGGATTCACATCCTTTCCTGGTCTCTCCTGCTTTGCTGTTCATTTCAACAAAGATAAGTTCTGGCCTTGATTTTTGCTGTCCACATGCTGTGGCCTTATTGTTCAGTTCTTTTTCATGTTTTTTTCTTGTCCAGCTTGGTCTGTATAAAGATTTGTTTAGCCAAGCTGGTATCTCTGGAGATGCAGATATACCCTCCATATCTTTAGTTAGCTGTGGAGATTTTGTATTTTCTGTGGTGGATAGTTTCTAGTGTTTTAATACTGACCGCATAGTACTCTGTCCTATCCTTTCTATTTAGCTAGAAGTGGCCTCCTTTGCTAAATTCTGATTTCAGTCTGTGTATGTTTTTCCCTCTCCTCTCACAGTCAATATTTGTGGGGGGCTGTCTATCCTTTGGGGATTTTCTCTGAGGCAAGATAGTTTTCCCTTTTCTATCTCTAGGGGTAATTAGTCCTCCGGCTGTGTCGAGATGTCCAGGGAGTGTTAGGTACATTCCACGGCTACTTCTAGTTGCGGTGTTAAGTTCAGGGTCTGCGGTCAGTACAGGTACCACCTTCTCCAGAGTACGTCTCATGCTGCTCTTAGGCCACCAGATCATAACAGTACAACTGGCCCACAATGAGTTAACCGCATCTCAGAAGAAGGGAAGGAAAGTGCTGAGCCATTTTTTTTTTCAGTAGTCTGTTGTGTTTTTTTTTTTTTCTTCCCTCTTTACCTCTGGGTGGCTCAGGAGTTCGGCGCTGGTATGGATGTTCAGGGATTGGCTTCTCGTGTGGATCAACTTGCTGCTAGAGTACAGGGTATTTCCGATAATATCGTTCAGACTCCGGTTTTAGAGCCTAGAATTCCAACTCCTGATTTGTTTTTTGGGGACAGGTCCAAATTTTTGAGCTTTAAAAATAACTGTAAACTGTTTTTTGCTCTGAAACCCCGTTCCTCTGGTGATCCCATCCAGCAGGTTAAAATTGTTATATCTCTGCTGCGTGGTGACCCCCAGGATTGGGCATTTGCCCTGGAACCTGGGAATCCGGCGTTGCTTAATGTAGACACCTTTTTTCAGGCGCTTGGGTTATTGTATGATGAACCTAATTCAGTGGATCATGCTGAGAAGACCTTGTTGGCCCTGTGTCAGGGTCAAGAAGCGGCAGAATCATATTGCCAGAAGTTTAGAAAATGGTCTGTACTGACTAAATGGAATGAGGATGCCTTGGCGGCAATTTTCAGAAAGGGTCTTTCTGAATCCGTTAAAGATGTTATGGTGGTCTGAGTGATTCTATGTCTCTGGCCATTCAGATTGATCGGCGCTTGCGCGAGCGCAGAGTTGTGCACACTATGGCATTGTCTTCCGAGCGGAGTCCTGAGCCTATGCAGTGTGATAGGATTGTGTCTAGAGCTGAACGACAAGGATTCAGACGTCAGAATAGGTTGTGTTTTTACTGCGGCGATTCTGCTCATGTTATTTCTGATTGCCCTAAGCGTACCAAGAGAATCGCTAGTTCTGTTACCATCAGTACTGTACAACCTAAATTTCTGTTATCTGTGACCCTGATCTGCTCATTATCGTCATTCTCTGTCATGGCATTTGTGGATTCAGGAGCCGCTCTAAACTTAATGGACTTAGAATTTGCCAAACGTTGTGGTTTCCCCTTGCAGCCTTTGCAGAGTCCTATTCCTTTGAGGGGCATTGATGCTACACCGTTGGCTAAAAATAAACCTCAGTTTTGGACACAGCTGACCATGTGCATGGCGGCAGCCCATCAGGAAGATTGTCGTTTTCTGGTGTTGCATAATTTGCATGATGCTATTGTGCAGGGTTTCCCATGGTTACAGGTGCATAATCCAGTATTAGATTGGAAATCTATGTCTGTGACTAGTTGGGGTTGTCAGGGGGTTCATGGTGACGTTCCTTTGATGTCAATTGCCTCCTCCTTCACCCTCTTCTGAAATTCCTGAGTTTTTGTCAGATTTCCAGGGTGTATTCAATGAGCCCAAGTCCAGTTCCCTTCCACCGCATAGGGACTGTGATTGTGCTATTGACTTGATTCCAGGCTGTAAGTTCCCTAAGGGCCGACTTTTCAACCTGTCTGTGCCAGAACATACCGCCATGCGGAGCTATGTTAAGGAGTCCTTGGAGAAGGGGCATATTCGGTCATTTTCTTCACCATTGGGAGCAGGTTTTTTTTTTGTTGCCAAAAAAGATGGCTCCTTGAGACCCTGTATTGATTATCGCCTCTTGAATAAGATCACGGTCAAATTCCAATACCCTTTGCCTTTGCTTTCTGATCTGTTTGCTTGGATTAAGGGGGCTAGTTGGTTTACTAAGATTGACCTTCGAGGGGCATATAATCTTGTTCGTATTAAGCAGGGTGACGAATGGAAAACTGCGTTTAATACGCCCGAAGGCCATTTTGAATACCTTGTGATGCCATTCGGACTCTCTAATGCTCCATCTGTGTTTCAGTTCTTAATGCATGATATATTTCAGAATTATCTTGATAAATTCATGATTGTATATTTGGATGATATTTTGATTTTTTCAGATGATTGGGAGTCTCATGTGAAACAAGTCAGGATGGTATTTCAGATCCTTCGTGATAATGCCTTGTTTGTGAAGGGGTCTAAGTGCCTCTTTGGAGTACAGAAGATTTCTTTTTTGGGCTTCATTTTTTCTCCCTCATCTATAGAAATGGATCCGGTTAAGGTTCAGGCCATTCATGATTGGATCCGGCCCACATCCGTGAAGAGCCTTCAGAAATTTTTGGGCTTTGCTAATTTTTATCGCCGTTTCATTGCCAACTTCTCCAGTGTGGTTAAACCCCTGACCGATTTGACGAAGAAAGGCGCTGATGTGACGAATTGGTCCTCTGTGGCTGTTTCTGCCTTTCAGGAGCTTAAACGCCGATTTACTTCTGCCCCTGTGTTGCATCAGCCGGATGTTTCTCTTCCTTTCCAGGTTGAGGTTGATGCTTCTGAGATTGGGGCAGGGGCCGTTTTGTCTCAGAGGAATTCTGATGGTTCCTTGATGAAACCGTGTGCCTTCTTTTCTCGAAAGTTTTCGCCTGCGGAACGCAATTATGATGTCGGCAATCGTGAGTTGTTGGCTATGAAGTGGGCATTTGAGGAGTGGCGACATTGGCTTGAGGGGGCCAGGCACCGTATTGTGGTCTTGACCGATCATAAGAATCTGATTTATCTCGAGTCTGCCAAGCAGCTGAATCCTAGACAGGCCCGATGGTCCCTGTTTTTCTCCCGTTTTGATTTTGTGGTCTCGTATCTTCCGGGTTCTAAGAATGTTAAGGCTGATGCCCTCTCTAGGAGCTTTTTGCCTGATTCTCCTGGGGTTCTTGAGCCGGTCGGCATTCTGAAGGAAGGGGTGATTCTTTTTGCCATCTCCCCTGATGTACGACGGGTTCTTCAGGAATTTCAGGCTGATAAACCTGACCGCTGTCCAGTGGGGAAATTGTTTGTTCCTGACAGATGGACTAGTAAAGTTATTTCGGAGGTTCATTGTTCTGTGTTGGCTGGTCATCCTGGGATTTTTGGTACCAGAGATTTGGTTGGTAGGTCCTTTTGGTGGCCTTGTTTTTTCAGCATGTGGTTCATTTGCATGGCATTCCGGAGAATATTGTGTCCGATAGAGGTTCCCAGTTTGTTTCTAGGTTTTGGCGGGCCTTTTGTGCTAGGCTGGGCATTGATTTGTCTTTTTCTTCCGCATTTCATCCTCAGACAAATGGCCAAACCGAGCGAACTAATCAGACTTTGGAAACTTATTTGAGATGCTTTGTGTCTGCTGATCAGGATGATTGGGTGGCTTTCTTGCCATTGGCCGAGTTTGCCCTTAATAATCGGGCTAGTTCTGCTACCTTGGTTTCACCCTTCTTTTGTAACTCTGGTTTTCATCCTCGTTTTTCTTCGGGGCAGGTTGAGCCTTCTGATTGTCCTGGGGTGGACTCTGTGGTTGACAGGTTGCAGCAAATTTGGGCTCATGTTGTTGACAATTTGGTGTTATCTCAGGAGGGGGCTCAGCGTTTTGCTAACCGTCGTCGGTGTGTTGGTTCCCGGCTTCGGGTTGGGGATTTGGTCTGGTTGTCTTCCCGTCATGTTCCTATGAAGGTTTCTTCCCCTAAGTTTAAGCCTCGGTTTATTGGCCCATATAGGATTTCTGAGATTATCAATCCAGTGTCTTTTCGTTTGGCCCTTCCAGCCTCTTTTTCCATCCATAATGTTTTTTATAGATCTTTGTTGCGGAAATATGTGGTGCCCGTTGTTCCCTCTGTTGATCCTCCTGCCCCGGTGTTGATTGATGGGGAGTTGGAGTATGTGGTTGAGAAGATTTTGGATTCTCGTTTTTCGAGGCGGAAGCTTTAGTATCTTGTCAAATGGAAGGGTTATGGCCAGGAGGATAATTCTTGGGTTGTTGCCTCCGATGTTCATGCTGAGGATTTGGTTCGTGCCTTTCATTTGGCTCGTCCGGATCGACCTGGGGGCTCTGGTGAGGGTTCGGTGACCCCTCCTCAAGGGGGGGGTACTGTTGTGAATTCTGCTCTTGGGCCCCCTCCGGTGGTTGTAAGTGGTAGCGCTGCTGTCTCTGAATCGCAGCATTTATCAGGTGTGTTCACTTTTTGCAATTCTGACTGGGCTATTTAGTCTTGCTTGACCCTTTAGTCAGTGCCAGTTGTCCATTGTTCCTGGAGGATTCACATCCTTTCCTGGTCTCTCCTGCTTTGCTGTTCATTTCAACAAAGATAAGTTCTGGCCTTGATTTTTGCTGTCCACATGCTGTGGCCTTATTGTTCAGTTCTTTTTCATGTTTTTTTCTTGTCCAGCTTGGTCTGTATAAGGATTTGTTTAGCCAAGCTGGTATCTCTGGAGATGCAGATATACCCTCCATATCTTTAGTTAGCTGTGGAGATTTTGTATTTTCTGTGGTGGATATTTTCTAGTGTTTTAATACTGACCACATAGTACTCTGTCCTATCCTTTCTATTTAGCTAGAAGTGGCCTCCTTTGCTAAATTCTGATTTCAGTCTGTGTATGTTTTTCCCTCTCCTCTCACAGTCAATATTTGTGGGGGGCTGTCTATCCTTTGGGGATTTTCTCTGAGGCAAGATAGTTTTCCCTTTTCTATCTCTAGGGGTAATTAGTCCTCCAGCTGTGTCGAGATGTCCAGGGAGTGTTAGGTACATTCCACGGCTACTTCTAGTTGCGGTGTTAAGTTCAGGGTCTGCGGTCAGTACAGGTACCACCTTCTCCAGAGTACGTCTCATGCTGCTCTTAGGCCACCAGATCATAACAGGGCCTACAGGGTGGTTCATAAGTATGAGCGGGTATTTAGCAAACACCCCCTAGATTTTGGGCAGGTAAAAGGGATTCAACATCATATCCCCACAGGAGATCATCGACCCATAAAAGAGAGATACCGTCCTGTACCCCCAGCTCATTATCAGTGTGCCAAAGACATGTTGTGAGAGATGAAGGAGGCTGGGGTAGTGAGAGATAGTTGTAGCCCCTGGGCAGCTCCGTTAGTCCTCGTTAGGAAGAAAGATGGCACAATGAGGATGTGTGTTGATTATAGGCAGCTAAATCGCATTACACATAAGGACGCATACCCACTGCTCAGGATAGAGAAGTCCCTGGCTGCTTTAAAATCTGCTAACTACTTCTCTACCCTGGATCTCACCAGTGGGTACTGGCAGGTTCCCGTGGCAGAGGCGGACAAGGAGAAGACGGCCTTCACGACGCCGATGGGTCTCTGCGAATTCAACTACATGCCCTTCGGATTGTGCAATGCCCTGGGAACGTTCCAGAGGATGATGGAGTGCTGTCTGGGACACAAGAACTTTGAAACCGTGCTGCTATATCTGGACGATGTAATTGTCTTCTCCAAGACCTATGAAGACCATCTGAAGCACCTGGCCGAGGTGTTTGAAGCCCTGTCCAACTTTGGCTTAAAGGTGAATCCGTCCAAATGCCATCTGCTAAAACCCAAAGTGCAATACCTGGGCCATGTGGTGAGTGCTGAAGGAGTGGCCCCAGACCCCGACAAGGTTACGGTGATCAAAGACTGGCCGAAGCCCAACAACCTCCATGAAGTCCGGCAGTTCCTCAGGTTGGTAGGCTACTACAGGAGATTTATCAAGGACTTAACCAAGAAAGCCGCGCCCTTACAAGACCTGTTGGTGGGCCAGTCCAAGAAGACCAAGTGTAAGAATACTCCATTTGACTGGAACGATGGACTGGAGGGATCCTTCTCTTGTTTAAAGTCGGCGCTGATGGGAGAAGAGGTACTGGCCTACCCTGAATATGACCAACCGTTTGTATTTTATACGGACGCCAGCAACGTGGGGTTGGGAGCCGTGCTGTCCAAGGTCCAGAAAGGCAAGGAAAGAGTAATCGCTTACGCCAGTAGGAAGCTTCCCCCACTGAAAGGAACCCTGACAACTACAGTTCCTTTAAGCTGGAGTTCCTTGCCGTTGTCTGGGCCGTGACGGAGAGGTTCAAACACTACCTGGCCTCAGCAAAATTCACCGTCTTCACGGATAATAATCCGCTAACACATTTGGACACAGCGAAACTCGGTGCCTTGGAGTAGCGGTGGATGGCCCGGTTGTCCAATTACGACTTCACCATCAAGTATCGGGCAGGGCACAAGAATGCAAATGCCGATGCATTGTCCCGAATGCCCCACTTGCCCGAAATGGAGGAAGATCCAGAAGCATTTGAAGAGGTAGAGCTGCCCGCTTTCCACCGCCCCAAGGCCACCCAGTGCTCCCATCAGGTGAAGAACAGGCGCCAGAATAAGCGGGGCGCCCCGTTGAATCCCCTGCCCCATTACGGGTGGTCTGAGAACCAGGATGGTGACCCTGCGGTCCGCCGGGTGAAAGAGCTCCTGATGCAGGCAGGTTTGCATCCCGGCCCGGATGATCCACCAGAGGCATTACAATTGTGGAAGGAGAGGGGCAGACTGTTTATTCACGATGGTAAGCTGTGCCGGAGGAGCATTGACCCACGCACTCATGAATTGGTATGGCAGATCGTGGTCCCAAGACAAGATGTGCCAATGGTCCTGGGAGTGTACCACGATGGGGCAGGACACTTCGGGTGGAGGAAGCTGGAGAGGCTGTTCCGAGGGAGGTTCTACTGGATTGGTATGAAGAAAGCCATTGAGAAGTGGTGCCGAGAGTGTGGCCCATGTAGCCTCCGCCGGAAGGATCATGACAGCCAGCGGGCTCCCTTGCAGCCCATCATCACCAAACGGCCGCTCGAACTGGTCGCGCTGGATCACGTGAAGCTAACACCCAGCCGGTCAGGCTATATCTACGCTCTCACCATCGTGGACCACTACTCCAGATTCCTGGTAGTCGTTCCGGTCAAAGACCTAACAGCTAGAACGGCCGCCAAAACCTTCCAGCAGTACTTCTGTCGACCCCATGGGTATCCGGAGAAGGTACTGACCGATCAGGGGCCAGCATTTGAAGCGGAAGTGTTTCAGGAGTTCTGCAATCTGTATGGATGTAAGAAGATCAGAACCACCCCATACCATCCACAAACCAACGGGATGTGCGAGAAGATGAACCAGGTGGTGATCGACTTGCTGAAGACTTTACCTGTGGAGGAACGGAACTTGTGGCCCACAAAGTTACCGGACTTGGTGGATATGTATAACCACATCCCGGTGAACTCCACCAACTGCACTCCAGCGTACCTGATGTGAGGAAGGTCTAGCAAGTTACCTGTGGATCTGGACATGGGGGTCCTCACCCCCGAAGATATCTCGCCTGATGCGGACTGGGATACAGAGAGGCAGCAAAGGTACCGCAAGGTACAAGAGTGTGTGGAAAGAAGCCTCGCCCAAGCCCGACAAAAACAAGAAAGGGATTACAACCAGCATGCTCCTGCGACTCCCTTGTCACCCGGGGAGCAGGTACTCAAACAGAAGCGGAGACTACACAAGCTCGATGATCAATGGGAAGCGGAACCATATACCATCCTGCCATCTGATTTCGACAATACAAAGGTCTGTCTCATCAGCAAAGATGGAGGGGAAACCTCAACGGCAATATCCAGAGACCACCTTAAGATATGCCCTGATAAGCTAAGAGATGGGGAAACCGACCCCGGGACGTCTCCGCCCATGGAAGAGGAGAAGATGATTCGCCAAGAACAGTGTGTTTTTCCCCAATATTGGACTCAAATAAACCAGGCCATTGTGGTACTTGTCCTAACGTTTCGTCAACTGACACCGCCAGAACTAAATGTGGAGCTAGGTCACCCAGACCCGCAACCACAGCGAACCCCACCGGAGGATGCCACGCCAACCGTTGAACCGGCAAATCCTCCCTCTGCTATCGGTGAATCTGCCATGCCCACCGGTGGTGAAAGCGGCCTTGAGAGCTCCAGCCTGCCAGTGCTACCCAGACTCACTAGAAGTGTAGCTAGAAGACAGTGCACTACACCAGCGGTAGCAGGTATAGCGGGCCTTGTTAGGTCAATAGCAACCCCTGCGCTGCGGAGGTCTACACGCAGCACCAGGAATCAAACTCCACTTCGCTACAAAACTTGGAGATACTAATGATAGCTGTTATTTGGTTGAAAGTGTTTGTGTAAATATCTTTGTTACAAGTTTAAAACAATGGACAATGGAGTAATGGGATGGTGAATTGCTCCAAAACTTTCAAAAGGGATCCCTTTGTTTACCCGGGATCCCTGCTGTTTTAAGTTGCACCCACTGAACTGGGAGTCATGAACTGTGCATGACCGAAACTTCGCAACGTTCAAGTGTTCTCACCTCCCATAAAGGGAAGCACTGTTATATTAACATCCAGCTCCCCGTTCCCAGTGTATAACATCCAGCACCCTGTTCCCAGTGCATAACATCCAGAACCCCGTTCCCAGTGGATAACATCCAGCCCCCCATTCCCAGCGTATAACATCCAGCATCTCGGTCCCAGTGTATAACATCCAGCACCCCGCTCCCAGTGTGTAACATCTAGCACACCGTTCCCAGTGTATAACATCCAGCACCTCGTTCCCAGTGTCTAACATCCAGCACCCAGTTCCCAGTGTATAACATCCAGCACCCCGCTCCCAGTGTATTATATCCAGCCCCCCGTTCCCAGTGTGTAACATCCAGCACCCCGTTCCCAGTGTATAACATCCAGCACACCACTCCCAGTGTGTAACATCCAGCACCCCGCTCCCAGTAACATTCAGCACCCCGTTCCCAGTGTATAACATCCAGCACCCCGCTTTCAGTGTATAAAATCCAGCCCCCCATTTCCAGTGTATAACATCCAGCACCTCGTATCCAGTGTATAACATCCAGAACCCCGCTCCCAGTGTGTAACATCTAGCACCGCGTTCCCAGTGTATAAAATCCAGCACCCCGCTCCCAGTGTGTAACATCTAGCACACCGTTCCCAGTGTATAACATCCAGCACCTCGTTCCCAGTGTCTAACATCCAGCACCCAGTTCCCAGTGTATAACATCCAGCACCCCGCTCCCAGTGTATTATATCCAGCCCCCCGTTCCCAGTGTGTAACATCCAGCACCCCGTTCCCAGTGTATAACATCCAGCACACCACTCCCAGTGTGTAACATCCAGCACCCCGCTCCCAGTAACATTCAGCACCCCGTTCCCAGTGTATAACATCCAGCACCCCGCTTTCAGTGTATAAAATCCAGCCCCCCATTCCCAGTGTATAACATCCAGCACCTCGTTCCCAGTGTATAACATCCAGCACCCCACTCCCAGTAACATTCAGCACCCCGTTCCCAGTGTATTATATCCAGCCCCCTATTCCCAGTGTATAACGTCCAGCACCCCGTTCCCAGTGTATAACATCCAGCCCCCCGCTCCCAGTGTATAACATCCAGCACCCCATTCCCAGTGTATAACATCCAGCCCCCCGTTCCCAGTGTATAACATCCAGCATCCCACTCCCAGTGTATAACATCCAGCACCCCATTCCCAGTGTATAACATCCAGCCCCCCGTTCCCAGTGTATAACATCCAGCATCCCACTCCCAGTGTATAACATCCAGCCCCCCGTTCCCAGTATATAACATCCAGCACCCCACTCCCAGTGTATAACATCCAGCCCCCCATTCCCAGTGTATAACATCTAGCCCCTCACTCCTGGTGTATAACATTCGACTCCTTGTCCCCAGTGTATAACATCCAGTCCTCCACCCCCAGTATATCACATCCGACCCCCCCACGCCGTGTATTACATCTGGCTTCCGGTGTATAACATCCGGTTCTTCGCTCCCACTTCATAGCATCTGGCCTCTTGCTCCCTGGTGAGCAATATTCGGGCCTTCGCCCCCCGATGTTTAACATACGGCCCACGGTGTATAACATCCTTCCTTCGACCTCAGTGCATAACATCCGGCCCTACTGCCCCCGCTGTGTAACCTCCGGCCCTCCACCATGGCACCTATTATTTCAGGGATTACCGACTATGTTTTTTATCTTCAAAAACAAAACAAAAAACAGACTTCAACTGCTCCAAAATAAGGCTCTTAGGGTGAATTGTGGTGTTTGAGTCTGTTTGGACAGGTTTTATCATGTACATTATAAGGATAAAAATCAGACACGACTTAGTCAGGGAACTGGGTTTCTAATTGACCCCAGTGTATAACCTCCGGCCCCCCATCATGCTGTCTGCCTTTACCAACATGTGATAGAATGGCCGGTGGTGCAGAGGTCACTGATACCAGCGGTGGTCCTGTAATAGAAGCCACCGGGGTAACAAGTCCGTTCATGAAATTTCTTCCTCCTGAATCTTCCCCCATCATCTGTGAGTGAAATTACTGAGAAGTGGAAGGAATAGCAGCAACTCAGCCGAGTGCTGAGTAGCAGAGGGCAGAAAAGTCACCAAGGCTCTGCAGACCCCATTACCAGAAATTAAGATAAAAACTAAATTAGCAAATACCCTGCAGTGAGCATATAGTACATGTAACACAGGGTATGTAGCTGACACTGTTTTGATCAAAAAGGGTAGCAAGGTGTGCCCAATATGAATGATCCTATCCCTAATGTGAAACCTCTCTACACTGTGTTCCAAATTATTATGCAAATTAGATTTGTGTCATAAAGATTTAATTGTTTTGTTTTTCAAATAAACTCGTGGATGATATTGTGTCTCAGGGCTCAATGGATCACTGAAATCAATCTTAAACACATGTGATAATTGGTTTTCCAGAAGATTCTAATTAAAGGAAAACTACTTAAAAATGATGTTCCACATTATTAAGCAGGTCACAGTTTTCAAGTAACATGGGAAAGAAAAAGGATCTCTCTACTGCTGAAAAGCATCAAATAGTGCAATGCCTTGGTGAAGGGATGAAAACATTACAAACTTTCCAAAAACATAAGCGTGATCTGTGCACAAATGTGTTTGTGCTGATAAAGGCATAATGAGGAAGATTTCTGCCAGGCAAGTTCATCGGATTAAGAGAGCAGCTGCTAAAAAGCCATTACAAAGCAGCAAACAGATATTTGAAGCTGCTGGTGCCTCTGGAGTCCCTCGAACCTCAAGGTGTAGGCTCCTTCAAAGGCTTGCTGTGGTGCACAAACCAACTATTCGGCCACCCTTAAACAGTGTTCACAAGCAGAAATGGTTGTATTGGGCCCACACATACATGAAGACTAATTTCCAAACAGTCTTGTTTACTGATAAGTGTTGAGCAACCCTGGATGGTCCAGGTTTTATGTAGAAGGACGTAGATCTGGGGATTTATTATGATGGAATATAGGCTGAACTGGATGGACAAATGTCTTTTTTCGGCCTTACTAACTATGTAACTATGTAACTATGTCCAGATCATGGATGGAGTAGTGGATGGTTGGTGGATGGCCACCATGTCCCAACAAGGCTGCAACGTCAGCGAGGAGGTGGAGGAGTCATGTTTTGGGCCAGAATCATGGGAAACAGCTGGTAAGGCCCTTTAAGGTCCCTGAAGGTGTGAAAATGACCTCTGCAAAGTACATAGAGTTTCTGACTGACAACTTTCTTCTATGGTCTATGTTAGAGCAGGATCCATTTTATTTTGCTTGCCTCCATTTTGTATAAGTGTTATTAGAGGTCAGAAAAATAAGACATAATTCACTATTCTTCATTGTGCTGTTATCGCTGATTCCTAAGAACTAATTGTAGCAGTGAATGTCCTTGGTAAAATAACGAATAATGTACTGTGCAAGAATGTGTTTGCGAAACTGTAGGGAGGTAAGGGAGTAATACACTCCGACGCTTAGCCAATATATGGAGAATCCGCCTCCAATACAAGAATGCATAAAAAGTGTGTGTAAGCTTAAATAAACTAGAGATATTTCAGATACAGCCCTGGTGTACTGTGTCTTATCTCTCCGGTGCCGTGACGTCATCTCTACAGTGGACTCATCAGAGAGTAGGTCGAGACCTGCGACAACAGTCTAAAAAGCAGAAACGCACCTTCAGGAGCAAAATCATCTTCATGCTGACAATGCCCCATCTCATGCTGCAAAAAATACCTCTGAGTCATTGGCTGTTATGGGCATAAAAGGAGATAACCTCATGGTGTGGCCACCATCTTCCCCTGACCTCAACCCTATAGAGAACCTTTAGAGGATCATCAAGCAAAAGATCTATGAGGGTGGGAGGCAGTTCACATCAAAACAGCAGCTCTGGGAGGCTACTCCAACTTCATGCAAAGAAATACAAGCAGAAACTCTCCAAAAACTCACAAGTTCAATGGATGCAAGAATTGTGAAGGTGACATCAGAGAAGGGTCCTATGTTAACATGTAACTTGGCCTGTTGGGATGTTTTGGAGTTAAATAGCTTTTTTGTTCAGTGAATGTGACCTCCTAATGCTGCAAATTCCACAAATGAGCATTTTCAGTTCTTTAAAACATATCAAATGTTTAGAAATTCTACTGTGCATAATAATTTGGAACAGTGCATTTTGAGTTTTTATTCATTTTGGAGATTATACTGTTATCATTGGGAGGTTTCTTCAATAAAATTTGATATATAATCTAACGGGTGATGACTTGTATTAGACTGACTGTTAGTGTTGAGCATTCCGATACTGCAAGTATCGGGTATCGGCCGATACTTGCTGTATCGGAATTTCCGATACCGAGATCCGATATTTTTGTGATATCGGGTATCGGGTATCGCAACAACATTAATGTAATAATGTGTAAAAGAGAGAATTAAAATAAAAAATATCGCTATACTCACCTGTCCGACGCAGCCGGGACCTCAGCGAGGGAACCGGCAGCGTTGTTTGTTTAAATTTCGCGCTTTTACTTGGTTACGTGAAGTCCCGGCTTGTGATTGGTCAGGGCGGCCATGTTGCCGGGACGCGGACCAATCACAGCAAGCCGTGACGAAATTACGTCACGGCTTGCTGTGATTGGTCCGCGTCCCGGCAACATGGCCGCCATTAACCAATCACAAGCCGTGACGTCACGGGAGGCTGGACATGCGCGTATTTTGAAAAGCGCGCGTGTCCAGCCTCCAGTGACGTCCCGGCAACATGGCCGCCATTAACCAATCACAAGCCGTGACGTCACGGGAGGCTGGACATGCGCGTATTTTGAAAAGCGCGCGTGTCCAGCCTCCAGTGACGTCCCGGCAACATGGCCGCCATTAACCAATCACAAGCCGGGACGTCACGGGAGGCTGGACATGCGCGTATTTTGAAAAGCGCGCGTGTCCAGCCTCCCGTGACGTCACGGCTTGTGATTGGTTAATGGCGGCCATGTTGCCGGGACGCGGACCAATCACAGCAAGCCGTGACGTAATTTCGTCACGGCTTGCTGTGATTGGTCCGCGTCCCGGCAACATGGCGCCGTGACCAATCATAAGCCGGGACGTCACTGGAGGCTGGACACGCGCGCTTTTCAAAATACGCGCATGTCCAGCCTCCCGTGACGTCACGGCTTGTGATTGGTTAATGGCGGCCATGTTGCCGGGACTCGGACCAATCACAGCAAGCCGTGACGTAATTTCGTCACGGCTTGCTGTGATTGGTCCGCGTCCCGGCAACATGGCCGCCCTGACCAATCACAAGCCGGGACCTCACGTAACCAAGTAAAAGCGCGAATTTTAAACAAACAACGCTGCCGGTTCCCTCGCTGAGGTCCCGGCTGCGTCGGACAGGTGAGTATAGCGATATTTTTTATTTTAATTCTTTCTTTTACACATTAATATGGTTCCCAGGGCCTGAAGGAGAGTTTCCTCTCCTTCAGACCCTGGGAACCATCAGGAATACCGTCCGATACCTGAGTCCCATTGACTTGTATTGGTATCGGGTATCGGTATCGGATTGGATCCGATACTGTGCCGGTATCGGCCGATACTTTCCGATACCGATACTTTCAAGTATCGGACGGTATCGCTCAACACTACTGACTGTCATTTGCACCGACCATTTAGGAAAATCCGATAAAAATGTAATTTGCATAATAATTTGGAACATAGTGTATGTGCCAGTAGGCCTCAATAGAAGGAGACAGAGCAAGACCCAGGCCTGAATACTTAATATAGCTTTCCACAGGCAGGTGTTAACTAAATGCAAAAAGGGGTCCAAAAAGGGGGAGCCATGCCCCTGTATGTACAAGGTACAAAAAAACTAAAGCAAAACCAAAGAAATGAGCCGGAGGACATACTGGTATACAGTAAGTGCAATGTGTAGGTGTACATTCACACTGCGGCCTTAAAGGGAATCTGTCATCCCACAAATCGTGTATGAGCTAAGTCCACTGGCATCAGGGAGGCCCGGCGCCTGCGCACTGCAGTACTTTGCTCTGCCCTCAACAGGGCAGACAAAGTACGCCTGCGCCAGAGCCGCGACAGGAAGACAATAACAGGACATCATTGTATGAAGATAGAAGGCGCCGGACTGTGACGCCCATCGGACCCGGACCGCAGAGTGACCGCCCCTGGGTCAGTATAATACAACCTGTTTTTCTTGCCTTTCAGGTTACATCGGGGGCTTATCTACAGCATTACAGAATTCTGTAGATAAGCCCCTGATGCCGGTGGCCTTAGCTCATATATGATTTTTTGTGGGACAGACTCCCTTTAACAAACATAACCTAGGATAAAAACATAATGAGCAAATACCCTGCAATAAAATAAATAGTTTTGATAAGATAAAAAAAACATGCAGCCTTACATCACCAAGCACAATGCCAAATGACAGATGGAGTGGTGTAAAGCCGCCACCAGTGGACTCTGGAGGAAGCCTGTTCTGCGCAGTGACAGATTGCACTTCTCTATCTGGCGTCTGATGGAGGAGCCTGGGTTTGGTGACACCAGGAGAACATTACCCCCTGACTGCATTGTGCCCGCTGTACAGATCGGTGGGGGAAGGATAATACTATGAGCTCATTTTTAAGGTTCGGCCTCAGCCTTTTATTTCCAGGAAAGGGAAATCATAATCCCTCAGCACAAGATATTGTGGACAATTGTAGCTTCCAAATTTGTGGGAACAATTTGAGGAAGGCCCTTTTCTGTTCCCCATGACTGTGCCCTTTGAATAAAGTCCATACAGACCTGGAGGGGAGAGTTTGATGGAAGAAAATAACCAGCGCCACCAAAAACCTATGGGATGACCTAGAACAGAGATTACGAGCCAATACGGAAATATAACGCATCACTTCTTCTGACCATCAGCATTGAAGAAGATAATTGGCAGAGCAGACGTAGTCGGTGACCGATCTGTCCTCCACATTGGTAAACTGATGATGGTATTGTATTTCCACCCTATAGTGCAAAATATAATACCGCCAGTGTTGGGGGACCAAACTTCCTCGTCGTGAATCACAGATCCTCAGTAGAGATACATATCATTTGGAACAACAGATCGGGTTCTGCTAATGTGTCACGGCCGACAGACAGAACCAAGCCCTGCCTAAATTTCTCCACTCAACAGCCTCGGGACATGATCTGGCCTAGATCTGACGGCTGACTCACCGCCTGCAACGTACTGATAACTACGGTACTAACATATGAAAACCCCGACCTGCTCCTACCATCTAATACCTATATAATTAATGTGCCATTAATGTTGGTAAATTATATATATTATATATATGACATATTTTGTATTCTTCCAGGATGATCATTAGAGGGTTGATTAGTAGTTTCAAGTTAAAAGAGGATGCAGATATTTATTAAATGCTTTCCCATTAATTAATTAAGATTTTTTTTAAGGTCCTTTAATTGTTCCATCCCTCTGATATTTCCTCCTGGAAATGTATGAAAAAAACCCCAAAAACTGACACTTGGGCATTACTATTCTCTTGTCAACCAAGACACTGTCCGATATGAGAATGAGCCAGTATGGGAACACGCACTGTTAACAGGAGGAATGACAGCACCTGTCAATTTATCTATACATTTCCTGTAGAGCAACAATGGCACAGTACACGGATCGAAAAAAATATAAAAGTTTATTTCACCACTAAAAAAATACTAAGTGAAAATGAATAAAAAAAAGTTTTTTCAATTATATAAAAATTTTAATCAACCCCCTTTTTCCTATATACAGATTTGGTATCGTGGCAGCAGCCATAAAAGTCCTATATGAAAATATAAAATTAATTAAGCCATGCAGTAAACGTAAAAGAGCAAAAAAAAAAAAAAAGATCGAAGCTCCAGATTCAACATTTTTCGGTCGTTGCACGTTCTCCTAAAAATGCAATAAAAAGTGATCAAAATGTTTTATGAACTCCAAAACTCCAAAATATTCTCAATAATATTGTCGGCTTTTTTTTGCAGTTGTGAACTTATGACATTTTTTTTTTAAAGGGACTCTGTCACCTGAATTTGGAGGGAACAATTTTCAGTCATATGGGCGGGTTTTTTGGGTGTTTGATTCACCCATTCCTTACTCGCTGGCTGCATGCTGGCGTGTACTATGGAGGACAGAGAATGAACTTCAATCCAATATTGCAGCCAGCATGCAGACAGCGGGTAAGGAATGGGTGAATCAAACACCCAAAAACCCCGGTATAGTACGTCACATGTCGGGACCCCCGCTTTGATGTGCGCTCCGGCGGTGAGCGCACATCAAAGCCGGGACATGTCAGCTGTTTTGAACAGCTGACATGTGCCCGCAATAGGCGCAAGCAGAATCGCGATCTGCGCGCGCCTATTAACTAGTTAAATGCCGCTGTCAAACGCAGACAGCGGCATTTAACTACCGCATCCGGCCGTGCGGCCGGATATGAGCGCATCGCCGACCCCCGTCACATGATCGGGGGTCGGCGATGCTCCTCCATTGTAACCATAGAGGTCCTTGAGACCTCTATAGTTACTGATTGCCGGTGGCTGTGAGCGCCCCCCTGTGGTCGGCGCTCACAGCACACCTGCAAATCTGCTGTGTAGCAGCGATCTTATGATCACTGCTGCATAGCAGAGCCGATCGGGCTGTGCCTGCTTCTAGCCTCCCATGGAGGCTATAGAAGCATGGCAAAAGTAAAAAAAAAAAGTTTTTAAAAATGTGAAAAAAATAAAAAAATATAAAAGTTTAAATCACCCCCCTTTCGCCCCAATCAAAATAAATCAATAAAAAAAAACCCCAACCTACACATATTTGGTATCGCCGCGTTCAGAATCGCCCGATCTATCAATAAAAAAAAGCATTAACCTGATTGCTAAATGGCGTAATGAGAAAAAAATTCGAAACGCCAGATTTACGTTTTTTTGGTCGCCACGACATTGCATTAAAAAGCAATAACGGGCGATCAAAAGAACGTATCTGCACCAAAATGCTATCATTAAAAACGCCAGCTCGGCACGCAAAAAATAAGCCCTCACCTGACCCCAGATCACGAAAAATGGAGACGCTACGAGTATCGGAAAATGGCGCAATTTTGTTTTGTTTTGTTTTTTGCAAAGTTTGGAATTTTTTTTCACCACTTAGGTGAAAAATAACCTAGTCATGTTAGGTGTCTATGAACTCGTAGTGACCTGGAGAATCATAATGGCAGGTCAGTTTTAGCATTTAGTGAACCTAGCAAAATAGGCAAGCAAAAAACAAGTGTGGGATTGCACTTTTTTTGCAATTTCACTGCACTTGGAATTGGAAAAGTACAACTCGTCCCGCAAAAAATAAGCCCTCACATGGCCAAATTGACGGAAAAATAAAAAAGTTATGGCTCTGGGAAGGAGGGGAGCGAAAAACGAAAACGGAAAAAGCTCCGGGGGTGAAGGGGTTAAGTTTAGTGTTGACCTGAAGAACACTACAAAAACAAAACTTAAAAAAACAAAAACAATCGTGAAACTGAATTTTTTTTTTCCTGTTTCCAGTACTTTATTTGGTAAAATGAACGGTGTCATTTAAAACCACAACTTGTCCTCCAAAAAAACCCAAGCCCTTGTACAACTGCGGGCAAAGAAATATAAGAGAGATTATACTTTATACAACCCCATCAGAACCTGCCTTTAGATCCGTTCACTTGTGGATGCGGTTGAAGGGGACTTGGCTTGTCATCCAATGGCCTAAGGCATCGGGCCTGGTTGAGACTTATCTCTACATCTCCTATATCTGCCCCTTGGCACTTGCTGGTCCTTTATGATCTTGATGGGTAAAAAAGGTCTACACCCTCTTTGTTATTATTTTAAAAGGAAACTTTTACAGGATTTTTTCATTTAAACTGATTATTTCCTCCAATCGTCGAGATTCCACTGATTCCGGAACAGTTTTTCTTTTTTTTTTATGCCCCTCCGTTCCAAAGTTATGCTTCCTGGTAATAATGGTGCAAATTTTACCTTCTGGGCATGTATCAGAATTTATTAGTGGACATTTTTACTTCCTCTGATGCTATCCAATCAAAACACGGCCACGCCCACAGAAGTTCTACTGTACACGCCCAGTTTATTAAAGAAAAAATTTGCACCATTTTTACCGGGGAGCATAACTTTGGAATGGAAGGACACAAAAGAAAAAGAAAAACTGATCCAGAATCAGTGGAGCAGCAGTTATTGGAGGTGATACTCTGTTTAAAGTAAAAAAAATCCGCGAAAGTTCCCCTTTAAGGAACAATATTTTTATGTCAATGATTTGTAACACATTATCACTGTACAATGGTTGTTCTGCTCTGCTAAACATCTCAACTTTGAGAAGTTTTTCTTTCGGTCAGAAAGTGTCACTCCTAACATAAGGTGGACTGAGCGGACCCACTAGTGGGATCAGTGAGGCACGAGGTACAAGGTGGCTGAGGGTCCGCATGGGCTGGAAATGCTATGGAATTTCCATTTGTTTTTTTGTAAAGAAATTCTGCTGCGGAATATAGTGGCAGAATACTGACTGATATTAGTGCTGGGCCAGAAAACGCCACTAACCGGTGAGACCATGCACTTCGGGGTCAGTCTCACATGCATGAGAAGGAGTTAACTCCCTGAACGTCAGATGGAATATATTGGCACAGATCCCGCTGTGCAAGTCCGCGCTCTAGCCAGATTTTCTTTTATGAACATTGTGAATCACATGGTCATAATCCAAGAAAAATCGTTAATGAAATTGACACAAAAAAAGCTATTAACTTTTTATACATATATAAAATACCAAACAAAACCAATTGAGCCAGGTCTGGACTGTAGAGAGGATGGTTAAGCTCCATGAAGCTGCAGTCCCTGATAGCTACTTGTGATTTTCGAGACTTGTGAGCTTGCGCAACACACCTGTCGTCAACTTCCGACGAAGTTACTCCTTGAATGCCTCACATAATGCCTTCATTGTTGAAGCTTAGGTGTCTCCAGTATTTTTTGGCTTGTTTGGCAAGAGTTCTAGTAATAAAATGCCAACTGTAGCCAACAAAACTGTTGGCATGATCTTTCCAGAGGACTGCTGGGCACAAACTTGCTTTGGAGTCAGGGACCCCTTGTGAATCCACTGTATTGTGGTGGATCATGGTGGTGGACCCAGATTTTGAAATCAAGGAACATTTCACCGGTGACACAGTCAAGTCTCGATCATAGTCTGGTCTTTTCTGTAGTTACAAACGGATGCGAAACCAGGACGATGAACAAGAGAGAAGAAGAATTGATACTTTCGAAACATAGTGCTGGAGAAGGATGTTATTAATACCATGGATGACAAGAAGAAAAAAAAATAAACTTTGGAACAAATGAAGCCAGACACATCACTCGAAGCAAAGATCACCAAGCTACGACTTGCCTACTTTGGTCAAATCATACAAAGAGAGCAAATGAGTCACCCCCCCCCCCAGGGCCTGGGGATACTCAGTACTGGGTCCGGTACTTAAAGGGGATGTCACGGTGGCTGAGACCCGGTCTGTGGCCCTGGGCACCCAAATAAAGGGGAATGTCTTTAAAGGGAATTGTGAAATAGAGTTTGTTTGTGACGCCACCAGTGGTATTCGGTCAGTGGGGACCAACGCTGTATAAAGGGGTCCTCTGGGGTGATATTATGGCAGCTAAGATGGTATAACTTCCCACAGGTGAAGTAGGTCCCCAGGGCTCCCGGTGTGTGGATAAAGATGGTGAGTGGTGCAGTAAAGAATGGAGGATGCAGGTTTGCAGTCTCTAGTCTCTTTACCTGGCTTACTGAAGTTGTAGTCAGGCATCCACAGTCCAGGGCAACAGATCACAGGCAGAGTTAAAAGCCTTCCTATTAGCGTGGTGTTGTTGTAGTCCCTTACTGGCTTCTGGCAAGGTCCTCACAGTTCTCTCTGTCCTCCATAAAGGTGGGACACAAACCCATATGACATGTGGCTCGAGCCTGTTTACAGGGTCTCTATCATGACCCGGGCTGAAAAAAAGCAATAGATGTCTGAATGAGGTTTAACGCTGGGGATTTTCTAAAGTTCTAGAGTCACCAACTCATATACACTCACACAAAAAAAGACAGCACTCTGTAGCGCCAAAACTTGCAAACATGAAATATGAAAATTGAATTGCATTACTGCACTAGAAATATGAAAAATTGAGAAAGTTTAGCGCATAAATTGTTCAATTCATGTGTAACTGGTAGCCACGATAAGGCATTTCTCATTTACCAGGACCTAGCAATGCCTTTCCACTCTTAAAATCAAGTCTTCATCTGTATGGGAACATGAATCCTCTGTTAGACTAACATCTGTCTCTCTGTGGAGGGGTAGTGGTCCTGCTGTGATCAAAAACACCTGTGGCTAAAAGGCTTTCTCAATTTTTCATATTTCTAGTGCAGTAATGCACTTCAATTTTCATATTTCAAGTTTGCAAGTTTTGGCGCTACAGAGTGCTGCCTTTTTTGTTTGAGTTTAAGAATTTACATTTGACCGACACCTTAAGTGTAACATATATGGCGACTGAGACGATGGCAGAGTTTGGCACTAAAGAAGAAGACAACCAATGTGACTCCCTCCATCATGGGCGTGACGGCACAGAAATGGCACCAAAATCTGGCTGGCAGCATTCCCCGATCTGCCAATGGTGGGTGCAGATGAAAAGGGAAGCACCCCACCCTCTTCCACCAAATGCTGTGAAATGGGTGGAGCAGCTAGAAGCGACCCCAGCCTGGAATAAGTGGGGCCCAGAAGAATATTCCGTGGGCAGCTGCGGCGGCCTGGGCCACATCGAATGGAGTCAAGAAGAAGAGAAGAGAAGGCCTGACCTGGACGACAGAGGGGAGTCACCGACAAGTCCTGGACTCACCGTTTCCCTGGTCTTGCGGAGGAGCAGTGCTGGCGGCTGCCGGAACCAGAACATCAGCATCGGGAGCCGGAACCTTTTCTTGCGGAGCTTCAACGTCCTCCGGAGCAGGAACCTTGTCGCCGGGAACCGGAACCAATTCATTGGGAGCTGGAGGCCTGGAAACAGCGACCGCCTCAGAGGGGCCCACGCCGGGACTTCAATCAACACCGGAGTGCGCAGCCGCAACCGCGGAAGAATACAGTGGGCCAAGGGTGAGCACGGTCAGCGACAGCAAGCAGGAGAAGGTGAGTGCACCATGACCCTTGACCCCGGATGGATGGTCCCTGTCTCAGCCCACCACTGTGGGAGCTGTTGCCCAATCTCTAGCCCCGATGATTGGTCGGAGTCTTGACCCCATACCTACCCCGGAGCCTGGGCCTACCATCAGCAAGGCCATGTCCCTGGGGGCCTCGCGCTCCCATTACACAGCGAAGGGGCCCTTCTCATCCCCCATGCAGGCCGCATGGAGTGCAGAGGATCGCCTGGAGTTATATGCGGGCCTGGAGCAGGTGCAATCGGCCCCGTTTCCCAGTTAATGAATGGCCAGGTTTTGCCCTTCTCCTGTCATTGGGGTGACAGAAGGACATGACACCTGCGGTTGCAGGGTCGTCTACTGGAGTATAGTCACAGAGCCCGGTGTGGAGTGGAGCAGCACGGGATAAGTGCCGCTGTTAAGTGGATGCTGTTTAAAAATAATAATAATATTACTCATATGCCAAAGTTGTGCCTGTTGCACCAGATCAATAATGAAAAAAAACGGGACTGTTCTGCATCCCTGTGGGCAAAGGGCCCTATAGCACCAAATTCGGGTGCCCCATTGTACTGCCTATCTTTCCTGCTAGGTGGCAGGACTAAGCCCTTGGACTGAAAAAACTGAACAAACTTTCTGTTGTACATTGTTGTGCTCGTTGCATGGAGACATTCCCTGAAGGACTGTTCTGCATCCTTAAGGGCATAGGGAAGCCCTTATCACTCCCCAAGGGAAGGGGAAGATAGCTTGGCCAAAACGGTCATCAAAATGTATATATATATACACATGTAAATAATAGTATGTCTTGGACATTTGACTTTATTGACCTAGAGGACTGCGAGCCGGGTGTGCTCATTTTGCTGAAGAAGCAGGACATCGCCTTGGGACTGCGACCAGGCGCTACCTGGCACTGTGGCCCCAGGTAGTCCCAAGTTCAAAGAAAGGGGGGGAAGGTGGATCTCCCCCATGTAAGGGCAATGGGGTACTCGGTACCGGGTCCTTCGGTTCGGGGGATGTCACGGTGGCCCGACCCGGCCCGTGGCCCTTTGAGGGGCGTCCAGGAATGACAGGACAAGAGTTTGTAGGATTAATGTTCATGACGCCACCTGTGGTATTCGGTCAGGGTGACCGACGCTGCTTAGGGGTCCGCTGGGATTATGGCAGCTAGATGGTATACCTTCCCACAGGTGAAGTGTATCCCCAGGACTTCCCAGAGTGGAAACGGTGATGGTGTAAGGTGCGGTGAATAATGAGGACACAAGGTTGCAGTCTCTTTACCTTTCACTGAAGGCTTCAGGGTCCACAGTCCAAGGTACCGGATCACGGGGTAGGCAGAGTCCGGCCGGTCTGAAGGCAAATCCAGAGTTCCCTTATCCAGGTGGAATTCAATAGCCTTCCTATGCGCCCAGTAACACAGTAGGTTCCCACTTGCATAAGCTCTAATGAGGTCCTCACTGTTATTACTCCTCTCACTGTTCCCCGTAGTCGGATAGAACAAAACCCGTATGACTGATGGCCTGAGGCTTGTTTATAGGGACCCTAGAGACGCCCCGACCCCCACAAGTTGCCACCGTGTCTTCTTAGGTATTAAGGTCGGGCAGCCAACTTGGAATTGACTGTCCTGCCGGTCTCTGGAGCAAGGCTTGGAGACAGTTGCTCCCTTGGTATTCCGGCCACCAGCTTCGCGCACCAGGAGGATGTTGCTACTCTCCTCCACTATCCTCCCTGGTATCCACTTGTTGCTATGCCTTCGTTTCTCACTCACTGCAACACACTTCCTTTCAATGTCTCTTTCTTTGGATGCTGCCGCACGTGGCGCAGGCGCAGCTGTGTGGACCCTGGTCCTCCTCAGACCGCAGTCTGGATCTGACTGGAACCTACTCCAGCCAGCTTCTGCCAAACTCCGTTGAGTTCTGCCTAACTTCCTAACCAACCCACCAGTTTTACCTAACTGTGAGGAGTGGCCTAGTAGATAGAACCTTTGCTCCCCCTGGTGGACTGGGGTGTGAAGTGTGTTGTGTGTGGTTGTGATACCTGGACAGAAGATCTCCTTTATTGCCTTCAGACGTAATATCGCTCCCCCTGGTGGAAGAAAGACATTACTGCAACGACCAAGACTTTGGGGCGCTGCAAATGCCCTTCTTTAAAGGAACTGTATCCTTGGTGTCAAGGACATTGTTGATAATGGACAGACCTGGCTCATGTTGGGTTCAAATTACTTTACCTCTTTTTCCTTTTGCGTGGAGTATTTAATGTTAAATAAAAATGTTACATTGGTCAGGGATGACCAAGTTTTAAGAAAGGGGGAATGTAAGGGATGTGCTGGGATCGTGCAAACATCCGTTATTCTCATGATATTGTTTATATGTGCATTACCTTCCTGGTTGTAGTCAGAGGGGCCTGGACACCCGTAAAGCGCAGAAGGGCTTATATGCCCAGGAGCCGGATAGATAGCCCGCAACGTTAGTGCTTAAGCTTAATGCTCAGCCATCCAGCACCTTCATTACCAGCTTGGTCAGAAACATGTCAGCATCAGCAGCTACTGGATAAAGGATATATTTTACAGTGGACATGGCAGGAAAGACGGGCAGGTCGCTCGCCATGTGGCAGATGATTGCATGGGCTGATGCCCTTAGAGCTGAGGTGAAGCAGCTGTTGAGGGAACCCCCACATGAGGCAAGGAATCTGGGCAGGAAGGATACTGAAATGCCGTATGAGACGGTAAGACCTGTGCTCGAACCGTGTGAGGAGGAAAGAAAGAGAGGGAAAGCTAAAGTGATGTGTATTGTAAAACCCAATGTATCTGTTGTAATGGAACTGGATGAGCTGCAAAGAAACTAAAGTAAACTGTTGTGTTTGACGTTAATCTTGGACTGTGTCTCAATTATTCCCAAAGGGACTGGAGCAGTCTGTCTGGAGCCGAAACGAAGATCAGCCTGTGTGGAGAATGGAACAGCAGGTGAGCTGTTAAAGGGACATAATGTTTATGTAGAGGGAGGCCAGGGCCTGGAAAGCCTAAGTAACTCAGCCACGACTACAGCCCTGGCCAACCTCTACACAGTCACCAAACGCGGTGTGCAGGCCCGCTCACCTTCACCAAATCTCCTCCACACTGACTTTAAATGTGTTTCTAAGTAAAACTTTAAATGTACAGGATTCCAGAAACATGGAAAATTGACAGCTTCAAAAAGGGGACCAAGGGAGGGAAAGCTACCAGGACCCAGGCTGCTGAGGGGGGGAGGAAGAAAAAGGGGACGGAGGAAGGGAAAGCAACCAGGACCCAGGCTGCTGGGGGGGAAAGGAAGAAAAAGGGGACGGAGAGAGGGAAAGCTACCAGGACCCAGGCTGCTGGAGGGGGAAGAGGAAGAAAAAGGGGACGGAGGAAGGGAAAGCTACCAGGACCCATGCTGCTGGGGGGGAATGGAAGAAAAAGCTACCAGGACCCAGGCTGCTGGAGGGGGAAGAGGAAGAAAAAGGGGACGGAGGGAAGGAAAGCTACCAGGACCCAGGCTGCTGAGGGAGGAGGGGAGAGGAAGAAAAAGGGGACAGAGGGAGGGAAAGCTACTAGGAACCAGTCTGCTGGGGGGAAGAGGAAGAAAAAGGGGACAGAGGGAGGGTTTGCTACCAGGACCCAGGCAGCTGAGGGGGGGGGGGGGGGGGGAGGAAGAAAAAGGGGACGGAGGAAGGGAAAGCTACCAGGACCCAGGCTGCTGGAGGGGGAAGAGGAGGAAAAAGGGGACTGAGGGAGGGAAAGCTAACAGGACCCAGGCTGCTGAGGGAGGAGGGGAGAGGAAGAAAAAGGGGACAGAGGGAGGGAAAGCTACTAGGAACCAGTCTGCTGGGGGGAAGAGGAAGAAAAAGGGGACAGAGGGAGGGTTTGCTACGAGGACCCAGGCTGCTGAGGGGGGGGGGGGGAGGAAGAAAAAGGGGACGGAGGAAGGGAAAGCTACCAGGACCCAGGCTGCTGTTGGGGGGGGGGGGGAAGAGGAAGAAAAAGGGGACAGAGGGAAAGCTACCAGGACCCAGGTTGCTGGGGGGAGGGGAGAGAGAGGAAACTCTAAAGCAGCGATATAGATTATGTGGGCAAGATATCAAATTATCACCTGAAGAATAAACTCAGCACTACAGGGTGGGGTGTTGTGAATTTGGATTCTGGGCTCCCCCGGTGGCCGCTTGTGGAATTGGACTTGTCATCCTCTTTCCTGTTTCACCTGGTTCCATCAGTAGTGGGTGTCGCTATTTAAGCTCATTTCTCTGGTGGTTTCTTGCCGGTCAACAATGTTATCTGATGCCTCTCAGTGCTTGTTCCTGCTTCTAGACAACTACTAGTTAAGTTGGACTTTTGTCCATGTTTTGTTTTGCCTATTTGTTCCAGTTCACAGCTGAAGTTTTGTTACTGTGTCTGGAAAGCTCTCGTTGATCAGGGATTGCTACTCTGGCGTTATGAGTTAATGCCAGAGTTTAAGGTAATCTCTGGATGGTGTTTTGTTAGTGTTTTTCTGCTGACCATGAAAGTATACTATCTGTCTTCTGCTATCTAGTAAGCGGACCTCAAATTTGCTAAGACTATTTTCCTGCTGCGTTTGTTGTTTCATCTGAACTCACCGTCATTATATGTGGGGGGCTACTGTCTTCTTTGGAATATTTCTCTAGAGGTGAGCCAGGTCTTATATTTCCCTCTGCTAGCTATTTAGGTCTTAGGCCAGAGCTGGGCATCTAGCGATAAATAGGAAATGCTACCTGGCTATTTCTAGTTGCGCGGCAGGCTTAGTTCATGGTCAGTATAGTTCCATCTTCCGAGAGCTTGTCCCTCTATAGGCTTGCTATGATCTCTGCCTGCAGAGATCATGACAGTTTGACCGGCCAATAAAGTGTTAAAGACCCAGGTTGAGAAAGGAGAGTTATAAGAAGTCTGCTGGAATTATTTTTTTTTTTTTTTTTTTTTTTCCTCCAGTCTGCCTTGCTGCAGTCTTTTTTCTCTCTCTCCTCCTAATCTCTGTATGCTCTGTGTGCACCTGACAATAATGGATCTCCAGAGTGTAACTGCGGGTTTGAATAATCTCATCACGAAAGTACAAAATTTACAAGATTTTGTGGTACATGCTCCGGTATCTGAGCCGAGAATTCCTTTGCCGGAGTTCTTCACAGGGAATAGAGCTAGCTTCCAGAATTTCCGAAATAATTGTAAGCTTTATTTGTCCCTGAAGTCTCGTTCAGCTGGAGACCCTGCTCAGCAGGTTAGGATTGTGATTTCCTTGCTCAGGGGTGACCCTCAAGATTGGGCCTTCTCATTGCCAGCAGGGGATCCTGCGTTACGCGATGTGGATGCGTTTTTTCTGGCCTTGGGCTTGCTTTATGAGGAACCTCATTTGGAACTTCAGGCAGAAAAAACTTTGATGGCACTATCTCAGGGGCAAGACGAAGCTGAAGTTTTCTGCCAAAAATTCCGTAAATGGTCTGTGCTTACTCAGTGGAATGAGTGCGCCTTGGCGGCAACTTTCAGAGAAGGTCTCTCTGATGCCGTTAAGGATGTTATGGTGGGGTTCCCTTTGCCTGCAGGTCTGAATGAGTCCATGACAATGGCTATTCAGATTGATAGGCGTCTGCGGGAGCGCAAACCGGTGCACCATCTGGCGGTGTCTATGGAAAAGACGCCAGAAAGTATGCAGTGTGATAGAATTCTGTCCAGGAGCGAGCGACAGAATTTTAGACGGAAGAATGGATTGTGTTTCTATTGTGGGGATTCTACTCATGTTATATCAGCATGCTCTAGGCGTACAAAGAAGCTTGATAAGTCTGTTTCCATTGGCACCATTCAGTCTAAGTTTATTTTGTCTGTAACCCTGATTTGTTCTTTGTCATCCATTGCCACGGACGCCTATGTTGACTCTGGCGCCGCTCTGAGTCTTATGGATTGGTCCTTTGCCAATCGTTGTGGTTTTGATTTAGAGCCTTTGGAGACTCTTATTCCTCTGAAGGGGATTGACTCCACCCCATTGGCTAATAATAAACCACAATACTGGACACAAGTAACCATGCGTATCAATCCGGATCACCAGGAGATTATTCGTTTCCTGGTGCTGTATAATTTACATGACGATTTGGTACTGGGATTGCCATGGTTGCAGTCTCACAACCCAGTCTTGGACTGGAGAGCAATGTCTGTGTTGAGCTGGGGATGTAAGGGTATTCATGGGGACGTACCTTTGGTTTCTATTTCGTCGTCCATTCCCTCTGAAGTCCCTGAGTTCCTCTCTGATTATCAAGACGTCTTTGACGAACCCAAGCTTGGGTCGTTACCTCCGCACCGTGAGTGCGATTGTGCCATAGATTTGATACCGGGTTGTAAATATCCAAAGGGTCGTTTGTTTAATTTGTCTGTGCCGGAACATGCTGCTATGCGGGAATATATAAAGGAGTCTTTGGAAAAGGGACATATTCGTCCATCTTCTTCTCCCTTGGGAGCTGGGTTTTTCTTTGTCTCAAAAAAAGACGGCTCTTTGAGACCATGTATTGATTATCGGCTTCTGAATAAGATCACTGTTAAGTATCAATACCCATTGCCATTGCTTACTGATTTGTTTGCTCGTATAGAGGGTGCTAAGTGGTTCTCTAAAATTGATCTTCGTGGGGCGTATAATTTGGTGCGGATCAGGCAGGGGGATGAGTGGAAGACCGCATTTAATACGCCCGAGGGCCACTTTGAGTATTTGGTCATGCCTTTTGGTCTTTCTAATGCCCCTTCAGTTTTCCAGTCTTTTATGCATGATATTTTCCGCGATTTTCTGGATAAATTTATGATAATATATCTGGATGATATTCTGATTTTTTCTGATGACTGGGACTCTCATGTCCAGCAGGTCAGGAGAGTTTTTCAGGTTCTGCGGTCTAATTCTTTATGTGTGAAGGGGTCTAAGTGCGTTTTTGGGGTCCAGAAAATTTCCTTTTTGGGGTATATTTTTTCTCCCTCTTCCATTGAGATGGATCCCGTCAAGGTGCAAGCTATTTGTGACTGGACTCAGCCCTCCTCTCTTAAGGGTCTTCAGAGATTTTTGGGCTTTGCCAACTTTTACCGCCGATTTATTGCTGGTTTTTCGGATGTCGTTAAACCACTGACTGATTTGACCAGACAAGGCGCTGATGTTGCTAATTGGTCCCCTCATGCTGTAGAGGCCTTTCAGGAGCTTAAGCGCCGTTTTGCCTCTGCCCCTGTGTTGCGTCAGCCTGATGTGAATCTGCCTTTTCAGGTTGAGGTTGACGCTTCGGAGATCGGAGCTGGGGCAGTGTTGTCGCAGAAAGGTTCCGACTGCTCCGTCATTAGGCCTTGTGCCTTCTTTTCTCGCAAATTTTCGCCCGCAGAGCGGAATTATGATGTTGGGAATCGGGAGCTTTTGGCCATGAAGTGGGCGTTTGAGGAGTGGCGCCATTGGCTCGAGGGGGCTAGGCATCAGGTGGTGGTATTGACTGACCACAAAAATTTGATTTATCTTGAGACTGCCAGACGCCTGAATCCTAGACAGGCGCGCTGGTCTTTATTTTTTTCTCGCTTTAATTTTGTGGTGTCATACCTACCGGGTTCTAAGAATGTTAAGGCAGATGCCCTTTCTAGGAGTTTTGACCCGGACTCTCCTGGTAATTCTGAACCCACAGGTATCCTTAGGGAGGGAGTAATTTTGTCGGCCGTTTCTCCTGATCTGCGGCGGTCCTTGCAAGAGTTTCAGGCGGATAGACCGGATCGTTGTCCGCCTGATAGACTGTTTGTTCCGGATGATTGGACCAGCAGAGTCATCTCTGAGGTACATTCTTCTGCATTGGCAGGTCATCCCGGAATTTTTGGTACCAGGGATTTGGTGGCAAGATCCTTCTGGTGGCCTTCCCTGTCACGAGATGTGCGAGTCTTTGTGCAGTCATGTGACGTTTGTGCTCGGGCCAAGTCTTGTAGTTCTCGGGCTAGCGGACTGCTGTTGCCCTTGCCTATTCCTAAGAGGCCTTGGACACACATCTCGATGGATTTTATTTCAGATCTGCCTGTTTCCCAGAAGATGTCTGTCATCTGGGTGGTCTGTGACCGTTTCTCTAAAATGGTCCATTTGGTTCCTCTGCCCAAGTTGCCTTCTTCTTCTGAGTTGGTTCCTCTGTTTTTTCAGAATGTTGTCCGATTGCACGGTATTCCTGAGAATATTGTTTCTGACAGAGGTACCCAATTTGTGTCTAGATTTTGGCGGGCATTCTGTGCTAGGATGGGCATAGATTTGTCTTTTTCATCTGCTTTTCACCCTCAGACTAATGGCCAGACCGAGCGGACTAATCAGACCCTTGAGACATATCTGAGGTGTTTTGTCTCTGCTGACCAGGATGATTGGGTTGCTTTTTTGCCATTGGCAGAGTTCGCCCTCAATAATCGGGCCAGTTCTTCCACCTTGGTGTCCCCGTTTTTCTGTAATTCGGGGTTTCACCCTCGATTTTCCTCCGGTCAGGTGGAATCCTCGGATTGTCCTGGAGTGGATGCGGTGGTGGAGAGATTGCATCACATCTGGGGGCAGGTTATGGACAATTTGAAGTTGTCCCAGGAGAAGACTCAGCGTTTTGCCAACCGTCATCGTCGTGTTGGTTCTCGGCTTTGTGTTGGAGATTTAGTGTGGTTGTCTTCTCGTTTTGTCCCTATGAGGGTCTCTTCTCCTAAGTTTAAACCTCGGTTCATCGGCCCTTATAGAATATTGGAGATTCTTAATCCTGTTTCTTTCCGTTTGGACCTCCCTGCGTCCTTTTCCATTCATAACGTTTTTCATCGGTCGTTATTGCGCAGGTATGAGGTACCTGTTGTACCTTCAGTTGAGCCTCCTGCTCCGGTGTTGGTTGAGGGTGAGTTGGAGTACGTTGTGGAGAAAATTTTGGACTCTCGTGTTTCCAGACGGAAACTCCAGTATCTGGTCAACTGGAAGGGTTACGGCCAGGAGGATAATTCTTGGGTCAATGCATCTGATGTTCATGCTTCTGATCTTGTTCGTGCCTTCCATAGGGCTCATCCTGGTCGCCCTGGTGGATCTGGTGAGGGTTCGGTGCCCCCTCCTTGAGGGGGGGGTACTGTTGTGAATTTGGATTCTGGGCTCCCCCGGTGGCCGCTTGTGGAATTGGACTTGTCATCCTCTTTCCTGTTTCACCTGGTTCCATCAGTAGTGGGTGTCGCTATTTAAGCTCATTTCTCTGGTGGTTTCTTGCCGGTCAACAATGTTATCTGATGCCTCTCAGTGCTTGTTCCTGCTTCTAGACAACTACTAGTTAAGTTGGACTTTTGTCCATGTTTTGTTTTGCCTATTTGTTCCAGTTCACAGCTGAAGTTTTGTTACTGTGTCTGGAAAGCTCTCGTTGATCAGGGATTGCTACTCTGGCGTTATGAGTTAATGCCAGAGTTTAAGGTAATCTCTGGATGGTGTTTTGTTAGTGTTTTTCTGCTGACCATGAAAGTATACTATCTGTCTTCTGCTATCTAGTAAGCGGACCTCAAATTTGCTAAGACTATTTTCCTGCTGCGTTTGTTGTTTCATCTGAACTCACCGTCATTATATGTGGGGGGCTACTGTCTTCTTTGGAATATTTCTCTAGAGGTGAGCCAGGTCTTATATTTCCCTCTGCTAGCTATTTAGGTCTTAGGCCAGAGCTGGGCATCTAGCGATAAATAGGAAATGCTACCTGGCTATTTCTAGTTGCGCGGCAGGCTTAGTTCATGGTCAGTATAGTTCCATCTTCCGAGAGCTTGTCCCTCTATAGGCTTGCTATGATCTCTGCCTGCAGAGATCATGACAGTGGGGGGGTGTAATGATAGGATGGTCAAAAGAACCATCATGGGGAGTTGCATAACATCACTCATAAGTCTGGAGCACTTACATTTAACCCCTTAGTTGTGCTCTAAAATACTTCAATACAGAGAAGGGCATTAACATTATAAGTGAGCTTTCCCAGAAGGGATGTAACATCGGTCCTGACTGCAGGGTATGCATGTGTAACACCCCAGGAAGCTGGTTGTTACAGTGGTATTGAATTCCTCACGGGGAGGGTAATGCCATGTCTGGAAGCGAGGAGGATCCCTTTAGCGGGTATCATGTACATACAACACTGTTCTGACTCCCGGCCAGAAGGGGGAGCTCTAGACCCAGTTTCAGGGGAGCTACCCTATATATGCCCTAACTAAGGTCACCAATGACCTATTAACTGCCAAGAGCAAGTGACACTACTCTGTCCTCCTCCTCCTGGACCTGTCCTCTGCCTTTGACACAGTGGACCATTCCCTATTAATACAGACCCTCTTATCCCTTGGCATCACAGACTTGGCCCTATCCTGGATCTCTTCATACCTAACAGACCGGACATTCAGCGTCTCCCACTCACACACCACCTCCTCACCTCGCCCCCTATCTGTCGGAGTCCCGCAAGGTTAAGTCCTAGGGCCCCTGCTCTTCTCCATTTACACCTTTGGCCTGGGACAGCTCATAGAATCTCACGGCTTTCAGTATCATCTCTATGCTGATGACACACAGATCTACATCTCTGGACCAGATATCACCACCCTACTAACCAGAATCCGCTCAGTGGGAGGCCATGGAACAACGTAATATGCAGGCCAAAGCCTAGACCCGCAGAGCCAGACCCGCTGATAGAGGTCCGCTCAGACAAGGGACTGTAGTCTCCTTTAACCTGGATAGAGGATGGGGATTTATTTGGGAGCCTGTAGTGCCTACAGAGCTGTTTGTTGAATCACAGAGATGTGGAGTCGCATTTGTTAAAGGGACACCCATACCGTGACTTTTACCCTGGAGACCAAGTGATATTTACCCGGCACAAAGGTGATAGGGGATGGTAGGCCCTTAATGTTAAGGTATGCACTGGAGAACATGTTGCTACACCTGGAGGAGCCAAAAACGCAGTGCGATCACAGGCAACACAGACTGCAGTTGCTGGACAATCGGAGAGCTGTGGACACCAGGAGTGACCTTAAAGGAACAAGCAAATAATGACAGTTGTTGTTTAATAGTGAAGAGTTAATTACCTAGTTAAAGATGTTGATTCTTGTTTATTAAGAGGTTAAAGGACAAAAAGGTGATGGACGATGATTTACCAGAAAACTTTACTGTAAATAGTTAGCACTTAAAGTGCTCCCTATTGGTTTTACCACGCACTGGCAGTGTGAGTAGAACCTTGTTTTTTTGTTTGTTTCAAAGGACTAGAACAAAAACTGTTTGGCGTGGCCGAAGAATGGTCTAAACAGTTATGCCTTGCAGCCCGCCGAAAGCCTACGTTAGGGATTTGGAACAGGTCCCCCATACTACTGTTGTTGGTGAGAAGGACACCCCGGTACGGGATCTCGCAACTTGTTGAGTAGAAGTGTTGCTGACATTATGTTTTCCACTTGAATGTTATTTTTGCACTTGAAAAATGTTTGCACATTCTACATGTTTGCACTTTTGTTTTTCTTTATATTTATGCAACTTTCAAGCAAAAGTAACCTCCCATAAAGGGAAGAAAACTTTATATTTCCTGTTACAGTTAAAATGCGCATTTCAAAAATATTTGCATTATCTAACCCATTTATTGTTTACTAGATGGTGGCCCGATTCTAGCGCATCGGGTATTCTAGAATATGTATGTAGTATATAGCACAGCCACGTAGTATATTGCACAGCCACGTAGAATATTGCACAGCCACGTAGTATATTGCACAGCCACGTAGTATATTGCACAGCCACCACGTAGTATATAACAGCCCCACGTAGTATATAGCACAGCCACGTAGTATATAACACAGCTCATGCAGTATATAACACAACCCACGCAGCATATAACACAGCCCACGCAGTATATAACACAGCCCATGCAGTATATAACACAGGCCACGGAGTATATAACATAGCCCACGTAGTATATAGCAATGTGGGCACCATATCCCTGTTAAAAAAAGAATTAAAATAAAAAATAGTTATATACTCACCTTCCGTCGGCCCCTGGATTCAGCCCAGGCCTTTAGCAATGCTCCTCGCAATGCTCCGTTCTCAGTAATGCTTTGCGGCAATAACACGTGATGATGTTGCGGTCTCGTGTTATGCCGCGGTGTAACGCAGTCCGTTAACGCTATGTGGGCGCTGACTGGAGGGGAGTATGGAGAGGGCACTGACTGGAGGGGAGTAGGGAGGGGCCAATTCGCGGCCGGACTGTGCCTGTCGCTGATTGGTCACGGCCAGCCAGCCACGACCAATCAGCGAGGTGGGATTTCCGTTACAGACAGACAAACGGATGGAAGTACCCCTTAGACAATTATATATATATATAGATAGATGTTTTTCCCAGTCCGGGAGTACTGGATTTAACGGAGGAGGAATGTAACACCCCAGAAAGCCAGTTGTTACAGTGGTATTGCCTTCCTTACGGGGAGGGTAATGCCATGTCTGGAAGCGAGGAGGATCCCTTTAGCAGGTAACATGTACATACAACACTGTTCTGACTCCAGGCCAGAAGGGGAAGCTCTAGACCGTTTCAGGGGAGCTTCCCTATATACACTGCTCAAAAAAATAAAGGGAACACTAAAATACCACATCCTAGATATCTCTGAATGAAATATTCCAGTTGCAAATTTTTATTCATTACATAGTGGAAGGTGTTCAGAACAATAAAACATAACAATTATCAATGTAAATCAAAATGAATATCCCATAGAGGTCTGGATTTGGAATGATACTCAAAATCAAAGTGGAAAATCAAATTACAGGCTGATCCATCTTCAGTGGAAATGACTCATGACAAGGAAAAGATGCTCAGTATTGTGCGTGGCCTCCACGTGCCTTTATAACCTCCCTACTGTACAACGCCTGGGCATGCTCCTGATGAGGCAGCGGATGATCTCCTCCCAGACCTGGAATAAAGCATCGGCCAACTCCTGGACAGTCTGTGGTGCAACGTGACGTTGGTGGATGGTGCGAGACATGATTTTACAGATGTGCTCAATCGGATTCAGGTCTGGGGAACTGTCGGGCTAGTCCATAGCTTCAATGCCTTCATCTTGCAGGAACTGCTGACACACTCCAGCCACATGAGGTCTGGCATTGTCCTGCATTAGGAGGAACCCAGGGCCAACCGCACCAGCATATGGTCTCACAAGGGGTTTGAGGATCTCATCTCGGTACCTAATGGCAGTCAGGCTACCTCTGGGAGCACATGGAGGGCTGTGGGGCCCTCCAAAGAAATGCCTCCCGACACCATTACTGACCCACTGCCAAACCGGTCATGCTGAAGGATATTGCAGGCAGCAGATCGCTCTCCACGGCGTCTCCAGACTCTGTCACATCTGTCACATGTGCTCAGTGTGAACCTGCTTTCATCTGTGAAGAGCACAGGGTGCCAGTGGCAAATTTGCCAATCCTGGTGTTCTGTGGCAAATGCCAAGCGTCCTGCACGGTGTTGGGCTGTGAGCACAACCCCCATCTGTGGACGTCGGGCACTCAAACCATCCTCATGGAGTCGGTTTCTAACCGTTTGTGCAGATACATGCACATTTGTGGCCTACTGGAGGTCATTTTGCAGGTCTCTGGCAGTGATTCTCCTGTTCCTCCTTGCACAAAGGCGGAGGTAGCAGGCCTGCTGCTGGGTTGTTGCCCTCCTACGGCCCCCTCCACGTCTCCTGGTGTACTGACCTGACTTCTGGTAGTGCCTCCAGCCTCTGGACACTACGCTGACAGACACAGCAAACCTTCCTGCCACAGCTCGCATTGATGTTCCATCCTGGATGAGCTGCACTAACTGAGCCACTTGTGTGGATTGTAGAGTCCGTCTCATGCTATCACGAGTGTGAAAGCACAACTAACATTCAAAAGTGACCAAAACATCAGCCAGAAAGCATTGCTACTGAGATGTGGTCTGTGGTCCCTGTAATGTATAAGAATTAGATCTGTCTCTTTAAGAAAGGAGGGCGGGAGTGGAGTTTAGTTTCTGTTTCAGTTCTAGCCTGAGGAGGAAATCTTATGCTGCTAGTATGCTGTGTGCTGGAGGAAAAGAGAAGAATAAAATACAGTTAAAGCTTACTCTCTCTTAAATTCCTTACACCGTGTGGACATTACAACTGGCGACGAGGATGGGATTGAATCACCTGCTGCTGTGAGTACTGACCCCTGCTTTACCGCTTCACACGCCAGCGCCACAGAGACTCCATCATGGCTGAATACTTGCACACGTTCCCACAGTTTGATATGACTGATGTCACTAATCTCTCTCATAACTGGAGAAAATGGTTAAATCGATTTGAGAATTTCCTGGAAGCAATAGATATAAAAGAGGAGAACAGAAAAAGAGCCGTGTTCCTGCATTGTGCGGGCACAGGAGTCTATGACATATACAGCACATTACCGGCAGCAGAGACAGACACGTACAGCAACTGCTCCAAAGCTCTCACTGACTACTTCAACCCTAAACAAAACATCAGATATGAAAGATACAAGTTCAGGATTGCTAAGCAGCTTCCAGAAGAATCCATAGACACCTATGTCACCCGGGTAAAAGAACTTGCACATGGGTGTGCATTTACTGACGTAGATGATGAAATCCTAACTCAAGTAATTGTCACCTGCTCGTCTAATAACATAAGGCGTAAAGCTCTGCAGCAGGATCTCTCGCTGCATGATTTACTCAAGATGGCCCGTGCTATAGAAATAGCAGATCATCAGGCAACTGCAATGGAGAATGGGGATAATTTACATGTGCATAATCACAAACATAACAGTGGACAAGGCAAGCAAGCCCCGCAACAGACGAAATGTTATAGATGTGGACAAGATTTCCCTCACCACATGAACAAATGTCCAGCTATAGGACAAACTTGCAGCAAATGTGGAAAAGGGAACCATTTTGCAGTTGTCTGCAAATCAGCACCCAAAAAGTCTCCCCAATGACAAAGCCTGCAAATATAAAAATGGTAAATCAGGATATAGAAGAAATGTCTGTGGCTGAGAACTATGTGTTCACGACTTCTGTCACTGGCTCAGTGCAGTCTCCATGTATTACACTCACCATCTGCAACACGGATATCACCTTTACAATAGATACAGGAGCTTCGATGGATATCATAGACAGCAATACTTAAGAACAGTTGAAAACAAAGCAAGTTTTACAGCAAGTGCATACTAAAATCTTTCCATATGGATCTAAAACACCTCTAGTTACAATGGGACAATTTGATGCTGAACTTAGCTATAAAGAAAATAGGCAGAAAACCACTTTTCACACATTACAAGGATCAGGAGGCTGTCTTCTCAGCTATCACACTGACTTGAAGCTAGGACTCATCCAGATTGTTCATACCATAACCAACCCTGCGGACCTGGATGTACAAGCCATGGTGAACAGTTTTCCCTCCCTATTTAGTGGATTGGGGAAATTAAAGGACTCAAGTGCATCTTCATGTGGATGACACTGTTCGTCCAGTAGCCCAGGCTCACAGGCGTATTCCATTTCACCTAAGAAAGAAGGTAGAAAAGGAACTCCAATTACTCATGGATGATGACGTCATTGAAACTGTTTCTGGTCCCACTCCGTGGGTCTCTCCACTTGTGGTAGTTCCAAAACCAAAGACTCCAGAGCAGGTAAGACTGTGTGTTGACATGCGCCTGCCCAACACTGCTATTCAAAGGGAAAGACACATCTCACCCACAATTGATGACATTATTCATTTATTAAATGGAGCAACCGTTTTTTCAAAGCTCGACCTCAATAAGGGCTATCATCAATTAGAATTGAGTCCAGAATCCAGATACTTAACAACATTTTCCACCCATGTGGGTCTCAGAAGATACAAAAGATTGACGTTTCGGGTCTGCTCAGCAGCGGAAATTTTTCAAGATATGATAAGGAGCGTCATTCAACATATTCCAAATGCCTTTAATTACAGTGATGACATACTGGTTTTTGGGAAAACTCAAGCTGAACATAATCGTGCTCTATATGCTATCTTTGAATGTCTGCTCTCTGCTGGACTCACTTTAAACAAAGAAAAATGCGAATTTGATAAAAATTCATTGGAGTTCTATGGTCACATTTTCTCGGCGGAAGGAGTACGACCTGATCCCAAGAAGGTGGAATCCATCAGAGCAGCTTCAGTTCTACAGGATGCCAGTGAAGTGCGCTCTTTTCTTGGAATGGCAAGTTACTGTGCTAGATATATTCAAAATTTTTCGACAATCAGCACTCCATTAAGGGAACTTACGAAACAAAATTGCGTTTTTCAATGGTCCCAAGACTGTCAGGCCTCTTTTGAAACAATCAAAAACGAACTCTGCTCAACAACCACCATGGCCTATTTTGATCCAGCTCTTCGAACCGAACTGATTGTGGACGCCAGTCCCGTGGGACTGGGTGCAATTTTAGCACAATACAAGGATGACAATCAAAGTCCCCACATTTCTTATGCAAGTAAAAGCTTAACAAGCACTGAAAGTATTCACAACCTGAAAAAGAAAGCTTGGCAGTCGTCTGGGGATGTGAACACTTTCACTTATTTCTCTATGGCGCTCCCTTCACTATTGTCACAGATCATCAAGCTCTCCTTACAATTTTTGGAAATCCCCGAGCTAAAATGCCGGCACGGATTGAACGATGGGGTCTACGTCTACAGGACTATAATTACAAAATTGTTCACAAACCTGGAAAATACAGCAATCCGGCTGATTATCTCTCAAGACATCCTACGAATGATGATTTACCTGTGCATTCCTCCATTGAAGAATACATCCACTTTGTTGCAGCTCACGCCGTGCCAAAAGCACTTTCTGTTGATCAGTTTGTGAATACAACAACAAGTGACAAGACACTCTGTGCCTTAATACAAATTATCCAAAATAGAAGGTGGCATGAAATTCAAAAGAAAAAATTTCCTGAAGATGGGATTGATCTGAAAGAGTTAAAACTATTTTCAAATGTACGTGAGGAATTATCAGTCACTGAAGATCAACTCATCCTTCGTGGTACCAAACTGGTTGTACCTAAGGGTACTGTCACACAGTGGCACTTTGATCGCTACGACGGTACGATCCGTGACGTTCCAGCGATATCCATACGATATCGCTGTGTCTGACACGCAGCAGCGATCAGGGACTCTGCTGAGAATCGTACGTCGTAGCAGATCGTTTGGAACTTTCTTTCGTCGCTGGATCTCCCGCTGTCATCGCTGGATCGTTGTGTGTGACAGCGATCCAGCGATGCGTTCGCTTGTAACCAGGGTAAACATCGGGTTACTAAGCGCAGGGCCGCGCTTAGTAACCCGATGTTTACCGTGGTTACCAGCGTAAAAGTAAAAAAAAACAAACCGTACATACTCACATTCCGGTGTCTTTCAGGTCCCTTGCCGTCTGCTTCCCGCTCTGACTGACTGCCGGCCGGAGCAGAGCACAGCGGTGACGTCACCGCTGTGATCTGCTTTCACTTTACGGCGGCACTCAGTCAGAGCGGAAGCAGACGGCAAGGGACCTGAAGGACACCGGAATGTGAGTATGTACGGTTTGTTTTTTTTACTTTTATGCTGGTAACCAGGGTAAACATCGGGTTACTAAGCGCGGCCCTGCGATTAGTAACCCGATGTTTACCCTGGTTACCCGGGGCCTTCGGCATCGTTGGTCGCTGGAGAGCGGTCTGTGTGACAGCTCCCCAGCGACCACACAATGACTTTCCAACGATCACGGCCAGGTCGTATCGCTGGTCGTGATCGTTGGAAAGTTGCACTGTGTGACAGTACCCTAAGGCCTTGCGCAACCTAGTCATACAGAAAGCACACGAAGGTCATCTAGGAATTGTTGGCACAAAAAAGTTACTCAGAGAAAAAGTGTGGTTCCCAAATATGGATAAATTGGTGGAAGAGAAGATTAGACATTGCTCCACTTGTCAATTAATTACTCCATCATCAACTCTAGAGCCATTACAAATGTCTCCGTTACCCACTGCTGTATGGGAGGAAGTGGCAGTCGACATATATGGACCATTACCAAATGGCCAATACATTCTAGTAACAATTGATGAATATTCTAGATACCCTGTCATTTAATTCATCTCTTCAACGTCTGCTAATAGTGTCATACCAGAACTGGACGAAATATTCTCTGCATATGGCATTCCAAGAGTGGTCAAAACAGATAATGGACCTCCATTCAATGGACATGTGTTTGCATAGTTTTCTGAATACTTGGGGTTCAGCCACAGAAAAATCACACCTTGCTGGTCGCAAGCTAATGGAATCGTAGAACGTTTCATGCGCACCAAGGGGAAACGAATCAAGGCAGCTAGCCTGGAGCACACCCCACTGAAACAGTCACTATACAAATTCCTGCGCAATTACCGCAACACGCCACATTCCACCACTAATGCTGCTCCATCTCATCTCATGTTCAGCAGAACTCTTCGTACACGGATCCCTGATGTGACCAGCCATCCCTTACCAAATGACTCTTCAGTGCGATCAACGGATTTCTTTAACAAGCAAGCCATGAAACATTATGCAGACAGAAGGCGACGGGCACAGCCATGTGCCATCAAAAGAGGTGATATGGTTGTTGTGCGTCAAAAATCAACCAACAAAACCTCAGCTGTATATAGTCCTGCAAAATATAATGTTACTGAGAGAAAAGGCAGTATGGTCACGGCTGAGCGAGACGGACACTCCATCACTCGAAATTCCTCACATTTTAAAATCATATCGCAGAACAATGGTAATGAACTCCCACCAGTGGAAGATTTGATACCCGACGGTGGAGAGGACCAACAAGAGGTGACTGATCTGTCAGCACTGGACACCCCCAATGAACCCAGACATTACCCTACATGGGAAAGAAGGGCTCCATCGAGACTTATTGAAGAGATATAGTTTAACCCCTTCACCCCCGGAGCTTTTTCCGTTTTTCCGTTTTCGTTTTTCGCTCCCCTCCTTCCCAGAGCCATAACTTTTTTATTTTTCCGTCAATTTGGCCATGTGAGGGCTTATTTTTTGCGGGACGAGTTGTACTTTTGAACGACATCATTGGTTTTACCATGTCGTGTACTAGAAAACGGGAAAAAAACTCCAAGTGCAGTGAAATTGCAAAAAAAGTGCAATCCCACACTTGTTTTTTGCTTGCCTATTTTGCTAGGTTCACTAAATGCTAAAACTGACCTGCCATTATGATTCTCCAGGTCAGTACGAGTTCATAGACACCTAACATGACTAGGTTATTTTTCACCTAAGTGGTGAAAAAAAATTCCAAACTTTGCAAAAAACAAAACAAAACAAAATTGCGCCATTTTCCGATACTCGTAGCGTCTCCATTTTTCGTGATCTGGGGTCAGGTGAGGGCTTATTTTTTGCGTGCCGAGCTGGCATTTTTAATGATAGCATTTTGGTGCAGATACGTTCTTTTGATCGCCCGTTATTGCATTTTAATGCAATGTCGTGGCGACCAAAAAAACGTAAATCTGGCGTTTCGATTTTTTTCTCATTACGCCGTTTAGCGATCAGGTTAATGCTTTTTTTTTATTGATAGATCGGGCGATTCTGAACGCGGTGATACCAAATGTGTAGGTTGGGTTTTTTTTTAATTGATTTATTTTGATTGGGGCGAAAGGGGGGTGATTTAAACTTATATTTTTTTTATTTTTTTCACATTTTTTTTTACTTTTTTTTTTTACTTTTGCCATGCTTCTATAGCCTCCATGGGAGGCTAGAAGCAGGCACAACGCGATCGGCTCTGCTATGCAGCAGCGATCATAAGATCGCTGCTACACAGCAGAAATGCCGGTGTGCTGTGAGCGCCGACCACAGGGTGGCGCTCACAGCCACCGGCGATCAGTAACCATAGAGGTCTCCAGGACCTCTATGGTTACAATGTACAAGCATCGCCGACCCCCGATCATGTGACGGGGGTCGGCGATGCGCTCATATCCGGCCGCACGGCCGGATGCGGTAGTTAAATGCCGCTGTCTGCGTTTGACAGCGGCATTTAACTAGTTAATAGCGGCGGGTGATCGCGATTTCACCCGCCGCTATTGCGCGCACATGTCAGCTGTAAAAAACAGCTGACATGTCGCGACTTTGATGTGCGCTCACCGCCGGAGCGCACATCAAAGCAGGGGACCCGACATCTGACGTACTATACCGTCAGATGTCGGGAAGGGGTTAAAAAAAAAGGGAATAAGACAATACAGACATATGGTTTTTCTTGGTCATTTTCGTGTTGTTACATTGCCAATATTTGTTTATGTTGAGATATATATATATATATATATCTAAAAAAAAAAAAAAAGGGGATGATGTAATTTATAAGAATTAGATCTGTCTCTTTAAGAAAGGAGGGCGGGAGTGGAGTTTAGTTTCTGTTTCAGTTCTAGCCTGAGGAGGAAATCTTATGCTGCTAGTATGCTGTGTGCTGGAGGAAAAGAGAATAAAGTACAGTTAAAGCTTACTCTCTCAAATTCCTTACACCGTGTGGACATTACAGTCCCCACCTGCAGAACCACTCCTTTACTGAGTGTGTCTTGATTATTGCCAATAATTTCCATCTGTTGTCTATTCAATTTGCACAACAGCATGTGAAATTGATTGTCAATCAGTGTTGCTTCCTAAGTGGACAGTTTGATTTCACAGAAGTTTGATTTACTTGAAGTTATATTCTGTTGTTTAAGTGATCCGTTTATTTTTTTGAGCAGTGTATGTTCTGGCTTGGAGGAGTCGAGTCTGTCTGAGGAGACAGTCGAGAGGAGAGCTGGAGCTGAGCAGACATGCGGTTCTGCAGCTCCTGACAATTGAGTCTGTAGGAAAGTGTGAGGGAAGAAGGAGCACAGGAGAAGTGAGGAGCTGGAAAGGAGCTGCGACTGAGCTCCCCCCACGCTGAAGCGCAGGAACCGGACACCGGGAGTCCGAGGCTGTGTGGGACTGTGTGCCCCACAGCAGAAACCTGAGGGTGGGGGATTTCAAGTCACCTGTCCACAACTACACCCGAAGGCACAGCAGCATATAGAACTCGGAGTATCCGCAAGTAGGGACACCTGTAAAAAGGCTCGCATTGCCTGCCATGCGGGTACTGTCCTAGGACAGAAAGAGAGAGGACCTTGTGAGAAGCCTCAGAGAGCAAGGGATGCACATTACAGCGCAGTAAGGAAGGCTCTCAACCCCACCTGGCTAAGAGGGTTTCCAAAGACCGCCTGTAACCTGTGTACTGGAACCTCGTCAGTAAAAGGTAAAGAGACTGCAACCTTGTGTCCTTCAATTCTTTCTGGCACTACACCATCTATCATCCTTGCCACTACACCGGGAGCCCTGGGGACTAAGCTTCACCTGTGGGAAGCCATACCATCCCTGCTGCAAAAACATCATCCCCAGTGGACCCCTTTAAGCAGCGTCGGTCATTCCTGACAAAATACCACAGGTGGCATCACGAACATTATTTTCTTTCAAAACAACCCCTTTAAAAGACCTTCCATTTAACTTGGATGTCCAGGGCCACGGACCGGGTCACCGCCACTGTGACTACCCCTTTAACCCCTTAATCCCGTATGACGTACTATCCCGTCAAGGTGACCTGGGACTTAATTCCCGGTGACGGGATAGTACGTCATACGCGATCGGCCGCGCTCACGGGGGGAGCGCGGCCGAGTGTCAGCTGCCTATCGCAGCTGACATCCGGCACTATGTGCCAGGAGCGGTCACGGACCGCCTCCGGCACATTAACCCCCGGCACACCGCGATCAAACATGGTCGCAGTGTACCGGCGGTATAGGGAAGCATCGCGCAGGGAGGGGGCTCCCTGCGGGCTTCCCTGAGACCCCCAGAGCAACGCGATGTGATCGCGTTGCTCCGAGGGTCTCCTACCTCCTTCCTCCCTGCAGGTCCCGGATCCAAGATGGCCGCGGCATCCGGGTCCTGCAGGGAAGGAGGTGGCTTACCGAGTGCCTGCTCAGAGCAGACGCTGGTAAGCCTGTACCGATGTAAGTGAGATCGGTGATCTGACAGAGTGCTGTGCACACTATCAGATCATCGATCTGTGATGTCCCCCCTGGGACAAAGTAAAAAAAAAAAATTTTCCACATGTGTAAAAAAAATAAAAATAAATAAATTCCTAAATAAATAATAAAAAAAATATATATATTATTCCCATAAATACATTTCTTTATCTAAATAAAAAAAAAAAAACAATAAAAGTACACATATTTAGTATCGCCGCGTCCGTAACGACCCAACCTATAAAACTGCCCCACTAGTTAACCCCTTCAGTAAACACCGTAAGAAAAAAAAAAAAAAACACGAGGCAAAAAACAATGCTTTATTACCATACCGCCGAACAAAAAGTGGAATAACACGCGATCAAAAAGACTGATATAAATAACCATGGTACCGCTGAAAACGTCATCTTGTCCCGCAAAAAACAAGCCGCCATACAGCATCATCAGCAGAAAGATAAAAAAGTTATAGTCCTGAGAATAAAGAGATACCAAAATAATTATTTTTTCTATAAATTAATTTTTATCGTATAAAAGCGCCAAAACATAAAAAAATGATATAAATGAGGTATCACTGTAATCGTACTGACCCGAAGAATAAAACTGCTTTATCAATTTTACCAAACGTGGAATGGTATAAACGCCTCTCCCAAAAGAAATTCATGAATAGCAGGTTTTTGGTCATTCTGCCTCACAAAAATCGGAATAAAAAGTGATCAAAAACGGTCACGTGTCCGAAAATGTTACCAATAAAAACGTCAACTCGTCCCGCAAAAAACAAGACCTCACATGACTCTGTGGAGCAAAATGTGGAAAAATTATAGGTCTCAAAATGTGGAGACGCAAAAACTTTTTTGCTATAAAAAGCGTCGCTGGTTTCACACTTGCGTTTTTGTCTGCAGCGTTTTTTGCACAAAAAAACTTATGCGTTTTTTCCCTATATTTAACATTGAAAACGCATGCATTTTTTTGTACGCGTTTGGTCGCGTTTTCAAACGCATGCGTTCATTTTCAGAAATACAACCTGCAGTATTTTCTTGCGTTTTTAAGCACATGCGTTTGCGTAAAAAAGGCATGCGTTTTTATCGAAAAAAAACAGAAAACACACTGAAAAGCCACCCACCACCATCAAGGTGATAAAGGGATCCAAACCCTAACTCTACCCCTAACCTCACCCCTAACCGTTTAATGAACATTTTCTGACAGTCATAGTGCCACGTATTTAAGTGCCACGTATTTAAGTGCCACGTATTTCAGTGCCACGTATTTCAGTGCCACGTGTTTCAGTGCCACGTATTTAAGTGCCACGTATCATGTATTTCAGTGCCACGTATCACGTATTTCAGTGCCACGTATTTCAGTTGCACGTATTTCAGTGCCACGTATTTCAGTGCCACGTATTTCAGTGCCACGTATTTCAGTGCCACGTATTTCAGTGCCACGTATCACGTATTTCAGTGCCACGTGTTTCAGTGCCATGTATTTAAGTGCCACGTATCACGTATTTCAGTGCCACGTATCACGTATTTCAGTGCCACGTATTTCAGTCACGTTTAGGGTTAGGGTTAGGGTTGGAGGTAAAGTTAGGGTTAGGGTTGGGGCTAAAGTTAGGGTTGGGGCTAAAGTTAGGGTTTGGATTACATTTACGGTTTGGATTAGGGTTGGGATTAGAATTATGGGTGTGTCAGGGCTAGGGGTGTGGTTAGGGTTACCGTTGGGATTAGGGTTAGGGGTGTGTTTGGGTTAGGGTTTCAGGTAGAATTAAGGAGTTTCCACTGTCCAGGCACATCAGGGGCTCTCCAAACGCGACATGGCGTCCGATCTCAATTCCAGCCAATTCTGCGTTGAAAAAGTAAAACAGTGCTCCTTCCCTTCCGAGCTCTCCCATGCACCCAAAAAGGGGTTTACCCCAACATATGGGTTATCAGCGTACTCGGGACAAATTGAACAACAACTTCTGGGGTCCAAGTTCTCTTGTTATCCTTGGGAAAATAAAAATTTGGGGGGCTAAAAATCATTTTTGTGGGAAAAAAAAGATGTTTTATTTTCATGGCTCTGCGTTATAAACTGTAGTGAAACACTTGGGGGTTCAAAGTTCTCACAACACATCTAGATAAGTTCCTTGGGAGGTCTAGTTTCCAATATGGGGTCACTTGTGGGGGGTTTGTACTGTTTGGGTACATCAGGGGCTCTGCAAATGCAATGTGACGCCTGCAGACCATTCCATCTAAGTCTGCATTCCAAATGGCGCTCCTTCCCTTCCAAGCTCTGTCATGCGCCCAAACAGTGGTTCCCCCCCACATATGGGGTATCAGCGAACTCAGGACAAATTGGAAAACAAATTTTGGGGTCCAATTTATTCTGTTACCCTTGTAAAAATACAAAGCGGGGGGCTAAAAAATCATTTTTGAGAAAAAAAAAAAATTATTTTCACGGCTCTGCGTTATAATCTGTAGTGAAACACTTGGGGGTTCAAAGCTCTCAAAACACATCTAGATACGTTCCTTAGGGGGTCTACTTTCCAAAATGGTGTCACTTGTAGGGAGTTTCAATGTTTAGGCACATCAGGGGCTCTCCAAACGCAACATGGCGTCCCATCTCAATTCCAGTCAATTTTGCATTGAAAAGTCAAATGGCGCTTCTTCCCTTCCAAGCTCTGCCATGCGCCCAAACAATGGTTTACACCCACATATGGGGTATCAGCGTACTCAGGACAAATTGCACAACATTTTTTGGGGTCCAATTTCTTCTCTTACCCTTGGGAAAATAAAAAATTGGGGGCGAAAACATCATTTTTGTGAAAAAATATGATTTTTTATTTTTATGGCTCTGCATTATAAACTTCTGTGAAGCACTTGGTGGGTCAAAGTGCTCACCACACATCTAGATAAGTTCCTTAGGGGGTCTACTTTCCAAAATGTTGTCACTTGTGGGGGGTTTCAATGTTTAGGCACATCAGGGGCTCTCCAAACGCAACACGGCGTCCCATCTCAATTCCAGTCAATTTTGCATTGAAAAGTCAAACGGTGCTCCTTCCCTTCCAAGCTCTGCCATGCGCCCAAACAATGGTTTACACCCACATATGGGGTATCAGCGTAGTCAGGACAAATTGTACAACAACTTTTGGGGTCCATTTTCTCCTGTTACCCTTGGTAAAATAAAACAAATTGGAGCTGAAATAAATTTTGTGTGAAAAAAAGTTAAATGTTCATTTTTATTTAACCCCTTCCCGACATTTGACGTACTATCCCGTCGAGGTGGGGTGGGCCCCCATGACCGCCGACGGGATAGTACGTCATACGCGATCGGCCGCGCTCACGGGGGGAGCGCGGCCGATCGCGGCCGGGTGTCGGCTGCATATCGCAGCTGACATCCGGCACTATGTGCCAGGAGCGGTCACGGACCGCCCCCGGCACATTAACCCCCGGCACACCGCGATCAAACATGATCGCGGTGTACCGGCGGTACAGGGAAGCATCGCGCAGGGAGGGGGCTCCCTGCGGGCTTCCCTGAGACGATCGGTACAAGGTGATGTACTCACCTCGTACCGAACGTCTTCTCCCTGCAGGCCCCGGATCCAAAATGGCCGAGGGGCTGTATCCGGGTCCTGCAGGGAGCACTTCCGGGTCGGAGCAGGCTGCAGATGAAAGCTGCAGCCTGCTCCGATGAAAGGATGATCGCGGATCTCATAGAGTGCTGTGCACACTATCAGATCTGCGATCTGTGATGTCCCCCCCTGGGACAAAGTAAAAAAGTAAAAAAAAAAATTTCCACATGTGTAAAAAAAAAAAAAAAATTCCTAAATAAATAATAATAATAAAAAAAATATTATTTCCATAAATACATTTCTTTATCTAAAAAAAACAAACAAAAACAATAAAAGTACACATATTTAGTATCGCCGCGTCCGTAACGACCCAACCTATAAAACTGGCCCACTAGTTAACCCCTTCAGTAAACACCGTAAGAAAAAAAAAAAAAAAACGAGGCAAAAAACAACGCTTTATTACCATACCGCCGAACAAAAAGTGGAATAACACGCGATCAAAAAGACGGATATAAATAACCATGTTACCGCTGAAAACGTCATCTTGTCCCGCAAAAAACGAGCCGCCATACAGCATCATCAGCAAAAAAATAAAAAAGTTATAGTCCTCAGAATAAAGCGATGCCAAAATAATTATTTTTTCTATAAAATAGTTTTTATCGTATAAAAGCGTCAAAACATAAAAAAATGATATAAATGAGATATCGCTGTAATCGTACTGACCCGACGAATAAAACTGCTTTATCAATTTTACCAAACGCAGAACGGTATAAACGCCTCTCCCAAAAGAATTCATGAATAGCTGGTTTTTGGTTATTCTGCCTCACAAAAATCGGAATAAAAAGTGATAAAAAATGGTCACGTGTCCGAAAATGTTACCAATAAAAACGTCAACTCGTCCCGCAAAAAAAAAAAAACCTCACATGACTCTGTGGACCAAAATGTGGAAAAATTATAGGTCTCAAAATGTGGAGACGCAAAAACTTTTTTGCTATAAAAAGCGTCTTTTAGTCTGGTTTCACACTTGCGTTTTTATCTGCATGCGTTTTTTAAGAAAACCACGTGTGAAAAAATGCATGTAAACGCGGTAAAACGCATGCGTTTTTATAGAAAAACACAAGAAAACAAGAAAAAAACAAAAAACCCTAACCCTACCCCTAACCCTACCCTGAAATACGTGGCACTGAAATACGTGGCACTGAAATATACGTTTATATACGTATATAAGTGCCACGATATTTCAGTGGCCACGTATTTCAGTGGCCACGTATTTAAGTGCCACGTATTTAAGTGCCACGTATTTAAGTGCCACGTATTTCAGTGCCACTTATTTACGTGCCACGTATTTACGTGCCACGTATTTTTCAGTGCCTGAAATACGTGGCACTGAAATATCGTGGCACTGAAATATCGTGGCACTGAAGTATTTACGTGCCACGTATTTTTCAGTGCCTGAAATACGTGGCACTGAAATACGTGGCACTGAAATATCGTGGCACTGAAATACGTGGCACTTAAATACGTGGCACTTAAATACGTGGCTCTTATATACGTGGCACTTATATACGTGGCACTTATATACGTGGCACTTATGACTGTCAGAAAATGTTCAGTAAACGGTTAGGGGTGAGGTTAGGGGTAGGGTTTCAGGTAGAATTGGGGAGTTTCCACTGTCCAGGCACATCAGGGGCTCTCCAAACGCGACATGGCGTCCAATCTCAATTCCAGCCAATTCTGCGTTGAAAAAGTAAAACAGTGCTCCTTCCCTTCCGAGCTCTCCCGTGCGTCCAAAAAGGGGTTTACCCCAACATATGGGGTATCAGCGTACTAGGGACAAATTGAACAACAACTTCTGGGGTCCAAGTTCTCTTGTTATCCTTGGGAAAATAAAAATTTGGGGGGCTAAAAATCATTTTTGTGGGAAAAAAAATATGTTTTATTTTCACGGCTCTGCGTTGTAAACTGTAGTGAAACACTTGGGGGTTCAAAGTTCTCACAACACATCTAGATAAGTTCCTTGGGAGGTCTAGTTTCCAATATGGGGTCACTTGTGGGGGGTTTGTACTATTTGGGTACATCAGGGGCTCTGCAAATGCAACGTGACGCCTGCAGACCAATCCATTTAAGTCTGCATTCCAAATGGCGCTCCTTCCCTTCCGAGCTCTGTCATGCGCCCAAACAGTGGTCCCCCCCCACAAATGGGGTATCAGCGTACTCCAGACAAATTGGACAACAACCTTTGAGGTCCAATTTATCCTGATACCCTTGTAAAAATACAAAACTGGGGGCTAAAAAATCATTTTTGTGAAAAAAAAAAAATTTTTTATTTTCACGGCTCTGCGTTATAAACTGTAGTGAAACACTTGGGGGTTCAAAGCTCTCAAAACACATCTAGATAAGTTCCTTAGGGGGTCTACTTTCCAAAATGGTGTCACTTGTGGGGGGGTTTAATGTTTAGGCACATCAGGGGCTCTCCAAACGCAACATGGCATCCCATCTTAATTCCAGTCAATTTTGCATTGAAAAGTAAAATAGCGCTTCTTCCCTTCTGAGCTCTGCTATGCGCCCAAACAATGGTTTACACCCACATATGGGGTATCGTCGTACTCAGGACAAATTGCACAACAACTTTTGTGGTCTAATTTCTTCTCTTACCCTTGGGGAAATAAAAAAATGGGGGTTAAAAGATCATTTTTGTGAAAAAATATGATTTTTTATTTTTACGGCTCTGCATTATAAACTTCTGTGAAGCACTTGTTGGGTCAAAGTGCTCAACACACATCTAGATAAGTTCCTTAAGGGGTCTACTTTCCAAAATGGTGTCACTCGTGGGGGGTTTCAATGTTTAGGCACATTAGGGGCTCTCCAAACGCAACATGGCGTCCCATCTCAATTCCAGTCAATTTTGCATTGAAAAGTCAAATGGCGCTCCTTCCCTTCTGAGCTCTGCCCTGCGCCCAAACAATGGTTTACACCCACATATGGGGTATCAGTGTACTCAGGACAAATTGCACAACAATTTTTGGGGTCCAATTTCTTCTCTTACCCTTGGGAAAATAAAAAATTGGGGGTGAAAAGATCATTTTTGTGAAAAAATATGATTTTTTATTTTTACGGCTCTGCATTATAAACTTCTGTGAAGCACTTGGTGGGTCAAAGTGCTCACCACACATCTAGATAAGTTCCTTAGGGGGTCTACTTTCCAAAATGGTGTCACTTGTTAGGGGTTTCAATGTTTAGGCACATCAAGGGCTCTCTAAATGCAACATGGCGTCCCATCTCAATTCCAGTCAATTTTGCATTGAAAAGTCAAATGGCGCTCCTTCCCTTCCGAGCTCTGCCCTGCACCCAAACAATGGTTTACACCCACATATGGGGTATCAGCGTACTCAGGACAAATTGCACAACAATTTTGGGGTCCAATTTCTTCTCTCACCCTTGGGAAAATTAAAAAATTGGGGGTGAAAAGATCATTTTTGTGAAAAAATATGATTTTTTATTTTTACGGCTCTGCATTATAAACTTCTGTAAAGCACTTGTTGGGTCAAAGTGCTCACCACACATCTAGATAAGTTCCTTAGGGGGTCTACTTTCCAAAATGGTGTCACTTGTTAGGGGTTTCAATGTTTAGGCACATCAGGGGCTCTCCAAATGCAACATGGCGTCCCATCTCAATTCCAGTCAATTTTGCATTGAAAAGTCAAATGGCGCTCCTTTGCTTCCAAGCTCTGCCATGCGCCCAAACTGTGGTTTACCCCCACATATGGGGTATCAGCGTACTCAGGACAAATTGTACAACAACTTTTGGGGTCTATTTTCTCCTGTTACCCTTGGTAAAATAAAACAAATTGGAGCTGAAATAAATTTTGTGTGAAAAAAAGTTAAATGTTCATTTTTATTTAAACATTCCAAAAATTCCTGTGAAACACCTGAAGGGTTAATAAACTTCTTGAAAGTGGTTTTGAGTACCTTGAGGGGTGCAGTTTTTAGAATGGTGTCACACTTGGGTATTTTCTATCATATAGACCCGTCAAAATGACTTCAAATGAGATGTGGTCCCTAAAAAAAAATGGTGTTGTAAAAATGAGAAATTGCTGGTCAACTTTTAACCCTTATAACTCCGTCACAAAAAAAAATTTTGGTTCCAAAATTGTGCTGATGTAAAGTAGACATGTGGGAAATGTTAGTTATTAAGTATTTTGTGTGACATATGTCTGTGATTTAAGGGCATAAAAATTCAAAGTTGGAAAATTGCGAAATTTTCAAAATTTTCGCCAAATATTCGTTTTTTTCACAAATAAACGCAAGTTATATCGAAGAAATTTTACCACTAACATGAAGTACAATATGTCACGAGAAAACAATGTCAGAATCGCCAAGATCCGTTGAAGCGTTCCAGAGTTATAACCTCATAAAGGGACAGTGGTCAGAATTGTAAAAATTGGCACGGTCATTAACGTGCAAACCACCCTTGGGGGTGAAGGGGTTAAACATTCCAAAAATTCATGTGAAACACCTGAAGGGTTAATAAACTTCTTGAATGTGGTTTTGAGCACCTTGAGGGGTGCAGTTTTTAGAATGGTGTCACACTTGGTTATTTTCTATCATATAGACCCCTCAAAATGACTTCAAATGAGATGTGGTCCCTAAAAAAAAATGGTGTTGTAAAAATGAGAAATTTCTGGTCAAATTTTAACCCTTATAACTCCCTAACAAAAAAAATTTTGGTTCCAAAATTGTGCTGATGTAAAGTAGACATGTGGGAAATGTTATTTATTAAGTATTTTGCGTAACATATGTCTGATTTAAGGGCATAAAAATTCAAAGTTGGAAAATTGCGAAATTTTCAAAATTTTCGCCAAATTTCCGTTTTTTTCACAAATAAACGCAAGTTATATAGAATAAATTTTACCACTAACATGAAGTACAATATGTCACGAGAAAACAATGTCAGAATCGCCAAGATCCGTCAAAGCGTTCCAGAGTTATAGCCTCATAAAGGGACAGTGGTCAGAATTGTAAAAATTGGCCCGGTCATTAACGTGCAAACCACCCTCGGGGCTTAAGGGGTTAAGGACCACCGGACCCGGCCCGAGTACCCCACGGCCCTAGCGGGTGCTCCACGATGCATGTGGGGAGCGCCAAACTGGGAACGTGTTCAGACTTTTGTTTAGAAGTCACTGCATTATCAGTCCTGAGTACTATGCTGCCATCTAGTGGCGACAGGTGTGAAAGTCCCAATCGGATTATAAAAGAAAAGAAAAAAAAAAAAAAAAAAAATCAAACCACCACACTATTTGCAGCACTTTTCTATAAGATAGAAACGGAAAATCAGGCCACATTGTTTTTCATGCTTTATTGGGGGCATTTTGGGTGTCGGTATGTAGACTGTATGTGAGGGTTTATAAAATCACCCACTTTCCAGACTACAGTCTTTCCTTAGGTCAAAACCGCTCTGACTCCAATGATTCTAAAAGAATTGCTTGATGCTCAGATGGCCAATGAGAACACCATACTTGTCACTTTAGGCAGTTTAGTTAGTAATTTTACCTCAAAAACTGGGGTGAAACGCCTGCAGTCGCAGAGGTCGCAATGGCTTTTTGGGCCTGTGAGGGTGAGTGGTCCTCCAGTGCCAGCACAGCAGGGGAGCAGAGGACTGCAAGTATAAGGGTAGGTGCCCACAACCAGGAACTGCAGGACAATGATCCAAAACACACCAGCAAGTCCACCTCTGAACGGCTTAAGAAAAACAAAATTAGGACTTTGGAGTGTCCTAGTCCTGACCTTAATCCGATTGAGATGCTATGCCATGACCTTAAAAAGGCGATTCATGCTCGGAAACCCTTCAATGTGGCTGAATTACAATTCTGCAAAGATGAGTGGACAAAATTCCTCCAGAGCGTTGTAAAAGACTGATTGCCAGATATCGTAAACACTTGATTGCAGTTGTTGCTCCTAAGGGTGGCCCAAACAATTAGGTTTAGGCCAGAATCACTTTTTCACACAGGACCCTGTAGGTTTGGATTTCTTTTCAACAGGTGTGCTGCCACACGTCTCTCAGCAATAAGGAACGCACCTCAGGGTCCTGCATGTGGCACTGGCTTCTCTGCGCGAGCACTGTACTCTGCTTAGCCGGGTGGGTGGCGCTCTGCACACTCACTGGCTTAATGACACGTACGCAAAAGTTCTGCCGCGGCTCAACTCCACGCTGTCTCTCACACTGCGGAGAGCGCCGCACACTTGCCTCTGCTCTTGCGGCCGGCGGGAAACATTTCTTTCCACACGCTTCCTGTACACTGCCCGGCTTAGCCATGTACCCTCTCCCCGGGTCATAGGACCTGTCCGGTCTCTCATTCTTTCCCCCCGGCAACACTCGACGCAGCCTCGACAGTTCCGGACCCGGCCTGACGCGGGTACCCGCAGCCCGATCTTCCTTCATACACAGATATACATACACTAGGATGGGTGAGAGGAGGAGGAGGGCGGCCTAGGTCAAATCTTGCACTGGGGCCAATCAGACTGTAGTTACATTGTTGCTCACATTATAGTCTAGTTCAGGTCAAGAGAACACCGCTGGCCCTTGGCTTGGTCTCTGTCCCAGTATGGGCCTTGTGGCTTCCCAGTTTCTCAGGCTAAACCTCTGCCATTAAGCTTCTGACACTACCACAGTACCCACCGCTTCATGGATAAAAACTACTTCTCTGGGGCTCAGCCATCACCTCACTCCAATTCCATCCCTCCTCTTCCTGAGAGGACGCGGGGGGGTCACTGGATACTCTCTGTGGCCGCACTCCTCTCACTGTACCACTGCTACCCCATCTTACTTCATGCAGCTTGAGCACCACCACAACCAGTCCCATGTTGTATCCAATCAGTTCTGAGATGTGCACAAAATATCAGGCCGCATTCAGATTTCTGTTTCACTTGTTCAGGTTCTCTTTTTGCACTCTAAGGCCCCTTTCACACAGTTTTTTGCCATCAGTCGCAATCCGATGATTTTTGAAAAAAAAAAATGGATCCAGCGACTGATGCTGCCGGATCCGTTTTTTTCTCATAGACTTGTATTAGCGACGGATGGCCTCACGTTTCATCCGTCATTCGCCGAAAATTGTTTGTCCAGCGGCCAGAGACTATGGACAAAGTAACATTTTTTGTGTCCGTTGATCTGTTGCCGTCTGTTAGAATAGAAGCCTATGGGTGCCAGATCCGTCAAATAACGGAATCCGGCGACAGAATGTGTTGTTTTTTGTTTTTTTTTTTAACTGAGCATGCTCTGATGTTATTAGGATCCTTTAGTTGGAGCAGCTAGTCGGATCCGGCGAAAAACTGATCCGTCGCATCAGTTTTTCACAATCTGCGACAAATCTATTTTTTTTTTTTTTCATAATACGATGGATTGCGACTGATGCCAAAAAAAACTGATGTGTGAAAGCAGCCGGCAAAAACAAAAACAATTAGGAGAGTTTTTCTTTTTACCCTTATCAAGACAATATTGCACATTTAGGACTCTGGTGCCCTGACAGCCTCAGATAGCTTGTTGCATCTTGACGCTGTCAGTTTTTTACTGACATTTTGCTGTCCAAGGCTTGAGAAACATCCATCAGATTTGTTTTTTGTTGCAAGCGACCAAACAGCTGCATAAAACAAACACATAACAGGGGCTGAAATCCAGCCTGACCACTCCTAAGGCATCTCAGGCCTTGGCTAATGGTGAACTGTACATATGCAATGGGTCAAGCAGAACAAAAGGACTGTTTTGCATACTTGTAATTGCCCTCCATTATTTCTTTATCTAGATTACTAGAGGGCTGGACCTCCACCAAAAGTATGTCACCAACCCCAGGTGACAATGGATATATACGGGGATTAAAATATTCCCTGGGTTCCTTTGCTGATGGGGGCTATGATAATACACAGGACACCCCCCCCCCAATCCACAGTGGCCCTTCATTTCCATAGGACTGGAGAGAAAACACCACAGGAGTTAGAGAAACAAAGGGATTACATGTGTGGACCTCACAGTAAAGTGTGATAAACAGGCCTGAGGCCCAGGGGGAAGGGACTTCAGCTCTGCAGACCCATCATCCCCAGGCCTTCCCAAGCACCTTATTTTCACAATAGCCCCCTAACAATAGGCTAAGTGAAGGGTTAGCAAAAAAAAAAAAAAAGTTCTGTACATTTGCATTTTTTGGGGGTGGGTGGCAGGAAGCGAGGGGGGCCATTACTCTGGGACAGATGTTTGCTGCCTGTCCTGGCACCACTAGGATATTGTCTACAAATACTGCAGGCAGAGGATTGGGGTGGGAGTTTAAAGCTCTGGATCACCCCCTCCCCCAGCCATTTAACCATTTCATCTTGAGGCCATGAATACTGAGGTGCTGCAGAAAGCCTTGCACACCTAGAATAACTTTTCTAACGTTTCTATACATTTCAGAGATCAGCAACTTTTTTTTTTTATATTAAGAAAACCTAAGCAGGCAAGCTTCAATTGCCCCCAAATAGGGCTCCTCGGGCCAATTGTGGTGCTGGAGTCTGTTTGGACTGTTTTTTTTTGTCATATTATAGGGGTAAGAATCAGACAAGACTTAGTCTGGAATTTGGGTTTCTCATTGCCCCCAGTGTATCTGCCTTTACCAACGCGTGACAGAACGACCGGTGGTGCGGAGCTCACCGATACCAGCATGGTCCTGTAACAGAAGTCAGTTCATGACATGACATTTCTTTCTCCACCTGCAAGTGATATTGAGAAATGGAAGGAACCACAGCCAAAGTGGAGACCCTGTAATGTTACAGAGCGGGGGCAAGTGCTGAGGAGCAGAGGGCACAAAAGTCACTACTGCTTAGCTGGCTCCATATCTGCAGAGTCCAGACCTCCTCTGGTTTAACATCAGTACAAATATTGCGTCTCAGCCGGGACCTTCATGCCTGAGAAGCTGCATGCAGCCGTACATCACCAAGCACAATGCAGAGTGTCGGATGGAGTGGTGTAAAGCTGTCACCACTGGACTCTTGAGGAAACATGTTCTGTGCAGTGACGGATCACACTTCTCTATCTGGCATTTGATGGAAGAGTCTGGGTGTGGTGACCGCCAGGATAACGTTACCCCCTGACTGCATTGTACATTTTTGTTTGGGAGGGATGATGCTATGGACTTGTTATCAGGGACTGGTCTTTGCCTTAGTGCCAGAGAAGGGAAACCTTTATGCTTTCGTACAAGACATTGTGGACAATTCTAGATTCCAATTCTGTGGAAACTTCTGTTCCCCATGAAAGTCCCCAGAGAACAAAGTCCGTAAAGACCTTGTTGGGAGAAGTTTGCTAGAACATGACCGGCCGCTCAAAGCCTGAATCTTAACTCCATCCAACACCTTTGGTCTTAATCATACAGGAGACGGAGAGCAGCACATGGCTTCGGAAGGTAACAGGACAGATGATGCCACCTTTTTCATGTTGAACTTGAAACATGCCCCAAACAACCACTATAGCTCTGGTGGAAAAATTACCATGTTCTCCAAAACCAAACTCATTACGTAGTGGTAGCCCCACTGCTGGAGCAAATTTAGTTTTTTCCTTAGAAGGGAGAATCACCACAAAGTGACTCTTCGGACTGCCTAGATCACCCGTTTTAGTGCACCTTTCCAGCTACTTTTTTTTTTTATCATCTTTGCCTTGACAGCTTTGCAGGAGCCGGAAAATGGTAGAGAAGGACGAACATGGACAAGTCGGTGGAAAGGTGAACTGAACGATTAGTTTGAATAGTCATTTTGTGTTGAGTTTCTATACCCTGTGTAATATACAGCTGCAACAAGTCCTCCATAGTCATTGCTCTGGCTAGAAGGTGGCTGTACACATACTGACATTCGCGAGACTTACGACTTAATATTTTCTATTTTTTTAATCTGCAGTACGCTGCCATAATGTCCTGCCCAAGTCCGAGTCTTAAAACCGGCACATATAATGCTGTTTGGACCACCAGAGAGGCGGTCAGAGTGCCAACAAGAGTCTACAATTGCGCAAAACTTCCCTAAACCAAAAAGTAACACGGCACACAATGTATATTAACATAATTGGTTTATTTAATCATTAAAATTAGTAAACTAGGCAAATTAAATGAAAATAAATTATCAAGTGGTATCCAAAATGAATTACAGTAAAAAAAATAAATAAAAAGAAACCAATAAGTTACAATAAAATATTAAGAAAAATTGCATCACTGCCAACACAGAACGACAGCTCCATTATATTATACTGTCATTTAAATTAAATTTCAGGTTCACGGGCAAAAACCAGAACTTTACAAATAAATTAGAATAAGATTAAATATTTGGTCTCGTTCTTAACTTCCAAGCAAGGCTTTCCAGAAGCCCGGTGGTTGGTCACCACGCCCCCTTCTGTAGGGACACTAGGACAAAAGCCCTTCAGGAAAATTTAAGTTATTAGATATTGAACGGAATAAATTAATGGTTTACTTTTAGCAGCTGGAACAATCCCCCTCCTAATATTATGCACAAACATATCCATCATGGTGCAAGATTATGGTCTCCAAGGCGTTCTTCATCACAAGGAACATCCTCCTCTGATTTAGAAACCAGTACTCCTCAACAATAGACCTCATGTAGTCCACCAAAACATTATAGTTTGGGGATATCCCATAGGACTGATGTTAAAATCCTGAAACCATGACCTGGTTTAGGTATTTATGGACTGGAACAGAGGTTAGAGGGTTTCACTTGAGGTGGAGATCCATGATCAGGGACCCAAAAGAAAGCCATTACTGTTAACGTAGAGAGCAGATTAGTATCTAAGGATTTCTTTAATGCTCCACGGGTGATTTCAGATGGGGAGATATAACTTTTCTAGTGAAATATTTAAAGACACGGCTTGCTGAGATTCCGTGAGGATTAGTGTAGCTACTTTTGAGTTGCTCAGATTTCCATCAGTGGACATCACCCCCACCAAAGCAAACGTCATGACAAAATCCCTTTTTTAATTGGTTTTCCCTATTAATAGGTGAAATAAATATAACTTATGATCACTACTGGGCCCCCCACTGTTCCCCAAAATAAGGGGGTCCCATGCTGTGATTGCAGCCTTAGTGTGCATCTACATCACAACCAGGGACTATGGTGGATATAGACATGATGCATCTGTAGATACAGACTGAGATCGATGCCTTAAAAAAATATTATAATAAAAATAAAGAAATTAAATATTACCAAAATAAGAAAAAAAACAAAAAAAAAAAAAACCACAAAATAAAACCAACACAATAAAGTTTCTTTTTTGTTTCACCAGAAATTGTTACCGAATTTAAGCTTTAAAATCTAAAAGAAAACAAGACACCATCTGATAGTAGAAAGTGCTTGGGTTGGAAGTTTACTTTTTTTTTTTTTTTAGATGACATAGGTAATCCTTCACAAAAAAAAAAAAAATGGAATGAAACGAAGGTTCATTGACAATTAGTGGCACCACTCATGTTCCATGGTGCTCCTAAGATCTACCCAACTGATCTAGAAGACAAATGTTGACTACACGTAGGGAGGTCCAAGTACAATAAATAATGAGAATACTTTGAGAACCAACCTTTGAAGTTCTAGAAATGATAAAAGGTCAACAGAGTAATATTTCTGAGGTCATCTACGATGCCAAGAAGTTTGTCCATCCATTTAGATGAAGAACCAAATTTGATTGTTCTCTACTACTTTAGTCATCCTATGAAATACTAGTAGTTGATATTTGGGTAATCGATCAATAAACGCTGGGTCATTCTTGATGTACCTTTTAGAAAACAAGCACAGACATCTTAAGAAAAAAAAGCCCTCTAAGAAATATCAAGGCTCCAACAACCTGGAATGGCTGGTCTCAGCACGCTATTAAATGACCGCTAAACAGGTGGCATATAGGCAGTTTAGTGATCAAAGGCCATGATTACTCCATGTAAACTAGCCATGAGGGTTGTTTCACAGACTTAATCAAAAGCAGCAGTAATTCTTGCCAGAAGTGGAATGAATGGTCACTAAAAAGGTTGGTAAAATTATGTCCTTTTCTGCTGTATCCACTTTGGTTTGGCTCAAAAAATTATCCCCCCCTCCAAAAAAAAAAAAAAAAAGAGAAAAAAGAAAGCCTTGTGTGAAAGCACCCAGAACTGTGACCATTGGTTAAAAAAGTCACATTTTCTACCAATAATCTTTGGACCTTTTAAAAACTCATTTTCAGCTTTTTTTGGTTCATAATTACCACAGTCCCTTGTATTAGTGGCCAGTAGTGCACACCCTTGTCCTAGTAGGACAACTGGATGGACCCATTTCTCAAAATCTCCATTCCCCTTAGAGGTTACAAATTAGTACATTCTAACAAGTACGTCTGAGTCAAGACTTGTCCCAACTAGAAGAACATAGTCTAAGGCATTCTCAAATACCAAAGTCAGATTCTAGACCGCCGTTCTCATCCGAGCGCTCAATATCAATAGACAGTCAATAAAGCCAGCTGATCACAAAGCCCAAGAGAAACCTGAAGGCCGATTAGTCCGAAAGGAGACTGAAAATCGGAAGACGTTTTGCTTCCTGAGAGTTACCAGAAGCAGATGTTGATTCTTCTACCTTTTCAGATTGTTGTGAGGAATCCCATTTCTCTGCCATCTTCGGATCTTCTTGTGGTACCCAGGGAGAGGCCTGCAACTGAAGACTATCTACCAAAGGGTTCTGCACAGTTGAGTGAGGTGGAGACACTGTCACAAAAAATGGTAGATTTAGTGGGACCGGAGAGGTAGGTAAGGAGCCAGAGCCAACGCTGGCAAATGGGTTAAGAGTTGGGCTCACTGGGCTAGGAGAGAAGGGAGATAAGGAAGTGAGTGAAGAAGCAAAGGAGGCGGAGAGAAGGGACACAGAAGAGGACGACGAAGAAGACGATGATGACGATGGTATTCCAGAGCAGCTGACGCTTTGTCTCAGGAGGTGAGGACGGTGCCCCTTGGAGTTGGTGTTGAACCTCTGTTCCTCGGCATTGTGGATGAAGTGACAACGTGACCCATACGGACAGAAACCAATGGTGTGATAAGTTCGGCACAGCTCTGTCTTGTACTTAGGATGGCGATTCAGTCCCCGCAGCTCTCCAGCCCCGTGAGCAAACTGACACTTTGAGCCGTATTTGCAGGAACCGCTCTCATGAAAAGTGCGACACAGCTCGGTCTTGTATCGGGATGCAGGTGGTCTCGAAGCAGGCGGAGACATTTTGGTTTCCTCAATCATGCTAACGGAGCGGTCTGCTTGAAAAGGGATAAGTCTTTGGGCATTTGAAGAGGGCAGCTCGGAATCCCGACTCCAAGGGCTTTGTAGAGGCCATACAGCAGAATCTGTCAAGAGTTCCTGGTCATTTGGGTCTTCGTTGAGGTTAACGGGACAGGAAGAGTGTGTACTTGACTGCTCCTTCCCAGGACTTTCCATGTTTACCCCCGCCAGCAGGGATACAAAATCCTATAAAAGATGAAAACAGAACAAAAAAAAGTTTAATGTTGACTTTTGGGATCCAAAAATTTAGCAGTGATCTAGACTAACCTTATGGGAATTGAATAGGATGGATCCATGACAAGAACCTACCAATCTATGGCTGGCCCAGTTCAGTGATCCTGGAAGCCAAAACTCAAAAAAGAAGCACAAAGGCAGGTCCCTAGTGGACCAATATTACAACACCAAGAAGGTAGATGAGGTCTTCAAGGGGTATTCTCATGACGAAAGAAACCCCCATCCACAGTATAGGGAATAACTTTCCGATCACTGAGGGTCCAACCAGTGATCCTGAGAACTGGAGCCATGAAAAGCACCATGTGAGTGGAGCAGTGGTTGATTATGAGCAGTGCCGCTCCATTCATTCCTAATGGGAGCACGCCGAGCATTTCACTTGGCGGATCTTGAGCAGTCCCGTTAGAATGAAAGGAGTGGCAAATCAAGCACCGAATCATTCACATAGGGCTCTTCAGAACCAGATTTCTCAAGACCGCTGGGAAGGCCCAGTCGTCAGAATGTCATCCTCTACCCCATGGGTAAGGGATGATGTTCAAATCTGAAGAAACCCTTTAAGAAAACCTGCAGCCGGAAGTTGACCAGGCGCTGCAGATATAAAATGCCAAGTGTGCGTTCACACGGAGTTTCTGGTTCAGAAACACACACAAAAAAAAATAATTTTTTTTTAAAAACCTAACACTTTGAATTTATACTAGAATCCTGCCTAAGGGTCTGTGCACACGTCACATTTATTCTCTGCAGTTGTCACAAAGCCTGAAGGATTTCCTAGCTCCAGCAAAATGCATGAGATTCCTGAGGTTTCATGCACACGCTGCTTATTTTCTTCCTTGCAGATTTAAACCTGCAGCTTGTAAAATTCTTTCTATAAATTTTGCTGCAGATTTCACCCGTAATGAACAGGAAGGAATCAAGAAATTCCTGGCAAAAAAAAAAAAAAAAAAGTGTCAAAAATGCACATATCTTAGGCTACGTTCACATTTGCGGTGTGCGCCGCAGCGTCGCCGCCGCAACGCACAGCGCAAATGTGAACACATGCACAACGCAGCTTTTTGCGCCGCATGCGTCCTTTTTTTCATTGATTTTGGACGCAGCAAAAATGCAACTTGCTGCGTCCTCCGCGACCCGACGCGGGCGCCGCAGGGACGCATGCGGCGCAAAAAGCAAGTGCACCGCATGTCCATGCGCCCCCATGTTAAATATAGGGGCGCATGATGCATGCGGCGCCGCTGCGGCGCCCGCCGCTGCGGCGGGCGCCGCTAATGTGAACGTAGCCTTATGCGGTGTTTTTTCTGCCAACATCAGTATTTGCAGCCAAGTCTCAGGGTATGTGCACACGCTGCGGATTTTTCCGCAGCGGATTTGCAAAATCCGCAGTGCAAAACCACTGCGGTTTTCACTGCGGATTTTATTGCGGTTTTACAACTGCACTTTCCTATTGGTGCAGGTGTAAAACCGCTGCAGAATCCGCACAAAGAATTGACATGCTGCGAAAAATAATCCGCTGCGGTTTTTTTTTTCCGCAGCATGTGCACAGCGGGTTTTTTTTCCCCATAGGTTTACATGGTACTGTAAACTTAGGGAAAACTGCTGCGGATCCGCAGCAAAATCCGCAGTGTGTGCACATACCCTTAAGAATCTGCACCTAAACATTAAAGTATGAACTAGGCCTTAGGACCAAAGTAATAATGACAGGGCCCGTTCACACTTGGATATTTTTCAGACTTGACTCCCCCCCCCCCCCCCCACCCATTTTTTTTTGTTTCTGCAGATATTGCTTTTTGCCTATCCAGTATTGAGGTGTGAATAAGGGAAATTTCCAAACACACGAGCCAAACGCTGCAGTTGAAAAGCCACTGGAAGACACGGTTTTATGGAGGTTTTTCCATGTTGTGGTCTTTGAAGCTAGGAGTAAAGGGGCATTTACATGATTATCGTGAACAAGGAGTTTTCCTAGGAACACTCGGATACCGATACGCTGCGTGTGAGCATAGCCCTAGGGTATGAGCGCAGGTTAAGAATGTGAGGCAGAAACTTATGCATTTCGGGAAGGAAAAAAAAAAAATGCAGCTGCAAAGCCGAATTTTTGCTGCAGATCCCCCCCCCCCCCCAGCTCACTAGTAGGAGTGAAATCACTGAAAGGATTGGCGCTGCAGATTTAAGCCTGCAAATCACAGATAAGCAGCTGTGTGCACAAGATGTCAGGATTCTCACTCAGATGGAATCAGGAAACTATACATTGGGTGACAAGTCTGCAGAAAAAAAAAAAAAAAAAAAAAAAAAAACACAAGCAGAACCTGCTTTTTTGCATCAAGTTTCTTACTGCCAAGAGCAGATTTTGCAGCAGAAAAAAAACAATGCAGCAAAAACGCAATGTGTGAACACAGCCATAGGCTATGTGCACACGATGCGGATTTGCTGCAGATCCGCAGCGGATTTTTCCGCGCAGAACCGCACTGTGATGTACAGTACAATGTAAATCAATGGGTAAAAAAAAAAAAAAAGTTGTGCGGAAAAACCAGTGCGGAATTGCTGCGGGTTTCAAAGAAGTGCATGTCACTTTTGTGCAGATCTGCAGCGTTTCTGCACCCCTCCATGATAAAAATCCGCAGTGGCAAAAACTGCAGAAAATCCGCACAAAATCTGCATCAATTCCGTGGCAAATCCGCAGCTGTGGATTCTGCCAGGAGATGCGGATTTTGTGCAGAAAATTCTGCACCACATTTCCTACGTGTGCACATACAGTTCCAGCAAAGATTTCAGAACACTTTGTGACCGAATTGCTGCATTTTTGAAGATGGCAGCGGGTCACTTCTTTCAAGGTTTATTTGCACCCATAGAAAGAGTAAGTGAAGAAGAAAAAAAAAAAAAACCGCAGCAAAACATGCAGGGATCAGATTTTGTTGCTTTTTTTGGTACAAAAACCTTAAGGAAGTTGAATAATCTGTAAGCTGTCCTGAGTTCTGGTAATGCACCAGGTTAGTGCATTACCAATAGTATTGGTTACATGGGACTGCAGATTCTGGAACTTCTAACTTCCTGTTTTTTGGCAACAAACCCTGATAAACATTACAGAGCTTGATACAAAGAATCCTCCAGTCACTCCCAAAGCCTCAGCCAAACTTATGGACTTGCTACCAAACAGAGGAATCTCCTACCCTCACTTTTTTTTTTTACTTTTTTTTTCTAGCTAAAACCTGCTCCTTTGGCAGAAAAAAAACAAAAAAACAAAACAAAAAAAAAAAACAAAACAGGTTTTGCTGCATTTTTGGTGTAGATCAGGTTTCATTTGTTTCCAGTACATGTTTAAATAAAGTCAGCTTCATTCACCAAAACACTGTGAAACTAACTTTTTTTTTAATTTTTAAAATTTTTTGGAGCACTCTCCAAATCAAAAACTCCTAGGTTTTTGAACTCTGAGGCATTGATTTAAAAAAAAAATAAAAAAAATAAAAATCAAAGAATGGGGGTTGACATACTAAATTCTTAAACCCTCTCCTAGAGAGGTGGTAAAAAGAAGATCCCACTCAGTGCAGTCTATGGACACAATGGAGTCACAGTTTTAGGAGTCTGAACAGAAAATAAACTAATAAAAAAAAAAAATCAGAAGAGTTCCAGTGACATTGCACTAATTACATAACACACACATTAAGGCTCATTGTCAGACATTTTAAGCATGTAACATGTGTCTGGGGCATGTGCTCCTGCTTTACCTTGGGGAGGTCTGTGTCCAGCTCGGGGAAGGGGCTGAGCATGCTGGAGGGCATGCTAACAGGTCGTGCTGGCATGAGAGGTCTGGAGAGCCCTTATATCACTTCCACCTCGTGTTCTGCACAAAACCCAAATGTTTGTAATCAGGGCAGATGGTGAGACCCTCAGGTTCCGCCTCTGCCAGTCCCACCCACACATCCACACTATCCAGGATCACTACACACAAAAAAAGTTCCTTCCCCAAACTTTCCCCTTCCTCCTCCTCCTCCTCCTCCTCAGCTCAGGACTTCCCAAGATGAGAGGTCTCAGCAGCTCTCTACAAATCTTAGTGTATGTTCACACAGGGAGTTTTTTTTTTTTTGCCAGTAGTTTTTGAAACTGAAATTTTCCAACTCTCCAAATCAAAACTCCTAATTTTTTTTAACTCCTTACTGTTCTCGGAGAACGCACCCTTAGACTATGTGCACACCACGTCTCTGCTGAACCGGCCAAGCTTTTCAATCCGAAGACACTTCAGGATTCTTGCGTTTTTTTAATTTTACTGGAGTCTTTTCTGTCATCTTGTTTTGGAGGTTTTTCGTTACGCCTTTTTTTTTTTACTGTCATTTTCCGGTTGTTTTTTTTCCCCCCACTACATTGAATAATGAAGAATCCGCTAGGGTTTTTTTTGTTTTTTTTAAGCCAAAACAATGGTGAAATGTTCCATAACTAGTGGTAAGGTGTTATCTTGGCATTTTCTGGTGCAGAAATTTCTGCATCTCTTGGCACAAACAAAGGCCAGTCTCACACGTCCAGATAATTCCGGTACCGGAAAAATCGGTACCGGAGTTATCCATGTCCGTGTGTCCGTGAGCTCACGTGGCACATTAGTGTGGCACACGTGCGGCAGCCGTGTGCCGACTGGGTACCATACGGACCATGCAGGAGACAGCGCTACAGTAAGCGCTGTCCCCTGCTTTGGGTGCTGAAGCCGCCATTCATCCCTTCTCTCCAGCAGCGTTCGCTGGAGAGAAGGAATGAAAAATCATTGTTTTTTTATTTTTTTTGCGGTTGAAATAAAGTTCCCGGTAACCAACCCCCTCCCACCCCCTGTGCGCCCGCCCGCTGGAAATAAAATACTCACCCAGTATTTTATTTCCAGCGGGTGGGCGCACAGGGGGTGGGAGGGGGGTGGTTACCGGGAACTTTATTTCAACTGCAAAAAAAAACAATGATTTTTCATTCCTTCTCTCCAGCGAACGCTGCTGGAGAGAAGAAATGAATGGTGGCTTCAGCACCACAAGCTGGGGGGACAGCGCTTACTGTAGCGCTGTCTCCTGCACGGCACACGGACTGCACACGGACAACATCTGTGTGCGGTGCGTGTTTTACACGGACTCATTGACTTTAATGTGTCCGTGCGCTCCCACGAACACTGACATGTCTCCGTGTTTTTCAAACAGACACACGGTCCGTGAAAACACGCTGACATGTGCAGAGACACATTGATTTTAATGTGTCTACATGAGTCAGTGTCTCCGGTACGTGAGAAAACTGTCACCACACGTACCGGAGCCACTGACGTGTGAAATCGGCCAAAAGGGAATCTCAAATCCGCGCGTTTTTGCTACTTTTTTTTTTCTACTTGTAGTTTTTACCCACTCATTAGTATGGGTGAAATCTGCAAGAAAAAAAAATTGAAAGAAATGACACGCTGTAGATATAAATCTGCAAGTCACAGAAAATCCGCTGCATATTTGCCACTTTGGAACTTACCCAAAAAAATGTTTAACAACTTTTAAAAACTTTGCTGAATTTTCCTGCAAATTGCGATTTGACCGCATTGTGAGAATCATCCAGAGAAGGAGGAGGAGAAGGTCTGATCTTATTGTACTCAAAGAAGTTTACCAGCAAGATCTTAAAGTTCCCCATCCAGAATGCAGAGCCCCCTCCTCCATCCCTTATACAGGTTACCCCCAACCCCCCATGGCTGCAAGGACAAAGGAGATGTTCTTTGTAGAGGTAGCAGAGCTGATGTGCGCACACCACTGGGCTGTATGTGTGTTCAGTGATCCTAAGAAGATGGCCTTATAATAAGATGAATGGCAGACAACCCCCATCCCCTCTGCAGGAAAAACGTATCTCCCCTCCTCCACCTTAATGTAGGATGCTCCCATGCACACACTATAGGGACTGAGGGTTTTTGTTTCCACTGCACACACCCTAATACATTTTCTCTTTACCCCCCATATGTTTGGGAATATCTGCCCCATAATTACACTAAATATGGAAATAAAAGTGTTATTTTTTTTTTAATGAATCCCTTTATAACATTTTTTTCACACTCCGTTAATGCAGCAAAGTCATTTATATCCGTGATTACCTCCAGATGTGGCCAGAATTGACCGTGACCCCCTTAAAAGCCAATAGTTACAATATGTACCCTGATAATGTGTGACGCAACCAGTAGCAAACAATCCAAAAAAGAAAAAACTTCACCACGTGCAGTATTCCTCCCTGCCTGCGGGGGCAGCGCTATATAATATAGCAGCCTGTTTTTATAACTGCACCTATTTTATTTTCTATTTTCTTTCTATTTTAAGGCTGATTTTTATTTTGCCCCAATTTCTCCTTTTAAGTTGCGCCTATTTTTAAAGTCTTTTTCTTCTTTTTTTTTTCTCTCTGTTCGACATTCAATACTTGCGACTTTTTACAAAGTCACAGAATTTTTGGCAATTTTTTTTTTTTCTGGGACCAGAAATTTTTATGCTGCCGATAAAGTTACAAGCAACATTTTTACAGATCTTTCAAATTCCTTTGCTGTAAAATGAAGAAAAAAAGTAAAAAATATAAAAATAAAGAGCATTTTTTCATCTTGCGTAAAATTAATGCTCCATTTTCCAGAATTTGGCACAGAAAAATAGCAACGAGTACGAGCCAAAAAAAGATAAAGTGGCTTAAAAAATTGATGAATGGGGCAGATGCGTAGTTTACATCTTTGTACAAATCATGACGTGTCCCAGCAAAGAGATAAATAAGTCTGTTCCCATATTTCCCAGGTTTTTGCCATGTTCACACCCAGCGGCTCTTGTGTTAAAGCATATTAACTCTTACCTTTTTAGTTACTTAGGTTTTTTTTTTTGCATGACAACATCAATCTTGAGTATGTGTATAAATATATACACTGCTCAAAAAAATAAAGGGAACACTTAAACAACAGAATCTAACTTCAAGTAAATCAAACTTCTGTGAAATCAAACTGTCCACTTAGGAAGCATCACTGATTCACAATCAATTTCACAAGCTGTTGTGCAAATGGAATACACAACAGATGGAAATTATTGGCAATTATCAAGACACCCTCAATAAAGGAGTGGTTCTGCAGGTGGGGACCACAGACCACATCTCAGTACCAATGCTTTCTGGCTGATGTTTTGGTCACTTTTGAATGTTGGTTGTGCTTTCACACTTGAGGTAGCATGAGACGGACTCTACAACCCCCACAAGTGGCTCAGGTAGTGCAGCTCATCCAGGATGGCACATCAATGCGAGCTGTGGCAAGAAGGTTTGCTGTGGCAAGAAGGTTTGCTGTGTCTGTCAGCGTAGTGTCCAGAGGCTGGAGGCGCTACCAGGGGACAGGCCAGTACACCAGGAAAAATGGAGGGGGCCGTAGGAGGGCAACAACCCAGCAGCAGGACCTCTACCTCCGCCTTTGTGCAAGGAGGAGCACTGCCAGAGCCCTGCAAAATGACCTCCAGCAGGCCCAAATGTGCATGTGTCTGCACAAACGGTTAGAAACCGACTCCATGAGGATGGTCTGAGTGCCCAACATCCACAGATGGGGTTTGTGCTCACAACCCAACACCGTGCAGGACACTTGGCATTTGCCACAGAACACCAGGATTGGCAAATTCGCCACTGGCGCCCTGTGCTCTTCACAGATGAAAGCAGGTTCACACTGAGCACATGTGGCAGACGTGACAGAGTCTGGAGATGCCGTGGAGAGCGATCTGCTGCCTGCAACATCCTTCAGCATGACCAGTTTGGCAGTGGGTCAGTAATGGTGTGCGGTGGCATTTGTTTGGAGGGCCGCACAGCCCTCCATGTGCTCACCAGAGGTAGCCTGACTGCCATTAGGTACCGAGATGAGATCCTCAGACCCCATGTGAGACCATATGCGGGTGCGGTTGGCCCTGGGTTCCTCCTAATGTAGGACAATGCCAGACCTCATGTGGCTGGAGTGTGTCAGCAGTTCCTGCAAGATAAAGGCATTGAAGCTATGGACTGGCCCACTCGGTCCCCAGACCTGAATCTGATTGAGCACATCTGGGACATCATGTTTCACACCATCCACCAACGTCACGTTGCACCACAGACTGTCCAGGAGTTGGCGGATGCTTTAGTCCAGGTCTGGGTGAAGATCCCTCAGGAGACCATCTGCCGCCTCATCAGGAGCATGCCCAGGTGTTGTAGGGAGGTCATACAGGCACGTGGAGGCCACACACACTACTGAGCATCATTTCCTTGTCTTGAGGCATTTCCACTGAGGTTGGAGCAGCCTGTAACTTCATTTTCCACTTTGATTTTGCACATCATTCCAACTCCAGGCCTCCATGGGATATTAGTTGTGATTCACGTTGATCATTTTTAGGTTTTATTGTTCTGAACACATTCCACTATGTAATGAATAAAGATTTACAACTGGAATATTTCATTCAGTGCTATCTAGGATGTGGGATTTTAGTGTTCCCTTTATTTTTTTGAGCAGTGTATATAGTCTTTATTTTACTTGCTTATATAGCAGCGCTTTACAGACATCATCGTCACCCTCCCCATTGGGGCTCACAATTTAAATATGTGTATTAACGTGTGTATGAAATTACGTGTATGTGTACATGAAGCAATATAGCTCTATGTATGAGGATCTTTACAGTTTGTAATATGTGTACTGTATATGTGTAATATATGTTGCATGTATGAATATCTGTGTGTAAGTAAATATACAAATACGGTATATCTATATGTATGAATGTGTGCACATGTATGAATGTGTGTGTGTGTGCATGTGCAAATGTGTGAGTGAATGAATGTGTGTGTGAGTGTACATGAATGAATGTGTGTGCATGTATGAATGTGTGTACATGTGTGAGTGTATGAAAGTGCGTGCATGTATGAATGTGTGTACATGTATGAATGTGTGAGTGTATGAATGTGTGCACATGTATGAATGTGTATGTGTGCATGTACAAAATGTGTGAGTGTATGAATGTGAGTGTATGAATTTGTATGTGCATGTATGAATGTGTGTGTGCATGTATGAATGTTTGCATATGTATGAATGTGTGTGCACGTACAAATATGTGAGTGTATAAATGTGTGTGCATGAATGTGTGTGCATGTATGAATGTGTAAATGTGTGTGCATGTTTGAATGTGTGAGTGTATGAATGTGTGTGTGCACATGTATGAATGTGTTCACATGTATGAATGTGTGTATGAATGTGTGCACATGTATGAATGTGTGCGCGTGTATGAATGTGTGTGCATGTATGAATGTGTGCACATGTATGAATGTGTGTGTGTGTATGAATGTGTGTACATGTATCAATGTGTGTGTGCGTGTATGAATGTGTGCACATGTATGAATGTGTGTGTATGAATGTGTGTGCGTGTATGAATGTGTGTGCGTGTATGAATGTGTGTGCGTGTATGAATGTGTGCGCGTGTATGAATGTGTGTGCGTGTATGAATGTGTGCACGTGTATGAATGTGTGCGTATATGAATGTGTGTGCGTGTATGAATGTGTGTGTGTGTATGAATGTGTGTACATGTATCAATGTGTGTGTGCGTGTATGAATGTGTGCACATGTATGAATGTGTGTACATGTATGAATGTGTGTGCGTGTATAAATGTGTGCACATGTATGAATGTGTGTGTGTATGAATGTGTGTGCGTGTATGAATGTGTGTGCGTGTATGAATGTGTGCACATGTATGAATGTGTGTGCGTGTATGAATGTGTGCACATGTATGAATGTGTGTGCGTGTATGAATGTGTGCACATGTATGAATGTGTGTGCGTGTATGAATGTGTGCACATGTATGAATGTATGTGCATGTATGAATGTGTGTACATGTATGAATGTGTGTGTGCGTGTATGAATGTGTGCACATGTATGAATGTGTGTGCGTGTATGAATGTGTGCACATGTATCAATGTGTGTGCGTGTATGAATGTGTGCACATGTATGAATGTGTGTACATGTATGAATGTGTGTGCGTGTATGAATGTGTGCACGTGTATGAATGTGTGTGCGTGTATGAATGTGTGTGCGTGTATGAATGTGTGCGCGTGTATGAATGTGTGTGCGTGTATGAATGTGTGTGCGTGTATGAATGTGTGCACATGTATGAATGTGTGTGCGTGTATGAATGTGTGCACATGTATGAATGTGTGCACATGTATGAATGTGTGTGCGTGTATGAATGTGTGCACATGTATGAATGTGTGCACATGTATGAATGTGTGTGCGTGTATGAATGTGTGCACATGTATGAATGTGTGTGCGTGTATGAATGTGTGTGCGTGTATGAATGTGTGCACATGTATGAATGTGTGTGCGTGTATGAATGTGTGCACATGTATGAATGTGTGTGCGTGTATGAATGTGTGTGCGTGTATGAATGTGTGCACATGTATGAATGTGTGTACATGTATGAATGTGTGTGCGTGTATGAATGTGTGCACATGTATGAATGTGTGTGCGTGTATGAATGTGTGTGTGTGTGTATGAATGTGTGCACATGTATGAATGAGTATGTATGAATGTGTGAGTACATGTATGAATGTGTGTGTGTGCATGTATGAATGTGTGGGTGCATGTATGAATGTGTGTATTTACACCAATGTGTGTGTATATTACAGGCATATTATTATGTAACAGCCCCAGCATTACGTTGGCTGTGCAGCCCGTACCGTACATTCGCCTTCCTGCTTGCACTCGGGGTGGGCGCTCATACCCTGACCCTGTTGCAGTATATGGGGCACATCGCACCTGATGTCTTTGAAGCCCGTGAGGTTAGAGATTAGTTATTGGCTCCCGGATCATTAGCTGCGCAGCATTACGCAGGGAGGCACACTATGTGTCACCTCTCAATGTTTTGTACACTCATTACAGGAAAGCAGACAGCACAAGTTCCCTCGGCCACCATCACGTTCCCCTCTGTAGCCGCCTCCTCGCCATCATACTGTACAGGGCCGCGTTTATTGCTTGCATTGCCCTCCGTTTACCACCTGGCACACACGTTGTTGGATGCCGTACACCCGCACATACATGGTGCGGTCTCCACCGGCCTGTCGTACTATGAAGCGATTTTATCTCTAGGATGTCTTATGCTCGTTACATAGGGATTCTTAATCTACTGCTCCTTGCTGAGGTCACCAGTAGGCAAGGAGTGTGTGCTTACAAGCTGTTTGCTATAGAGCTTGGAAGCGCTGCTCTGAAGCTGTCTGGATCACTGGCCTCAGTCCCCCTGGACTTCTCCAATGCTGCAGTAGGCTCAGCTATCAGCACCAGAGAGCGTACGCACAGTTCAGACCCTGCGACTCACTGCCCACCAGAAAGCAGGAAACCGGGAGGCAAGGGAGCTGTGCGCTCCTGAAGAACGAACAGGAGACAACCCCTTTAAGAGCGTTGTGTGGCTGCTATTATTATGGGTACTCCATGGCATGCACTTTTATAGAGGGGTCCTATGCCAATACTGTTATCTAGATCCTCTGGCTGGCGCTGTCCTCGAGGGTCCACTTACCTTCAGTTATGGGACCATGTGGCATGGCAGCACGGTGGCTCAGTGGTTAGCACTGCAGCATTGCCGCGCTGGAGTCCTGTGTTGAAATCCCACCAAGGACAACATCTGCAAGGAGTTTGTATGTTCTCCCCGTGTTTGGTGGGTTTCCTTCGGGTTCTCCGGTTTCCTCCCACACTCCAAAGTGTGGCACAGTGATGATGTCTGTAAAGCGCTGTGGAATTAATGGTGTTATATAAGTGAGTAATATAAATATAATGTGGAATACACAATACTGGGGGTCCTATGGCAGGCACCTTACTTGGGTGGGGGGTTCTCTGGACGATTCTACAGCAGGCGCTTCATGTGATCATTTTGTCTTCATCTTTTGGCCATGGTTGCATTTCCACTTAACTGGATCTGACGATAATTCAAGTCCGTTTGAGCAGAACCCCAGGAGGTCCAACTGGAGGCTAAATTACGCTGCCATCGTGTAGCACCAGACTGGTTAATATCTTGACTTCTCCAGAGATAGTCCTAGAAAAATGACGGCAATTTAGTCCCATCCCTTACCTGTTGACAATGGGGACCAGGACCAAGCTTGTTGGGGGGGAGATGACTAATTTGGGGCATAGTCCCACAGTGCAGAGGGCAGGAGTCCCAGACCATCCTCCTTAATGGCAGATTGGCTTTCGCTTGCTCCGGAGCCGTTCCCTGCAGTGAGATTGATATGCAACAGGATTGATTTTCTACAGAGATAAAAACCCAAGAATGCCAATCTGCCAGCAGCACAACAATGCTCAGTCCTAATCCTTCCCTCTATTGTTAGCAAGGGCCATTATTGAGCAAATGACTGCACAGAGGCGACTTTAGGAACAGATTCCTCTCCGTTTATAGGCAGCTTCAGTCTAGAGCATACATGTCAAACTCTGGCCCGTGAGCCAAATACTGGCCCGCAGGGTGGTTATGTTTGGCCTACAATACCAGAACCACCACTCCTATGTGGATCCATTATTCTGTATGGTGGACTATGTGGGGCCTATTATTCTGTATGGTGGGCTATGTGGATACATTATTCTGTATGGAGGACTATGTGGGTCCTATTATTCTGTATGGTGGGCTATGTGGATACATTATTCTGTATGGAGGACTATGTGGGTCCTATTATTTGTATGGAGAACTATGTGGGTCCTATTATTCTGTATGGAGGACTATGTGGGGCCATTATTCTGTATGGAGAACTATGTGGGGCCTATTATTCTGTATGGCGGACTATGTGGATACATTATTCTGTGTGGAGGACTATGTGGATCCATTATTCTGTATGGAGAACTATGTGGGGCCTATTATTCTGTATGGAGGACTATGTGAATCCACTATTCTGTATGGAGGACTATGCGGGGCCTATTATTCTGTATGGAGGACTATGTGGGGCCTATTATTCTGTATGGAGGACTATGTGAATTCACTATTCTGTATGGAGGACTATGTGGGGCCTATTATTCTGTATAGAGGACTATGTGGATCCATTATTCTGTATGGAGGACTATGTGGGTCCTATTATTCTGTATGGAGGACTATGTGGGGCCTATTATTCTGTATAGATGACTATGTGGATCCACTATTCTGTATGGAGGACTATGTGGGGCCTATTATTCTGCATGGAGGACTATGTGGGGCCTATTATTCTGTATGGAGGACTATGTGAATTCACTATTCTGTATGGAGGACTATGTGGAGCCTATTATTCTGTATAGAGGACTATGTGGATCCATTATTCTGTATGGAGGACTATGTGGGTCCTATTATTCTGTATGGAGAACTATGTGAGTCCTATTATTCTGTATGGAGAACTATGTGGATCCATTATTCTCTATGGAGGACTATATGAATCCATTATTCTGCATGGAGGACTATATGGGGCCTATTATTCTTTATGGAGAACTATGTGGATCCATTATTCTGTATGGAGAACTATGTGGATCCATTATTCTGTATGGAGGTCTATGTGGGGCCTATTATTCTACACGGATGACTATGTAGAATAGTTGTCTTCCGACTTTGTCCACGTTTGTCATTTTGGCCCTCTGTGTGTTTGAGTTTGACATCGCTGGTTTAGAGGAAAAGGGCAGTTGCACAGGAGACTCTACTAATATGGGGCTTGCTTCCAAAAACGGCTTTCCAGACATTCAAGAATAGTCGCTGCAAGTTTTTTTTACTTTTTTTCTCTTCGTTCTAGCCTATTTAGAAGATAAACAGCTGCCGGGAACCACCAGCTAAGATTATCTCTGAGGGTCAAGGGATCAGCAATCTTTTCCCCTTTTAGAAGATGTTGGGGGGGGACATTTAGGCTGTATCTAATATGTCTTACCAGCTTAACATCCCCTAGACTTGCCAACTCTCCAGGAAAGTCCAGAAAATGAGGAGACTTCCCAGACTTCTGCAAATCCACCTGATCATCTGCAAATCCCAAAACCTCCTCGAAATTGGCACCTTCAGAAAAGCCACTTCCATGAGCAGTCGCAGCCTAAAAAATGGGAGCACGGCTAAGGCAGAAATAATGTCGCCTTATAACGTGTTCTCCCAGAAGGCATGAAAGTTGGCAACTATGATATAGCCACATATTTTATAAAACTGACCCTAAAAAATATTTTGCTGCCCCATGGCCTCAATTACCATTCTAGCTTTTTAAAATTATTTGAAGGGGGTCTCCACTTTTTCTTTGTTTTACAAATAGGGTGAATATCAGCAGCCAGGCAATTGGCAAAAATAAAAGGTGCAAGGGTGGCCACGTAATGGTGCCAAAATAGTAACCGTAGGGGGCTGCACATAGCTTATCTTAGTGCCTATTTTTTCCTTTGATTGACACTTTGGAAGCCATAGTAAGGGAGCAACGACTAAGAGGAGTCAGGGAGGAGGTCAAATTATTAAAGATGTGCCCCGGTTTTATATGGTATGCACTCCAGCCATGGGGACGTGCCAGGAAATGTACACCAAATTTATCAGGGATGTTCTCCAGGCCATGGAGTAAGGCCGGCGTCACACTCGGCGTAAGACAATACGGTCCGTTTTTTACGTCTGTACTACGGCCGTAATACGGAGAAATGTTCCCAAAATAGTGATCCGTAGTCAGGGTGTGTCAGCGTATTTTGCGCATGGCATCCTCCGTATTTAATCCGTATGGCATCCGTACTGCGAGATTTTCGCGCAGGCTTGCAAAACCGACATCTAATGGATTTATGTGCTCAAATGTTCGGGAAAACATATATACAGTATATATATATATATATCATTGAGACACATATATATATATATATTCTGTATTTAGATTTCATTCAGCGCGATATCTGTGAACAGCCGGTAATTCAATTGCCGGCTTTTCATTTCTCCTGCACAAACCTGACAGGATATGAGACATGGTTTTCATACAGTAAACCATCTCATATCCCCTTTTTTTTTGCATATTCCACACTACTAATGTTAGTAGTGTGTATGTGCAAAATTTCAGCGCTGTAGCTGCTGAAATAAAGGGTTAAATGGCGGAAAAAATTGGCGTGGGCTCCCGCGCAATTTTCTCCGCCAGAATGGTAAAGCCAGTGACTGAGGGCAGATATTAATAGCCTAGAGAGGGTCCATGGTTATTGGCCCCCCCGTGGCTAAAAACATCTGCCCCCAGCCACCCCAGAAAAGGCACATGTGGAAGATGCGCCTATTCTGGCACTTGGCCACTCTCTTCCCACTCCCGTGTAGCGGTGGGATATGGGGTAATGAAGGGTTAATGCCACCTTGCTATTGTAAGGTGACATTAAGCCAGATTAATAATGGAGAGGCGTCAATTATGACACCTATCCATTATTAATCCAATTGTTGGAAAGGGTTAAAAAACACACACACACATGATTTAAAAGTATTTTAATAAAATAAACACAGCGGTTGTTGTAATAATTTATTGTTCTCTCAATCCATCAGGAACACCCTCGCTTGGAAAAATAATAAACGCACAAGATACATACCTTCTGGTGAACCGTCTCGTCCCACGAAGTAATCCATCTGAAGGGGTTAACTAATATTACAGGCAGGAGTCCTGCTAAATGCAGCTGTGCTCCGTGCCTGTAATCTCCGGGTGCTGAAAGGAAAGCAGTGATCTGTACTTACATTGAGTCGCGGTGATGCGCCCCTGCTGGATGTTCTCATGAACTGCAGCCTGGGAACTTTTTCCCACGCTCCAGGTCATATGAGGACATCCACCAGGGGGCGCATCACCGCGACTGAAGGAAATGTAGGTCAATGACCTACATTTCATTCATTCGCCGGGGATTACAGGCACGGAGCACAGCTGCATTTAGCAGGGCTCCTGCCTGTAATATTAGTTAACCCCTTCAGATGGATTACTTCGTGGGACGAGACGGTTCACCAGAAGGTATGTATCTTGTGCGTTTATTATTTTTCCAAGCGAGGGTGTTCCTGATGGATTGAGAGAACAATAAATTATTACAACAACCGCTGTGTTTATTTTATTAAACTACTTTTAAATCATGTGTGTGTGTGTTTTTTAACCCTTTCCAACAATTGGATTAATAATGGATAGGTGTCATAATTGACGCCTCTCCATTATTAATCTGGCTTAATGTCACCTTCCAATAGCAAGGTGGCATTAACCCTTCATTACCCCATATCCCACCTCTACACAGGAGTGGGAAGAGAGTGGCCAAGTGCCAGAATAGGCGCATCTTCCAGATGTGCCTTTTCTGGGGTGGCTGGGGGCAGATGTTTGTAGCCACGGGGGGGGGGGCCAATAACCATGGACCCTCTCCTGGCTATTAATATCTGCCCTCAGTCACTGGCTTTACCACTCTGGCGGAGAAAATTGCGCGGGAGCCCACGCCAATTTTTTCCGCCATTTAACCCTTTATTTTAGCAGCTACAGCGCTGAAATTTTGCACATACACACTATTAACATTAGTAGTGTGGAATATGCAAAAAAAAAGGGGATATGAGATGGTTTACTGTATGTAATCATGTCTCATATCATGTCGGGTTTGTGCAGGAGAAATGAAAAGCCGGCAATTGAATTACCGGCTTGTCACTAACACCGCTGCGTATTTCTCGCAAGTCACACTGCAGGTCCGTGTGGAATCCGTATTTTTCTCGCCCCCATAGACTTTCATTAGCGATTTTTTTGCGCAATACGCTGACAAACGCAGCATGCTGCGATTTTGTACGGCCATAGAAAGCCGTATAATACTGAACCGTAATATACGGCTAATAGGAGCAGCCCCATTGAGAATAATTGTGCCGTATGTAATGCGAGTTTTGCGGACGTAGTTTCTGCGCTCTTACGTCCGTAAAACTCGCCAGTGTGACGCCGGCCTAATACTTCTGCAAAGGCAAGGAGGAGCAGCTGGCTGTCAGCAGCCATGCAGGAAGGATTTGAGGAGCAGCAGCTGGCTGTCACTTGCTGTGCAGTAATGTAGAGGGGATAGTTAAAGGGGCAGCTGGCTGTCATTAGGAGCAGGAATTTGTTCTGTAGGTTGGAAGGGTCACAGGAGTCTTAACCTCTCCATTCCGCTACTCTGCAGCCAGATGTCAACAACCCCCCTATCTAAAAGCATCCGTCACCAACTCTTAATGGGAAGGGGCTGCTTATACCCAGTTACTCAGCGCTGTCTGCACAATATCTGCCCAGTCCCATCTGATAAGGCATTGTCTCAATCCCATCAGTGGGGAACGTCCAACACAAAACAAGATTTTCCAAAGAGGATTTGAGTGCGGAAAATCTGCTGTACATGACATTGACATCCTGGGAAAACGTCTAAAAGATGCCATAGCCATATCGAGTAGAAAGTCTCCAAAAGTACGTCTCAAAAAAAATAAAAACTTGGACTTTCTGCTTCAAAAGCGTAGCAAAATGACTCTAAAGGGTACAGTACAAAATCCACACTAAAGAGTATTTCATGCAGTTTTTTCACGTGGATGTTGGTATAGATCTGCTCTAAAGCCCTCTTCGAAAAGCACCTGGAAAACAAAACCCCCTTTAAACAATAAAGTGGACTTAACCTAGACATAGATAGGAGGCGTATACAAACCGCATCTGGATGAAATTTTCATGGGCATTTTGAAGCAGAACTGCAGGGTGTAGATCCCTATATGGGAAAGGTCTTCCATTTATCCTGGTCCGTGTACTTTATAGTTGACCTCTCCCACCTTTTCCACCACCCTATAGGGTCACTGTAACTGGGTAAGGAACTTGCTCTCCCTAGTGGTATTTTTAAAGGTGAAAATAAAAAATATGGTTTCACCTTGGAACCTATTTTCTATAAATCCAGCAGTGAATTCTTCATATACAGTGGTATGTAAAAGTTTCGGCACCCTTGATCAAAATTACTATGAACAGTTAACCAAGTTGAGGATGAAATAATCTTTAAATGGCCTAACGTTAGAGATGACAAATTTACATATATACAGTTATATGAAAAAGTTTGGGCACCCCTATTAATCTTAAGCTTAATGTTTTATAAAAATTGGGTTTTTTGCAACAGCTATTTCAGTTTCATATGTCTAATAACTGTTGGACACAGTAATGTTTCTGCCTTGAAATGAGGTTTATTGTACTAACAGAAAATGTGCAATCTGCATTCAAACAAAATTTGACAGGTGCATAAGTATGGGCACCCTTATCATTTTCTTGTTTTAAATACTCCTACCTACTTTTTACTGACTTACTAAAGCACTTTTTTTGGTTTAAAACCTCATTGAGCTTTGAACTTCATAGCCAGGTGTATGCAATCATGAGAAAAGCTACTTAAAGTGGCCACTTGCAAGTTGTTCTCCTGTTTGAATCTCCCCTGATGAGTGGCATCATGGGATCCTCAAAACAACTGTCATATGATCTGAAAACAAAGATTATTCAACATAGTTGTCCAGGGGAAGGATACAAACAGCTGTCTCAGAGATTTAACCTTTCAATTTCCACTGTGAGGAACATAGTAAGGAAATGGAAGAACACAGGTACAGTTCTTGTTAAGGCCAGAAGTGGCAGGCCAAGAAAAACATCAGAAAGGCAGAGAAGAAGAATGGTGAGATCAGTCAAGGACAATCCTCAGACCACCTCCAGAGAGCTGCAGCATCAACTTGCTGCAGATGGTGTCACTGTGCATCGGTCAACTATACAACGCACTTTGCACAAGGAGAAGCTGTATGGGAGAGTGATGCGAAAGAAGCCATTTCTGCAAGCACGCCACAAACAGAGTCGCCTGAGGTATGCAAAAGCACATTTGGAGAAGCCAATTTCTTTTTGGAAGAAGGTCCTGTGGACTGATGAAACCAAGATTGAGTTGTTTGGTCATACAAAAAGGCATTATGCATGGCGGCAAAAAAACAGTGCGTTGTATAGTTGACCGATGCACAGTGACACCATCTGCAGCAAGTTGATGCTGCAGCTCTCTGGAGATGGTCTGAGGATTGTCCTTGACTGATCTCACCATTCTTCTTCTCTGCCTTTCTGATGTTTTTCTTGGCCTGCCACTTCCGGCCTTAACAAGAACTGTACCTGTGTTCTTCCACTTCCTTACTATGTTCCTCACAGTGGAAATTGACAGGTTAAATCTCTGAGACAGCTTTTTGTATCCTTCCCCTGAACAACTATGTTGAATAATCTTTGTTTTCAGATCATTTGACAGTTGTTTTGAGGAGCCCATGAAGCCACTCTTCAGAGGAGATTCAAACAGGAGAACAACTTGCAAGTGGCCACTTTAAGTAGCTTTTCTCATGATTGCATACACCTGGCTATGAAGTTCAAAGCTCAATGAGGTTACAAAACCAAAAAAAGTGCTTTAGTAAGTCAGTAAAAAGTAGGTAGGAGTATTTAAAACAAGAAAATGATAAGGGTGCCCATACTTATGCACCTGTCAAATTTTGTTTGAATGCAGATTGCACATTTTCTGTTAGTACAATAAACCTCATTTCAAGGCAGAAACATTACTGTGTCCAACAGTTATTAGATATATGAAACTGAAATAGCTGTAGCAAAAAAACAATTTTTATAAAACATTAAGCTTAAGATTAATAGGGGTGCCCAAACTTTTTCATATAACTGTATATATATATATATATATATATATATATATATATATATATATATATATATATATATATATATATATATACACATATATATATACATTTCTGTCATTTTTTACATTTTTAAAATTCCAAAAAAAAAGGAAAATGGGCTGATGCAAAAGTTTGGGCACCATTGAAGATTTGTGTGCTCAAATAGCTTTGGTCAAGGTTTCAGACCTTAATTTGGCTGTTAGGTTTATGGCTTGTTCACTGTCATCGTTAGGAAAGGCCAGATGATGGAAATCTCCCAGCTTTATAAAAACCCAGCCTCCTCTAACCTTGTGCTAAAAAACAGTAGTCATGAGTTCTTCTAAGGAGCAGCCTAGCACTCTGAAAATGGTGGAGGCCCACAAAGCAGGAAAAGTCTATAAGAAGATAGAAAAACATTTTCAAGTTGTCTTTTCCTCAGTTCGAAATGTAATTAAGAAATGGCAATTAACAGGGACAATGGAGGTCAAGATAAGGTCTGGAAGACCAAGTTAAATGTCAGCGAGAGCTGCTCATAGGATTGCTAGAGAGGCAAATCAGAACCGCCACTTGACTGCAAAAGATCTTCAGAAAGATTTAAAGGGAACCTGTCACCACGTTTTTGGAAGATGGGATAAAAATAGCGTTAAATAGGGGCAGAGGTGGGCGTTACATTAGTGTGTTTGTTATGCGTTTATTACCCACCTAAGTTGCCGAAATACCTTTGCAAAGTCTCCGTTTTCGCCTGTCAATCAGGCTGGTCTGGTCAAAAGGGCGTTGTCTTCCCCCAGATTTTGCGTAGTTTTCCGTTGGTGGCGTAGTGGTGTGCGCATGCCCAAGGTCCCGAATCCACTGCCAGGGGATTTAAAAGAGCGCGCTGTTCGTTATTTCCTTGGTGATCGGTGGGCGCGGCCATCTTCCTTTGGCCGCGCGTGCGCAGAAGCGGCGCTCTGCTGGCCGCGGCTTCAGGAAAATGGCCGCCGTGATATCCATCTGCGCACGCGCGGCATCCCGCAGCCATTATCCTGAAGCCGCGGCCAGCAGAGCGCCGCTTCTGCGCACGCGCGGCCAAAGGAAGATGGCCGCGCCCACCGATCACCAATGAAATCACGAACAGCGCGCTTTTTTAAATCCCCTGGCAGAGGATTCGGGACCTTGGGCATGCGCACACCACTACGCCACCAACGGAAAACTACGCAAAATCTGGGGGAAGACAAGACGCCCTTTTGACCAGACCAGCCTGATTGACAGGCGAAAACGGAGACTTTGCAAAGGTATTTCGGCAACTTAGGTGGGTAATAAACGCATAACAAACACACTAATGTAATGCCCACCTCTGCCCCTATTTAACGCTATTTTTATCCCATCTTCCAAAAACGTGGTGACAGGTTCCCTTTAACAGACTTGGAGTTGTGGCACATCGTTCTACTGTTCCGAGACATCGTCACAAACAAGTCCTGTGGACCGATGAGGTTAAAATTTAACTATGTGTGGAAGAAAAAGGGCACAGAATTTCAGGAAAAGAACCTCTCGCCAACCATTAAACATGGGGATGGATCAATCATGCTTTGGAGTTGTGTTGCAGTCAATGGCACGGGGAAGATTTCACAGTTAGAGCATTTACAAGCTGTGATACTTGCAAAAGGGGGTGTTACTAGGTACTAACCATGCAGGGTGCCCAAACTTTTGCATTCACCCATTTTCTTTTTTTGTAATTTTTAAAATGTAAAAGATGAAGATACATTTCCACCCCAAATACAAAGGAAATGTGTCATCTCTAACCTTAGGCCGTTCAGAGATCATTTCATTTTCAACTTGCCTAACTGTTCACAATAACGAGAATTTTGACCAGGGGTGCAAAAACTTTTACATTGCACTGTATAAAGAGATAAAGAGGACAACTGGTCATCGTCTCATCTTCTCATTACCGGGCAGTGGTCACACAAGACAGAGGTGGAGGAAGATAATGTATTCGGGAAGGAGGGGGAAACCAGGGGATAGGATGGAGGGTACAATGACTGGGGATGGAGGACGGCAGGGGGTGAAGGAATGGGATGGCAGCAATAGTCTCAATGACCCCATCTGCTGCTCCCACATTCCTGCGATTCAGGCCCCTGGGAGGGATGGAGATGTATTGTCATGTAGAACAGGAACATCAGTAATGCCCCAAACATCTATCTATTATCGATCTATCTATCTATTATCTATTATCTATCTATCTATCTATCTATTATCTATCTATTATCTATCTATCTATCTATCTATCTATCTATCTATCTATCTATCTATCATCTATCTATTATCTATCTATCTATCTATTATCTATCTATCTATTATCTATCTATCTGTTATCTATCATCTATCTATTATCTATCTATCATCTATCTATCATCTATCTATCTATCTATCTATCATCTATTAACTATCTATATATCTATCTATTATCTATCTATCTATTATCTATCTATCAATCTATCTATTATCTATCTATCTATTTATTATCTATCTATCTATCTATCTATCTATTATCTATCTATCTGTTATCTATCATCTATCTATTATCTATCTATCATCTATCTAGTATCTATCTATCTATCTATCTATCTATCTATCATCTATCTATCATCTATCTATTATCTATCTATCATCTATCTATCATCTATCTATCTATCATCTATCTATCATCTATCTATCTATCTATCTATCTATCTATCTATCTATCTATCATCTATCTATCATCTATCTATTATCTATCTATCATCTATCTATCTATCATCTATCTATCTATCTATCTATCTATCTATTATCTATCTATTATCTATCTATCTATTATCTATCTATCTGTTATCTATCATCTATCTATTATCTATCTATCATCTATCTATTATCTATCTATCTATCATCTATCTATTATCTATCTATTATCTATCTATCGTCTATCTATTATCTATCTATCTATTATCTATCTATCTTCTATCTATCTATCTATCTATCTATCTATCAATCATCTATTAACTATCTATATATCTATCTATTATCTATCTATCTATTTATTATCTATCTATCTATCATCTATCTATCTATCTATCTATCATCTATCTATTATCTATCTATTATCTATCTATCTGTTATCTATCATCTATCTATTATCTATCTATCATCTATCTATTATCTATCTATCTATCATCTATCTATCTATCTATCTATTATCTATCTATTATCTATCTATCTGTTATCTATCATCTATCTATTATCTATCTATCATCTATCTATTATCTATCTATCTATCATCTATCTATCTATCCATCTATTATCTATCTATCGTCAATCTATTATCTATCTATCTATTATCTATCTATCATCTATCTATCTATCTATCTATCTATCTATCTATCTATCTATCATCTATCTATCTATCTATATATCTATCTATTATCTATCTATCTATTATCTATTAACTATCTATATATCTATCTATTATCTATCTATCTATTATCTATTAACTATCTATATATCTATCTATTATCTATCTATCAATCTATCTATTATCTATCTATTTATTATCTATCTATTATCTATCTATCTATCTATCTATCTATCTATCTATCTATCTATCTATCTATCTATCTATCTATCTATTATCTATCCTATCTATCTATCTATCCATCTATTATCTATCTATCTATCTATCTATCTATCTATCTATCTATCTATCTATCTATTATCTATCTATCTATCTATCCATCTATTATCTATCTATCTATCTATCTATTATCTATCTATCTATTATCTATCCATCTATCCATCTCTCTAATATTTCTCTATCTTCTGACATCCGCTTTTTGCCCTGTAATCCCTCCAGCCGTTGTCATCTTGCAGCACTTTGGGTCGGTGCAATATGTGCATATCTGTTTGGTTTTCCTACGACTGACCTGCGCCAGAAAAAAAACATCATGTAAATGTCAATAAACATCTTGGCTTCCTATGAAATTGTCCCTAGTATGGTGTGTACCAGCTATAATAAGGGCAATGTGGGGGCGAACACTTGGAGGCCAAAGATGTGAGGGGCTCACTGATTTCATTCAAATTATAATGAATATCATAAGAAACTTCATGTCATGTTATTTTAGATTATCTTTCCTTCTAAATAGAATAAACAAGCGATAAAAAGTTATATGTATTTATAAAACCTACAGCTCACCCTGCAAAAAAAGAAGTAAAAAAAAATAAAAAAATTGGGGGTCTGAGAACATGGTGGTAAAATTGAGAGGTAACTTGACATCAGATTTGTGCACACTGATCTGCTTCCAGCCATTTGTTTGCATTGGGAGAGAAATGTGCATTATTTTGCCTTCACCTTTTTATGTTGTGTTGCGGTAGCCTCTCTTATCCACTAGGTGGCGATATAACACTGGAGTTTTTGCATGATTTCTCCTGCGCTTAGACGTATCCCCAAGTCCCCAGTTTTGTACCTCAACTTCCGGGAGAACAAATCCTTTAACTTTTTTTTTTACTTTGCTAATTCAACTTTTGTGAATTCTGTGATCATGCTGCTATTGCGTCTGTCACTGGACGTAACTCTGACAATTAAAGGGAGGTGTCTGTAGTAGTAATAATAATAATACAAATAATAATATTTACAGGGCAGACCTACTTTGCAGCAATTTAGAATCAGGTTAGACAATACTTAATTACAAAATGACCCAGGACCTTGCCTATATGAGCTTACAATCTACATTATCGGGATGCTGAAAATTAAAGGGTTATTCCCCCCTAAAAGTCAAGTTGCTTCACCCCTGGGGATCAGACCTCTCGGCCCCCTATCAATTAAATTGGGGTTCTGGAATGATGAGAAAGGGAGTGGAGCTGCGCATGTTCAGTCTCAGCTTCCGCTTTACTGGGGCACAGTGTTTCTGTTCCATTCATTGTCTATGGGACTGCCGGAAATTGGCAAGCACAGCGCTCAACAGTCCCATAGACAATGAATGGAACAGAAACCCTGTGACCCATTCAAGATGAAGCTGAGATCCCAAGATAGGGGCCTTGGAACCTCAGTAATAGGAATGTTCAGCCTCTGCTCCATTCATTGTCTATGCAACTGCCAGAAATAGAGGAGCACAGACAGCACTCAACAGTCCTATAGACAATGAATGGAACAGAAACCCTGTGACCCATTCAAGATGAAGCTGAGATCCCAAGATTGAGGCCTTGGAACCTCAGTAATAGGAATGTTCAGCCTTTGCTCCATTCATTGTCTATGCAACTGCCAGAAATAGAGCACAGACAGCACTCAACAGTCCCATAGACAATGAATGGAACAGAAACCCTGTGCCCCATTCAAGATGAAGCTGAGATCCCAAGATTGGCTTGTTCTGAATGGAGCAGTGCTGCTCATGTTCAGCTACTGCTTCATTCACTGTTTATGGGATTGCCGGAAATAGGCAAGCACAGTGTTCAACAGACCCATAGACAGTGAATGAAACAGCCACTTGCCCCAATAAGGTTGAACCTGAGATCCAAAGATTGGGGCTTTGGAATCTCAAGAATGGGTCTCTCCAGCCTTGTGAAAGGAGCTGAGGTGGTTCAGCCTCTGCTCCATTCATTGTCTATGGGACTGCCAGAAATAGGCAAGCACAACGCTCAACAGTCCCATAGACAATGAACAGAACAGAGACGCTGTGCCCCAGTAAGGTTGATGCTGAGATCCAGCGATTGGGACTCTGGATTCTCAGGAATGGAACTCTCCAGGCTTGTTCTGAATGGAGCGGAGGTGCGCATGCGCGACTTGTGCTCCCTTCATTCTCTACGCTGTGCTCAGCTATTTCCTACAGCCCTATAGACAATGATTGGAGCATAAGTTGAACATGAGCACCTCCGATCCATTCAGGACAAGTCTGCATAATCCCATTCTTGAGGTTCCAGAACCTCGATCTTGGAATAACCAAGGACTTGCACTAGTCGGACCCTCAGTTTTTGACAGGGGATCATTTTTTAATAACCCTTTAATATATTGAAATCACCATTGACTTACTAAAAACCCTGAGCAGAATGTGATTTTGCTTGGATCATTTGGTCACGGGTCAGTTCCGGTGAATATAGGAACAGGACATAACCTCACTGTGGCCCTTGTGATGGCTGTAAGGCCTCTTTCGATTTTATTTTCCACGGAGAATCATTAAGGACATGGCCATGGTAATTCTGCAATTTCACCGTGATTAACGCGTGACCAAATGTTGGCATGTAGCTCCTATTTATGCTCTTCCAACGCCCCCAAGAATCACCTCGTGGTCTATTAATCTCCATCATCTGATCACTGGAGGTTAGATCATCGCATCGATCAGATGGTCTATCCTAAGGGCAGACCAAAGACTGATATTCCTGGAGATGACAAATAGGTTCCGCGGTGAATCACGTTTGGCTCCGAAGAACTTTAAAAACATGGTTGTAGTTATCTGGAACTGATCAAAGATCGAGGGATGGTGTAAGGTACAGGGGAAGACGCGCTTCTTCAGAACTGAGCACCTTCACCTAAATGAAGACCGTGCTCCAACGATAGAACTGTCTGTATGGTATCGCCTCACCCAAAAAAAAAAATCAGAAATGAAAATAAGAGAATGCCGCGCTACACTTCTCGGAAAGACCAGAATCGAAATTACAGAAACGTGTCAGGAATATTAATAGTATATACTCTTCAAAGTAGAGTTCAAAATCCCTCATCAGATAGAATTAGTGCGATATCTCGAACAATCAAGCCTTTCAACATTTGTTTGGATAATGAAAGAACACTACTAATTAATATATCCAGTGCTTTGGAGACTTTTTGGGTGAATTCTGTTGGCAATTTGATGTAGAATTGCCCTAGGTAATCATATAACCCAGGGAATGGTGCATGGGAAATGGTTATTATGAATTGCGTTTCGCCTCTCTGTTCAGGCTTCTTCTGGGGCATCTTTTCGTAATTTTATATTCCAGTTTTTCCAAACAAAATGTAGCACGGTTATTTGTTATTTTATTAGCGTTTCCAATGTGTTCTAAAATCCCCTTCCACTAAGATTACAATTAACGCGTTCCTTCCCTTTTTATGTTTGTGTTTGACCTTTCCTTTTTTTTTTTTGCGTTTTTTGCAACATTTGCAGAAGTCAATGGAAAATTCAATTTAAAAAATAAATTGCATAATTAAAATCATTCAAAAATTTCTCCTGTATACTAGCTCTTCCCCGAGGAGCCTCCGGTGCTCAATCCCAGCAACTTTCGAGCCTTAGTTGGACATTGTAAGCTGGTAGAGCACTTACCATGAATGTGGAGACAGGGAGGATATCTTATGTGACCTCATCTGTGGTGGCCAAGACTTCTGCTCATGGGTGAAACTATTCTGTCCTAGTTCCCTTTATACTAGATTGGCCATGTTCCTGTTCCTGTTCTTCTCACGCTGCCCTTCTTTACCCGTATTCCTCCTGTCGTGTCTGTAGCTTCCTCTCTTTGAGGACATTTCAACATCTGAGATGACGTTTTTGAAGATGGTTTTCAAAGGGATAGAAGAACATTTAGGCCGGTTTCACATTTGCGGTTGTGTCTTCAGCGTTTGTGCCGCAATTTTTCGCATGCGTTGTGTTTTCCTATCTTTAACATTAGGGACGCATGTGTCTGCGATTGGTTGCGTTTTGCCGCGTTTGACGACGCGTGTGTCGTTTCGTCGTCTGCGGCTTGGCGCGGTAAACGCTACATGTAGTAATTTTAGAGGCATCAATTTGCAGCCTAGAAACGTATGCGGTTGTTAGCGCAAGGAATGCGGCAAAAAAACGCATTACAGTCTATGGGAACGCATGCCTACACATGTCTTTGCGTACACATGCGTTTTATGCGCTTGCGTACTTCGGACTGCGCATGCCCATTAAAGACACACCCTCCTGGAAATATCAAATGCATGCGCATAAAAAGCGCAAACATATGCAAAAACGCATGCAAACGCTGCGTTTTTTCACCATCATGTGTAAGCTGATGCGGATAATAAACGCTGCGTCATCAGAGGTTTGCATGCGTTTTTGCATGCGTTTGCGTTGCGGACAATACGCTGCGGATTTAACCGCAAATGTGAAAGTAGCCTAAGACGAAAATCTCAGCTTTCCGGTGTTGGCTGGATGGTCCTATCCTGCTCTGTTGTTGGGGAAGGGCACCCCAAGATAGTGATATTCTTTGAAGGGATAATCCACTACTAATTCAGCCATTGTGGTGCAAAGAAAAATTAACAGATACTCAACTACCAGATCCCTTGCCATCCTTCTTCTTGACAGTCCATGTTCTTCTCTGGACTTCTTGCTTCCTCTCCCGATAGGAGCATAACGTGAGCTAGAGGGCTAGGACACTGTCTCTTCTTGCTCAGGTGGAACATCACCGCTGCAGCTAATGTTCCATCTAAGCCAGAAAAGAGAATGTCTCCTAGTTCTCTCTCTACTGGTGGAGGACAGAATGTCACCACTGCAACCCATCAGTAGGTAATGATTGGCTGCAACTCCTATGAGGCCCCTAAGGAAAAGGAAGTGATGAAGAACGTCAGCTGTCCGGTAGGTGAGTATCTGTATTTTTCATTACTCACCTATATCTTGTAAAGATCATAAATGCCACCGTTATAAAGACTCGTTGATCTCCATATCCTTTTTTACTATAGGTGTTTTATTTATTATTCCTTAGTAGGCATTATATGTATTGATGAGAGTTCGTGAAGCTCAGTGTAGATGACGTGGATAATGTGCAATGCTTCAAGGATCGCATTTCTGGGATTTGTTTGCATAAATTGCAGTGAATCAATAATTGGCTGGCATGAGGTAATGTGTAAACTCGTGCAAACAAGACATATTAGCCAATGAGTCAACATCAGCAGGTCTTCTGAGGTGTTACACATCTAGTCACTGCCTCTAGAAGGACGGGCCTGGCTGGGTAACACCATGATCTCACACTGTATTGCGATGGGACACTAAGTCCTACCCCCAACTGCGCAAAATGAGCAATTTTCACATAATTACTGCCGGTATGGTCATGGCTTTTAGGGAATACTCTGGGGAAAAAAATATCTTAAGAAAAACCTTGTACCACACCCTGTAAAAATGCAGCTCTTTCTATTCTTCCACAAAACAAATTTGACCATTCTGACCAAATGTAGGGCTATTTGCCGTTGCCACTGGATGGTTCCTCTTTTCCCTTCATGCGCGGCGAGGTCCCCGATGTGCTCCCTGCTTCCTGGTGTTGTGTGCTCCTAAAGGGGCAGTAAGCGCACATAATTATATGCCCCCAGCCAATGAGTTCACCTGCAAGATGGTTCCCAGCCAATAGCTGGGAGGCATCATGTTTAAAAGGCACCCTCCCCAATAGGGAGGTGCCAAGCACCCGTGAATCATTAAGTAGTGTGGTACTCTACTAATAAGTTGTGTGGTCCCGTGGTTTTGATGTGGCTAGTGTCTGAACCCTAAGTCCCTGGTCCTGGTGTGACCAGTGCCTGAATCTCTTCACCTGATCTGTGTGTGGCCAGACCCTGAAACAGTATCCGAGACCCATGTATCTGAACGTTTGCCTATCAGAGTATTCATATCCGGACTGTCCTAACAGTCTCTGAATCAGCCCTGTCTGAGACTCTGTGTCAGTAACCGTACTGCAGTGATTCCTGAACCTAGTAATCTGAACGTAGCCCTGAAGTCAGCTGTACCAGCCCAAGTTGCAGTACCTACGGCCGTGGCCTATTCAACCCAAAGCTTATGACACTGGAGTGGAACCTATTTTATCTGATCCGCCACAGTATTATGGGGATCCAAAGCAGTGCTGTGGGTTCCTAGAGCAGTGCATGCGGCACTATGAAGTTTTGGGCTATCAGTTTTCTTCCTTTTAGGTCAAGGTGGGATTCCTGATGTCCTACCTGCAAGGGGATGCCCTAGCATAACTCAACTCCCTATGGGAAAAAAGGGGCTCCTATCACCTTGGACCTGCAGGCCTTCCTGGTCACCTTCTCTGATTAACCAAATCCGGAATCTTCTACATTTTCCCTTCCCAGTTTCCAGGAGCAGACCAGACACGTCTGGCTTTGTCCTTCCAAAGACCACCCGTTCACCAGCCTATTGAGGCAGCTACCCGTGCAGAATCCATGAAGGTCGATGGTGTTTGTTTGGCTGAGAAGAAGCCGGAACTCCGTCGTGAGAAGGGATTGCTGTATCACTGTGGTTGTGTGGAACAGCCTGACAGATTTTGTTCTGAAAAGTTTAAAAAAAACTCCAAAGCCTTGGTCCAGTAGGAGAGGCTGTCCTTGATGGGAGCTTTCCCTCTCCACCGGTGACTGTGACTGTACACCCCAGGTGACCGGTTGCTGCAGTGATGTTGCTTTTCCTTCAAGGAGGGTAATGTCATGCTCAGAGGCAATGGAGTTCTCTTCACCAGGTAAGGCACACACATGCAACACATTCTGAATCCAGGCTAGGAGGGGGAGCTCAAGACCTGGATTCAGGGGAGCTTCCCTAAGCTATATGTATCCTGACCTGGAGGAGGAGCTAGACAGTTTGTCAGGGAGACCAAGCAGAGCAGACGTCTAGGAGAGACGTAGAGCAGACAGAGAGGCCTGAGCAGCCACAAGGGAGCTGCAGCCTCTGGAAGGAGGAAGACCTGAGGGGTTGTATGTGGAGTAGCTGGAAGGGAAGGAGCAAAGGAGAGTCACAGGGCTCAGAGGGGAACAGCGATAGGACACCCTCAGAGCCATAGCGCAGAAGCCGGGTACCGTGAGCCTGAGGCCTTAGTGGAACTGTATGACACTTGGAAGAAAAGGAGGGCATAAGATCATACGGACCTTGCCCACACCACACCTGAGACGCAACAGCACCTGATGAGCCCGGGGCATGATAGAGTCCCTGTAAAAAGGCTCAAGCTGCCCGTCATGCAGGTACCTGTCTTAGGACAGGGGGAATAGAGGACTCTGCAGGAAGCTTCAGGCAGCAGGGACCTCACCTTTAACGGCGCTAGTTGGAAAGGCTCACGGACCTCTACTGGAACAAGGGAACCCTCCATTGCCTCTGAGCTGGCCAGACCACCATCATCCGTGCCTAGTACCCTGGACTGTGGCCTGCCAACTACAGTAAACCAGGTAAAGACTTGCAACTTGTGTCCTCCACTTATTCGTCGGCATTCACCACTTTGCCTCACATCTTAGGACCCCTGGGGACCCCGCTTCACCTGTGGGAAGTGTACCATCAGTGCTGCAATAACATCCCCCAGAGGACCCCTTTAACGCAGCGTTGGTCCCACTACTGACCGAACACCACAGGTGGCGTCACGACAGACTTTGAACATTTTCCCCTTTAAAGACCGTTCTCCTTTAACGTTGAGCCCCAGGGCCACGGACCGGGTTGCAGCCACCGTGACATCTCCCTTGAGACCGGACCCAGTACCGACTACCCCACTGCCCTGGCTGGGCGACTCGCAAGCCATAAAGAGTCTGTGTCAGATTGCCGTCCGACAGCTCCAGAATTCGTTGAGGATGTTGTCCGGTGAAGGTCAAGCCCTACCAAAAGACAGTGCAGTCATTTTCAAGCAAATAGAGCTCCAGATTGGAGCAGTGTATAAGGAGAAGGTCACCTTCCATGTGCTGTCTGGTTTACCCACAGGTCTTTCAGAGCTGAGAACTTAAATGCCCATTCTAGTCTGGAGACCCCGTGTGTTGCTTCTTTGGGAACAGTCGAGTCACGAGGTGTCTAGTCCCCATACAGATCAGTCTGTAGTGTCACCATCTTCTCTGCCAGGACTGCTAGTCACCGACTCGCTGTGTGCTGGTGTCTCTGAAGGAAGGGAAGCAGAGGCAATGTCCCTACACAGTCTCGACAATTTTTCCAATGATCTGCCCCAAGGAACCTCCCTGCCTCGAGGACGTGTAATCTTGGAGACCAGGCTGAAGATGGACCCAGAGAAGGTATATACATGAAAGATGTGTTCTTGCAATCTGCTGAGTAATGGCAAGTCATTGGCACGAGCGCCCTCATTTGGTAGTAACCCCATATATATGTAACGTGACACGGGGCAGTAGCTGTGGGTGAGATACTCGTCTGCTGTGCTCCGGCATGTTACATGAAGCCGAGGGTCCTGGATGGGTGTGTGCAATTGTGCTGTGAGGGCGCTATGCCCATGTACTTGATATTGCTGGTTGACCAGGACCTGATGTTAACCAGTTTATGAAAGGAGAGCACCAGTTCTTAATAAACGGAGCTTTACTAAACAGCCATTGCCTGGCAAATGTGTACACAGGATAACGGGTACACAACTTCTCGCATTTTTCTTCATTAATACAGAGCATCTCAATACACATACTTCCTTGACCTCACACATTCCTGCCTCCACTGGTCTCATTTCCTTCACCATCATCCTGGCTTAGCACCACAGTACAGTCTGTGAAAGTAATTACAGCTACCCCCAGTCCCGCATCTGAATTTCCTTGTAGAGGAGAGGGTTTGCCAATATGGCAGGACACTGCTTCAAGCTCTATGACGCTTAGGGAACACCTGCCGGGGACACTCGGTCGTATTTTCCATTCCATCCTGGCCCATTATCTTTATTAGTTGTAAGCTACTCGTGGCTGTGCTGCTAGGCTTACCTTCTCCGGACCTATCTCATTTGGTCACTCTAGTCAGTCCTCTGAGGTGGCACTGTCCTTTTCTCTGCGTCTCTGTAACTCTCCTTGTCTCAGTCTGTTCCTCAGGATCAGGCTATCTCTGTTCCTATCTCCTTTCTCTCTTGCCACAGAACACCCACTACCTGTGGCCCTGCTAAGCATTCAGGTCAAACTTCTACTCTAGCTGCAAGCTAGACCCTGTCTGAGTCACTACCAGGAAGTTCTCTGTGATCCTGTTACATAGCTCCTCCCTCTCTGGGCTAGTCCCAACACCTATCTATGTCTTACCCTGCTCATTGTCTGTTGCTGGGCAGAACTAAGCTTTCTAACAGTACAGTGTAAAACATTACAATACACCACATCACATCACATACACAACATCATCACCATAACCCATGACATTGTACACACTACACTTTACATTGTTTGCAGCACTGTCTTCAAGGGGGAACAGGGCAATATGTCCATCTTCTTACACATTCATATGCTGCCACCTGTAACTCAAAACAGGTGTTTGCCCACGTTTCTCAAGTCTAGTAAAAGAATAGGCCGACCAGCTCTACCTTCCTCATTCACTTCTTATTACATTGTGTCCAGGAAACAGATTGGGTTATTTTGAGCTTTTAGAATACCAGCTGAATGTGTCATACCATACAATAATCCATGAGGGACACAAAAGACAATTGTACTTTTTATTTTAAGGAATTTTATTAGTCATCTGCCGAAATGCATTCTGGTACACGATGGACCATATCCCAGAGCGTGAACTCGGTGTACTGAACCCCTTGTTATACAACATATTAGGACATGGCATCAATTTACCGCCAAAAGTTGTGAAGACTGAAGAGATCTCTTGTACATTTCAATAGGCAACTTCTTTCGTTCACTTTTGGGCTCAGTTGAGAAAGTCCCACACTTAGCTGGTACCAGGTAGACCAACAAACTGACATTGGATCATTCATGGTGGAATACCTTTTTAATATTTTTATCGAACTGGTCTAGTACTATAGCCGGGAAACAACTAAAAGGAGTCCGAGCCCAGAGCCCACCTCTGCTTTTAAGAGCTGTACTCCCGCCAGTTCGAGTTAGCCAAAAGCCGACGTGCTCTAGTTGCGGAATTGATGAGAAGGATTTCCAGACCAAGTGTGGAGGGCGTTACAATATCTAGTGTCTATGACCAGACATGGCATAACATTAGATTGACTATGGGTGTTGGCACAGTGGAGAAGAGAAACCATAAAGGTGCTGGAGAAGAGCTCCTGGTCGGGAAGCCAGATAACATGGCGGGTCCAAGCAGTGAAGAATGATACCATGATAATAAAAAAGAGGGGACAGCTGGTTTATGGATGCATCTGTCAATGCTCTGCTAAGAAAATAATTAACCGCAAATATACGCAACAGAGGAAGGACTGTTGCATGATGCGTGAAATCCGCCTTTGCCATTGAATTGTACAGGAGACGTTGATTTTGTTGTTTGACCCCTCTACTCTACCCATATGAATTTAGGGCCAATTTCATTCTTCCATTTGCACCTGTCTTTTTTTTTTAAATGGATGGAAGGGTGGATTGATGATAGGTGAACCTTCCCCCAATTCCTTTGCAAAGACTAGCCCACCTCTGGACATTCTCTCGGCCTTCATGATTGCCCATGCCCCACATATCGCCACGTCAGAGTCCACTTTAGCTTATTGGCTAAGTCACTAACCTTACACATCCCCCCAATATCACAAATAACAGGTCATCAACTGACCAAAGTGAAGTATTGATTGTGCCAGTAACTGACCTTCTTTAAAACCACCTTCGCACTCCACCCCTTACTCTTTCTTCGAAACCCTATCCAATACTTACCAACATTGTTTTACATGTTACACCATAAACATGCCTCTCGATTCTACGCCCCCTCTTGATCCATGACTGCACATCTGTCGACACAATATCCCAACTCCGCAAACACAAAGCATTTAGACCCTTCTCTCCAGGAGCTTCTGATGGCACCTGGAGCAATTTGCCAGTCTTCCCTTTCTCCTAGAGTCCCCTGGACATTCTGGAAGACTTACCAAGTATGTGCTACACTACAAATTTTCACGCCAGTCGGCCTACTTTGCATCTTTCTAGAATTACTTACCTCCCCATCCCTAGACTCCCTCTGTGACTTTTTTTATCCTCTCCTTTTCGCATCACCATACACTAACTTTTTCTTCCAGGCTAAGGAGATTTATCATCCTAATGGCTTCTTGGCACCAATCAAGGTCCTTCCAAAACACATATTTCAGAGGCCTTACAGAGGAGGACTGTAAGTGTTTGAGCTCACTTTCACCTGCAGTAGGCGTTCACTTCCTGTGTCAACCATCCGATCTGTGCTGCTTTGGTTGTTTTGAGTCACATGCGGTGTGTAGGTTTTGTTGATTCTGTGGGTTCTGCCTCATTTCGAGCTCCTTTCCATTTTTAGCAGACAGGGGTCTACAGCTTGATATCACTTTGAGCTATTTGTGTGCTCCTTTCACAGCTGTGTGCCAAGGTATGTACGAGATGGAAAACATGAGTGTTTCTCATCCTGGATGTCAAAATAGATCTGTTGCCCTCCGATCAGCAGGTGTGCTGCCATGGTGGGGGAAGAGCAACATTGAGTAACGGATGATCATCTTCCAAGAATCTGGAGAAAAGTGGCTAATTTTATTCAGACTTTTTGAGCATGAATTTAATTTAAAAAAAATCCACATTTTTCGTGATTCGTTTTACATAACTACGGCAAACTGTTGAGTGGCCATCTGATGGACATTTCATTTTAGGGTCAGCAAGGGGTTACAAATGATAAAAGATCATACTCACCTGTTCTAGGCCTGAGCCTCGCCTGTCCTGCCTCTCCAACTCCTTGTCTGATCCAAAAGTCTTTGCTTCTGATTTTTTGGCCTCAGGAAGTTATTGGGTAGAACACCGGAGACAGGGCAAGGACCTGTGGTGACAGGACGTGTGAGGGATGGGCCTAGGACATGTTAGTATAGGTTTTTAAACCCTTGCCTCCGTTTTCCTGCTTTGAGGTATGGAGACAACTTAGAGCATAATAAAACTTCTTTTTGAAGAGCTTTCAATCAACCGAAACCCTTTTTTTTTATATAAAGTTGCACATATCTGGTCATTGGTGGAACGGCTGATATACAGTTCTGTGATTAACAGCCCTCCTTTTACAACTTTGCATAAAGATGGCTGTGAGTCACTGGTTAGGACAGCCCACTGGACTCCTAAGCTTAGAAAAAGCAGGAATTCAGATGACTAAAAGGAAAGGGGAAGGTCAGCAAGGAAGAGAGAGTAGGGAATATACTATATTTCTATGAAGCCTTAGTGACTATGTGACTACATGACAGCTCCAAAGGGGCCAAACATGGCTGCCGTTACTTACAGTAAGCTAAAGGAGGTCTGGAGGATAACTGGGGAAAACAACGCAAGGAAAAGAAGAGAGGTAGTAAATAAGGAAAGAATCCCTCCATGTCAGGCAAGTCACAGGGTTCAAGCTCCTGAATTCCCAGCTTTACCTTTGGCCATGTCCTCCTGCCCTCCAGCAGGTCTTCATAGCCCCGATGTAGTGGCCCTGCACACCTTACAGAGAGAAGCTAACATTTATTTTAGGACAAATTCCTCTACAGAACAGTGCCCACCCGAGCAGAGCGTCCGCCCACACGTGAACAAAAGTTTCCACTGCTAATCTTAATAGTAAAGTATCGTGGTCACCGCTGCTAACCAGTATGTAGGAGCAAGTCTATTTTTAAATATTTTTCTTCTTAATGGTTTATTGTTTTTAGAGTGAGATGCTAAAAACTACACTTTATGGAGAAAAGTATTGGGACACACATCTTATTCACAGAATTCAGGTTTTTCATGCAGTCCCATTGCCCCCAGTGTATAACATCTGGCCCCATTGCCCCCGGTGTATAACATTTGGCCACTCACCCTCAGTGTATAATATCTGGCCCCTCGCCCCAGGTAGATAATATCCAGTCCCTCACCCCTGGTGTGTAAAATGTGGTCATTCATCCTCAGTGCATAATATCTGGCCCCTCGCCCCAGGTGTATAACGACCAGCTCCTCGCCTCCATTGTATAACCTCCGGCCCCTTTCCCCTGGTGTATAACATCCAGTCCCTCATCCCTGGTGTATAACATCCGGCTCCTTGCCCCCCCCCCCCCCCGATGTATAACATCTGGCCCCATCGCCCCAAGTGTGTAACATCCAGCTCTTACCCCCGATGTATAACATCTGGCCTTTACCCCTGGTATATAACATCTTGCCCTTACCCCCAGTGTATAAAATCCAGCCCCATCGCCCCAGGTGTATAACATCTGGCCCCTTTCCGCCCCTGGTGTATAACATTTGGCCATTCGCCCTCAGTGTCTAATCTCTGGCCCCTCGACCCCTTTTTATAACCTCCAGTCCGTCCCTCACCATTGGTCTATTACAGCCACATTGCCCCTGGTGTATAACATCCAGCCTTTTGCCGCCTCCAGTGTATAACCTCCGCCCCCCGGCCACACCGTCTGCCTTTACCAACATGTGACAGAACGGCCGGTGGTGCAGAGCTCACTGATACCAGCACGGTCCTGTAATAGGAGCCACCGGGGTAACAAGTCCGTTCATGACATTTCTTCCTCCTGAATCTTCCCCCATCACCTATGAGTGATATTACTGACACACAGAAGGAACTACAGCAACTCAGCCATGAAGTGGAGGCCATGTAGCATTACAGAGCAGGGGGCCCAGTGCTGAGGAGCAGAGGGCAGAGAACTCACCAACGCCCTGCTGACCCCATAATTGCAGAGTCCAGACCTCCTCTGGTATAATATTAGTACAAACACTGTGCCCCTGCTGGTAGCTTCATGGTCGAGTAGATTTATGCAGCCGTACATCACCAAGCACAATGCAGAGCGTCGAATGGAGTGGTATAAAGCCGCCACTACTGAACTCTGGAGGAAACGTGTTCTGTGCAGTGACGGATCATACTTCTCTATCTACATTTTCCATTACCTGATGGGCCAGTGGTTTACCGTCTATAACCCCCGTGGCCACTGATGTCTACAGCATCCAATACTATGTATGATATGTCATTCCATGAATATTCCTCTTAAGTCATCATATCCGGTCAAAATTATTAAACTTTTCGAAACTTTTCAAAGTGGAAGCCATACAAATCTATGTAACTTTCATGCAAATTCATTTGGTCCAGAGGCCTGCAGGAACGTCTATGGGAGGCCTACGTATATATCCATCCATAAAGAAGACTTATGGGACAGACGTATGTGAAAACCCAACGGGTCATGTGTATGATCTTGGTGGGACATCACTTCCCAAAACATTGAATGTTAAAATTAAGTTAGGGCACTTTTTGTTGCTAGAAGAGTTTTCACTCTACTAGACATTCTTTCCAGCTAATTTTGGAAGGAGTCGACTAATATTGGGTACGAAGGTCATTAGAGTTCCATTTCATACCTAAAGCGCTAAGTAGGGTTGAGGTCAGGACTTGAGGTCCTCCACCCCAAATTCATGACACAGCTCATTTATGGACCTTGCTTTGTGCATAGGGGTACAGTCATGTCATAACAAAAGAGGACCTTTCCCAATTGGTTACCAAAAAATTGGTAGTGACAGTGACAATTGTGTAGAACCCTATACCATTTTCATTCCTCCACCAAACTTTACATTTGGTTTGGGCCTTTTTTTTCTTAGGAGGCATTCTCCAGCCATCCACCAAACCCATGTCCAGTAGACAGCCCGATAGGGAAATGTGATGAATTACTCCAGAATCTGGTGACGATGTGCTTTATACCCCCAGCAGCCAATTCTTGGCATTGAGCACACTCCATGGAGTTCTCAGTGCACAGTTCTTGTGCCGATGTCACCGTGGACCTCTATAGTGAGTGAAGCATCGGCTGTCCTTAACCCCTCGTCTCATCCACGTTGCAATAGTAGCATTTATTCTGGACTGGGGATGATCTAGTAGATACAAATGATCTGTATTGAGACAAGAAGAGCGAATCAATTCAATGATAATCACATTTCTGTCTAGTTTTTAGGATTTGTTGATCCTGGCAAATTCAAACAATTTGGGAATTCACCTAAAAGGGACTATTTTACATATTGCAGAAGATTGTATCGGCCAGTGAAGGATCACATTACCTTGAGCTTAAATGGGCTGGCTTCCCCATAAGGCTTTGCAGTTATCTCATCACATGGTATAGCACAGGCAATCTGAAAGGAATATCATAGCCTGTATAAAAGCCAAGGTAGGGAATGCAGCAGCCATTTTGCAGTGAATCTGGATAGTGAGCAGTCATCACAGCTATCACCTTTCCAATGGAGATAAGGAGAGAAATCCATAAACCACTGATCAAACTGCACAGATAGTGTGTGACAGCACAGCAATGAAGAAGATTAGTTTGTGAGGAACAGACTGTTGGTTACTACCGATCACTTTAACATTACTAAGTCTGTGTTTGCATTAAAGTGGCTTGAAAAAGGTTGGATGCAGTGCTAGGAGACCTCAGAGTTTTACACACGTCTTTTCAGGGCACGGGTCATCCTAAATCGATTCACCGCAGATTGAATTTACTGGAAAAAATTCTCCAAAGCTGGCAAATTAGATTTTCAGAAGATTATCTCCTCTCCAGCAGCATTCTGTTCTCTTCGACATGACTCATATGTATTACTACCAATGTTTTTTTTTTCCATGGAGATTGCATGACCGTGTGCTTGATTTTATGCATCTGTTTGCGATAACTACATCTCTATCGGCCATACAGGATTTCTATATTGCAAAATTTTAATGAAAAAAACTCATGGAGTTCCCCTTTAAACCCTCTTCCCCCCATTATACAACGTGATATTTCGTGAGCAGGTCCCATTCATATTAATAGCTTGACTTTGTGATGCAGAAACGGCCGAGTTGTGAAAGAGGAAGAATACAATATACAGCTGTGTCGCATTCTCTCTGCAGACTTTGCAAATACTTTGCCCATAAAAGCAGAAACTGGAAAGAGGAAGTGGGTGGGGGAGGGGTGACGATGACGACGACAGCAGCCGATGGGGGAAGGGGCGCAAAACATCCCTCAGAACTGGGCAGGTTATGGCCAAAATAGATTGGATGAAGTGTTCTTTTGTATGAGGAAACAACCTGATTACATTATGTAATAATCCTACTGGGAGACAGAACGCAGAAAAAGATTTAGCCGTCAGTTACGAAAAATCTTTCGCAGCTGTTTATTATATCTGTCTCGGGGAAAGCTGGGTGACGACCGACGTGTCCCAAGAGCTAGAACCTTTTTTTATTTTTCTATTTTTCAGCCGATAGAATTGTATCATCGATTGCTGTTTTCTTTTTTTTTCCTTTTTTGCAATACGAGCAAAAAAAAACTATTTTAAGGTCCAATACGACTTTCCAATCTCAAATATTTTTGGAGGGTAGACCCAAAAAAACAATGTTTCTGCCATTTCATTTTTTTTCCGTTTCAGTATTCTCCAAGTTTTTTTTTTATTTTATGCTATTTATTTTATGAACATATATATATATATGTATATTTTTTTATTATTTTCTTTTATTATTTATTTTTTTATATTTTTTTTATGTTTGTTTGTTTTTTACACTTTTAATTGGTCCCAATAAGGGTATTTCAATCTGCAATCACTTGGTCAGTTGCACAGTACACAGGGGGCCTTTGCTTTGTCTTTTACCGCCATGACATTGCCATTGACATTGACAACCCACAACCCTATGGGCATCATGGAAGGCACCCCCACCCCCGTTATTTCCAACCTCTTAAAAGCCACACTATATTTATATAACAAAGCTGACAGCCTCTGTATAGAGCAGGATCAAGCTCCTGAGCCCGCTCTATACTTGCGGTGTGCACATGCACTTTACATGTACAGCAAATGTCGCCAACGGAAATCTGGGCTGAGAAGGTGCCGAAAATACTTAACCTGATTCACCAAGTGCTGATCCCGATCCCGGTTCACAAAAAGTACCCTAGTAATATTCACTAGAGTGCACATCATAGAGGCAGCCCATGTGTCTCCTATGGGCCCCCTGGAGAGAAGAGGCTCTTATCAGCACTGGTCTTGCCCAAATTAAATGGGTGGGTAGACACTTTACATGGAGGTAGACACCAGAAGTACTACAATGTTGGCAGACAGGTGAAAGGAGCTCTCTAAGGCCAGGTGCTCGAAGACAATTTGTCCCTGTTATTTAGGAGTAGGGTGATGTAGAAAGATGGAACTGGGAACCATCATCACAACCCTTTACATAAGACATATCCCTAAACTGTGTTATTAAGTTATTGCTGCCCTATTAGTATGGCGAACCGCCCTGCAATGTTGAATTACTATATCATTTTTATTAGCCGCATACAAGGGGCTGAGAGACCTGCCCAGGACTGTAGCTATTGAGCCAGTTGAGAGACAGAACTGACTCCATGATAGACAGTAGTTTCGGACCACCCTCTGAATGGCTACCTATGACAACCTCATCTAAGTGGAGAAATGCCTTGACCTAAAGGTGGACCTCAGGCTGGAGATGCTAGAGATGCCCTAAAGACCTGAAGGGTCTTAGTGGATAACATCACTCATCTGCCCTGAGAATACTGGAAGAGAACGTGGCCTGGGACAACTGTATATCTTACTCGCCAGTTCACCCAGAAAATCCAAGAGACTCACAGATATAGGAGAGACCTTCTGGACAAGATGGCAAATTTTCTAGGTAGTGCCAAAACCTCTCAAAAAGTAGCTCTCCATAAAGGTTCTTGTGTTTGCTGCTGGGATGATCTGTCATTAGAGAGATTCTTGGGGTTGAAACACATATTTGATTTGTACGGATGGAGGGGGCATGACACGTTTGGAAAAACAGGTAGTGCTATAGAGGAGATGTCATCCCCACACTTCTGCATCCCTCCATTAGTATCCAGTGGATGGCTAATCTTCAAAGTTTGCAATTTTGCTGTAGAGATGGTGTCTGTAACTCCATGTGGTGCTTGGGTCCTGAGCCTGAGAGGGTAAAGCCTAGATTTAGATTTTCTCCATTAGCTTGAGACAGCAAGATAAAGATACTGTGGCCTGTACCAAGAAACCTGTAGAGCAGGAGTCACCCCAAATCTTTTTTCCTACATATTTGAGTCTCATGTGTGATTTGTGGCAAGGTGTACAGTAAAACTGCTGTATATATAGAAGGTTTGTGTTTGTTGGTACAAACCTCAGAGTAGTGTAAATGCCAAGTCTTGTGCCTCTATTTAGAACCATAACTCCAAACATATTGTGTCTTTATAGAAGTGCAACTGACGAGCCTATTGCCTCGTCTTGATAGAAGTGTAACTACCAAGCCTGGTGCCTCTATATAAAAGTGTTATTGCTAAACCTAATGCCTCTTTATAGAAGTGTAACTGCCAAGTCTGGTGCCTCTATATAAAAGTGTTATTGCCAAACCTAATGCCTCTTTATAGAAGTGTAACTGCCAAGCCTGGTGCCTCTATATAGAAGTGTTATTGCCAAACCTAATGCCTCTTTATAGAAGTGTAACTGCCAAGCCTGGTGCCTCTATATAGAAGTGTTATTGCCAAACCTAATGCCTCTTTATAGAAGTGTAACTGCCAAGCCTGGTGCCTCTATATAGAAGTGTTATTGCCAAACCTAATGCCTCTTTATAGAAGTGTAACTGCCAAGTCTGGTGCCTCTATATAGAAGTGTTATTGCCAAACCTAATGCCTCTTTATAGAAGTGTAACTGCCAAGCCTGGTGCCACTATATAGAAGTGTTATTGTCAAACCTAATGCCTCTATATCAGTGTTCCCCAACTCCGGTCCTCAAGAGCCACCAACAGGTCATGTTTTCAAGATTTCCTTAGTATGGCCTAGGTGATAATTGCATCACCTTCACAGGCAGGAATTTCATCACCTGTGAAATACGAAGGAAATCCTGAAAACATGACCTGTTGGTGGCTCTTGAGGACTGGAGTTGGGGAACACTGCTCTATATAGAAGTGTAACTGGCAAGTCTGGTGCCACTATATAGAAGTTTAGTAGCCAGAAAAACCTCTTAAGCATACTTGCATCAACCTGGTGGGCTACCGTTAGCCCATTCAAGGAAGAAATATACCCACTCAGAGCAACATATTCATAAGGAGAAACAAGAGTTCTTTTGGGTATGCGAAGATAAAAGACAAAAGTTTATTGAAAATTCACATTACATATAAGTACCAATCGTATAAAAAGAAAGAGAGACCCAGTAAAGTGACACATGCGCAAACAGGATAACAGGGCAACCAGAAGCCTCCAACAACTTAAGCCCCTTTGTGCCTAGTAGTCTAGTCAAATGTAAAGTGCACGTGCAACAGGGTACGGCACAGATAGGCTGGCACAGCCCATATATATGCAATTTACCCCAACAGGGAAAAGAATATACAGTGAGTAGAGTAACAAGACAACATCGTATGGGGCCAGCCAGCACTTACCACGGGCAGAAGTTGGAGGAATTCCGGGGCCGGGTGTAAAGAGAGCCCCCCGACGCGCGTTTCGCGTCCACAACAGACCGCTTTCTCCCTTGAGAAAGCGGTCTGTTGTGGACGCGAAACGCACGTCGGGGGGCTCTCTTTACACCCGGCCCCGGAATTCCTCCAACTTCTGCCCGTGGTAAGTGCTGGCTGGCCCCATACGATGTTGTCTTGTTACTCTACTCACTGTATATTCTTTTCCCTGTTGGGGTAAATTGCATATATATGGGCTGTGCCAGCCTATCTGTGCCGTACCCTGTTGCACGTGCACTTTACATTTGACTAGACTACTAGGCACAAAGGGGCTTAAGTTGTTGGAGGCTTCTGGTTGCCCTGTTATCCTGTTTGCGCATGTGTCACTTTACTGGGTCTCTCTTTCTTTTTATACGATTGGTACTTATATGTAATGTGAATTTTCAATAAACTTTTGTCTTTTATCTTCGCATACCCAAAAGAACTCTTGTTTCTCCTTATGAATATATAGAAGTTTAGCTGCCAAACCTAATGCCTCTTCATAGAAGTGTTTATTTTTCAAAAAACTGACCGTCACATCCAAACATAGACTAAGTGTGAACAGGTGCTGAACCTAGAGTCACCAACTCGTATACAGTCAAGTAAATAAGGCAGCACACTGCAGCGCTGAAACATGCAAACATGAAACATAAAAACTGAACTGCATTAATGCACTAGAAATATGAAAAATTAGAGCGTTTAGCGCATAAAAATGGCCAATTTTATGTGTACCTGGTAGCCACTTTAGGGCATCTCTCGTATACCAGGTCCTACGCTTTCCTTTCCTCGCTGAGAATAAACGTCTCCATCTGAATGGATACCTGTGAAACCTCTTCTTAGACTAACATTCTCTCTTTCTGTGGAGGGGTAATGGACCTGTTGCGATTAAAACACAGGTGCTGAACCTAGAGTCACCAACTCTTTACTTGACTGTATACGAGTTGGTGACTCTAGGTTCAGCACCTGTTCACACTTAGTCTATGTTTGGATGTGACGGTCAGTTTTTTGAAATGTATTCTTTAGCCTTCTGACCGAGCACTCCGCCTCTTAGCCACAGGTGTTTTAATCGCAACAGGTCCATTACCCCTCCACAGAAAGAGAGAATGTTAGTCTAAGAAGAGGTTTCACAGGTACCCATTCAGATGGAGACGTTTATTCTCAGCGAGGAAAGGAAAGCGTAGGACCTGGTATACGAGAGATGCCCTAAAGTGGCTACCACGTACACATAAAATTGGCCATTTTTATGCGCTAAACACTCTAATTTTTCATATTTCTAGTGCAGTAATGCAGTTCAGTTTTTATGTTTCATGTTTGCATGTTTCAGCGCTGCAGTGTGCTGCCTTATTTACTTGTCTTCATAGAAGTGTAACTGGCAAGCCTATTGCTTCTATATAGAAGTGTAACTTCCAAACCTAGTGCCTTTTTAGAGTAGTGTATCTGACAAGTGCTTCCATATAAAATGGTAACTTATAAGATAAATGCCTCAGAGTTGAAGCGCAACCAGCAAGAACTTTACCAACCCAATTGTGTAACCATGAAGCTGCTAACATTTGAGAGACAGTAGCCATTACCTTTTCCATACGACATTGAAGTAAACCTATTACTAGTTATCCCAGTTGTGTCTGTATTCATCAATGTGTCATCCTCAAGTTTTGAGCCAATGTTAAGGACCATAGGGCGACACAAATGTTGTGCCCCACTTAAACTTGTGTTAAGCATCACCTGAAAGGACCTTTTTTTGTGGTTCCTTTTCTCTACATATCCCACTGGTAATAATGCAAATGACTGGCTCTGTCTGAAGATGCCCAAAAGTTTTTACATCCCAAGTTTGTGCAAGAAAAAAAAAAGATAAATGAGGCGTTGTCCGATTGCCATGTTGATTTTTAGTGTCTGGGAGTGCAATCGCCCCTGGGGTGCCGTATAGACGTGTAGAAACACTGTGCTGCCTTTCTATGTAACTCACATGACGCTTTTCTGGTTTCTAGTAATATTCAGCAGATCAGCACCCTGCAACCTCCTCGCCTCTGGCACCAAGTAGATTCCTGTTGCTTCACATAATTGTAAAGTGATTGACACGAAATCATTGTAGACTAAACAACAAGAGCCTGTGACCACCTAAAGGGCACCCAACCACTGTCAAAGCATAAAAGTGAGGTTCCAATGCAGATAACCCCCTTCCCAATCCAAACCATACTTACAGAGGTCTTTAGTGATGTGCACCATATTGGTCCACCTACACCTACAGAGTCGGCCCCTCTGCAGATATAGCAGCTTCCCCGTCTTCTGAGAAGACCTTCTACGAGACTTTAGAGTAGTCTGTGGGAATTGTTACCCTTTCATCCAGAATGAATGGGAACAGAAAAGGGTCTTCCCCAAACTGTTTCTACAAAGCTCAAAGCTACAATTGTCCAAAGTGTATTGTGCTGAAGAATTGAGACTTCCCTTCTTCGGAACTAAAGGGCTGAGGCCGAAATATGAAAAACAAACTCATAGAATTATCACCCTTCCACCAAACGTTCTCATGGCATTTGCAAAAACCCAACTGTAGTAGCGTCATTCAGAAACTAGACAATGTGATATACACAGTGCCAAATGTCATTTTAGTGCCCCGTTAGTGCCATGCAATTCCGGGAAAGTTTCTCTTGGCACTTCTAACAACGCTCAATATGTTATGGTCATTATGTTCTCAACATCTAGAAGAAATGAGTCTATAGAGATTTCTAAGAATCAAAGAACCACAAAAATGCCCAGAAATTGCATACTAAGCAAACCATTCTCTTCTCAAAGTTAACCAATTTAGACTTTCCATCTTTCTATGACTGTCCATATTTCTATGAAATTATTTTGTGCATATGTCATAAACATTTAAAGAGGATGTCTGATCTCGAAAATCCACTTTCAAATATTAAATTCAGGCCCTTTCTTGATTGGCCAGAGCTGAGATCAGATACAAAGCGCATCATTCACTTTGGAGGACCCAAATCTTCCATATATTTTATACATTGGACACCATGTAATGCCTCATTTCCCCTGTAGAGGTGCTGTTGGGAAAGTGAGCACTTGCTATCGGGTTCATCCACAGATCACAGCTCAATATCTGGCTCCCACTCTCCACCATAACCTATACAATCATTAGATTCATGTAATGCTTCATTTCTCCTGCAGAGGTGCTGTAGGGAAATGAAACACTTTCTATTGAGTTCCTCCACTGATCACTGATCACAAATCAATGCCGGGGTCCAACTAAAAGGAGAAAGACTCTACCAGTATAATGTTACCCAGTATAGCATCTACGTTAAAACTGGCACAAAATCGCACCACTATCTTCGCCAAGGTGAGAGGTTTCATTCCCTGGTCCAGGCAAAGTGGCATCATGGCACCCATGCTTCAGTTGCCCCTTTAGCTATAGCCTGGTGACAGCCATATGTAACCCAAAAAGAGGTGACTGGGATCCCAAGGCCTGTACTCCTAACCAATATTTTCTGCTGTCTTGGACACATCTATACGATGAGAATGTCTACAGTGGATCATCGATGTTGATCAATTCAAGGTGAATGGTAAGATGTTTGGAAAGGGGCAAGTTTGGAGGGCACCTTTCCTGGTGACATCGTTTATAGGGGAATACTATGTTGAGGTACAACTATAACTATGCCTGGTGGAACAATTATGAGAACGTACTGTATGGTTCTCCAACCATAGAAAACAAAAAGGTTTGTCTTTATGCTCCAGAAACAGCGCCTCGATGGGCCATATGTGGTACTGCAACCCATTTTCATTCAAATGAATGGAATTAAGCCATGATGGAATATGTCACTGTTTCTTAAAAAAATAAATAATAAATAATACATTTTCTGTAAAACTCAATGATTCTTGTTAAACAGAGCACCTCACGTAAAAAAAAAAGAGATCATCATTATCACTTACGGAAAACATTAATCTGGAGTTCCCCTCTTAGTAGACACCTAATAATTATGTAGCGGTCTGTTCTCCAACCAAAACTCCCACTCTTGTGGTTACTCTCTATATATAGCTGTCTGCCCTTCACCTGGCCTGAGCGGCTTCTGTGTGCTTTCCCTAATAATCTGTCCTAGTGTTTGTGGACTCTGCTGTTCATGACTAATAGCCATCATCTTGTTGATGAAGAGTTGTGGAACTGGCTCAGCTGAGGAGACGCTCTCACGTGACCTCCTCAGCCTGTTTTTCTGCCTTGTCACTTGCAATGAGTCACTGCTGACACACACACAATGGAAGGTGTCCACTCCTAGAGCCCGAGGTGGGGGAAGGGGACCGGGCAAGGCGAAATACTGAGGTCCCAGCTTGTGTTATGTAAGGCATTTCTGTGTTCACGTTAACAGAGGATTCAGACTGTTGAATATCTGGGTCCCACTTGCCTCTGCAACCTATGCAAACAATGGATGCCATGTAATGCCTCATTACTCCTGTAGAGGTGCTGTAGGGAAATTGAACACTTGCTGTTAGGTTCCTCCAGACTTCAAAGCTGAATATTTGTGTCCCACTTGCTTCTGCAAACAACAGAATAATTTGATGCAAGGCCATGTAATGCCTCAATTCTCCTGTAGAGGTGCTGTGGGGAAACATCTAACCGCTAAGTGGCCCACCTCCGCTGACCGACACTGTTAGCAATAATATTATGTAGCATGACATGACATTTTATTACTGCTCTTAGGCTATGTGCGCACGTTGAGTATTTGCTTGCAGAAATTTCTGCAAGGTCTCTACATCTCTTGGCAGCAAAAAAGCTGCGGCAAAAATGCACGTTTTTCTGCATTTTGGGGTGTGTTTTTGCCATGGTTTTGTATGTTTTTTATGCATTTTTGAACAGCAATGAAGGTTTTTTTTAAGCTAAATAAAGATATTTAAAAAAAGTTTTGTGATGTAATTTCTTGGATCAACACCACCTTTTTCATTCTCAAGCACTGTGGCATCAGGGTAATGGGATTAGGGCTTGGTGTCAGCAGCTGTCATTGACACCTAGCTCTAGGCTTAGTAGTGAAAATTTGTCAGCCCAACACCCTCATCGCTAAGTCGGTAAGTAAACACATACATTGTCACCAGCCTATGTAGGAGCGTTAAAGAATGAACCTACATAGGCTGCAACCAAACGGCAACTGTTAATTTAAAAAAAAAAAATAATACATTGTGTGGGCTCCAACATAATTTTAATAACCAGCAGAGGGAAAGCCGACGGTTGAGGGCTGATGTTAATATCAGGGTAATCTCCCTTACGGCACCACCGCTGAGTAGAAAGTTCTCACCCAGCGGTGATGCCTTGAGAGCACCAGAGCTCATCAGCTGATGAACTCCAGTGAACTCTCTCATGGCAGCTCAGCGCTATGCACTGCAGGGGTGATTACTTCCTGTCAGTGTATCGCCGGCGGCAGGTTAGAGCAGTCACATCTCCCGATGTGACTGTTCTACACGTGAGATCGCCATGGGACACTCTGGATTACGTGGACTACGGTGGACAGGCAAGTATATGAGCCAAAAAATCATCATGATGACTGTTATTTATGGTAAACACAGGTACAGGCACATCTTCACAATGAGGGACAGGCCTTCTTGCAGATTCCATGTTACTCCCATTTTCGTTTCTTATGCTTATTGAATCCTTGCACTTGCACTGCACAGAAATAACAGTCATCATGATGATTTTTTGGCTCTCTCCACACCATTGGAACACCAAATTTGAAGCTTTTTCTTTGTCCTTTGCTCCATTTTCGTAATAATTCGATACATGCTTTGCACACTATGTGTGGTGCCCAAAACTTGTCTTGGTCCCCAAGCATAACCCCAAAATAGGCAAAATACACTTTTTTTTACGAAGTCTGTTATGTTTCTTCTATGTTTTGGCAGTGTGTATTCACCACAAATGTAACAGAATGAGTCTGGATCGTTAAGACAACTTCTTCTTGATGAGTTCATGCTTTTCACTGGAAAACAGACAACAACATAAAGTTAGTGCAAAAATCAAGCTATGAACAAACTTTTAGAACACTAATTAACACAAAACTATATTGAGAACTGCTCAGTTCAAGTACTAATCCAAAGAAATTAATGAGATGATGCGTCGCATTTACCAACAAGTGCTATAAATAAGATACCAAAAATGTCAAAAACTTGAGCCAATCTGGCAAAACTGATAGCATATTCAGAATCAGCACCCCAAAAATACCCCAAATTCATTAAAATATTTTGGACACCAGAAAAAAAAATTTTTTTTGTTGACCTGTGTAATAGACAGATAATAAATAGATAGATAGAAAATTGATAGATAATAGATAGATGATAGATAGATGGATAGATAATAGATAGATAGATAATAGATCAGTAGCGTAGCTACCTGGGGGGGCAGAAGCTCTGTGCTTAGAGGGGGCCCACCCGGAACTACGCTACGGTAGCTGCGCGCGCCGATACAGTTACATTCTGCGGCAGAGCAAGGAGAATCGATCTCCCTGCTCTGCCGTTATGGGGCCGATACAGCTGACTGCATTGATGAGGGAAGGAGTGCTGCGCTCCTCCCTTCATCCCCCTGTCAGCGTCTGACGTCACCGATGCCGACACTGACAGTGGGCGCGATGACGTCACCATCCGGCGCCCGCTGTTAGGAGATGAGTGGGAGCTCAGAGAGCCGCGGGAACAAGGAGGAAGAGAGGTGAATATTTATTGTTTTTTTTTATGGGGTGCTGCCTTATCCTACAGGGTTTGCCTATGTGGGTGCTGCCTTATACTACAGAATCTGCCTATGGGGTGCTGCCTTATACTACAGGGTCTGCCTATGGGGGTGCTGCCTTGTGCTATAGGGTCTGCCTATGGGGGTGCTCCCTTGTGCTATAGGGTCTGCCTATGGGGGTGCTACCTTGTGCTACAGGGTCTGCCTATGGGGGTGCTGCCTTGTGCTATAGGGTCTGCCTATTGGGGTGCTGCATTGTGCTATAGAGTCTTCCTATGGGGGTGCATTATACAATATAGAGTAGGCCTAAGGGGAGTGCATTATACTATATGTAGGATGATCTGGTGTATTACACTATATGGAGGCTATCTAGGGGGCCATCATACAGTGTGGAGATTACAGTAAGGGGGGCATCATACAGTGTGGGGACTACAGTGAGGGGGTCATCTTAAAGTGTTGGAGCCATCAAACAGTTTGGGGGCTACTAAGGGCTCAGTATACTGTGTGGGGGTACATTACAGTGAGGGGGCATTAAAAAGGGTATAAGAGAGCATCATACTGTGTATAGGGGAGCTGTACAGGGGGGAGACTCGAGACATTATTAAATGTAAAGTGGGCACTTATTGTTATAGGAGAACTCAGGTGACTGTGATTGTCAAAGGGGCACACAGGGCACTATTACTTTCTAGGGGGCAAAATATGGGCACTGTTTTCTAGGGCACTTGCACCTGGCATTACTATATTATAGACGGTTGCTTTAGAATTTAGAGGGCACATAGTACCACACAGCAGGTGAAGTAAGGCTATGTGCACACGTAGGGAGGGTCCTCTGCGGGTTCTCCTGCAGCGGATTTGATAAATCTGCAGAGCTAAACCGCTGCGGTTATCTCTGCAGATTTATCGCGGTTTGTCTTGCGGTTTCCGCTGCGAGTTTACTCCTACTATTGATGCTGCATATGCAGCAATATGCAGCATCAATAGTAATGTTAAAAATAATTAAAAAAATGGTTATACTCACCCTCTGACGTCCCGATCTCCTCGGCAGCAGCGGCTCAGTATTGGGGTATCGGGCAGTAATAGGGACACATACGGCAGCAGCGGCTCAGTATTGGGGTATCAGGTGTCGTAATAGGGACACATACGGCAGCAGAGGCTCAGTATTGGGGTATCAGGTGTAGTAATAGGGACACATATGGCAGCAGCGGCTCAGTATTGGGGTATCAGGTGCAGTAATAGGGACACATACGGCAGCAGCGGCTCAGTATTGGGGTATCAGGTGCAGTAATAGGGACACATACGGCAGCAGCGGCTCAGTATAGGGGTATCAGGTGCAGTAATAGGGACACATGCGGCAGCAGCGGCTCAGTATTGGGGTATCAGGGGCAGTAATAGGGACACATACGGCAGCCAGCAGCGGTCAGTATTGGGGTATCAGGTGCAGTAATAGGGACACATACGGCAGCAGTGGCTCAGTATTGAGGTATCAGGGGCAGTAATAGGGACACATACGGCAGCAGCGGTTCAGTATTGGGGTATCAGGGGCAGTAATAGGGACACATACGGCAGCAGAGGCTCAGTATTGGGGTATCGGGCAGTAATAAGGACACATATGGCAGCAGCGGCTCAGTATTGTGGTATCAGGTGGAGTAATAGGGACACATACGGCAGTAGCGACTCAGTATTGAGGTATCAGGGGCACTAATAGGGACACATACGGCAGCAGCGGCTCAGTATTGGGGTATCAGGGGCAGTAATAGGGACACATACGGCAGCAGCGGCTCAGTATTGGGGTATCAGGTGCAGTAATAGGGACACATACGGCAGCAGCGGCTCAGTATTGGGGTATCAGGGGCAGTAATAGGGACACATGTGGCAGCAGCAGCTCAGTATTGGGGTATCAGGTGCAGTAATAGGGACACAAACGGCAGCAGCGGCTCAGTATTGGGGTATCAGGGGCAGTAATAGTGACACATATGGCAGCAGCGGCTCAGTATTGTGGTATCAGGTGGAGTAATAGGGACACATACGGCAGTAGCGACTCAGTATTGAGGTATCAGGGGCTGTAATAGGGACACATACGGCAGCAGTGGCTCAGTATTGGGGTATAAGGGGCAGTAATAGAAAGACATATGGCAGCAGCGGCTCAGTATTGGGGTATCAGGTGCAGTAATACGGACACATACGGCAGCAGCGGCTCAGTATTGGGGTATAAGGGGCAGTAATAGAAAGACATATGGCAGCAGCGGCTCAGTATTGGGGTATCAGGGGCAGTAATAGGGACACATACGGCAGCAGCGGCTCAGTATTGGGGTATCAGGGGCAGTAATACGGACACATACGGCAGCAGCGGTTCAGTATTGGGGTATCAGGAGCAGTAATAGGGGGACGTACGGCAGCAGCGGCTCAGTATTGGGGTATCAGGTGCAGTAATAGGGACACATGGCAGCAGCGGCTCAGTATTGGGGTATCAGGGGCAGTAATACGGACACATACGGCAGCAGCGGCTCAGTATTGGGGTATCAGGGGCAGTAATAGGGACACATACGGCAGCAGCGGCTCAGTATTGGGGTATCAGGTGCAGTAATAGGGACACATACGGCAGCAGCGGCTCAGTATTGGGGTATCAGGGGCAGTAATACGGACACATACGGCAGCAGCGGCTCAGTATTGGGGTATCAGGAGCAGTAATAGGGTGACGTACGGCAGCAGCGGCTCAGTATTGGGGTATCAGGTGCAGTAATAGGGACACATGGCAGCAGCGGCTCAGTATTGGGGTATCAGGGGCAGTAATACGGACACATACGGCAGCAGCGGCTCAGTATTGGGGTATCAGGGGCAGTAATAGGGACACATACGGCAGCAGCGGCTCAGTATTGGGGTATCAGGTGCAGTAATAGGGACACATGGCAGCAGCGGCTCAGTATTGGGGTATCAGCAGGATGAGGAGTTTGTGCAGGTTGGGAATAGATGGTGATGGGGCTGGAATATGAGGAGTGAAATGTGTCTGTTGTATTCTCTGCAGACGAGTCCTGGCTGTCAGAAGATGTCATGTTGGTCTGGGCCAGATGGAAAAGACGGGAAAAATGAATGATTCCATCAGAGAATGTCAGCGGTAAGTCATTATCTGTAACTGTGCAGTGATCTCTTATATGTTCTGTATGACTGGTATCTACCACTGACCATATGGCGGTAATATCCATGTTGGTCTTTATATAGAGACTAGACTGTGGCCCGATTCTAATGCATCTAATGTATTCTAGAATATGCATGTCCCCGTAGTATGTGATTCGCGGCAGACTGTGCCCGTCGCTGATTGGTCGAGGCAACCTTTATGACATCATCGTCGCCATGGCAACCATTATGACATCATCGTCGCCATGCTGTGCCCATCTCTGATTGGTCGAGGCCGCCCGACAAACCGTCGACCACTCCATATAAGGTATGGTCTACAAACCGCCAACCACTCCATATAAGGTATGGTCTACAAACCGCCGACCACTCCATATAAGGTATGGTCTACAAACCGCCGACCACTCCATATAAGGTATGGTCTACAAACCGCCGACCACTCCATATAAGGTATCCTGTTTGTAGACCATACCTTATATGGAGTGATTTCCAGGACAGACAGACAGACAGACAGACAGACAGACAGACAGACAGACAGACAGACGGAAAAACCCTTAGACAATTATATATATAGATTATTTTCAGTAACAGCGCGATCATCTGCTGAGGTTCTCCTCCACTATTAGGGTGCGTCACCCAGTTGTAATGAAGGTTACCTGGTTAGCGGCCCACTCAGAAGTTTCGCCCTCCTGAACTGAAACCCTAGCTACGCCTCTGAGATAGATAAGAAATAGATAGATATATAGATAGATAATAGATGATAATCGATAGATTGGTTATAGATAGATAATAGATAAAATAAAAAATAGAGTTGAGGCAGCACACCAACTGTATTAATAAAGTGTTCTTTAATAGCCCATGCAGGGATGTTTCGGTCCCAAGTGTGGACCTTTCTCAAGATATTTGGGTGGTGCGCTCTCGGCGGGGTAGGCTGTCACACACACTTGCTTCTTGCTGATGACAGCGCTCCGCCATGTGATGCCATTATTTACACAGGTGCTGATGGGGCTGATGTCATGTTACATGGATATTTGAAGAGAAGGAAGTGTCTCATCGCTCCGGACCGTCTCCCTGACAACTCCTTACGTGTCATTATAAACACGGCTTGGGTCACTAGTCCTCCGGCTAGGGGCACAGCGCCCGTCCTCACTGTAAATCACTATACGGGGGTCTTCCAAGAATAGGCCCATTCAAAAAGTAACAGTGGGCAGAATTAATTTACCTCAGTAATCACTATTCATCCATGTTGTGACGAGGAAGGCGATATCAGAGGATTGGCCTCGTATTCGGAATGTATGGGGTTAAAGGCACACTCCTACAAAAATTACACTTGAAAAATGAGGAACATATTTTAGCTGTGAAATTGCGAGTGATTTTACAATGTGATGTGTAATGACGCTCCTCAAATGGTTCGGGGGAGCATATGGGTTATTGGGATGGAAGTGTCAATCAGATCTTTGGCATTTTCCACTCAGAGGCATAACTGTGGGGGTGGGGTATTGGGGTATGTGGCCTGGCTATTGGGTGCCACGAGGGTGCCAACAAACTACTTTGTCTTGGTCAGGATTGTTAAACACTATGCCCACGCAGTAAAGTAAATCCTTGCCTAGATAGTGGAAAGTTCATTGTTGACTTTAAAGACGTGGAGGGGAAAGAAGAAGGACACATCTGATTGACCGCCACGCTCAAACCTATTTGATAAAGAGAGCAATTTATTTTTCCAAAGATTTCTTCAATCAGCAAACAATGATCAAGGTCTACTGAAACCATACTAATAATGTAATAAAAGGAAGTCACTGAGGACAAAACTGATGTTCTACCTAGTACAGGATCCTCATGGGTGGAGCTTACAGAGGACCTATCAAGAAAAATTATATTATTTCATTCAAAATCAGGTGTAATAACATTAATCGCTGGGCTGATGTGTACAATGGTAACTGTTGTGCTACAGCAACAACTCAGCGATCCTCCTCTGCATCTGCTGGGAAGACACAATCTATTACCATGATCGGCAAGCAGCTCTTTCTGTGCAGATGACCCATGAAGCTGCCACAAACTGCCTCCTATTTTTTTCAATGTGAACTCCACAGATTTTCCTCATGGAAACTGTGACAGATACCACATTAAATGTCGGACCCCACTGATACTTGACCGGACAACCCCTTTAACCACTCCCCTCATCCCAGGTTTTAGATTTGCGGTATGGACCGCAATGCATGGATCACTTGCGGCCTTATAGATATATATACAGCTGTTGAGTTCGGGTCAAGAGACAGGTGGCTGACGCATCCATCGTGTTCCAGTCCATACTCTAACCATGACACACAGATGGGTGAATCCAACTTTATGGAAAGTGTTCAGACTTGGTGCAGAGGGCAGCACGAGTTGTAAGTGGAGCCCGGCCTACATGTTTGTCAAAGTGATGAGCGCCCAGCACTGGCCTGGTAGAAGGATTCCCTCAGTGACTCTCAAGGACAGTCAGACAACCCCTTCTCACCTCACTCTTCCAACGACATAGGGTCTCAGCAACGTCACGTGAGCATTTCCTTCAGATGCAACGGACAGTCAGAGAGCAGATGCAGAGAGAAGCAGCCGTTGATTGGCTGCAGCGCTCACATGACATAACAATGGAGCAGTGCCGGCACTGGGGGTAAATTTAAGCAGTTTTTTTATTTTACACTGGAGAATATAGCAATTGTAAAGGGGGTTGTTTGAGTGGATGACAACCCTTTTAATAGGGATGTTTGAATCTGCTGAAGTTTTAATTCCATTGTTGCTCAAATTTAGCCAGTTTGCATGAAATTATTGCAAATGGGTTGTTCATTATTATGCTCTGGGGTCTTTCCAGAGAATAATAGGTGTAGGGTGGAAAAAAAAAATATAGTCACTTTGATGCTTCCCTGTCCCACCGTTGCAGCCCCCCGTACGGAACTCTGCGCAGCTCCCTCCATCCAATGCAATGATCTCTTCCTGCATCTTCCCTCTGCTATGGGGATTCCTGCATGGAGTGGTCATGCTGTGCTTCACCTAACACCCAGTAGACTGCTCCTCGGGTGATGCATATTGTCACATAAGAGGCATACGTGATGATGGAAGCCCCAGTGCAGAGTGAAGATCCAAAAACCAGCCTGGAATCTTGCAGTGTTCATTAGAACACAGCATGCTGAGCTGCCAATCCCATGATGGCCGCTCCCATAAACTGTGATTAACATAATTGATATAATTATAGTCATTATTATTCCAAAGGTATTTTTTTTCATATATGTATATATATATATATGTATATATATATATATATATATATATATATATATATATATATATATATATACAGTCTCCTTACTATAATATTCTACAGCATGTGTGAAGGTGATAGGTCCACTAATTAATGGATGCAGAACCAATGAGAGAATCTTCAGTTCCTCAGCTTTTGCCTGGACTTTTCAATTAATATTTCATAGGTTGGTTTGAAAAACAATTGTCAATTTCCGACTCACAATAATGAGTCAGTGTGATTAAGTGTTTCAGTGATTAACCAGAGCCTCACATTTAATTAAGCACAGATTGTTGATCCGGCGAGTCCTGCACGCTGATTCACTTTATGATTATTCACGCTTACATAAGTATTTATTAAACTTCTCTATCATTCTTCACAGGATATAATTAACAATTTCTATTGAAAGTTCCATTATAGGCATGGCTAATTAATAAGGGATCCCACTGGGAAAATCGGAGGGCCACCAAATTATCCGAGAGGACACCTCATACCTTGTTCTTATAGATTGTGCCCATAACCAGGTAGGGACTGTGTCTAAAAAAAACCATTCCTCTTTGCATGTTTGCACCTCTTTGTCCATACCCCGTCCATAAATGGCTGTCCAGGTCATACCTACCTTCACAACACACTCCTCTATAGAAAAAGGGCATGGTGGGCCCCATACGGTGATTTTTTTTTTATAAAGTCAGGCACATGTAAAAAAAAAAAAAAACATTTATAGAGCCATATAGAATATATGCCGTTTTTGAGAGAATCATCAGAGCTATGCCAGCCATTTAGTCTGTTTTCCTCCAAGACGCCATATTCCTGTCTTGTTTAAATAGTAAAGTTTCTTCTTAAAGGGTCACCATCATTTTCATTTTTTTCCCCCATAAATCAATAATATACATGAAAATATGAAACTTTGTAATATATCTTATTAGAGAAATGTGCTTCTTTCTTCTCCTGGACTTCAGTGAATACAGATTTTCCCCCATGAATTGATAATGAAAGCTCAGTCCAGGAAAAGAAAGAAACAGATTTCTCTGATAAGATATATTACATAGTTTCTTATTTTCACTTGTACTATTGATTTCTGAAATAAAAAATGTTAAACAACAATTACTCTTTAAGGAGTGAAGCTGTGCAATGATCTTTGGGAAAATATGCAAATAGTCTCTTTACGGAGGAAGAGTACAGGGTTTCTAGTACCACCTCCTAGGAATCAGTATTGAGCTTTGCCACAGGAGTTGGGATATAAAGCTAAATCAGGCTCCTCTTTAAAAGAAAATAACCTCCATTTGCAACTGTCTTTGCCTGAAGGGTTTATGTTCATTTAAAGGGGTTTAACGGGATTACAGGAATTGGGGAGACTAAATTATTCTGTGTGAATCGTGCTGTAGTGAGTGTCTGACTACTATTCGCAAAGATGGAGCTGTGGTGAGCATGTTCAACCACCATTGCTAAAGATGCAACTGTAGTGAGCATGTCCGACCACAATTCCTAAAGATGGAGCTGTAGTTAGCATGTCCGACCACCATTCCTAAAGATGGAGCTGTAGTGAGCATTTCCGACCACCATTGCTAAAGATGGAGCTGTAGTGAGCATGTGTGACCACCATTGCTAAAGATGCAACTGTAGTGAGCATGTCTGACCACCACTACTAAATATGGAAATGTAGTGAGTATCTGAACCCACTACTCCTAAAGATGGAGCTGTAGTGAGCATGTGCGACCACTATTCCTGAAGACGGAACTGTAGCGAGCATGTGTGACCACTATTCCTAAAGATGGAGCTGTAGTGAGCATGTGCGACCACTATTCCTAAAGATGGAGCTGTAGTGAGCATGTCCGACCACCATTCCTAAATATGGAGCTGTAGTGAGCATTTCCGACCACCATTGCTAAAGATGGAGCTGTAGTGAGCATGTCTGACGACCATTGCTAAAGATGGAGCTGTAGTGAGCATGTCCGACCACCATTCCTAAAGATGGAGCTGTAGTGAGCATTTCCGAACAGCATTGCTAAAGATGGAGCTGTAGTGAGCATGTCTGACGACCATTGCTAAAGATGGAGCTGTAGTGAGCATGTCCGACCACCATTGCTAAAGATGGAGCTGTAGTGAGTATGTCTGACCACCATTGCTAAAGATGGAGCTGTAGTGAGCATGTGTGACCACCATTGCTAAAGATGCAACTGTAGTGAGCATGTCTGACCACCACTACTAAATATGGAAATGTAGTGAGTATCTGAACCCACTACTACTAAAGATGGAGCTGTAGTGAGCATGTGCGACCACTATTCCTAAAGACGGAACTGTAGTGAGCATGTGTGACCACTATTCCTAAAGATGGAGCTGTAGTGAGCATGTGCGACCACTATTCCTAAAGATGGAACTGTAGTGAGCATGTGCGACCATCATTGCTAAAGATCGAGCTGTAGTGAGCATGTGTGACCACCACTACTAAATATGGAAATGTAGTTAATATGTGCAACCACAATTTTTAAAGATGGAGCTGTAGTGAGAATGTCTGACGACTATTTCTAAAATTTGGACTGTAGTGAGCATGTGTGACCACCATTTCTAAAGATGAAGCAGTAGAAGACATGTGTGACCAACACTACTAAAGATAGAAGTTTAGTGAGTATGTGAGACCACCACTCCTAAAGTTGGAGCTGTAGTGAGCATGTGTGACCACTATTCCCAAATATGAAGCTGTAGTGAGCACCAATCCTAAAGATGGAACTGTAGAGAGCATGTGCGACCACCATTCTTAAAGTCCATGATTGGAGCAGTGGTCACACATGCTCACAACTGCAACATACGCACAATTAAATTTGGGACACTGATCTCTTGATCCCAATCGAACCCCTGATGATCATACATTTATCACCTATGCTGTGGATAGGGGATACATGTTTATGGGACAATGACTCTAAGAGACCATTGTAGTGTAAGATTGTGACATAGTGGACCTTCAGAAGGACAAACCTAGAGGGGTCCTATAGTGCAGCCAAGATTCTTCATGGTACCTATTTTACCATTCCCCATTCCTCAGGTTCCCCAGACAAGAAATAAGCCATATTTATGCAAATTTATCTTTTTATTAGCTTCATTTATTTCACTTAAGTGATTACAAACTTATTTTCTGACAAATATATATTATTTCCAAAAATAATACAAAAAAGATAAATAGATATAAAATTTATTTGGTAATAAATAGGACATAAATAGATACATATGTGTTAGAAGATACACACTTTGGATTACTATGATCACGGTATTAATTACTACTGGATTTTTTTGCTGATATTTCCCATAAAGCACCTGATTTTAACTCCTGTATCAGCCATCCTGTGAGGTATAAGGCACACTGTAAAGATCCTAGAGATGGGAGTACTAAAATGCATTGCGCAGGGTTGTCATAATACCAAGAATGAGAAGCCTTGCGTGGTATTTAGGACTTCATGGAATTTCACTCTTAGGCACAGACTTGGCGCCAGTTATGGACCAATCAACATAACGACGCATCGCTAATGAATTCTCACACCTCATTGGTCTATTACAGGTATAGTAGGGCGTATTACATGCCTCATTTATCAGTGGGGTACTAAGTCGAGGCAATACTACAGATCTTGACGTCTTCCAGAGACTCAAGTTATATATAAGAGCAAGGGGCATGCAAAAAAGTCAACGGGAGGGGAAAATGGTGGTACCTGAATGTCAGGGATGGGTATACACAGTGTAGTGTATATTATGCATGTAGTAGTGTATCGGTATAATACACAATGATATTGTAATATTATAGTATTGTATTATAACATTGCAATGCATTGCAGCACTTCCAGAAAAGTTTAAAAGTTTTTTGGGGGGCGGTGAGGGGGGGGTTCACAGGAGTAAAAAGTCAGGCTTTTTTTCACAACTGGGATACTGGTCCACGCTGGGTCCCGTTCCCCCAAAGTTTAGGTCCAGCCCAAACTATGGGAGAGGAGACTAGGGGCAGTAAACATGCTATACACCTTGTTTTGCTACATGAATTCAGAGCTTGACCCCAATCTACAGTACACAGCAAGTAGTAGGGTAGGCCCTTACACAAGAAAATGCACCTGTCATCTCCGGAATCTTACAGGACTCCATATCCGCATAGGTTAACAATAGACTTTTTGTTTGTTGGAAAAGGGCGGTTTCCATATGTGCAAAAACAGTCATGTCTCTCAAGGCTACTTTTGAAGCCTTCACCCCAAACTGCGTAAAGCCCTGAGAATCAACGAAAAGGCACTTGATTAGAGGTGGTTCTTCTGCCGGTAGTTGTAACTTCACAGAACTTTTTTTTTGTTTCGTAAGTGTCCCGATGCTTGTGTGACAGCAGGGCTGAAATTAAAATTTTGTTCTGATGCTTTTCTCCACATTTAATTCCTCAATCAGATACAGAAAGCCTGTGGAAGATAGGCAATCGCTTGTTAGTAAGCGCTTGACTTGGCACCTCAAAAACTGGAGACTCGGAGCCACTGCTGTAACACTCGTTTTCGGTCAAGGAACTGGAAGAAGGTGAACGTAGGAGTTGATAGTTGGAGAAAGGGTCTTGAACAAGATTCCCAGCTCTGGAGCATCGGCATGAGCAACAACGAGTACAGGAATCCATTCCTTTGAGGGAAGACACATGGCTTCTGGTCTCAGAAGGAGCAGGAGAGAAGATTGAATCACTGGGAGGAGGAGATACTGATGGAGCTCTGGAGAACGAAGCAGGATCTGGAAAACCTGGTGGTGGAGGAGAGGCTCTTCTAATGGGTACACCGCTGTAGCTGAGACTTTGGCGTAGAACGTGTTGAGGTTGAGGACAACTACCTTGTTCAGCTGGGTGGTGGATAAAATTGCATCGAGACCCATATGGGCACTCTCCATAGAGGTGGAACTTGTGGCAATACTCTGTCTTGTACTTTGGATGACGGTTTGGTTCTCTTAGCTCACCTTGACCATGAGCAAACTGGCATTTGGAGCCATATTTACAGGTACCTGTTTCAGAAAAGGTACGACACAGCTCTGTCTTGTAACGAGGTGATGGAGCAGGAAGAGAAGGCAATGGAGCTTTCAAAGGAGGGAATCCCGGTGGCGGTGGAGGTAGTGCTGCTCGGGGCCCTTCGGTAAGGCTGATGGAACGATCGGCTCTGAATGGAGCACGGTGAGGCTCAAAATTCCAACGAGCAGACCACTTTGTTTCATCATAGACTTCAGGGGCACAAGAATGTCTCCTCTTGGTGTTGGTGAAGATATGGTCATTGGTGTTCTCTATGTCTTCTGACAAATTCAAGTTGCGAAGGTTCTGGAGGTTTACATAATGCAAAAGAGTTAGGGTGATACCTAGGCCAAACCCAACCATTGTCAATGCAGTGCTTTAAGTTTGTGATCCATACCTTAGTACCATAACTATATATTAACAACACAACAAGAAAAACAAGTTCTCTCATACCCATAAGACCAGGTGTATGTGTGTCCTACATACATATAGATGGCAAAGTACATGATTTATATTATCTGCAACATTCACATCGAAAAAAAAGTCTGAAAGTCAAATCATTTCAGCTGTGCATTCAAACAGGAAGCCTGGCCCTCATTCTTTGTCAAATTTATGTATATAGGACAGACAGACAAGCAGAAGCTTGTCAGACAAGCAGAGTTGTATCTGAATATGATGGGCCTGAGGCAAAAATACAACCCATCCATGAAACAGAACAAGCAGCTGGAAAGTGGCAAAGTATAAGGCCTGGCAGGACAGAGGGGTAGTAATGTATAAGGACTGGTGGGACAGAGGGTAGTAATGTATGAGGACTGGTAGGATAGAGGGGTAATAATGTATGAGGACTGGTACAGCTGAGGGAAAGTCAAATATAAGGACTGATAGGACAGAGTGGTAGTAATGTTTGAGGACTGGAGGGACAGAGGGTAGTAATGTAAGGAGACTGGTGAGGTTGGGGAAAAGTAAGTATAAGGAATGATAGGACAGAGGTAGTAAAGTATAGAGACCGGTAGGACAGAGTGGTAGTAATGTAAAAGGACTGGTAGGATAGCGGGAAAGTAAAGTATAAGGACTAGTAGAATAGAGGGGTAGTAAAGTATAAGAACTGGTAGGACAGAGGGAAAGTAAAGTATAAGTATAGGAAGAACAGATGGAAAGTAAATGATAATGACTGGTATGGCAGAGGAGTAGCAAGGGATAAGGACCAGTAGTACTGAGTGATAGTAATGTATAAGGTCCGATAGGGCCGAGGGGTAGAAGTGTACGAGGACTGGTAGGATAGACGTGTACTGGTAAGGCAAAGGGGTAGTAATGTACTATGCCTGGGAAACAGCATTACAAGAGTTAAGCGGAAGTAGATGTGAGTCATGGCAAGTTATGAGGACTGTCAGAAAAAAACAGCCAAGTGACAGCACATTTTCAGGACTGACAGCAGATAAGGTTTTATGGCATAGAAAGGTCCAAGGTCTAAGAGGAATCGTGCAACAAAAGTGGTAAAGTTCAAAAGACAATAATAGACAAGAAGTACTCAACCCCACCGACACTTGAGCTGGGACAGGACAGAGGGGTACAAAGGTTAGTTGACGAGGCACAGAAGACAGACTATGAGGTATGAAGCACAACTGTCAGGAATGCAAAGGTCTAAGATTCACGAAGAGCCACCTATTGACAGGGGTATTGGGTAACACAACCACGGAGTGACGGGCAGGTGCAGAAACAGGGTGACATTCATACAAAAAGTGACAGCAGACAGGACAAGAGAATGAGGTCAGTCCAGCTTAGTTGTCATGGCAGGTTTTATCTCTAAAGTCGTCCATGGCCCTGGTTACATGAGCCCAATGAAGGGATGTGAGATATCAGGCAGCACCGGTACCTCTGGGTCTATCCTACAGACTGAGGGCACTACCGACAACCCTTTCCATCTTGATTTTACCTGTTCCACTCTGCGACCTTTCCAGATCCTCCTAAACACTACAGTCCCTTGACCTCTGCATCGGATAGTCCATATTGTAGCCAAAAACAGACTGCCTATCCTATCTCCCGACCCTACGGACGTCCTCATGAGCTTTTAGGACCCACCGACAACCCTTTCCTCTCTGATTTTATCTGTTCTACTCTGCAACCCTTCCAAATGCAACAGTCCCTTGACCTTCACATCACCTCTGTGTCCGGTCTATATCCAAGTCCCAACCTATACGTTATCCCCCCTTAGTGACCCTGCATTTCCTATGTAGGGGTCCCACCCTATCAGTCCACCTAACGTAGACACAGTTACGTTAAAAAAAAGTCACAACACAATAACAAAGTTATACAAAACATTACAATACGGATTCTGGAGCAATTCTGTAGAATATGGAACCTTAAGGAACTATAATGTTCTCTCTACCCTTGAGAAAAGATCCCTCTCCCCCCAAATGCCAAGTGGCACTCCCCAAGGTCTCACCTCGTAGATTGTTTGTATATCCAGCATTGTGGACATAATGATCCAAAAAATAAGTGCTTGCTCCTACACCCAGTGATTCTTGTGAGCAGTCAGTGCAGTACAGAGCCTCCCAGCCGCCTTCCTTATATACAGTGGTGATACCCCACCTACAAATGATGTCACCCTTAGGGTGAAGTCCAGAGAGGAGGATAAGGGAAGGGTGGTGGAGGGGGGGAGGCGTTAGCTAATCTCTCTCCTTGCTTAGGAAAACAAGTCAGTCTCCAGCCAAGATCACATTATGAGAAGGAAGGGAGGGTGGGGGGAGGAAAAAAAAAAGCAAATGAAAGAGTGAAAAGGGAGAAAGAATGCAAAGAGGGCAGAAGAGAGAAACTAAGGAAACTGGAGAAAGAAAACAAGAAGAGAAGAAGGAAAGCGAGGCAGGCACGGCATATTACAAGGGATTAACCTTATTGAGAAGTGCTTAAAGCACGGGACAATGGTGGCTTTTATTAGACTTGCTCTATCTCGGTGCCATCGTAAGGTCTAGACCGTCATCACAATTTCTCAACATTGTCTGAAACAGTCAACTAAAAGACTCTGCTCGTACAAAAGTGCAAGAATAGGCACTAGGAATTATTGTGTGTGGCCCCTTTAAATGAAACTTTTCCAAACTATGCTTTAAGGATTAATATGTGTGGCTCCTTTAAATGAAACTTTCCAAACTATACTTTAAGGATTAGCATGCGTGGCTCCTTTAAATTAAATTTTCAAGTATATGCATTAAGGATTAGTATGTATGGCCCCTTTAGATGAAACTTTACAGCATATGCCTTGATTATTAGCATTTGTGGCCCCTTTAAATGAAGCTTTCAAGCATATGCATTAAGGATTAGGGTGCCTGGTCCCTTTAAATTAACCTTTTCAATCTGTATATTAAGGATTAGCATGCGTGGCCCCTTTAAATGAAACTATGTCAACACTGCAGGTCTCCACAACCCCCTGGAATGCACGTCAATATAATATATACACAAATCATAAGCCGGGAGGACTTTCTTCTGTATCAGTTCTTAGAAATGCAGTCAGCAAGTTAGCACTGGCGCAAGACTTCTGTCATCACGCTGTTACTTATGTGTTCCCCTTTTTCATTGTTTTTTTGCTTTTTCCTATGCACATGGGCAGAGTGATGTTTGGCCTTTTATTATAGAGAGGCAGGTGCAAAAATGACCTGACCAGGGCACATTTTCTCCTGTCATTGTGTGGTTATTATTATTATTTATTGTTATAGCGCCATTTATTCCATGGTTATCTGTATTGGTAACGGGTGGACCCTCATTTGGGACCTTCACAATAAAGTCGGCACTTTAAAGACCACCTATGTCACTGGATGACCCAACACATCCATGTGCTTGATTTAAAAAAATGCATCATGTAATACTCCTTTTGGCCAGTGGTGGCACTGCAGGGAGTTTTAACACTTATTACAAGGTTCTTTGACAGATTGCGGCTGATCACTGACAATCACAGCAGAAGGAAACCTGTCCAAAGTAGAGATCCCCTTTAAGGGGTTGTTCCCATCTTGGACGATAAGTATTGTTGCATTATCTGGGTAAAAACAAGCAATTTTACAAAAGTTTGAGCCGTTCTTGAAACTTATTTACACGTTTCATTTGTATACAGCTTGCTGTGACGGACCACCATTGCTGTCTAGCATTGGTGGTCGAACATGCACAGTGCTTAAAAGCTTGTAAGCACTGGTCAGGATCGCCTGAGCGTGCAGCTACCTCCTAATCCTGGCTAGCTTCAGCGCAATGCATATTATATTGACAGCAGCGGTGGTCGGTGTCCCAGGCAACCAGCTGTAAACAAAATAAAACTGTTAATATCTCAAAAACGGCTGCAAATTTTAATGAACAGTAAATTGCAAAAGTGTTTGTTTTTACATGAACTATCTGAAAATATCCTTTTATAAATAAAGTGATACTAACCCCTTTAAGAACATTGAGCAGTTTACTATTTGTTTGTATTTTCGGCTGACTGCCATTCATTTTAGGTGTTAAAATGTTAATTCGGCATTCCTTTAAATCCAGTGTGAGATCCGCCGGCTTTTATTTCTTTTTCTTAAACATTAACTTGAGTGGATGCTGGAAGTTTTGGTGATCATAAAAGCGGAGTGTAAATATTACCGGCTCCGAGTTCCCGTAAGTTCTTCACTGCTTCATGCTCGTAAAAGTGGCAGGCAGCTGCTGGCAGCGCGGCGTGTACGGTCAGGCTGCCAGCGTGTTAATAAATGAAACATTTCCTTCATATATTTCCTCCATTCCATGGAATCACTTATTATGCTAGGCAGGCATCCCAAAAAAGTTTCCGCTGCTTCTTAAAGTCCAACTCCACAACGTGGACTACTGCACCGCAGAATCCCTGTTATTCCTCATCCTTCAGCCCTCAGTCACAGCCTAGTAAGCACTTAATCCTGCACTGCACACGTACATCCGCATGACCACTGCAGCCAATCACCGGCCTCAACAGCGCCATGCTTTACATGCAAGCATTACAGCCAGTGATTGCTTCTATCAGCCACCATTGGGGGAAAACAGAGTGTAAAGGTATTTCCTAAAATATTTTACCTACTGCGTACAGATTTCGGGATCCATTGTGGGAGCTCACAAAGTGCTCGATCACATCTGCGATAGCAGAATTTTGAAAGCAGCTCTGGAGGTGATTGGAGAAAATTCAATATGGATACAAAACCAGTAAAGTGTTTGCAAAATTATGTAACTTTTTGGGAAATTAGTGTAATTAAATACATCTCCACAAATTTAAAGAGTTTGTACCAAGTTTTGATCTTATCGCTTATCCATAGCCATAGGATAGGGGATAACTTAGCGATCACTGAGGGTCCGACCGGAGAGTGGGGCTCTGCAGAGCCTTGTCTTGTCGGGTGGGAAGCTGAACAAGTGCACATCGGCTCAATTCATTCACTATGGGACTTCTAGAGATAGCCAAGCGTTTCGCTCAGCTCCCTGTGGTGATGACTACTATCTACATTCGGACCCTCAGCAATCAGTAAGTTGTCACTTAACCTATTGATAGGGGATAACTATCAAAATTTGGAACAAACTCTTTTTTAAGGCACATTTACATGGGCCACTAATAATGAACAGAATGAGCATTCATTCCAGATCACTGACCGACATATGTTAGCGGTCAGCCCGCAAAACACGGCCTTATGTCTTTTGTAAGCAAGGGACTTGACATGAAAAAAAAGGGCTTCAAACGAGCGTCGATCAACTTGTTATCTCATCGATCAGCTCTTGGTATTGACCTCAAGATGTAGAATTACCAACAAGTATCTCTGGTTAGTAGTCCAAGGCTCCAGCCGGGGTGGAACAGTTATCTCTGTCTACAGTTACGCCCTTGGCTACATATCGTACACCCTGTAAATATACTGCTCTACCGGTACCAGAACAAAGGATAAAAAGATTACACAGAACATAAGAAAAGGATAGAAAGGGGACAAGGTGGGCCATGTTCATATATTAAGTGCCCGTGGTACAGGGGCCCATAAGAGTACCAGTCATAGCGTCACTAGAGGAGCGTAAGCTACATTGCCCAAGAACCAAGTCAATCAGTGTGCCTCAGAAGAATGACAGCCATGGTGCCAATACTAAGGTTTAAAGCCAAGGTGGGTACTGCTACTCGTGAAGACTTTCTGGGAAAAAAAGGATTTCAATAAGCTATCCTCAAGGAGGAAGAAAGCTGGTACTCCGATGACAACTTGTAGAGGAAGCCATACCCTTGTCTGCAGATGGATGTCTCTTTTGAAGGACACTTTGGTCCGTAGTCAAGAGGAAAGGCCTGATTAACGCGTCAGACATGGCTTATAGGGTAGATTCAGAGTGCCAGTGTGCTTTTTGGAGGAGAGCTAATTGGCATAGTATAGAGACAGTACCTTGTGCCACAGATGTGTCAGCCATAGTTTCTGTAGGACAGAGCCAAGGTGTCTCCAGAACCGAGTCAGCCATAGTGCCCTCAGAAGAGTGTGCTAGTAAAGGTGACCCAGTACAAAGAGAATATCACTATCACACTGCCAGAAGAAGACAGTGCTCCTCAAGCAAGTCAGTCACTATTTCCCCACAATAGTGTCCCACAAGAGGGCCATCCACAGTTTTCCCAGAGCAATGTGAACTACAGTACCCGCATAACAATGACAGCAGCAGAGTCCCTAGAACAGTATTAGCCACAGTGCTCAAAGCCGGCCATGGAATAGTACCAGCCACAGTGCCGCGAACAGAGTCAGCCACAGAACTTACCATTTCCAAGTAGTCGAGCTGCTGTCTTTCAATAGATACGTGGGCAGCTAGACCATTCCAACTACAGAAGATAGCCAAACACGTGACCTAAATGCCACTTGAAGGCTATTTCACTTGGAAATTATCTTATCCATTGATGGTAATGCTAAAAGGCTTTTGGTGGAATAGGTTAACAGGTTTTTCAGAGCAGATGCCCAAGTGAAAATTGCTACCTACAATTGGCTGTATATGGGGGTCTTCCATACCATCTGCTATAGACTAGAAAATGTCCAAGACACCTTCACATTCTCAAATACCAATTCTGTTGCATCGTCTCAGTGGCCTTTGCCGGCCTTCCAGCCATGACCTCAGGAAGAAACTCTACACTGGGCATATAAATCAGGTCGTGTATGGCCTGTATAGCCCATAGTGAACCTATCATGGCTGACAGGTCTACTATTACATTATAGAACATTACGCCCCAGTTATATAATGAGATTGAAGACTAGGGCTCCAGGGAAATTAGCATTAATAGTCTCTATCCCCTGGCATATGTTATCTAGGGCAGGTTACAGAGTACAGACCTAGTAACAGAGCTCTATAAACCCCATCAAGTAACCAGAGCTGTTCTGCTGCAGTCGGAAGTCGTTTCAGTAAAAGTCCCGGCCCATTTGCACAGAGGGAGGACGGTTTCCCATGTTTGGCTTGGCAAAGCAACACTACCGAGTTGTGTAACAGGCTCATATGTCTCAATACTTTGATTTCCAGGAAGTTTACGCCCCGCAGTGAGGAACTCATCAGAACTTGTAGTACTTTAGAAAAGAATTTGCCTGAAAAGCTTGCTTTTTTTAATAGAATATGTATAGGGCGGAGGTGGAATAAAGAGATGAATGAAATATTAGCTACATGAAATTATTATTGTATTGTTACATAGGAGAACAGGCACCCAGTGTGTGTGTATATCACAATATATGTATGTTAGCATCCTCGGATAAGGTGTTATCTCAGCACGCTTGTGCGCTAACCGAGTGTCTTCGGCGTTCGAATACTATGTTCTAGTCCCCATGGCTGCATGTCTCGTGGATGTTCGACAGCCACAACACATACAGGGATTGCCTAACAGACAGATAATCTCTACATGTGTTGCTGCTTTCGAACAGGAGAGAGACATGCAACCGCGGGAACTAGAACATATTAATTGAGCAAGCCGAAGACACTCAGTTAGTGCACAAGCGTGCTCAGAAAACACCTTATCGTTCGCTTATCACTAATATAGTGGTTGTACTGTATACTTCCTATGTGTTACATCCGTGCATATGATAAACACTGATCGTTCATAAAATGAAAACTAAAATTGTGTAGGTTCATGTTGTGCCACCAAAACATCACCGATCTATCAATACATGGACTCCACATAACCTTGAAAATTTCTTGTGGTATCTGGCCCCAATACGGTTGGCAACAAATTCTTTACTTTGTGTAGGTTACAATGTGGTGATCTCATGGTACAATAGTTTTTCGATGGGATCGGACCAGATGGGCTAGTCTTCACTATGCATGACCTTCCTTAGACCATAGGATAGTTACTAGTGACTGAGCATTGGGAATACCCCATCTGTCAATTTGGAAATGATCTGACCTTGTTGTCTAGACTTCACAATTTGTCTCTTCTCAAAGTGACCCAGATCCTAAAGGCCCTCATAAATATTAGACTAAAGTATGTCTGAATTCAGCGATAGTGTGTATAGGGCTTCTTGATTGGCCCTCAACAAGGGAAGAATTTGGCATATTGGATTTCCAATGGTCAATTCTTTGGCTTTTCAAGAGATAAGACACCGCCAGAGGAGTGCATGAGGGGTTTAGGGGAGATAGATATTGGTCAAATATTGTCCTGCCAGTGGCTATCTAATGTGTAGGGAGACCCATTTTTTTCTGCTTTCAACACATCAACTTCAAGAGCTGACTTGAAGATATCTCAAAAGGTGCCACAATGGATGATTAGTGATCAAGGCTAAGACAGTTAATCAAAAGGCATAGATACTACACAACAACATTTTTTGGAGCTAGACTGGACATTGTACCATTGGGTTCCCTGGTACCAATAGTTTACTACAATGCAGATTACGACCAGATGCCAAGGGTTTTATATCTTCCCTCAGTTGATAACATCCTAATTCAGCCATAATAGCAAAAAAAAAAAATTGGCACTCGATCTGATCACCATTTCTCACTTTTGTGAGAAGTTCTTGCCTTTTTCTAAGAATTCATAAAACAAGCAGAACCATGGTTATATGGTGCCAGATCTCCATTGCGCAATTTTTCTAGAATCCTCCAAGGACACACCTATGAGGAAATCCGGTACATGCAACCGCTCACCACCACGTCATGCACACATTAAAATAGACTAATACACACTTTTTCCAGTTCAAATATGCTAAGCATGTATCGAGTGAGAGTGTGCGGCTGCCTTTAGGCTAAAATGGCAGAGAACGTAAATTAAGACTTGCAGGAGGAACATGTTTTCCAGATGCAGCCCCAAAAGACCATCAAAAGGTGAAAGCTCTAACTGCTGGACTTTGCTGACAATGCCTTTTCTTCCATTGGACATGAGCTTCATATTTTCAGTGGTGCAACCAAAAGTTCCTTGGACACAGATTTTACCTGGTTTCCCCAATTAACTCATTAGGATGTTACAGGTCAAACACTTGAGAAATAAATTTAAAAGGGGATTGTCTAGTTCATATACCCTGTTAGTGAATTCTTAGTGGGTCCTCTGGTTAGAATTCTGATCTCTTGGCCAAAGCAGAGAGCAGTTACAAAGAGAGTCTCTTTCTGGAGGACCTATTGATCAAATGCTTCATTTCTCCGTTGGTGGAGCTACAAGGAAATTCAACTCTTAGAGCTTGGTTTCTTCACAAATAAAATTTGATCTCTGGAGTTCTAAGCAAGGGGGGACACTTTGTGATCTGTTTTGGCTAAGGGACCCTTTAGCAAGCATTGATTTTTGAGTACGTGGAACACCCTTTTATCGTCTGATATGCTGAATAATTGCTATTGTTTCCAAAGGGACCAGCAAGTACCTTCTATAGGTATTGTACCGACCTAACATCATGAAAGAAAATCTAAGAAGTAACTTGAATAGTAATGAAGAAGAGCCGTCATACACACTGAACAATAGTTGGCCCAACCTGACGATATCGGTAAGATTGGTTGACCATCTGGTGTGTATGGTTGTCCACTGACTCTCACCAGATAATGTCAGGAGAAAGAAAGAACAGGCACATCGAATTTCTGAGAGCTGCTCCTTTTATACCCTGTGAGATACACAGTCCAAAGAGTTTGGAAGCAACTCTCTTATAAAGAACACAAGAGCGATCGGCAGAACCAAGCGTTCTTGGACATCGAGGACTTAAGCCCAACTAATATCTGTTGGAGATTGTAAATCTGCTGCCCTGTATTTTGTTTCATTAATTGGGAGAAGTAGCTTGCACTCTTGAGGTGCACATTTCATATGGACCCTGTGTGACTTACGGAAAAAGATTACTAGTCCCTTGATGTACAGTGCTGGGCGTACTCAGTACAGAGCGTCCCTCTACTTACTGGATAGCCTTGTGAAGATAATCCTTCTATGTCCTTTTCGTCATGAGTTAACAGAATACTCATCTGTGGTCAAATGTGCAGAATTAACAATACAGCTGTGAATGAATTTAGTGGGAATTTTTCACGAAAGCAGCATAAATTCTCATAAGAATCAGACATCTGGGATTTCACAACCTAAAAGAGTTCTGTAGGTTTACAGCGGTCTAGTGATTCACATTTAAAGAAACTTCCATATGATGTAAAACATATATACGCACACACCAACAGAAGGTCCGACGTCCTAAATATCTGTTCTTAATAATAATAAAAAATGGAGGAATTATAATTTCCCACTAGGATAAGCAGCTATTTTTAGTTATCACATTTGGTGCTGATTCATTTCTGCCAAAATCTTTATAGGGGTTGCAAGAATACATTATGTAATAGTATTTTATGGGTGTAAGTAATAAAATATGGAGGCAACTCCCATAATGATGGTCTTTATTAACGTTTTGTAGAGTTATATGTTGTCATTGGCATCTAGTGTGCTTGCCTATTTGCAATAGTGTCCTAAAAGCCCCCATACACAATAGACTAATGTTCACAGAACCCTCTGATATCGACAGGTTTGGCTGACTGTCTAATGTGTATAGGAGGGTAAAGCCGACTGTAGCTGGAGATGTCTATCGGCCATGTCTGATTTCGGACTGTCGAAACCCGGCGGCTTTCTCATAGAGAACACAGGAGCGCTCTGCCAAGCAAATGCTCCTGTGCGTGAGCGAGTTGGCCTAGATGGCTGACGTCCAAAAGATCAGCCGAAACATTGCTTGGCCCATAGTCATCTATTGTGCATGAGTTGCATTCTCAAACAAAATCCTATCTTGATGGTTAACTGATGAGTTCTCTTGGACTTTCCCACCATGTAAGTACTATGAAGAAAAATGTGCATAGATGGAGGAAGGTGTAGATGCATCACTGAACTAATGAGACGTGCTATTCTTTGGTCCATGGACTACTTTTTCTGAAAATAGGGTTCAGTTATCTATCTGAGTTGTAAGGAAGGTTAAATATCTCTGGAACCCACCATCAAAAATGGCAATGATTTGCGAACATGAGAAGTAAGTCATCCTGTGTGCCTTGACATCAAGAATTATGATCCAATGTCTACCTGAGACATCCATAATCTATGTCTACCTCTGGTACCCACCACCAAGATTAGAGACTTGTCTATATGATTAGACAGTAGGCATGCATCCCTGGAGACCACCAAAAATGGATATCCATTGTGAACATTAGTAGTGAATAATAACGTGCAGCTCTGAAGTCCTCCATCAAGAAGAATGATCCATTTTCTACCTAAGAAGTAATGTTGTATAGAAGTAGCTGGTCTTTCTGTGTGGGCCATGGTCATGAGGGTACAGTTCATGGTGGTCTCACTGGATAAGGACAGGTTAAGCTAACATGATAGATGAACTCAGAAAGCTGTGAAAGTCAAATACTATGTTCTAGTCAATTGAGCGCCCAGAAGAGGCAAGAGGTCGAAGGTACAGTTAGGTCCATATATATTTGGACAGAGACAACATTTTTCTCATTTTGGTTATAGGCATTACCACAATGAATTTTAAACAAAACAATTCAGATGCAGTTGAAGTTCAGACTTTCAGTTTTCATTTGAGGGTATCCACATTAAAATTGGATGAAGGGTTTAGGAGTTTCAGCTCCTTAACATGTGCCACCCTGTTTTTAAAGGGACCAAAAGTAATTGGACAGATTCAATAATTTTAAATAAAATGTTCATTTTTAGTACTTGGTTGAAAACCCTTTGTTGGCAATGACTGCCTGAAGTCTTGAACTCATGGACATCACCAGACGCTGTGTTTCCTCCTTTTTGATGCTCTGCCAGGCCTTCACTGCGGTGGTTTTCAGTTGCTGTTTGTTTGTGGGCCTTTCTGTCTGAAGTTTAGTCTTTAACAAGTGAAATGCATGCTCAATTGGGTTGAGATCAGGTGACTGACTTGGCCATTCAAGAATATTCCACTTCTTTGCTTTAATAGACTCCTGGGTTGCTTTGGCTTCATGTTTTGGGTCATTGTCCATCTGTAGTATGAAACGACGACCAATCAGTTTTGCTGCATTTGGCTGGATCTGAGCACACAGTGTGTCTCTGAATACCTCAGAATTCATTTGGCTGCTTCTGTCCTGTGTCACATCATCAATAAACACTAGTGACCCAGTGCCACTGGCAGCCATGCATGCCCACGCCATCACACTGCCTCCGCCGTGTTTTACAGATGATGTGGTATGCTTTGGGTCATGAGCTGTACCAAGCCTTCGCCATACTTTTCTCTTTCCATCATTCTGGTAGAGGTTGATCTTGGTTTCATCTGTCCAAAGAATGTTCTTCCTGAACTGTGCTGGCTTTTTTAGATGTTTTTTAGCAAAGTCCAGTCTAGCCTTTTTATTCTTGATGCTTATGAGTGGCTTGCACCGTGCAGTGAACCCTCTGTATTTACTTTCATGCAGTCTTCTCTTTATGGTAGATTTGGATATTGATACGCCGACCTCCTGGAGAGTGTTGTTCACTTGGTTGGCTGTTGTGAAGGGGTTTCTCTTCACCATGGAGATTATTCTGCGATCACCCACCACTGTTGTCTTCCGTGGGCGCCCAGGTCTTTTTGCATTGATGAGATCACCAGTGCTTTCTTTCCTTCTCAGGATGTACCAAACTGTACATTTTGCCACTCCTAATATTGTAGCAATTTCTCGGATGGGTTTTTTCTCTGTTTTCACAGTTTAAGAATGGCTTGTTTCACCTTCATGGAGAGCACTTTTGACCGCATGTTTACTTCATAGGAAAACCTTCCAAATGCAAGCACCACACCTCAAATCAACTCCAGGCCTTTTATCTGCTTAGTTGAGAATGACATAATGAAGGGATTGCCCACACCTGTCCATGAAATAGCCTTGGAGTCAATTGTCCAATTACTTTTGGTCCCTTTAAAAAACAGGGTGGCACATGTTAAAGGGAACCTATCACCCCGTTTTTTTCGGTATGAGATAAAAATACTGTTAAATAGGGCCTGAGCTGTGCATTACAATAGTGTAGTTTGTGGACCCCGATTCCCCACCTATGCTGCCGAAATACGTTACCAAAGTAGTCATTTTCGCCTGTCAATCAGGCTGGTCAGGTCGGATGGGCGTGGCTTCTTCCCCCAGATATTGCGTAGTTTTCCGTTGGTGGCGTAGTGGTGTGCGCATGTCCAAGGTCCCCAATCCTGCACGGGGGGGTGAAAATAGCAGCGATGTCCGTTATTCCATTGGTGGTCGGTGGGCGCGGCCATCTTCCTTTGGCCGCGCGTGCGCAGAAGCGGCGCTCTGCTGGCCGCGGCTTCAGGAAAATGGCCGCCGCGATCTCCATCTGCGCACGCGCGGCATCCCGCGGCCATTTTCCTGAAGCCGCGGCCAGCAGAGCGCCGCTTCTGCGCACGCGCGGCCAAAGGAAGATGGCCGCGCCCACCGACCACCAATGGAATAACGGACATCGCTGCTATTTTCACCCCCCCGTGCAGGATTGGGGACCTTGGACATGCGCACACCACTACGCCACCAACGGAAAACTACGCAATATCTGGGGGAAGAAGCCACGCCCATCCGACCTGACCAGCCTGATTGACAGGCGAAAATGACTACTTTGGTAACGTATTTCGGCAGCATAGGTGGGGAATCGGGGTCCACAAACTACACTATTGTAATGCACAGCTCAGGCCCTATTTAACAGTATTTTTATCTCATACCGAAAAAAACGGGGTGATAGGTTCCCTTTAAGGAGCTGAAACTCGTAAACCCTTCATCCAATTTTAATATGGATACCCTCAAGTGAAAGCTAAAAGTCTGAACTTCAACTGCATCTGAATTGTTTTGTTTAAAATAGAATTTTGGTAATGTCTATAACCAAAATGAGAAAAATGTTGTCTCTGTCCAAATATATATGGACCTAACTGTATGTAATCGCGAATGTCAAGAATAGTTTAAAAAAAAAAAAAAGGATATTTTACAAAATAAATGTCTTGTAAAGGGAAGCACCTTCTTGGCTCTAGGGATAATCTTTAACTTTGAAAGTTATACTGTACCTATAAAATTAGATTAGGGTAGCAACGTATTGTGCTGACATGGTACTGTGTGGTGAAGAAAGCCTATTTCTGATGAAGCGATGTGTAATCCAGCATTCCTTTGTCAGCAACCCTGATTTATTTTTGCCGTTGTAAGGCTTTGTGGTGAGATCTGTGGTGACTCTGTCCTTCCCTTACCCAGTTATAATAACACTTATTATAGTGATGCAGTGTTAAAATCAACTATCTTGACTTATTTAAGACTTTAAGCCACTGGTAAGTGTGACTAAAGAGCTTCTCCTGTTTTTTATATATGGAATGTATAGCCATGTCTGCTGTCAAAACGAATGTGTTTTTCTGATAAAGGAGTTTACATGGCCTAACATTTGTAAGTGGCCACCAAGTCTCAAGACCATAGAGACCATCTTCTTGTTTTAATCTATTGGCTTTTGTTATTTATTCCTCCTTACTCGATCACAGTCCTCATTTATGGGGATCTTTCCCTTTGACATGGCCAATCTTTCACTCCTCGACTCAGCTCTGACTCATTTTTCTTTAAGATTATCTCTCCAATTGATGTTTAGATTCTGACCTAAGCCTCCATCTGAATAGTCTCCTGTTCCATCTCCACTGCCACATATTGTACTTCCAAGTAGTGACTGCCTTCTGGACCTTAACCTGGGGATCCAAGGTTCCCTGCAGCTTATCCTGGTGAAGAATAAAAGGAACCCTTTGACTCTACATGTGACTTTAGCACCAAACCAGCTTCAAGGTTCCATTTTCAAGGTACATTGGTCCAACAGAATAGCTCATTAAAAAGCAAAATGGCATTTAATCTTGGAAAAAATGTCCTTAAAAGTTTCATATATGCCTGTGTTCACATGAATATCAATATATAGTGGTCTCAGATGTTGTGACTTATTGCCTTTTATGTATTATGGCCACTCTGGTTTGCAATGTAGCTCCACACATGAAACGTCTTCTATAAATTTAGGACCTTGAGTTTTTCCGAAAGCCGTACTGATATGACAGATGATAACATGTGTATCGTTTAGTGTAGCTTTCTTGAAATACAGCAATGGGATTGATTTTGGGGAGTTCTCCAGTACCATCACGTACGCCCTCCACAAGTGGTGGATTTGATATGGACATTTTCTTTACCCTCTCCAATGAAAGCCTACATCTGTAAACCATAGAAACAGCAAGATATTGTGACGAGGCACAATTCTTTTGATCAATAATCTATTTGTTTATTTCCACTAATAATTAAAAATCGGTTAGGCCGCTATATTAAGGATGATGTTTTTCTAGTGCCCTAAGGGTCAAAATCTGATCCATTGAAGAGTCTTGAACCATGACTAGGGAAACCACCCATCTAGCAATACCTTGTTCTGTACTAATGAGGGGCAAAACCCCAAACAGCTGCCTACAGATGGTTGTCTATGGTTTGGCTGGCTTCCATAGTCATATTTCAAGCCTTTTTGATTGGACCAGACATTGACTTATTGGGTTGCTGCCTACAGATTACACTAAAGAGACAGTTTTCTTCCTTCTGGTGGGGATTTAACTTGTATACATTTTCTATACAATGTCTTCCCCCTTTCTTCTCAGTACATAGTTAATTGTACAGCATGAAGAGACAAAGAGAGAGTCTATTGTATAGAATATGGAACTTCCTGTAATCACCCAGAGAGGAAGTCGTACATCCTGCAGGTGTGCAGCAATAGGAGAAATAAACTCAGTAAAAGTATGTTAAACTTTATGAAAGTAGTTTTGTCAGAGGAGTTAAAATAAATGTATGTAAAACTTCAAAAACTTTCTGGATGCAGTTATGGCAGCGGAGCTGGGGACAGATCCTGGGTTCACGACTAGTCATTTTTGGACCAAAGTTAGCTTAAGTCAATATGATCAACAATCGCTTGGACCCATGTAGACCCATAAATTGTCTGATCTTGGAGGAAACTCATGGGATGAGAAATCAATGAAAGCAACAATTCATGTTCTACTCATGGAGACACCTTCTTGTGTCTAGATTTAAGATCAACCCACACAGTTGTCACATTGCCACACTCACCACCTCCTGCCGACTCCAACTCAAAAACATGGTTGTATCTATAAAATGAGGTTCTGAAAGTGGTTCTATGTGCTGACAGGGAACTTTTGGGGGAAAGAAAGCCTATTTGTAATGGAATTTTGTGCAATCCAGCAATTTGTCAGAAACCTGGATTTATTTTTGCAAGTGTAAGGTTTTGTGGTGGCTCATTTTCTAGCTGCCTTAAATACAAGGGCCAACATCTGCATGGGGTCTGCATGTTTTCCACATTCTTCTATTACCTTCCATAAAAGAAAAACACAAAGCGGTGGTGAGTCTGACATACTGTAAGGGCCTCCAATGTGGCCCTTGACTCGATCAGGGCCTCACATCGCGCTCATTCACGACTGGAGTGAGGGGTGGACATGCTTATGAATTTTTTTCCAATATACGGTAGTAGTATTTGTGTCTGCCTGTCTCTTCTATTCTATGCTTTTTTGAGGTTCAAAATATGTACTGTATGTAGGAAATATAGAATTCTGAAACTGGGCTTATACAAAAAAGCCCTGAAGTGGGCACTTTCGAGACGTGTTATGGGTGTTTCTTGAAGGACTAGAGAGTGGACGTCAAATATCTTGCATAGATAGGCAGATATATAACCCGTATTTCCCAATCATCCTGTTTTTTTTATAGGATTATCTCAATGAATTAACCTCCATGGATGGTGGGCTTATGCCGATGTAGCCCATAGTGGGTACTTTTTGTGGAATTATCCTGAAAAATGGACATCAAAAGAGCTGGGCCTTACTCAGGTGTGGCTCAAAATTGGTGTTTCTAAAAACATTTGGGGGAATTCCTGGGCAGATGGGAATAGGTCTTAATCCCCCATACATATAAGATAAAACTTAGCTGAATCCGCAGATTTTGGTAAGTTCGACTGACCATCTAATGTGTATGAGGGCCTCCTGACTTTTCCCCAATAAATGAGGTCAGGGGAGAGATGGATTAATTGCTAATCGTTCTGTTCTTTGGGAGAGCACAGGAATTCATGGCCGAATTCATGTGTATGGGGTAAATGGGAGAGATAGCTGTCGGCTGAAAAGCGGACCGCAACTATGAATTCAGAATTTCCTAACAGAGTATATAAAAATGAATTCTCTAAACTAGACAACCCCTTTAAAGTGGACCCATCACTTAAAAAAAAAAATGTATTTTTTTTCTACCTGAAGTAAATGCCACTGTTCTTCTGAATCCAGTGCTACTTTTCTTTCGATACTGCATCTCTCCATTCCTGAGATATGGCCCTCTCTTTTCTGTATATAAATCTAGTCTTGTTACCCAAGTGGGTGTTGTCCTTCAGAACACGCCCACAAAGAGCAGTGGAGTACCCCACCCACTTGGTTATAAAGACTTGATTTATATACAGGGAAGAAGGGGCCATATCTCAGGAATGAAGAGATGCAGGAAAGAAAGAAAAACATCACCGGATTCAGGAGAACAGCGGCATTTACACCAGAGGAAAAAAAAACATTTATAGCAAGTAGCAGGTTCTCTTTTAAGGAAAATATAAAAAAGACAGCTATTCTAAAAGGCTGACTTGATAACTAATCAATCACGCCATGATAATCAATCACGCCATGCGTTAAGATATATTAGTCAGATTCAGCATTTCAGTTAGATATTTTTCCAGGACATCATCATGGAAAAAAGCACATCCTTCATACTTCTTGTAATACGAGATTAATGAGACACACATGTGCTCGTCAGCAGAAAACGATAACTTAAAATAAAGTCGGAGCGCAATCTGGGACCAATTGCTCTGAGTTCATCTAGTATGACTGGCTCAGCTACGACAAATGTTTCTACTTTTAGCTTATTTTTTCGTGGCAGATTTTCTAACATTTTCCTGTTTTCTTTGAGTAACGGAAACTGAATACATTCCTGCCCAGAATCCCTGAGGAGTAGCCAGGCCTGTGGGTTTGGCGTCTGAAGGCATCTGGCATGGCCATAGCACCGTGTGATCGGTACTTTTATGGATGCCAAGCAGTGGCGGTGGCAGCTCTATGGCTAGAACTGGCATCACGAGAGGCAGCATAACAAGATGATTAAGTTCAGCTGACTGATTATAGTTCGGGTGACTCAGACGCTGACCTATTTCTCCTTCTCAAACACAAACAGAAGAGTGAAACTGCAGGTTTCCATTTGCCTGGAGTGTCTTTGAGGGAAACAAAATCTGGAAATCGACATCGTTAAATAATGACATTTTTATTTAAATATACAGTGGGGCAAAAAAGTATTTAGTCAGTCAGCAATAGTGCAAGTTCCACCACTTAAAAAGATGAGAGGCGTCTGTAATTTACATCATAGGTAGACCTCAACTATGGGAGACAAACTGAGAACAAAAAATCCAGAAAATCACATTGTCTGTTTTTTTATCATTTTATTTGCATATTATGGTGGAAAATAAGTATTTGGTCAGAAACAAAATTTCATCTCAATACTTTGTAAAATATCCTTTGTTGGCAATGACAGAGGTCAAACGTTTTCTGTAAGTCTTCACAAGGTTGCCACACACTGTTGTTGGTATGTTGGCCCATTCCTCCATGCAGATCTCCTCTAGAGCAGTGATGTTTTTGGCTTTTCGCTTGGCAACACGGACTTTCAACTCCCTCCAAAGGTTTTCTATAGGGTTGAGATCTGGAGACTGGCTAGGCCACTCCAGGACCTTGAAATGCTTCTTACGAAGCCACTCCTTCGTTGCCCTGGCGGTGTGCTTTGGATCATTGTCATGTTGAAAGACCCAGCCACGTTTCATCTTCAATGCCCTTGCTGATGGAAGGAGGTTTGCACTCAAAATCTCACGATACATGGCCCCATTCATTCTTTCATGTACCCGGATCAGTCGTCCTGGCCCCTTTGCAGAGAAACATCCCCAAAGCATGATGTTTCCACCACCATGCTTTACAGTAGGTATGGTGTTTGATGGATGCAACTCAGTATTCTTTTTCCTCCAAACACGACAAGTTGTGTTTCTACCAAACAGTTCCAGTTTGGTTTCATCAGACCATAGGACATTCTCCCAAAACTCCTCTGGATCATCCAAATGCTCTCTAGCAAACTTCAGACGGGCCCGGACATGTACTGGCTTAAGCAGTGGGACACGTCTGGCACTGCAGGATCTGAGTCCATGGTGGCGTAGTGTGTTACTTATGGTAGGCCTTGTTACATTGGTCCCAGCTCTCTGCAGTTCATTCACTAGGTCCCCCTGCGTGGTTCTGGGATTTTTGCTCACCGTTCTTGTGATCATTCTGACCCCACGGGGTGGGATTTTGCGTGGAGCCCCAGATCGAGGGAGATTATCAGTGGTCTTGAATGTCTTCCATTTTCTAATTATTGCTCCCACTGTTGATTTCTTCACTCCAAGCTGGTTGGCTATTGCAGATTCAGTCTTCCCAGCCTGGTGCAGGGCTACAATTTTGTTTCTGGTGTCCTTTGACAGCTCTTTGGTCTTCACCATAGTGGAGTTTGGAGTCAGACTGTTTGAGGGTGTGCACAGGTGTCTTTTTATACTGATAACAAGTTTAAACAGGTGCCATTACTACAGGTAATGAGTGGAGGAAAGAGGAGACTCTTAAAGAAGAAGTTACAGGTCTGTGAGAGCCAGAAATCTTGATTGTTTGTTTCTGACCAAATACTTATTTTCCACCATAATATGCAAATAAAATGATAAAAAAACAGACAATGTGATTTTCTGGATTTTTTGTTCTCAGTTTGTCTCCCATAGTTGAGGTCTACCTATGATGTAAATTACAGACGCCTCTCATCTTTTTAAGTGGTGGAACTTGCACTATTGCTGACTGACTAAATACTTTTTTGCCCCACTGTATGAATGAATGAGCGAGCACGCTCCGACAAGGTGTTACCCGAGCATGTTCGTGTCTCAAGTATTTTCAGTGCGCTCGAGAAAAATAGTCTCGTCACCGCGGGTCTGTGTATCATGGATGTTCGACAGCAGCAACACATGCAAGAATTGTCTAACAAATAATCAATCCCTTCATGTGGAGCCGCGGTGACGTGAGCATTTTTTTTTTAGCACACCGAAAATACTCGATTAGGAAACGTGCATGCTCGGATAACACCTTGTCGGAGCATGCTCGCTCATCACTGGTGCCATTTTTATAGTTTTTAAAAAAATCAAGTCTACTCATCACTTTATTTACGAATTTATCGTAAAATCTCGGATTGCTGTCAGTGATTGGTAACCTACGTTGTGCTCACACAGATGAATGATTCGTAAGTAGAGATGAGCGAACCCGGACTTAAAAGTTCGGGGTTTGTACCGGACAGTAAGTAGTTTGGGGTTCGTACCGAACAGTTAGTAGTTCGGGGTTCGTACCGGACAGTTAGTAGTTTGGGGTTCGTACCGGACAGTTAGTAGTTTGGGGTTCATACCGGACAGTTAGTAGTTTGGGGTTCGTACCGGACAGTTAGTATCCGGTGCTAATTGCTGAACACAGACTTCTCGTGAAAGTCCACTACAATGTTCACCTTCCGGGGGAAATCCGGGAGGAGAGAGAACATTTTCCAGATCAAAAGTTCAGGTCCCCATTGTTTTCACTGGGATTCGGATTTAAGTTCCGGTACAGTTCTGGCACCAAACTTTGGAATAAAGTTGGAGTCAGGTACCAGAATCTGAACTTCCACAGGTCCGCTCATCCCTGTACTCAACTTGTAAGGCTATGTTCACACAGAGGATTTTTTTTATATATAGTTTTGTGGAGCGGATCCACGTTAAGATAATCGCCAATAAACAACTTAAAAAAACACTTGAAAACTCTTCCTATTCATTTCTAGGAGAAATCTGCTGTTTCTTTTTTCTCCTGAGGTCGTATTCTGACATAGTACAAATGCTGCTTTTTTTCCCCATGCATTTTTTTGGGGCAGAAAATCTGCTGCATTTAACAGTTCAAGCAAAGTGGACTGGATTTAATGAAAACTCAATACATTGTTTGTTTTTTGGTGTGTTATTTTTTTCCATACATGCTTTAATGGGGAACCTGAAAAAATGCATGTAAAAAAGGATTTGCATTTTTAAGTGCAGAATTAAAGCTTTTTTTTGTAATATTAAACACTTAAACACTGCTTTTAATGCACTAATTAAACACAGTAAGGCTATGTGCACACATTGCGGATTTACTGCGGATCCGCAGCATTTTTTTCCACGCAGAAACGCTGCAGAACCCTATGTGATTTACAGTACAATGTAAATCAATGGGAAAATAAAAATGCTGTGCTAATGGTGCAGAAAATTCTGCAAGGAATCCGCATTGGATTAAAAAAAAGGACCATGTCAATTCTTTGTGCGTTTCTGCACCCATTCCATTATAGGAAAACGCAGGGGTAAAAACGCATGAAATCCACAGGAAAAACACAAAATCCGCATAAAAAACGGGCAGATTTTGACCTGCGTTTTCTGCCAAGAGATGCAGAATCATAACAGAAAATTCCACAGGCAAATCCGCAACGTGTGCACATAGCCTAAAACACAGAGAAGATTGTATCTGCCTATCACATGAAGAAAACATGCAGCTAAAAAGCAGCAGAAAAAAAAAAATACAGCATTTATGCTACATGTGAACACGACCACATGATCCTTTTTTGAATCTGCTGCGTTTTCAGTGTGGATTTTTCCACACCATTAGCACAGCATTTTTTCCCTCCATTGATTTACATTGTACTGTAAATCACTTGCGGATCTGCAGCGTTTCTGCCCGGAAAAAAACGCTGTGGATCCGTAGGAAATCTGCAATGTGTGCACATACCCGAAGAGAAAAATGCAGTGGGAAAAAAAGCTGCATTTATGTTACATGTGAACATGGTGTGAAGAGGTTTCGGAAAAAAAAAGTCCTGAAGGAATCAGCCTTGTCCAATCAAAAGGCTGCAAAGAACAATTTAGGAAAAAACTTTCTCCAAAACACTTCAGGAAAAGAAAAACTGCTCCAAAAACTCCCCCCAAAGAGGAATGTTTTCTGAAGCATTTTCTGATTGAAAGATTTGAGGTTTTTTAATGCCTCAAAAACCTCTATTACTAGCGGTGTGGGCATCACATGACCCGGACACAATTTCAGCTTCTGGATGTAATCAATGAAGGTTTCCATTCACTGACAGCAAACTGAGATTTTCAAATGTAGGAATCTAGGATATATATACAGTGTATATTCATATACAAGTATATTAGAAAGTTGCAGAACTTTGATCTGATAATTTCGGAGAACCCCTTTAAACTATAGAAACGAAGGGCCTGGTTTATCAAAACTGTCAGTGAAAATTCTTTGATGCCAATAGCAACCAATCACAGCGCAGCTTTCATTTTAGTTTAGCAGTTTAAGAAATGAAAGCTGAGTTCTGATTGGTTGCTATGGGCATCAAGACAGTACTACTATTAGTTGATTTTGATAAATGAGGCCCTGTATCTCCACAATATAGGGAAAAAATAATTAGTCAGTTTTGATAAATGAGGCCCTGTATCTCCTCCATATAGAGAGAAAACAAATAGCTGTGTTGCCCATAGCAACCAATCAGAGCTCAGCTTTCATTACGTAATCAGCTCTGGTAAAATGAAAGCTGCGCTGTGATTGGTTACTATGGGAAACAAACACGATTATGATTTTCACAGGTGTCAAAAGTAAAACTTTTTGCTAGAAACTCCACAAATAAAGCCATTATAATTACTTTTGACTATGTAATGTCCTGACAAGCTTGGGCGACAGACCCCACCACCATGGTGGTCTATACACCTATCTATACAGCAGTAGTGCCTTGACCGGTAACTCCCTTGGGTGACAGAATCCCAGTGACCCCCTCTTCATTATCGATTTTCCTCCTCACCTCGGGCTATACTTTTTTTTATTTTTCGGTTGATAACGCTGTATCACGGCTTATTTTTTTGCAGCACGTGCTGTAGTTTTTATCATTATCATTTTCGGGGTCCATGAAACTTTCAAATCTTTGCAATTTCACAATTTTACCATTTATGTTTTTTCATTCACCGTAGGGGGATAAATATTATTATATTATAATTTTTTTTTATTATTATTATTTTTTTTTTTATATTATTATTATTATTATTTGATCTTTATGGGATAAATATTAGGATATTTTGTTAGTCTGGCCAGGCACATACGCGGTGATGCCAAATTTGTAAATTTAGGGAGTTAAAGGGGTTTTATATTTTCGGGAAAAAACCTGTCCCCAAGTGCGTTTTTTTAACCTGAGTTTTTATTGCGATTTTTTTGTCTCGCTTCTGTGTGTCATGCTTTAAATAAAGCTGCTCTGTTTTTGATACATCCTGGTATTTGGCTTTGACAAAACTTTATTGATATACTTAGGTGCGGATCACATGCGGTTTTCCGCCTTGGAAACAAACTAAATACACACGTGCATTTTTTACCTGCGGATTTTCAGCATCTAACGCAAGTCTATGGAGAAAATCTGCGTACATCCAAGAGAAATTGACGTGTTGCAGATTTGAAGCACGCACCTCAGTGAAACCACAGTGGGCAGGAGAGTTCTAGAATTCCCATCCACTTTGCTCGAACCGTTAGGGTATGTTTCCACGTTCAGGAAACGCTGCGTGTTTGACGCTGCACAGAGCCGCAGCGTCAAACACGCAGCGTCCAGATGTTACAGCATAGTGGAGGGGATTTTATGAAATCCCGTCCTCACTATGCATGGTAACACGCATCCGGCGGCCCTGCGACTCCGGACAGGCGGCGCGTCTTTTAAGATCGCAGCATGTCCGTTTACCTTGCGGCGACGCTGCAAGGTAAATCACAGGGCCCTATGTGTGGGGTGCGATGATGCCAGATGTGTGGAATGAACACATCCGGCATCATCGCGTCACAGAAGGGGGCGGGGCTTAGGGCGGAGCGGGTTTGCCGCTCCATCCAAACCGCCGGCCATCCTGAAGGTGGACACATACCCTATGACGCTGCATTTTTGGCGCAGCAAAATTATGCACCAAAAGCTCATCGTGGGCACACAGCCTTATTTCGGCAATGCTGACATTACATCGACAGCGCTGCAGCCAATCAGTAAGCTCAGTGGCTCTGCCGGAGTTGATGGTACAAGCCACTAAATTCATTGATCGTCGGCAGCACTGTCGATGTAATATCAGTACTGCAGACAAAACCCCTATAAACGGCTGGGACCAGACCACATACTTGCACATATACATATATATATTGTGAAGCAGTGACCAGTGTCATATGCGAGGCTCACTATGTGTCCTGTTATGGACCTGGTGGTTAGGTGCACCAGGAATGACCTGATAGTTAAACACGGAATCGGGACGAGCTCTGGGGAAATGGGAACTCTGCTGACTGCAAACCCTACTCCTATCAACACAACTAGAAATAGCCGTGGAGCGTGCCTGACTCTGCCTAGACGCCTCTTCACAGCCTAAGAGCTAACTACCCCTAAAGAAAGGAAACAAAGCCTCACTTGCCTCAGAGAAATTTCCCCAAAGGTAAAAGCAGCCCCCCACAAGTATCGACTGTGAGTTAAGAGGAAATCACAAACACAGGATGAAATAGGCTTTAGCAAAGAGAGGCCAGTCTAACTAAACAGATTGAGGATAGAAAAGGGATCTTTGCGGTCAACACAACAAACTACAAAAACCACGCAGAGTGTGCAAAAAATACCCCCGCACCGACTCACAGTGCGGTGGTGCCACTCTGCACCCCCAGAGCTTCCAGCTAGCCAGGCAGTTTCATGAAAGCCAGCTGGACTAGAACTTAGCAAGAAAAACCATAAGAACAAATGAACAAGCCGGAACTTAGCTTTTGCTGGAGTAGTCAGGTCCTCAGAAAGATCCAGGAGAGATCTGAACCAGTACTAGAACATTGACAGCTGGCATGGAGTAATGATCTGAGTGGAGTTAAATAGCGAATCCAGCCTAGCCCTAAACGAGGGCAGGTGGGGAAGGAATCTCAGAACCAGCAGCTCCACTCACAGCCACCAGAGGGAGTCCACGGACAGAACTCACCGAAGTACCATTCATGACCACAGGAGGGAGTTCAAGAACGGAATTCACAACAGTGTCCCCCAGGATGCGCACACACATGTATATTGAGGCCGTGTGAGTGGATTGCAGTCAAGGCATAGCTGTGATTGCAATGCAAAATAAAAGTAAGTGTTGGTCTTGGGCAAGCTATTTGTCCAAGGAAGATTTAGGAAAACCTGCCATGGGCTTTTATTTTTGAAACGTACTATAGGATTGTAGTGGGGCGGTCCGTTTCCTCCCAGCTGGGTCTTCTATGTGGCCTATAGCCACAGGTTCCTTGTAAAAACCCTGCAGCAAAGGGTTGGCTGTGTCAGATTTGGTTTACAGGAGGTTCTGCAGAGCTCAGCCTGTGTGAAGCAACATGGAGCCAAGCGGAGCCAAAAGGCCTGGCACCCCTTAGCGTAGACGGCGGTGCAGTCCCCCATGGCAACGAGTCTCAGTTACGGACTGTCTGGTTTCCCGGCTGCGATCTGGAGGATATTATTGTTTTCTTTTTGTGAGTACGCTGACCATTAAAAGAGACTTTGTTTTGAACTTTCCTGGGTCACTGCCTGTCTGTCACACTGCACCAACCCTGCGGCACTGCAATACGTATATATGCACACGCATGATGCGATTTGGGTTCCTCTTTTTGTATCCCGCCATTATACTGCTTGTCGCACTTCACATATCCGACTTCTCTTTTTCACCCTGCGGTCTGGGTCTTTGCAGTACAAAGTTCCTGGCTGTGTATCAGGTGAGCTGACGTCAGTCCTTATCTGAGAACACGCACTCATGAGTCTCGCCCGCCCATTCCAGTGCTGTGTATAAGTGCAGCTAAGCTTCTTATAAACACCTCCAGTGCTACCGTCAGATTGTTATGATGGATAGTCCGTATAATCTGCACGCTCTGTACCGCACAGCGGCGTCCTGACTGCACAGGGAAATGTATACAGGATTATGCTCCGACATCTAGCATCATCTTCACTGGTTGGAAAAGTTGCATGCAATCTATTATTCTGCAATTTACACTGGAAAGAGGTTGACTGATATTCTGCAGACATCTTGTTTCGCCAATCACTACTCTATATTCCATATCTTTGCAAATCCCCTTTGTATGTGGCACTTCGGGGCTGAAAAAAATATCACATTTCTTGAAGTTTTACCATACCTGTCCTCCTGGATCTTGCTGCTAATATAGGACCAATGCAATATATTTTCACCTGATTGATGTGCATCCGCCCACCGGGACAAATAAGAACGGGGAATTTTTATCCTAATTAAAGGAATGTACCACGGATCCATTCATTCTCTAAGGGGTTGCAGGAAAAAGCTAGATGCAGAGCTCAGCAGCCCCATAGGGAATGAATGGAGTGGCGGTCGAGAATGTGCGCTGTCGCTCCATTCTAACGGGGATAAAAGTGTCCTATTCAGTTTGGTCCCAGCGATCAGACCCTCAGTGATCAATAAGTTATAGATAGGTGATTACTTGTTTTCCCCAGAAAAAACTTTTTAATGTGTCACGGACACCACTATAAAACCTGATGGATCCCATTACAAGTTAGTGGGGTTCTTCTGACGCTTTTTGATATCCATCACGCGATGGATCCATCACTGCACAATGGCGTCCATAATTCACAATGCAGATGTGTACAGAGCCTTATACAAAGTTTATTTTACTTCCATTTAACCATAATAAAAACCTTACTATTAATTACCTATCATTAGATCAATCCGTGTCTGACTTATGGCACTCAACTGATCAAAGGGGCTTTAACTATGGTTGACCCATCCGATTGATGGAGACTCGTCTACCAGCACCTCCACAATCAACTCATTTGTTCTAGAATTTTGTAACAATCTATATTAAAGGAGAGGGCAGTCATGGGCAAATATTTAGAGAGTTCAGGGAATTGTTGGTTATGCAATTCTCTAAATGGATCACAAAGGTTACGGACGTAGCAGATACACAGAAGTCTGTTCTTCATGGAAAAAACTGTCATCCATGTCATATTTACAGAGTAGGATGACACAACCAGAAACCAGGTGTAATCCGTGTCACAGCGATGTGGCTTAAGGGCATGGGGGGCCACGGGAAGGATAGCAGGGGGTCTGACGGCAAATTAAATGTGACTCAGGGCTACAAGACTAATGCAAGGGTAAAAAGCGGATAACCGTGTTATGCTAAGTTACTGAGAACTTCCATGAAAATTCCTGCAGAACATTATACAGGAAATCTGATGTAACAACAGGCAGCTTTTACCATCATAATATTGTATCCGGATAAAGGATATAATAGAATTTTGGCAAATAATTTGATAAGAAAGTAAACAATGTAACAGACACGTTATTGAGCTTTTAAAGGAGAACTACACCCAGCACATATCGAAAAATTACATTTTAAAGAGTGATCTCATCATGACAACCCCTTTTCAAAGTCCATAAAGATGTAAAAAAAAAAAAGGGTCCCCTGCTTGGGACCTCCTCGATTAGACAGTGGTGGCCAGTAACAGAGAGTGGCACTCGTTCTGGTGAACCCGTCCATGTATTAGATGATCAACCATTTTTTTCCTTACAGGCGAAGTATATGCTGGGCCATGATGATGGAGGAGTGTTGGGATTTCTTAAGAGAGACCCATAGCAATGAGACGCTATCTCACTGATGATGGGGCACAGGTCTTATCATGGATCTTTTGTTCTCGAGATCAAGGGAATATATTGATAAGAATGATATAGATATGGGTGTTAAGAAGTGAATATTCCCTGGCAAGGAGTTTATTCACAAAAGTGGGACTTGTAGCTACTGCCTTGGGTGACAACCATTGCTTGTGCCCTGTTTGGAATTGAATGGGTTGTCACAAACTAGGGTGTGAAACTGGAGGCATATCATGAATCTTGTAGACCTCAATGCAAAATTTCCAACAAGGCCCCCAACCATTACAGGGTCTCTAATAGTATTGGTCTTATGATATGGGCCAAAAGGATCTTTTCGGACCCTTTAGGCTTCAGGTCCCGGGTGTTACTACACCCCATTCACCTTTTATAGTTATACCCCTGGATGGACCCTTGGGTGACACCCATTGCTTGTATCCTGTTTTCAATTCAATGGGTTGTCACAAATTGGGGTGCTGCTAAAGGCATAGCATGAATCTTGAGGTCCCCAATGCAAAATTTCCAACAGGGCGTCCATCTATCACAGGGTCTGTAATAGTGTCGGTCTTATGATATGGGTCAAAGGGTCCTTTTGGCCTCATGAGGCTTCAGGGCCCGGGTGTGACTGCACTGCTATCACCATCTATAGTAACGCCCCTGGCAGGACTTGTCAATTTCTAAGAGAAAATATCCATGAACCCCATTAGCCAATTTTGAGCAGTACACAAATCTGCCTGCTGAACAAAGACCCCCAACGTGATGTCCTCAACTCCTGGAGTGGGGGAGTATTAGATAAGTACATTTTGATATAGTGTCCACTTGTATATGTTTTTTTAGGCCCTTTTTGCTTCATTTTACTAATGTACCCCATAACCTATTTTGGCTTATCTACTATATAATTGTCTAAGGGTCACTTCCGTCTTTCTGTCTGTCTGTATCGGAAATCCCAAGTCGCTGATTGGTTGTGGCAAAACAGCCACGACCAATCAGCGATGGGCACAGTCTGGAGGCAAAATGGCCGCAGTCAGCACTCGCTCCATACTCCCCCTATTCAGCGCTCACACAGGGTTAATGGCAGCGTTAGTGGACCGCGTTATGCCGCGGTGTAACGCACTCCGTTAACGCTGCTATTAACCCTGCGTGACCAACTTTTTACTATTGATGCAGCATCAATAGTAAAAAGATCTAATGTCAAAAATAATAATAAAAAAAAAAAATAGTTATATACTCACCGTCCGTCGGCCCCTCGGATCCAGAACAGGCCTTTCCCGCTCCTCACAATGCTCCGGTGACCGCTCCATGCATTGCGGTCTCGCGAGATGATGACGTAGTGGTCTCGCGACACCACTACGTCATAATCTCGCGAGACCGCAATGCACTCTTGGGACCGGAGCGCGCGAGGAGCATCGGTAAACGCTTCGCCTGCATCCGGGGGCCAACGGAAGGTGAGTATATAACTATTTTTTATTTAATTCTTTTTTTAACAGGGATATGATGCCCACATTGCTATATACTACGTGGGCTGTGCAATATACTACGTGGGCTGTGCAATATACTACGTGGGCTGTGCAATGTACTACGTGGGCTGTGCAATGTACTACGTGGGCTGTGCAATATACTACGTCGGCTGTGCAATGTACTACGTGGTCTGTGCAATGTACTACGTGGGCTGTGCAATATACTACGTGGGCTGTGCAATGTACTACGTGGGCTGTGCAATGTACTACGTGGGCTGTGCAATATACTACGTGGGCTGTGCAATGTACTACGTGGGCTGTGCAATATACTACGTGGGCTGTGCAATATACTACGTGGGCTGTGCAATGTACTACGTGGGCTGTGCAATGTACTACGTGGGCTGTGCAATGTACTACGTGGCTGTGCAATATACTATGTGGCTGTGCTATATACTACGTGGGCTGTGCTATATACTACGTGGGCTGTGTAATACCCTACATGGGCTGTTATATACTATGTGGCCTGTGTTATACACTACGTGGGCTGTGTTATACACTACTTGGTCTGTGTTATATACTGCGTGCGTGGGCTGTTATATACTACGTGAGATGTTATATACTACGTGAGCTGTGTTATATGCTACGTGGGCTGTTATAAACTAAGTGGCTGTGTTATATGCTATGTGGGCTGTTATACACTCCGTGGGCTGTGCTATATACTACGTGGCTGTGCTATATACTCCGTGGGCTGTTATATACTACATGGCTGTGCTATATACTACGTGGCTGTGCAATATACTACGTGGCTGTGCTATTTACTACGTGGGCTGTTATATACTACATGGCTGTGCTATATACTACGTGGCCGGCCGTGAACAATCAGCGACAGACGCAGTCCGGCCGTGAATTGGCGCGGGATTTGAACCACGCTTCGCTAATTGGTCGCGGCCAGCCGAATCCTGTGTATAAATTGCATTATTCTAAAATCTTCATAAATAAACTACATACATATTCTAGAATACCCGATGCGTTAGAATCGGACCACCATCTGGTTAATCATAAGGATCTGTGGTATCCATGTTGGAATATACAACAGCTGCAGGCTTATTGTGGAGGAACCACAATGTCTGATGATTCTGCTGAAAACTGAAGTCTGCAGCAGTCCATGCATTGCATAAAATGCCCATTGAATTCAATAGACATCATCATGTAGTACTTCCATTTTCAGGTAACAACTGCAGACTAGAGGGTTTCTAGAAGCCAAGATTTCATGTGATTAGTTTATTTCTAGGAGGAATCCTTTGAACAAAAAAAGGATTGACAAGTGCAAGAAACCCCTTAACAAGGGCTGTCCGACCTTAAAATGTTTTTTTCAAGTGTCAGGAATGGTTAAAACCTGGCTGTTATGGTGGTCTTTGGTGGAAGAGGAAGCTATGATGTCTCGTTCTTCAGTCAACTGTCCGCTGAGGCCTGTAATTGGCTGCATTGGTCAGGTAAGGCCGGCGTCACACTGGCGAGTTTTACGGACGTAAGAGCGCAGAAACTACGTCCGTAAAACTCGCATTACATACGGCACAATTATTCTCAATGGGGCTGCTCCTATTAGCCGTATATTACGGTTCAGTATTATACGGCTTTCTACGGCCGTACAAAATCGCAGCATGCTGCATTTGTCAGCGTATTGCGCTAATAATACGCCAATGAAAGTCTATGGGGGCGAGAAAAATATGGATTCCACACGGACCTGCAGTGTGACTTGCGAGAAATACGCAGCGGTGTTAGTGAAAAGTCGGTAATTCAATTGCCGGCTTTTTCCTTCTCCTTCACAAACCCGACATGATATGAGACATGGTTTACATACAGTAAACCATCTCATATCCCCATTTTTTTTGCATATTCCACACTACTAATGTTAATAGTGTGTATGTGCAAAATTTGTGCACTGTAGCTGCTAAAATAAAGGGTTAAATGGCGGAAAAAATTGGCGTGGGCTCCCGCGCAATTTTCTCCGCCAGAATGGTAAAGCCAGTGACTGAGGGCAGATATTAATAGCCAGGAGAGGGTCCATGGTTATTGGCCCCCCCTGGCTACAAACATCTGCCCCCAGCCACCCCAGAAAAGGCACATCTGGAAGATGCGCCTATTCTGGCACTTGGCCACTCTCTTCCCACTCCCTGTAGCGGTGGGATATGGGGTAATGAAGGGTTAATGTCACCTTGCTATTGGAAGGTGACATTAAGCCAGATTAATAATGGAGAGGCGTCAATTATGACATCTATCCATTATTAATCCAATTGTAGGAAAGGGTTAAAAAAACACACACACACATGATTAAAAAGGATTTTAATGAAATAAACACAGCGGTTGTTGTAATAATTTATTGTTCTCGCAATCCATTTGCAAACCCTCGCTTGGCAAAATAATAAACGCACAATATACATACCTTCTGATGTCAGATCACGTCCCACGATGTAATCCATCTGAAGGGGTTAACTAATATTACAGGCAGGAGCCCTGCTAAATGCAGCTGTGCTCCGTGCCTGTAATCCCCCGGCGAATGAATTAAATGTAGGTCAATGACCTACATTTCCTTCAGTCGCGGTGATGCGCCCCCTGGTGGATGTCCTCATATGACCTGGAGCGTGGGAAAAAGTTCCCAGGCTGCAGTTCATGAGAACATCCACCAGAGGGCGCCTCAATGTAAGTACAGATCACTGCTTTCCTTTCAGCACCCGGGGATTACAGGCACGAGCGAGTGGTTTATCGCAGCTCGTGCCTGTAATATTAGTTAACCCCTTCAGATGGATTACTTCGTGGGACGTGATCTGACATCAGAAGGTATGTATCTTGTGCGTTTATTATTTTGCCAAGCGAGGGTTTGCAAATGGATTGCGAGAACAATAAATTATTACAACAACCGCTGTGTTTATTTCATTAAAATCCTTTTTAATCATGTGTGTGTGTGTTTTTTAACCCTTTCCAACAATTGGATTAATAATGGATAGGTGTCATAATTGACGCCTCTCCATTATTAATCTGGCTTAATGTCACCTTCCAATAGCAAGGTGGCATTAACCCTTCATTACCCCATATCCCACCGCTACAGGGAGTGGGAAGAGAGTGGCCAAGTGCCAGAATAGGCGCATCTTCCAGATGTGCCTTTTCTGGGGTGGCTGGGGGCAGATGTTTTTAGCCAGGGGGGGCCAATAACCATGGACCCTCTCCTGGCTATTAATATCTGCCCTCAGTCACTGGCTTTACCATTCTGGCGGAGAAAATTGCGCGGGAGCCCACGCCAATTTTTTCCGCCATTTAACCCTTTATTTCAGCAGCTACAGCGCTGAAATTTTGCACATACACACTACTAACATTAGTAGTGTGGAATATGCAAAAAAAAAGGGGATATGAGATGGTTTACTATATGTAAACCATGTCTCATATCCTGTCGGGTTTGTGCAGGAGAAATGAAAAGCCGGCAATTGAATTACCGGCTGTTCACAGATATCGCGCTGAATGAAATCTAAATACAGAATATATATATATGTGTCTCAATGACATATATATATATATATATATATACTGTATATATGTTTTAATGAACATTTGAGCACATAAATCCATTAGATGTCGGTTTTGCAAGCCTGCGCGAAAATCTCGCAGTACGGATGCCATACGGATTACATACGGAGGATGCCATGCGCAAAATACGCTGACACACCCTGACTACGGATCACTATTTTGGGAACATTTCACCGTATTTCGGCCGTATTACGGCCGTAAAATACGGACCGTATTGTCTTACGCCGAGTGTGACGCCGGCCTAACTCTCTGGGGACCACCAGAGCAGATACAATGCTCAACCCAAGGTGCGTCTACTAATTTCCAGGATTGGTGAAGGTCGCTGAGGTCGAACTACCATATCCTAGACCTATACTATCGCTTTTATGAAAGGAATTTCCCTCACAGTGGATACTTTACTATATATTAGGAGAGATTTAACAGATAAAAAAAATTACAAAAAAAAGAAAAAATCCATATGAGGTGGGGTACAGCACGGGAATACCCCACTTTGTGTTGATAATACATAGGTGTCTTTTGTGGACGTAAGATTGGAAATTTGTACAAGCTGGTGATACTGAGATTAAAGGCTGGGTGGGTCGAAGATTTTCCGGGAATGCATATGTTTTTGTAGAGCTTTCAAAGCTGAAGAATGTGGAGGAATGTCTGATGTTACATAGCAGCGGATTCCGTAATGCAGATGTAAACTTCTTGACTTGAGTGAGGAGGCGCCATAGTAGAAGGAGCACATGTTCTTACATAAACAAGGTCAACCATTTTCGGACAACAGGAAAAGGTTGGTGACCAAAACACATAAAAGAGTATATATATGAAGGTGTGCAGTAGATATGAAAACACTAAAAATAACATTCAGTGACCCCCACTTATTACAATTTGTTGGGATCCTGAGACCCTCACTGATCACCAAAAGAAAGAAACCGTCATTTCATTACAGTTTTTACAATGGGGGGCAGTGGTCTACATATCATAGAGGCAGACTACGCAGCTGCCAGCGGACATTGGTAAGAGGGGCATGGGCCCCTCTACTTTGCTATTGGGTAGTGGAAACCCATACAGAACGCCAAGAGAGTGAAGAATTGGCACAAGGGTCATAAGTATGAGTATGGAGTAGGCAAAAGAAACCAAGCCTTTCTCAACAGGGCAAAAAACAGCAATGGGCGGGGCTTATTTGGAGTTTTTCTATGTTCCCCCTTTTATTTATATACAATGCTGTTGTATATGGGTCCCTTAATTGTAGACATCATGGATGGCCCAGCTCACTTTTTTCCCCCTAAATATCCAAAGCTACATATTCCTAGGTGCTGACTCGTCTAAAACATAATGTAGTGTCTGTAATGACAACTGGCCCCACCCCTGAGGAGCCCATAGCCTTTTTCTGTTGGTAACTTCAGATATTATTGTACATTGAGTGTATAGCATTACTAAAAGGTAGCATCAGGTTAGAGACTGCTAGTCTGCAGCTCAGGAGACGCTTTACTTAATGGGACCATGTATAGGTTAACGAGTCACGATGAATGATCCCTTTTCTCACTTTCACATGTTATATTCTTGGGGGCAAAATAATGATGTCTTCTTCGTCTCCTGAAGTTATTTTTCTTCAAGAATTGGTTATGATTCCAGAAAACCAGAGATAGGTGTGGAATATGATGAAAAAGAGAAGGTTGTCCCAGAGCTCACAATTAAATTTCCTTTGCCGGTGTGTATATAGTAAAATCCCAACAACAAAAATTGGGGAATTCTGACAGACCTGCCATAACAATTCTTCTGCAGTAAGCATTACAAACTCTTCTCTGGTTAGTGCTCTTCACACTACCATGCAGCTTCAACACTGTGATCATCTCTGCAAGGATGCATTAAGTAGCTTGTTCATCAATGCTGACCTGCAGCAACCATTCTTCAGCTGTAAGCATAAAGAGCTCTATTTTGGTATGCTAGTGCTGTTCACACTACAACGCTGCTGCAACAGTGTGTGATCTCTTCTGAAAACAAATATCCAGTTTGACTGTTTATCACTTCAGATTGATGATTGCCTTAAGGTACCTTCACACTCAGCAACTTTACAACGAGAACGACAACGATCCGTGACGTTGCAGCGTCCTGGATAGCGATCTCGTTGTGTTTGACACGCAGCAGCAATCTGGATCCCGCTGTGATATCGCTGGTCGGAGCTAGAAGTCCAGAACTTTATTTGGTCGTCAGGTCGGCGTGTATCGTCGTGTTTGACAGCAAAAGCAACGATGTCAGCAATGTTTTACATGGAGCTAACAACCTGTGAGAACGATAAGTGAGTCGCCGTTACGTCAGTGGATCGCTCCTGCATCGTTCTGGAGCTGCTGTGTTTGACGTCTCTACAGCGACCTAAACAGCGACGCTCCAGCGATCGGCTCGTTGTCTATATCGCTGCAGCGTCGCTGAGTGTGACGGTACCTAAAGGCCCCGTCTCACATAGCGAGATCGCTAGCGAGATCGCTGCTGAGTCACAAGTTTTGTGACGCAACAGCGACCTCAGTAGCGATCTCGCTATGTGTGACACGTACCAGCGATCAGGCCCCTGCTGCGAGATCGCTGGTCGTGTCGGAATGGCCTGGACCTTTTTTCGGTCGTTGAGGCCCCGCTGACATCGCTGAATCGGTGTGTGTGACACCGATCCAGCGATGTCTTCACTGGTAACCAGGGTAAACATCGGGTTACTAAGCGCAGGGCCGCGCTTAGTAACCCGATGTTTACCCTGGTTACCAGCGTAAATGTAAAAAAAAACAAACAGTACATACTCGCCTTCTGATGTCCGTCAGGTCCCTTGCCGTCTGCTTCCTGCTCTCACTGACTGCCGGCCGTACAGTGAGAAGTGAGAGCACAGCAGTGACGTCACTGCTGCGCTCTGCTCTCACTGTACGGCCGGATCTCAGTCAGAGCAGGAAGCAGACGGCAAGGGACCTGGACACCGAAAGGCGAGTATGTACTGTTTGTTTTTTTTGGTAACCAGGGTAAACATCGGGTTACTAAGCGCGGCCCTGCGCTTAGTAACCCGATGTTTACCCTGGTTACCCGGGTGCTGCAGGGGGACTTCGGCATCGTTGAAGACAGTTTCAACGATGCCGAAGTCGTTCCCCTGATCGTTGGTCGCTGGAGAGAGCTGTCTGTGTGACACCTCCCCAGCGACCACACAGCGACTTACCAACGATCACGGCCAGGTCGTATCGCTGGTCGTGATCGTTGGTAAATCGCTTAGTGAGACGGGGCCTTTAGTCTCTACTATTAACTATTTGTCTGCTGATAACATACAACTCTGCCTTTAACCGTTTGTTTGCTGCAAGTCCTGAAGTGACTATTCATCTATAGTTCCTGTGTATATCCACACTCCTGGCTCTGCGTCTTCTGATGTTTCCTGGTCTTCTTGTTTACCAGCTGTCCTGCTCTGACTAATCTCTGGTCACTGATCCCGTGCAGTGACCATTTGCTGTTAAGGCGGAGATAATCTGGTGACAAATCTACATTTATGTAGGGGAATTTTAGTATTATAAGCCATCTACTAAAGTCAACGGTTATACAGGAATCTTTCTTCACAGTGGCTTTCAAGCATGGAAACCCCACTCAATCATAATCATGTGACCTTATTGGACCTACAGACAGGGGTTGTTTTAAATTGATATTCCCTTTAAGTACCAACTACCCAAAGGTAATTGAAAGAATGTAAATTCTGGATTGGCAGCGTCTTATTCCCTTTTTCTTATTCAGAACTTGCAGCCAAGCCGAGTGTGCTTACGTACAAAGAGGTTGAGAAAAATGGCTATCAGATGAATGAACGGTAACTCTGGTGTGTGTGGTCATCTTTAAAGGGGTTGTCCATTAGGAACAATTTGTCGCTGGTCTGTGCACTCCACCTCTTTTTGACACTGGAACATTTCATCCCTCTTTGTGCCTTGAAGGGGTCTGGCTGTACGGCTCATTTCAATAACTAAGAAAGCCCCACTATCTGTCATGGTTGATTCAGAGACAGAGGAGGGGGCTGGCTTAGCTTTTGAAATGAGCCAAACAGCCTTCATACAATCCACAGACATAGAGAGAGGGGGGGGGGGGATTTCATATATTCCAAGTGTCTTGATTTTTTTTGCAAAATTTGCGACATCCTGGCCCAAAAATGGGCAGCATTTATACAAACATAAATTGGGAAGTTCTGGGGCATGGACTAGACCAAGAAACTCTTGTATCAATATCAAGCTAGTAGTGAAGCTGCCATGATCCGGGAATGACTCTGATAGCTTGGCATCAGGTCACAGCATACAGTGTTGGACTGGGCTGGCAAAGGCCCACCAATAACATTGACTCTTGGGGCCCACTGTTTAGCTACATGCAAAAATAGCCTGACCCCAGTATGCAAATTTACTTTTGCTTCTATTAATATTACATAGATTACAAGATTAATTTGGCTAGCTTGTTTAATGATAATTTTTTCTGCAAATAGTAAATCCAGTGCAATAGTACTGCTCGTCAGCACTACTCCAAGTGGGCCTACCAGAGGATTCTCCTGTTCCCCAGTGGGCCAGTCCGAGCCCAGGTATATTAGCAAATATTATCTATTTTCACTATGAACATATCAAAACAATTTCTTTTCTAGCAAGACCGCCTCTTTAAGTTGACTCATAGAGTAAGATATTTCAGAGACCTTCAGCCAGAAAAGCTTACACATTTCCCTGTGATATTTTTCCATTCCTCTTCTTATCATATTACACAGTGTCTGCTCTTATCTGCAGGATTTATTGTGTGGTGTTACAGGCTGATCTGTACAGCCTGTCCTCTACGTATTCACTGCACACAGTGGATTTCCGCAGAGTTGCTTCCTGATTGTGCACTGTACTGTGTACTTTCTGGTTGTGGGGTCACACAGACCCCCATTACCAGCCCCTACCAGAAACAGGTTACATGCATGTATAGATGAGTGTGTATGTATCCGAACTTACAATGCTAATCATTCCATATTATTGGAATTTTTCTATATATTTATATCTGTGTAGTGTTATATTTCATTTCTGTTTTTTTGGGCACATTGCAAACATTAATTTTTTAGATTTTTTTTAATTGTCCCTATATACAAATACAAATAGAATGAGTTATATAAAATAGACCCAGGGGTGGCTAAAAATCACAGTCAGTTCTCTGATCCGATTCTGTAAGATCTGCATTGGTGCTGTTCTGCCAAAGACCATGCATATTCCTAAACCTTTCCACAGGGATTAAACATGTTATTGTTGTCTATATTGTTCTATTTCCCTTTTATTTGGAATTAAATTCCTTTAATCCAGCATCTACTAGTCTGGAAAATCCGATAATCCTGTAGCCCAATATTTGCAATATAATACTGTAGATGATTTCAAAAGACCAGAAGCAGAAGACTGAGCAGGAAACTTTGCTCTGAAGTTTCTGTACCTTTGCGCATAAGTTTTATATATTTTTATTTTCAGAAAACGTTGATAATCCACATTTCTTGATAATCTTGCATCTCTTTACAAGATCACAGGATATTTTATTGTACCAACTGGGCGAACCACTGAAGAACCTTTTATGCTTTTTTTTTCTGAAGCTTTAGTATCCTTACCAGTGGGTTATATATACTGTATATATATATATATATATATACACTGCTCAAAAAAATAAAGGGAACACTAAAATCCCACATCCTAAGATACTACTGAATGAAATATTCCAGTTGTAAATCTTTATTCATTATATAGTGGAATGTGTTGAGAACAATAAAACCTAAAAAGGATCAACGTAAATCACAACTAATGTCCCACGGAGGTCTGGAGTTGGAATGATGCTAAAAATCAAAGTGGAAAATGAAGTTACAGGCTGATTCAACTTCAGTGGAAATGCCTCAAGACAAGGAAATGATGCTCAGTAGTGTGTGTGGCCTCCACGTGCCTGTATGACCTCCCTACAACGCCTGGACATGCTCCCGATGAGGCGGTGGAATGTCTCCTGAGGGATCTCCACCCAGACCTGGACTAAAGCATCCACCAACTCCTGGACAGTCTGTGGTGCAACGTGACGTTGGTGGATGGAATGAGACATGATGGGTTCAATCGGATTCAGGTGTGGGTAACGGGCAGGCCAGTCCATAACTTTAATGTCTTCATCTTGCAGGAACTGCTGACACACTCCAGCCATATGAGGTCTGGCATTGTCCTGCATTAGGAGGAACCCAGGGCCAACCGCACCAGCATATGGTCTCGCAAGGGATCTGAGGATCTCATCTCGGCACCTAATGGCAGTCAGGCTACCTCTGGCGAGCACATGGAGGGCTGTGCGGCCCTCCAAAGAAATGCCACCCCACACCATTGCTGACCCACTGCCAAACCGGTCATGCTCAAGGATGTTGCAGGCAGCAGATCGTTCTCCACGGTGTCTCCAGATTCTGTCACATGTGCTCAGTGTGAACCTGCTTTCATCTGTGAAGAGCACAGGGTGACAGTGGTGAATTTCCCAATCCTGGTGTTCTCTGCCAAGCATCCTGCGTGGTGTTGGGCTGTGAGCATAACCCCCATTTGTGGACGTCGGGCACTCAGACCATCCTCATGGAGTCAGTTTCTAACCGTTTGTGCAGATACATGCACATTTGTGGCCTGCTGGAGGTCATTTTGCAGGTCTCTGACAGTGCTCCTCCTGTTCCTCCTTGCACAAAGGCTGAGATAGCGGTCCTGCTGCTGGGTTGTTGATTTCCTACAGCCCTCTCCACGTCTCCTGGTGTATTGGCCTGTCTCCTGGTAGCGCCTCCAGCCTCTGGACACTACGCTGACAGACACAGCAAACCTTCTTGCCACAGCTCGCATTGATGTGCCATCCTGGATGAGCTGCACTACCTGAGCCACTTGTGTGGGTTGTAGACTCCGTCTCATGCTACCACGAGTGTGAAAGCACAACCAACATTCAAAAGTGACCAAAACATCAGCCAGAAAGCATTGGTACTGAGATGTGGTCTGTGGTCCCCACCTGCAGAACCACTCCTTTATTGAGGGTGTCTTGATAATTGCCAATAATTTCCATCTGTTGTCTATTCCATTTGCACAACAGCATGTGAAATTGATTGTCAATCAGTGTTGCTTCCTAAGTGGATAGTTTGATTTCACAGAAGTTTGATTTACTTGGAGTTATATTCTGTTGTTTAAGTGTTCCCTTTATTTATTTGAGCAGTATATATATATATATATATATATATATATATATATATATATATATATTTATTAACTGTTGAATATCCAGATAGTGTGATAATCTAAAATCAATCTGATATCAGATTACGGCTTGGCAGCAGTTTTCAGGAAAGTAACACCCTATGTGCGATTTGCTGGTGCGCGATTATTTTAGATGTCTATTTTTGCTGTAATAAAACAACCAAAGTGCAGATAAATCACATTTTGAGTGCGACTTGCATCAAAGTCTATGGCAGCGTATTATTTGCAATCTGCAAGAGACAATCCAACAAATATGGAGACATTTACGACTCTGTCACAGTATGTGACGCACGGTGGCTCAGTGGTTAGCACTGAAGCCTTGCATTGTTGGGGTCCTAGGTTCAAATCCCACCATGGACAACTTCTGCAAAGAGTTTGTATGTTCTCCCCGTGTTTGCGGGGGTGTTCTCCGGTTCCCTCCCACACTCCAAAGACATACTGATAGGAAATCTAGATTGTGTGCCCCATCTGGGACAGTGATGATGATGTATGTAAAGCGCTGTGGAATAAGATATCGCTATATAAGCAAAAGCATAATAATAATAATATGACAGCATAGGAAATTATTGCATCCAATGTAGCAGTGTGACTGCGATTTCAGTGTCGCACAACACGTCGTTGTTTAGCCCCGGCCTTATTTCTTGTACTGAATGGGACTGCACTACAGAAGAAATTTTATAACATTGTCCTGAAAGATTCTGCATCTCTAAAAGTGATTTATATTTTTTTTCTAAAATCATTGATAATCTAGATTATGTAATAATATAACAATTAATAGGAGTTTTGCTGTACTGACTGGGAGGGCACTAGAGAAGAAGCTGCGCAGACAAAGTTAAGAGGTAATTTATACTACTAGTGACTCGTTATAGCACTGGGGACTTTAGGGCTACTTAAGCACCAGGGCTGGGGCAACTGATACTTCTTCACCACCCATAGCTACATCACTGGACAGCTAAATCTATTGATAATTTGGGATAATCACAATTATATACCATTTTATGTACAAAGATGGTGTGGTCCATTTTGATAAGCCATTTCACACAAGTATTACCCTCCAAAGATATGATGATCCCAGAGTGTGTGGAATCACTAGTGATCGACTTTGGGAGAGGGATTAGCAGCAGGTGTTTAATTCCTCTGCAGTGCCCCCACAGGAGAAATGGAGTATTACACTATTTTATTGTACTGACTAGGAGTGCACTAGAGAAGAAGCTTTATTCCTTTTTTTTATCTGTAGTTTCTGTATATTTGCAAGTGAGCTTTTTATTTTTTTTTCTAAAATCATTGATAATCCAGATTATAATTTTGGGATGAACACACTCTTACATAATACTTTTTTTTCTAAAGATGGTGAGATCCACTTTAGTTGCCCCTGTTAGTTCAAAGTGTCCAGCAAAGATATGATGACCCCAAGGTGCGTGGCTTCCTGAACCACCAGCGATCAGCTGTGGGAAAACTTGGTAGCAAGTGTTCAATTCCTCTGCAGCGCCCTCACAGGAGAAATGAGGTATTACACTATTGTATAGCACTGACTAGGAGCACACTAGAGAAGAAGTTTTACTTTTTTTTTTCTATCTGAAGTTTCTGTATCTTTACAAGTGAGGTTTACATTTTCTTTCCAAAACTCTTGATAATCCAGATTATATAATTACCTAGATTCTGTACTGACTGGGAGTGCACTAGAGAAGAAGCTGAGTAGGCAAGATTTAGAGGTCATGTATACCACTGGTGTCTCTTTATATCATTGGGGACTTTGGGACCACTCTGACACCAGGGCTGGGGCAACTGATACTTCTGCACCCCCTATAGCTAAGTCTCTGGACATGTAAATCTCTTAACCACCTGATAATCTTGTGATAAAGGCAATCATATAACATTTTATTTATTATTTTTTTATTAAGATGGCTCCGTCCGCTTTGGTTTCCCCTTTTTGTTGAAAGTGTGCAACAACGATATGATGATCCCAGGTTGTGTGGCTGCCTGAATCACCAGTGGGGAAACTTGGCAGCAAGTATTGCATTTCCCTGCAGCACTCCCACAGGAGAAATGAAGTATTACACCATTTTATTCTACAGTACTGACTAGCGAAGAAGCTTTACACTTTTTTTTACACTTTACAAATGAGTCTGACATTCAGGATCCTGTGAAAGCTGGGTGACCACACTGAAAAGCTGTATTGTGACATCACCAATGAAAAATTCAGCGTCATGTATCGAATATGTGGCTCGAGACCGCTTTTCAGTTCGTGTAATGCGGGTTGTTATGTACAAATGTTTTGTCTTGAGTATTTAGAAACAGAGAAATCTGCAGATCTGTCAAAGTTTTGCAAAAAAACAGCCTGACGTAACTTAGCTCAAAGTCTAGAAACCCAGAGATCACGTGATTAGTGACACAGATTGACGCTTCGCCTCCCCTCCTCCATCCAGCCCAGCACTCCCTGTCCACACACCCAGCTATTGCAACAGGAAGAGACACGTCGTGAGCGAAACCGCTCACACATCTACACGTACACACACCCAGGAGACAAAACACAAACACGGCCATAAACACACACCAAGGAGACGTAACACCGCGAGCTGTGTACAAACAACACATCATACACACATGATATACACGCTATATTCACGCCAACATGGCGTATGTTAGCAAGAAGGAAAGAGCAGGGAGGAATAGACTACACGGGGGGTGGATTTTAGATTCATGGGGTCACATAGGCCTGCATAAGAGCTGTATACACAAAACGACAAATTTATCATCAGGACTGTTTGCAAGATCGGAGCTTCAGTTGCAAAAATTATACATTCCCTTTAATCTCAGATGAAAATTTTGATAGGATAAGTCATCAATATCAGATCGGTGGAGGTCTGACTCCGACATTCCCCCAATCAGGTGGGACACTTTCAGAAAAGTCAATGATGGGGGTCCAATAACTGACCACAATCCCACAATGTGCACAACACACTCGGGTCTGCCGAGCATGCGAACTCGGGTCTGCCGAGCATGCGAACTCGGGTCTGCCGAGCATGCGAACTCGGGTCTGCCGAGCATGCGAACTCGGGTCTGCCGAGCATGCACACTGGGGTCTGACGAGCATGCACACTGGGGTCTGCCGAGCATGCACACTGGGGTCTGACGCGCCTGCACTCTCGGGTCTGCCGAGCATGCACACTCGGGTCTGCCGAGCATGCACACTCGGGACTGCCGAGCATGCACACTCGGGTCTGCCGAGCATGCACACTGGGGTCTGCCGAGCATGCACACTGGCGTCTGACGAGCATGCACACTGGCGTCTGACGAGCATGCACACTGGGGTCTGCCGAGCATGCACACTGGGGTCTGACGAGCATGCACACTGGGGTCTGACGAGCATGCACACTCAGATCTGCTGAACCTGCACACTCGGGTCTGCCACACATGCACAAAATTACAGCCAACCTAGAGCAGGCCATACACAAGATAACTGGTGGTCGAATGTCGATTTGGCAGACAGATTTGTCTCCCAATTTTCCCATATGCATGAGTGCACTGTTGAACGTTCATGTGTTTCCCTTGGCCAGAATGGAAAAAACAGTTGTCAAGCTCCTCTGGACTTAAAATTCCAACTGACCAATCCTTTCTCCCCCCCCAACATCATCTCTTATCCCACCGAATAAATGGCTTAGTCCGACTTTCATCTAATGTGAATGGTCCACTCTAGACTCGGCTCCCCCATGTTAGCTCTAGGCCAATTTCAATGGCTAAAAAGTGGGTCCACCACATGTCTTCTGGGCTCCTGGTGATCACATACAGACACGAGGATCAAATAGCGGAACTGACCATGGTCATGTACAAAGACAATACGAGGAGGACTCGTAGGAGAGTGAATTATGAAAGTGCTCCATCAAAGTGATTTACTGAGCCGCTCCTTCGTCTGCACGAAGAGATAATCCCTGCATGAATAATAGGTAAGGACAGCAGGGTTCACACCGGGTGACCTAGACCTGGTCTGGTGCAGAAGAGTTTACAAGATTGAGAGTTGAGAAGTAAAATCTGCCGCCAATCAAAAGACAAAATAAGGCTTCCCGATTGTAAGAAACCGGAGATCATCTGACTCATCAACGGAGAAACCTGCCTAATCATCTGCTGATCAACATCTCTGTCATTTTCACCTGTTTTGTATATCTTACATACATTTACATGCAAATTTAATGGAATTTTCCAGTTTTCAGTAAATTGTACACCACTGACCTGATGCTTCAACCTACGGCTCTTTGCATCAGTCAATCACTTCCAGTGTCAGCGATCACAGAAGAGATCACAGGCTTAATGATAATAAAAAAAGGTTGAAAAATGTAAAAAGTTTATGCAACTTTTCAGGTGCTCTCAATATGGGGCCTGAGTTAATATGAGGGTATCTAGATAGGGGCATCATGTGTTTGGGTATAGTATGGAGGAAGGGTGAATGGGGCAAAATGTGACACACAGCACCAGTGTCAGACTGGGGTGCCAAGGGCCCACCAGCAACCAACGCCAGGGCACCACTTTTCAACTACATGCGAATGTGACTACTCCTGCACAGGGGCCCACCGGAGGATTCTCTTGCTCTCCAGTAGTGGATGTGTGACCATCTCCCATGTGTTCCTCTTACAATTGTTTTTCGGGTAGGTGAAAAATTTGGGATCAGTTTAGGCCTGAAGGCCCTCACCAATCTCGATATAGGTAGTCTCAAAGTCTAACATAAATCGAGCGGTTGGGTGCATGTGACCACCACTTCATTCACTTCTATGGGTCAACTCAAAAAAGCATCTGTCAGATAACCATTGGCTTCTCCAATTCTGACCAACAGGCTTCAACCATTTCTTTAAAAGTGATGTGTCACCTATATTTTACTAATTAAGACGAGATAGTGATTTACTTGTTTTTTCTAATCAATTTTTTTCATTTTCTAATGGTTGATTTTTCATTTTAATTTCTGTACATGATTTTGGACATAGATTAAAGGAAACTGTGTCTTCTGTACTGTAGTCTGGAGATCACTCTTTGACTTCCATCGGAGAGTGTTGTGGGCATGCTCAGTTACCTGTGCAGAGGTCATTGTGAATGGAAGGGGAGGAGGTGAGCTGTGCTATCACCTATTGTGAATAGATTATTAAAAAAGTACATGTGATGAGATGACTGTTGAGAAGCGATCTCTACAGAACAGTAAATGTCAGCCGATGGCGAGGATCACCGGCCAGAGCGAAAACGGCAAAATTTAAAAATCATTCTTTTTATATAAATAATGGTATTGAAAAAATACCCCAAAATTATATATATAAAAAACATATGCGTAATAGAAACTTGATTTAAGCAACAGGTCATTTTATTATTATGACACAATTGCTTTAAATGTTCTCTTAATTTTCAGAAACTTTGCATGAATCAAGAGCACAAGTGACTATAATGAACTTTATAACCTGTCTCATCAGGCAAATTTGTTTATTTCCCCACTTAGAAGGCACTTCTTCACCTCCACAATGTGAAAAATTGCTAAAAAAAATAAAAATAAAAATTGTCAAAACAAGGACTACCAGCTTACTGAGACATCATATTACAGCTACTTATTAATGTCTATGGAGAGGGCAAGGAGCAGAGTAAGAGGGATGCACAGATACACACAGATCAATACTGCTGTTTTCAAGTGTTTATTATTATTATTATTATTATTATTCTTTTTTATAGCGCCATTTATTCCATGGCGCTTTACATGTGAACGGGGCAAATATAGACAAGTACAATAAACATGAGTAAAACAAGGCACATACAAGTACAGGAGGAGGACCCTGCCCGCGAGGCGTCTCAGTCTACAGGGGATGGGTGAGGATACACTAGGAGAGGGTAGAGCTGGTCATGTGGCGGTTCAGTGGACTGGGGATCACTGGAGGTTGTAGGTTTGTCGGAAGAGGTGGGTCTTCAGGTTCCTTTTGAAGGTGTCCGTGGTAGGTGAGAGCCTGATGTGTTGGGGTAGAGAGTTCCAGAGTATAGGGGAAGCACGGGAGAAGTCTTGGATGCGGTTGTGGGAGGAAGAGATGAGAGAGGAGTAGAGAAGGAGATCATGAGATGATCGAAGGTTGCGTGCAGGTAGGTAACGGGAGACCATGTCACAGATGTATGGAGGAGTCAGATTGTGAATGGCTTTGTATGTCATTGTTAGTGTTTTGAACTGTAGCCTCTGGGCAATAGGAAGCCAGTGAAGGGCCTGGCAGAGAGGAGAGGCTGGGGAGTAACGAGGAGACAGGTGGATTAGTCGGGCAGCAGAGTTTAGGATGGATTGGAGTGGTGCCAGAGTGCTAGAGGGGAGGCCAGAGAGTAGGAGGTTGCAGTAGTCGAGACGGGAGATAAGGGCATGTACTAGTGTTTTTGTGGTTTAATGGTCAAGGAATGCACGGATCCGGGAAATGTTTTTGAGTTGGAATCGGCAAGAGGAGGCAAGGGCTTGGATATGTGGCTTGAAAGAGAGCATAGAGTCAAGGATCACCCCGAGGCACCGAGCATGCGGGACCGGGGAAAGTGAGCAGCCATTGACATTGATGGATAGGTCGGGTGGAGGGGTAGAGTGAGGTGGGGGAAAGATGATGAATTCTGTTTTGTCCATGTTCAGTTTTAGAAAGCGAGCAGAAAAGAAGGATGGAATAGCATACAGACATTGTGGGATTTTGGTCAGGAAGGAAGTGAGGTCGGGTCCAGATAAGTAGATCTGCGTGTTATCAGCGTAGAGATGATATTGTAAACCGTGGGATTCTATGAGCTGTCCCAGGCTGACGGTGGTCGGGTCCAGATAGGTAGATCTGCGTGTTATCAGCGTAGAGATATTGTAAACCGTGGGATTCTATGAGCTGTCCCAGGCCGAAGGTGTAGATGGAGAAGAGTAGTGGTCCTAGAACTGAGCCTTGGGGAACACTGACAAACGGGGGGCGAGATGAGGAGGTGGTGTGGGAGAGGGAGACACAATGTCCGGTGTGTTAAATATGATGAGATCCAGGATAGGGCCAAATCTGTGATGCCAAGAGATGAGAGAATCTGTAACAGGATAACAGGAGGGAGTGGTCCACAGTGTCGAAGGCAGAAGACAGGTCCAGGAGGAGGAGGACAGAGTAGTGTAGCTTGCTCTTGGCGGTTAGTAGGTCATTGGTCACTTTAGTTAGGGCAGTTTCAGTTGAGTGATGTGTTCGGAAGCCAGATTGTAACCGGTCAAAGAGGGAGCAGGAGGAGAGGTGGGGGGACAGTTCAAGAAGGTTCTCTCACTTCTGTGCTAGATGCTCAGCTACACTGCTCAGTACTGCTGTTTAATGTCTTCTGAGCTGCTGCTTTTGAACTTGTGTTACAGTACAAACCAAAAGTTTGGACACACCTCATTTAAAGATTTTTCTGTATTTTCATGACTACGACTATGAAAATTGTACATTCACACTGAAGGCATCAAAACTATGAATTAATATGTGGAATTATATACTTAACAAAAAAGTGTGAAACAACTGAAATTATGTCTTATATTCTAGATTCTTCAAAGTAGACACCTTTTGCTTTGATGACTGCTTAGCACACTCTTGGCATTCTCTTGATGAGCTTCAAGAGGTAGTCACCGGGAATGGTCTTCCAACAATCTTGAAGGAGTTCCCAGAGATGCTTAGCACTTGTTGGCCCTTTTGCCTTCACTCTGCGGTCCAGCTCACCCCAAACCATCTCGATTGGGTTCAGGTCTGGTGACTGTGGAGGCCAGGTCATCTGGCGTAGCACCCCATCACTCTCTTTCTTGGTCAAATAGCCCTTACACAGTCTGTAGGTGTGTTTGGAGTCATTGTCCTGTTGAAAAATAAATGATGGTCCAACTAAACGCAAATCGGATGGAATAGCATGCCGCTGCAAGATGCTGTGGTAGCCATACTGGTTCAGTATGCCTTCAATTTTAAATAAATCCCCAACAGTGTCACCAGCAAAGCACCCCCACACCATCACACCTCCTCCTCCATGCTTCAGGGTGGGAACCAGGCATGTAGAATCCATCTGTTCACTTTTCTGCATCGCACAAAGACAGGGTGGTTGGAACCAAAGATCTCAAATTTGGACTCATCAGACCAAAGCACAGATTTCCACGGGTCTAATGTCCATTCTTTGTGTTCTTTAACCTAAACAAGTCTCTTCTGCTTGTTGTCAAGAGAATGCCAAGAGTGTGCAAAGCAGTCATCAAAGCAAAAGGTGGCTACTTTGAAGAACCTAGAATATAAGACATATTTTCAGTTGTTTCACATTTTTTTGTTAAGTATATAATTCCACGTGTTAATTCATAGTTTTGATGCCTTCAGTGTGAATGTACAATTTTCATAGTCATGAAAATACAGAAAAATCTTTAAATGAGGTGTGTCCAAACTTTTGGTCTGTACTGTATATAGATGCAGAAGGACATGGATCCCTCATGTCTGTGTGTGCTGTGCATGGGAGACATCACAGCAGCTAGTCTCTACCCACTAGCCCTGAGACAACTGAATACTGGTGAAAAATGCAGGATGGCATATTCTGATCATATTCCATCTGAGCCGGAATAAAGAATGAAAAGACCGTTTCCTCAGATTAGATGGTATGTGACCATTATATTATTACCCATTGGCATAACTACTGTCTTATGGGCCACAGTGCAAAATTTGGACCTTGGTCCCCAATAGCATGTTGGTCAGAAGGACAATAATGCTGTAATTATGTCCTCCATCCCGACCTCTATCCTGTAATAGCGTCCCCCATCCTGTAGTAACGTCATCCGTCCTGGCCCCTTAATTTCCTTTATTTGATAGCGTGCCCTTCCTGGTCCCTATACTGTAATAATGTTCTCCACCCTTGCCCCTATCCTGCAATAATGCCTTCAATCCTCTAATAATGGCCACTATCCTGTAATAATGTCTCTCCCTGGGCCCCCATTCTGTAAAAATGTCCCCTATCCTGGGCCCAAATTTTATAATAATATTCCCCGACCTAGGCCCCCGTCCAGTAAATATCCCCCATTGTGGTATAATATCCCCCATCCTGGGCTCCTTCTGTTCTTCTCCAGTACATTATAAAAAGAAACAATTATGCTCACCTTCCCCCATTCCCACGACGTACAGCGTCCTACTCTAAAGCCAACGCAGAGACCGGCAGCGCATGACGTCATCGTCATGCGCTGCCCGTCACCGGCAAGCTGACATCTACTGCCGGCCTCTGATTAGCTGGCTGCGTGTATTGCCTGCAATACATTTCAGCTGAATGCGCGTCCTCATGGGCCCAGTCGCGATCACACCCTCTGCAACCGCCATCTTTACTCACCTGTTAGCCCACCACAAGCCCATGAGCAAAAGCGGTGGACATCCCCTATAATTTCTATGGTCGTCTTACATGATGCACATTTGGCCCGAAGTTGCATCAGTTCGGTCAATTGCAAAATGTGAACTGTTCTCCACTTTTCTGATTATGAGTCGATTAAAGCGGGAACATAAGTCACATTATTTGATAGGACATCACATAGTTTGGGGAACTCGTGTGGAGAAAGTCACCACGTGTTCTCCAATCATAGAAGGTTACTGGACTTATCTTAGTCACTTTCCCCAATGTTTGCGTAACTTCACAGAGGCAAGTTAAGGGAAGCTGACATTGTTGAGTGACAGAAATATGAACATAATGACCAGTAATAAGTCAATCGTGGCTTCCAGTAACCAAAACGAAAACTGGGTCTTTGGAATTGGAATTATACAAGTGGTGGTAACTGGAAATTAGCACAATTTTATTACCACTCATGATACTGGCCTCATCCTTCTGGCAATACATGTAATGTTAACGTTGGGGATCCCAGCAAAAATATATTGGTTACATAGGATGGCACACTAACTGTCCTCCGAAGTCCAGTAGGGACAGTCATGTGACCACAATTAGCTGACCGAATTGATCATGATAATGGTGGTGAGGAACTGAACTGAGTTTTAAGTTCAAAAGTGGTCTAAATAGACATCGAAATTAGGGAGAGGGAATCATATTTGTGTAAATTTTGGGGGAATTCGCCAAACCCAGAAAATTCTAACAATTTTCGATTCGCTCTGCACAAACCACCTAAAATGGCCGTTGGTAAGTTACACAGCCAGAGAAGAATCACATGACCTCGGACGGGCTTTCTTATATCCTTACAACTATCACATCACATGATACTGCACAACCACTCAGGAAGGACTATAATAGCCTGTATAAAAGCAGATGCAAGGAATGCAACGGCCATTGTGGAGCGAATTTGGATAGTTAGAGGACATCACAGCTCAAAGCTGGCAAATTTAATTCGAAAGTTTTGCTCATCTCTTAACATCAATTCTAGGCATCTTTTTCCAAATCTCCTTTTTCCAACTGAGTATTATTGGTCAAGTTGAACAATCCTTTTCTGTTAGAAGGGTCACTTGATGATGAACTGGTCAAGGGATCTCCTGTTGCTGGGATCCACACTGATCAGCTATAATGTGTGGGGGAACTGAGCATCAACTGTTTGATTTTCCCACAGTGCTACCACAGGCCAAGTGAAGTATTACACTTTGACCATGTGATAAATGAACCGATGGCTCCAACAGAAGAACAGCTAGTCTCTGCAGAAGTTTCATGCTCTGGCTATTAAAAGTGAGTCCTGTATGGTGGATCCCAACTATTACCTAACTAGTCACTAACAGAGCATTCAAAAATGGGTATCCTAAACCAGACAATAACCCTAAAGAGAAACTCCGCTCAACACTCCACCAAAGTAGGGTAAGATTTAGCAGTATCATAAGTCCCTTGAGTCCTAGGATGAGTGGCAACGGTACTTATTTTTGTCTTCTATAGGAATTGTCAAATTTTCCATATTTAAGTCATAACCCGATGGAAGATCCACGGGATTGCAAAAAATCAGGGTTCGGGTATCAAATCGATATTTTTAATTAGCACCTGACTAGGAAAATATCACTTGGGGCTGATTTTTTATGTTTGTGTTCATGCAGAGGGGAGTGTTGCACATTATTGCTCAATAGCCAGAGTACATAGGTGTAATATCTCCCTTTAATAATTAACTTTTTTTTAGTTTGCCTACCCCCTCTCCCAGGCCTGTGCAGTTCTCTATTTGCAGACAGCGCTGAGACAGCTCTGAACATCTCAAGGTGTGGCTGCCAAGATATCTGTGGTTCAATATATACAGGGAGTGGACGGTTCTGTTCTCGAACAGAGAGGAAGCGCACGGACCACAAACACATCATGGAGAGCTCAGCGGGATGACAACACTCATATGAGCTGCTATTTTAAGCTTCGTTCGCCTTTAGCCACCAACAGCTACGACCTGTCTATGCTAAGATGTAGCACTGTCTTCTAGGTTTCCATATTTTTTATTTTATTGGCCTTCGGCTTGATCTTGAGCCATGGCGACTCGATGGATGTATGATCTGTAGGAAGATCGATCTTGTGCAAGCCTAGATAGGTCCACCAGGGTCTTCTCCGCAGTCATCTTGATTGTATCACGCCATCGGGTTTATGTTTCCACTAGATGAGGCCCGATGCTATCGCATCGGGAGGATGAGTACGTCCCGATGATGGGGGCAGGATTTGCAGCACTGAGAATCTGTCATCCCCAAGCGATGCTCCGTGCAAAATATGCCCCATATAATGCACCATAAAGTTCGTGATGGGCCCCATAAGATGCTCTATAATAAAATGTGCCCCATATAATGCTCCATAAAGTTTATGATGGGCCCCATAAGATGCTTCATACAAAAATATGCCCCATATAATGCTGCGCAAAGGATAATTTGGGCCCCATAAGATGCTCCATAGAAACATTTGCCCCATACAATCCTGCATAAAGGTTGATTATGGCCCCATAGAAACATTTGCCCCATATAATGCTGCACAAAGGTTGATTATGGCCCCATGATATGCTCCATAGAAACATTTGCCTCATATAATGCTGCATAAAGGTTGATTATGGCCCCATAAGATGCTCCATAGAAAATGTGCCCCATATAATGCAGCATAATGGTTGATTATGGCCCCATAAGATGCTCCATAGATACATGTGCCCCATATGCTGCTGCTGCGATAAAAAAAAAAAAAAAAAAGACATACTCTCCTCTTGTCCTGAGCAAGCCCCCAGCACTTGCGATATTCACCTGTCCACGTTCCACCTCCGGGCGCCGCTCCGTCTTCCGCGTCCTCTGCAGTGACTGTTTGTCCAGGCAGAGGGCGGCGTGCACACTAAACATGTCATCACGCCGTCTGACCTGAATGAGTCCCTATGGGAGTGGAGTCGCGTCCATATTCATTACTTTAATGAGCGGTACCATGTGACCGCTGAACACAGGAAGAAGCTGCCGGCGCCGGAGAAGCAGGAACATGCAGAGACTCGCCGGGAGCAGGTGAGTATGATATGACCCACGGGTGGTACTGCGCAAGGGCCCAGTACCCCCAGCGGGTGCCATATTGGAATACCCATCACTTGGGTATTCCAATATGGTGGTTGGCTACTTTTGGCGCAGTGGATTGTGGTAGCGACACAATCACCGGAAGCTGTGACAGAGCCGATTGGCAATTATATATTAGATAAAGCTGCTCCATTCATGTCAGAATCATGGAATGTTAAAGTTGGAAGGGACCTCCAGGGTCATCGTGTCCGACCATCTGCTCAATGCAGGAGTCACTGAACCATCTCAGACAGATGTCTGTCCAGCCTCTGTTTGAAGACTTCCATTGAAGGAGAACTTGCCATCTCTTTTGGCAGCCTGTTCCACTCATTAATCACCCTCACTGTCAAAAAGTTTTTTCTAATATCCAATTTGTATCTTCTCCCTTTCAGTTTCATTCCATTGCTCCTTGTGTTATCCATGTGAAAATGAGAATAAGGATATGGAAACACGAGAAACAATGGAATGAAACTGAAAGCCCGGACCATGGATATCCTTCCAAAAGGACGGTGAAAATATTGACAACTATAGCAACAGCTGTTTCACAAAAAAATGAGCGTGCACCCACATTGTGTCTAAACCTCCTCTTTCTAATGCTTCTAATAATTAGTTCCTCTCATCTTTTATTTCTGTCGTACAACTAGTCAAAGAATCAATCTAAATGGGGAAAAGAAGAAAAGGCTAAACTGGAGGGGTGCTCAGCATTCGGGACGGTATCCAGTGTATCCGGGCTGGCTTTGGGGACCTTCTAAGTGACAATAGGTCCCGTTCTACCCTATTCTTAGGGTTTAAGCTGCCCATACACATCCAGTAGCTGTTGGCAAACATCCATTTCTCCCAACTCCATGCTGAGTATGAACTCTACCAAGACCAATCCCTCTTTCCCGACATCCACAGGCTCACAGTTGACAGACCGCCATGCACATTGGAGTGCAAGCCAACCTCGTTAATTATAAGGGTTCACCTGACTTTTCATTTCTTTATACAGCTAGCGTTACAAGTTCAGAGCTTGCTTGCACACCTCACCACGGTCTCCATATCTTTGGAGGACCACATCAGTTACCATGATAATTCTGGTTTCAACGAATATACTTGCAGAAGGAGAATCTGAATGTACATAATAAAAAGTCCACATCCTTTTATGCCGCATGGTTCATATTCATATTAAAAGCATCTGAGTGATCTCGACCATTCAGTTCCCAACTTTTTCAGTAATTAAAAGCAAAATAATAAATACGGCCAATATTCCAACATTTCAAGCCAAATTTAAAATAATAATACAAAATAAATAAAAATTCCTCAAAAAAGAATTGAAAACGATAAGACAGTTTCTGATGACACATTTCCTTCAAGGTCCCCATACTCTTTAAATAAACGCTGGCTGATCCTACTAATTTTGGTAGGACCTTCCAACTCTTGAAAGTAAAGAGTCTTTTGACTTTTCCATTGGGGAATACAAGAGGAACAAAGGATCAGGCATGTTAAATTTTAACAAATCATTTGTTCTCCAAGGAGATAATCCACTGTCAAATACCAAAGGGATCCAGTCAAGATGTGCGGTGTCACGAGGAACAATTCTCCTCCAAAGCCAACAGCTTTAGACCTGGTTTTTTTTACCCTTTCAAAATTTTTCCAGTTTCTTTGGGCTCAAGCCAGTACAAAAGGTGATCTTCTGATGTCTTAAGTATCAATCCATGTTTGTGACTCTCGCTATTACAAAAGTTCTCGTAGCTGGGTTTTATTACATTCTGCTCCCACCACTCTTCCACCCCGATCTTTGTTCACAATCTTTTCTGTAAATTGCATTATGGTACCCTAAAGTTTTATTTTATTTTTTGTTGTTTTCTAATTACAATAACCACCTTTTGGAAGTAATCTATGGCTTTTGAATGTGTTCAGAAGCTTTTATGTGACGTTCTTTGTCATTGCATTCTAGAAGCGGACAAGCGTAAAGACAATAAAGTTTCATTGTTGAGCGTGTCGCAATGGTTTGTGTGTAATGAGTTATTAAGCCGAGCGTCACACTGAGATCTCTATACTGGGAAGTTGTGCGCTCCAGGGCCCACTCATCTGCGCTTCTTTATATAAGAGACAGTCAATAGGTTCACTGTCTAAGTTCTGCGATGAGTAGGCAGATTGTGGATTGTTGCACAACTAAAAACCACTTAACAAGTTATTAATGTAAATTGCCTGAAGAAATTTACCACTTTGGAAACACAAGGTCGGGAAAAAAAAGTACAGTCTGGCTCGGTGGTGAGCGGTGTTGTCTCGGAAGGCTTTAATCCAATATTTAGTAATGTCGGAGTTGAGTTCCGTATGGGACTCGGGTCTATGGGTCCACCGGGTACGTGCACACAATGTCTTTTTCAGGCAGAATTCACCTGAAACAAATGAGTATTCATAAACAATTCCTTGTTCATAGATCCAGGCTTTTGAATGTCTTTTAGCAGCTACAGGTTTCAAAAGACGCTCGTCTAAAAGAAGTGACCCAACCGTTCTTCGGGTGTTCTTCTTGGAAGACGCTCAAACGATGCCAGGGTGTCTGTTGGAGAATTTTCTGGTTTCTTTATTGGTAATTGAAGAAAAAAATAATAAATCGGAAAACTACAGGAAAAAGATGGCCCAAAAAATACTCTACAAATCTTCAGCATTCAAAAATGCTTAGGAAATCACAAAAATACAGCAAAAGAAAGACACTTTAGGTAAAAAAAACGCTGATGTGTCCTACAGCGTCTTCCTCTTGGAAAACCAAGAGGGTTCATCCTTATAGACGTCTTGTGCAGACATCCTTGGAAAGCATTCTGAGGATCCATCCTCCATGTATGCAGAAGATGAGCAGATCTAATGAGTTATTTGCCAATTATCACATCAGGGTATGTCCTGCTGCTGAAATTCCTCAGCGAAATTCACAGTGGAAAACTCTGCACCAAATTGTAGTTTTCATTGTAAAAATGCTGAATATTTAACCACAGATTTCAAGATTCTGAGGAGTTTCTCAATCTGAAGCATTAAGTTCTTCTGGTGATTCTGACTATAGTTCCTGACTTCTGCCCATACTGAGCGCCAATCAATAATATATAACGCAAACTGCAAGGGAACAATTGATCATCGAGCCTTGATGAATGCAGTCAATTTTCACATTTTTCCTCCCCTACCTCCTAGAACCATATAATTTTGTTTTATTTTCCCTTTGACGTAGCTATATGAGGGCTTATTTTCTGCGGGGCGAGTTTTAGTTTTGAATTACATCATTCGTTTTACCATATAATGCACACAAATTTTTTTTTTCCAAAATTAGTCAAAATGTTTGAAAAAAAAAGAAAGCAATTACGCCATTTATTTTTTACAGTATTTATTGCGTGGCAAAAATGATTTTTCCAGGTCAGTATGATAATGGTGATACCATACTTGTACAGTTTCAATTATTTTTTTTGTGGCTCTAAAAAAAATCTGAACTTTGTAAAAAATATATATAAAATTGGCTTGTGTCACTCCTTTCCAGGAGTCATATTTTTACTTTTTTTTTTTTTATTGATGGAGTTGTTTTTTCAGGCAGAGCTGCAGTTTTCAAAGGTACCATGTTGAGGTCCACATGACGTCTTCATTACATTTTGGAGAGGAGTTGTGACAACCAAAAAAACTGTAATTTTGGAATTTTTTTTTTCTTTACGGCGCTTACCTTAAGGGTTAAATAATTTGGGGATTTTCCTTTCACAGACCATTACGGATGTAGTGATACCACCTAAAAATCTACCGTGGGACAATCTTTAGGCTCAATAGATCTATCCCCAAAAGCTTAGGGGCTAAGGTGATAGACGTGTACATTGCCACAATCTATGTCGGTTGCTCTTTTAATGCATTTCCGGTAAAATCCGTTTGTGTGTGGTATGCTGACAAACTATATCTAGAGGGTAGAAATATATTTTATCTAAATGATGTCGTACAATAAAAATGAAACTAACATGACAAGAGCACAACCGCACAGCGAGTCCTATCTAACCGAAATCAACCACAAAAGTACAACGATAACACAAAAACAATAACAAAAACAAGAGGCAGTCCCCATATAAAAACACTGCAGCAGATCATGGCACATAATGGATTTAATCCCTGGCACGTGCGTAATTTATTACAGGGTATGTGGTTAAGATGCAACGATTAATGATGTAAACGGCACAATATATATGCACGTGCCAACCATTAAGTGCATGAGCTGGCATCACATTAAATCTACAGACATCGATCATGTAGGCAGATAAAAACAGCTGACCACGGGAAAATGACTTGGTGCTATGCGTTCCAATGGAGTAAGAGAAGAAACATTTCAAAAACTTGAGAGAAATCTCATAAAAAAGGAAAAGGTAAAAAAAAAAAAAAAACAAAACAAAAACATCAAACATAAAATAAGCAAAACCGATAGACATGCAAGTAAATTGTACAGCTGGTACATAGTGCTAAAACTGATAAATAAAAAAATAAAACTATGAAATTGGAAGCTGCATGGAATACCTCACATTAGACAATTACTTTTTCTTACAGGGGTCGCTCCCAAAGTCTTTTGATCACAGGATGTACCTCTGTTTAAGATCCCCAAATCAATAGGTGGTTGGGTGAGTCTTCCGGAACAAGTGAAGCTCTTCGTGGACACTTTATGCTTTGTCTAATAGATTATGATTGCAAATGTGGAACACCCCCTCGTCAACCACCGCTCATGTTAGACAATTGTTTTTCCTTACAGGGGTCGCTCCCCAAATCTTGTGATAACAGGATGTCCCACTGCTAAGATTCAAAGTCATCAGTTGTGATCTGTGAGGGAATCTGTAATTGAGGGCTCAATTTCCCTGCAGTGCCCCCATAGATGAGATGAAGTATTATGCTGAGTCCAGGCCGATAAATAGGCTTTCGGCTGAGTCTTCAGGAATAGGAAACATTCTGTGTGGACAACCTTTCCTCTGGCTAATAGATCAAGAGTATGAATGTGGAACACCACCTCCCCTGCCCTCTATTAACTCATAATTCCAGCACTTTCTAAATTAGATAACCCCTTTAAACTGTACTGACAGGTAACAATTGCATGGAGTTCAGTGGATGTTTATAATTCCACAAAGTGTAACCCTCAGCCACATTCTGTACAGGCATATTTTTTTAACTTTCGGGAGGCGGCTGAATGGTTTCTACAAAAATCTTTGCATCATGGACATGCCCCTTTTTTTCCCTTCCATGTCTTTCTCACGCCTCCTCCACAAATGAAGCCTTCAGATAGTGCAGCTTTCTGGGAGGTTTTGGGAAGGTTCAGCATAATCCAGGAGATTTGCCTACTCTACCAGGAGCCCAGAGAGGTCTCCACCTTACTAGGGAGCCTCCTGGACATCATGGAGAGTTGAAAAATTGGCCTATATGTAGTAGCAAAATTATACACCAACATATTGGAAGCCACAGTGGAAGAAAAATGTGGAGGATGTCTTAGGGTACTGTCACACTGTGAAATTTTGATCGCTACGACGGCACGATCCATGACGTCGCAGCGATCGTATGATTATCGCTCCAGCGTCGTAGACTGCGGTCACACGTTGCAATCACGGCGCTGGAGCGATGCCGAAGTCCCCGGGTAACCAGGGTAAACATCGGGTAACTAAGCGCAGGGCCGCGCTTAGTTACCCGATGTTTACCCTGGTTACCAGCGTAAACGTAAAAAAAACAAACAGTACATACTCACCCGTCGGTGTCCTTCAGGTCCTTTGCCGTCTGCTTCCTGCTCTGAGTGCCGCCGTACAGTGACAGCAGAGCGCAGCACTGCTGTGATCTGCTCTCACTTTCCGGCCGGCAGACAGAGCAGGAAGCAGACGGCAAAGGACCTGAAGGACACCGACGGGTGAGTATGTACTGTTTGTTTTTTTTACGTTTACGCTGGTAACCAGGGTAAACAGCGGGTTACTAAGCGCGGCCCTGCGCTTAGTTACCCGATGTTTACCCTGGTTACAAGCGAAGACATCGCTGGATCGCTGTCATACACAACGATCCAGCGATGTCAGCGGGTGATCAAGCGACGAAAGAAAGTTCCAAACGATGTGCTACGACGTACGATTCTCAGCAGGGTGTCTGATCGCAGTAGCGTGTCAGACACAGCGATATCGTAACGATATCGCTAGAACGTAACGAATCGTAACGTCGTAGCGATGGAAATTGCACTGTGTGACGGTACCCTTAGATTTGCTAAGAAGGTTGTTCTTGGATCCAAAGGCCTCTATAGACATCCCGACTCTCTACTAACAGATGACACTGGATGTGATGAGAATATGGCCTGTGAGGCCATGTGCACACGTTCAGTATTTTTTGCGTTTTTTAGCTATAAAAACGTGATAAAAACGCGAAAAAAACGCTAACATATGCCTCCTATTATTTACAGTGTATTCCGCATTTTTTGTGCAAATGTTGCATTTTTTTCCGCGAAAAATCGCATTGCGGAAAAAAAAGCAACATGTTCATTAAAAATGTGGAATTGCCGGGATTCCGCACACCTAGGAGTGCATTGATCTGCTTACTTCCCGCACGGGGCTGTGCACACCATGCGGGAAGTAAGCAGATTATATGCGGTTCGTACCCAGGGTGGAGGAGAGGAGACTCTCCTCCACGGACTGGGCACCATATAATTGGTTAAAAAAAAATAATTTAAATAAAAAATAGTCATATACTCACCTTCGATGGCCCCCGGAGTGTTCCCGCCTCTCACCGCTGCATGCTGCCGCTTCGGTTCCTATAGATGGTGTGGTTCAGGACCTGCGATGATGTCGCTATCTTGTGATTGGTCGCGAGACCGGTCATGTGACCGCGATGTCATCGAAGGTCCTGAATCACACCATCTAGGAACGGACGCCGCTGAGGATATCGGCTGTCTGCAGAGGGTGAGTATAACCATTTTTTTTAAACATTCTATCTTTTACTATTGATGCTGCATAAGTAGCATCTATAGTAAAAAGTTGGTCACACTTGTCAAACACTATGTTTGACAAGTGTGACCAACCTGTCAGTCAGTTTTCCAAGCGATGCTACAGATCGCTTGGAAAACTTTAGCATTCTGCAAGCTAATTACGCTTGCAAAATGCTAAAAAAAGACGTGAAAAAAACGGAAAAAAAAAAACCGCAAAAAAAAAATAAATGAGGATTTCTTGCAGAAAATTTCCGGTTTTCTTCAGGAAATTTCTGCAAGAAATCCTGACGTGTGCACATACCCTTAGATTTCCAACAGCAGATCCTTTTGTTCTTCCTTGAGATAAGCCACTGCCAGAGGAGTCTGACAGAATCTTTCTCGTAAAGAACATTAGAGCGTTCCGTAGAGCTGAGCATTCTTGTGTATGTTGGAGGGTTCCTTAGGGGTTAAGGCATGGCTCATTTCTCGTTGGCAAGCCAATTGTCATTTTTTAGACCTCCAGGTTTTCCGATGTAATGTAATTGACCTTGAAAGTCAATGAAACACATTTCTACCCTTGAGCCCCATAAATGTTGACCATCCACCTTCCCTTCTCTCAGGGAACATTGTGTTTATTGTAATTGTCATGACGCGTATTGTAAATTACTCGGTGATCGGAAGCCGCAATTGTTTCCCTCCTACATTTAACCCATTATTGTACAAGGCTGTAATTTCAGGCCTTGTGCGTGGCCAACTTGTGACTTCAAAACTTACGTCTTTCAATGGGACGACACAGAGCTTGTGCATGTTGGCGACAGAATATTATTAGCAGTTGTGGTCTCATCAGCATTTTTCATAACGGAAAATGTACATTTCAATATCTCCTGTGCTACATGAAGAAAACGAGAGATTTCAGTTTCAGAATCGTACAAAGGCCTACAGGAAAGCGGCCAGAGATCAGTTCCCTTAAGTGAAGTCACAGATGAAGCAGCAGGTGCAGGAACATGCAGAGTCATTGTATAGTTACAGTAATAAATGGTATACATATATATGTGTGCGTATATTCCGCAAACTCATAGATGGGGAGCAGTAAAAAGCCTCTGCCACATTGTGTACGTCGATGGCGAGAACTGTCATTTCCACTGAGGGAAGAAAAACGTCCAAGAGTAAAGGAATCCAGGCCTGAGATGCAAAACATGTGACTCATATCTGAGAAGGAAACTAATAACCGACTACAAACAGGGGCATAAGCCCGGTAGAGAACAATAAATATGGATGAGGGCGTCTTACTGGAAGAAGGAAACCAGGGCCCCACAAAAGAAAGAGGAAGATGTATGGGAAATCAAAGGAGTATATGTTTCAGAAATGAGAGATAATTCGTTAACATGAGAGAGAAAATTCTTCCTAGGAAGGAGGAAACAAATTTGGACATTGATTACTTGAGGTTCTATTGATGAAGGGTTTGGAAAATCCTTACTTTGTTAGAAGGGTTCCTGGACAATAAGCAAATTATGCATCACCAGCGATCAACTGCAATCTGTGAGTGAATGTGAGTGCTCACTTTCCTTGCAGTGGCCCCCAAAGGGGAAATTGAGCATTACACACTGCTCATTAAAAGCAATGTGATGTCTTTTAAATTCAAAATGTGAAAATATTAGGATGCTCTACTGTGTATAATAGAGGTGCTCAATAATTTACATTTAAAAAATAATCTGACTTGAGACTTTCCACACTCAAAGAGGAAAAAAACGTAGTAGTCAAGCCGGCAGATAAAGGGTGCTCCATTGTGGTGATGAATAAATTATACTACATCTCTGAGATTTACTCCCAACTGAATGACACATCTACATATGGTTCGTATTCCATGTAATCCCACTTATGACATAGCCCGATTGATTAAGAAGTTGATCATTATCAACATTTGGGTGCTATTGACTCTAAACTCGGAGAATTTCTAGTGAATCCTGACCCTGCTATCCAGCTGAAAATACATACATATTTTAGGAAACCTCCAGGACACCCAATCGTTGCTTCCACCAATTCCATTCTTTCGTCGCTAGCTATAACTCTAGAGAAAATTCTCACTCCACTTATTTAAAGTATTACTTTTTATCTAAAAGACACATCTGACCTTCTCATATCACTGCGCCCAGTAGGTATGATCCCATCTGGCAATATTCTTGTTACTCTTGATGTTAATAGTTTATATACCAGCATAGACCATCTTAGTGGTACACAGGAAATATTAGCTTTTTTAAGAAATCATGCAACTTTTTCACAAGAGCAGATACAATTCTGCGTTGAGTTACTTAAGTTGATCCTTACAAAAAATGTTTTTCCTGTTTGAGGACCAATTCTTTTTACAGAAAAGGAGCACAGCAATGGGGTCGAACGTAGCACCTCCATATGCTAATATATACATGGCGGAATTTGAGAATACATTCGTCTATAACCTTCCTCTTTTTCAAAACCATGTCATCTATTGGAAGTGATACATAGATGATATTTTTCTCATTTGGTAAGGCAACAATGACAAACTCCTTAATTTCTCTCGGGATCTTAACATACATGTTCCTGATCTGACCTTTTCTATACATGACAATGATTATAATATCCACTTCATTGACACTCAGGATACCATCACCGTAGATGGCTCTTTACAAACGGAGTTCTATGTAAAACCAACTGACTGAAGTAGTCTGTTACATTTTTCAAGTTGTCATCCTAAACATAGAAAAAAAAATCCTTCCAAAATCACATTGTAGAGTGGATCGTATAGTCAGTAATGACTCCATTCGAGATAGCAGACATAAATAAATAGATAAAAAATTCCGACATATTGGGTATCCGGAACACATCTTGAAAGTAAATCATTCGCGGAACCCACGGTGTAAGAATTCAAACAGAATGGTCTTTGCAAGCACTTGCCATCCTTTTATTGGGAAAATCAAACAGTGCATCTTGAAACATTGGGCCTTATCGAGTGCCAAAGTTTCGTTATCTTTTAAATTCAAGACAGGTCCTTCAGATTGAGAGACTCTCTTTTTAGCTGCTTTCTACTTGTGCCAAGAGTTGAGGATCCTGAATAAAGAACCCCCTCTATTCACTAATAGAGCAAAGTAAATGTTACCGACTTCTCCTGACTCCAGCACTACAGCTCTCCATCTCCTTCCTCACATTCCACATTCTTTCTATTTTTATACTAATTTTATCTTTGTTTTTTGTGACATCCTGCCTGATCATTTATGTAAAATCCACCAATCACAATAAGTGATGTCACAGATCACCTGCTCATCCACCTGTACAATTACTGATAACACCTCTATATATAGTAGATAACACAGGATCCACCATTCACAAAAGGTGACATCACAGCTCACCTCCTCCTCCTAATGTAGAATGACTGATAACACCTCTATATACAGTGGATAATACAGGATTCACCAATCACAATAGGTGATGACCGCTCACCTCCTCCCCTTCCCTCTACAATGACTTACACACATACATTACATGCCTCAATATAATAGATGGGGTCAGAGTCTGTTCATTGCTGCTACTGTGTCACGCTGGGTGAGGAAGAAAATGTACATAATGGGTAGAGGGAGGGGAAGCCCAAACACCGTCTCGCCTGACATCCCTAAATAGGTTCAGCACCTATCGCTGAGCAGGAACCAAATCCCTGCAAGACCCTAGCGATAAGCACTGGATAGGGAGGGGATGGGGTGAGCACTAGTCATCCCCCAATACAACTAAAGACAAAGAGCGTGGACAAACTTGAGGCTACACTTAGCTTGAGAAGACCACTGAGATATCACGCAAGCAATTCTCCAAAAGTACTACAAGAAGACACTAGCCGACTGCTAGTGCTTCCAACCAGACAGAGGGAAATTGAACTAACACCAGAACCTTGCTGTAGCGACTGATGGTATTTAAAGGTGTGTTAATTAGCAGCAGATGGTGGCGGTAATGTTTGGGTTCTAGAGGGAGAAGGATATCAGTCCATAACAGAGATGCAAAAATCAAGAAGGTGCTTGTAGTGCTAATTGCAATGACCTTCTACAGCCGGATCCAGGATGACTGTCTGTCACACCTGACACACCTGTGACGTAATGTCCATTTGGAATTCCTGAAATAACAGGAAGTTAAGAGTCTAAAGAAATTGCAAGAGTTATATAGTTTTTTCATTTTTCATAAAGATTTTAAATGAGGAAAACAAAAATGACAAAAAATATAAAAGCTATATTTACAAAAAAAAAAACTGATTAAGATAACTTAAGTTTATTCTTTAATGACGCATTCCCTTTAAGAGGGGGAATCCAGTCTAAATGATCACATGTGTTATGAGTCATGTGAGAAGATGACATGTATGGGATGTTGGACACGTTGGTTTCCATGGTCCTTTGCTTGGAATGTTGTGTCAGATTTCCAGTAGTATCAAGGGGGTTTGATCTCTCTCCGCAGAGCCCTTTCATTCTGGGAATCAGCTTCGTCAGAGATCCCAGACTTAACCAATGCCATCTTCTAACATGCAGCTATGACATATCCGAATATCATTTTGACCGGACTTCCCTTTTTTCGACTGTGGAATTCTGCAAAACGCAGAACAATGCTGAAATGTCACCTCTTATGTGGGTTATGTGTGGATTTAGAGGATTTGATGAATTATAAACCAAAAGTTTTTATTTTGGTTGTTATAATCAATAGCGTAGGGTGGGTTGCTAGCACCCAGGGGTAGGAAAGTAGTGCACCACCTAACCCAGTGATAGTGCCCCCCTGAGTATCTCCTCCCAGGGAAGTAACTATGATGGGTGCAGGCTTTGCATTCGCACCCGGGCCCTGGAGCTTAGGGGCCCAAAAGGTCCATGTGGCCCATTTGAAAAGACAATTACTATTAAAACCCTGCAATAGTTGGAAGCACTGTAGAAGATTTAGCATTGGGACCCACGACCTTCAAGTTATGCCACTGCCTCCTCCCAAAGTAATAATGCCTCTATGCCACCCCCACAAAAAAATAAAGTTTATTCTCATCTAATCCAAGCAACTGAGACCTTTTCTCCCCTGCACAGAGAGCAGGCTCCCACAGGCAGGGCAATGCCGTGCCGTCATTGTGCCGCCTGGGACGAGACGTGGACCTCTTGTAGACAGTAGACCCTACAGAAGCCTGGATGGAAAGTTGTGGGGTAGGGAGCCCATGGCTCCCTGCTCTACGGAGGATCGAAATGTGTCAGCTTTATGTGGACGCCAATACAGTTCAAAATGGTGCTTGCAGACATCCGGGGAAGCCAGCCAGAAGTCTGGGGCATTGCACTGCCCTGGATGTTCAGTGCTAGCAACGCAACTTTCCTTTTTTTTTTTTAATTTTATGCACCTAAACATTTTCTTACACCAAGGGCAATCAACCATATGTGTCCCTTCCCCACAATAGGCCAGTGGTTGTTAAAGGTAAAGCAGCCACTGACCTGAAAATAGCATTTTAAATTATTGTATCTTTAATCCCTTTTGTGGGACTTGTCCCGTTCTGCACCCATTCTATGGAATGCCCTGCCTTACATAGAAACCTTGCTTTGAGCTAGTTTTATGCATGCTTTAAAACCTTTTTTTCCTCGAGGAGGCCATGTGCTCATAATCCATGGACCACATTCTACATACATCCTCATTCTGCCGTGTTTCCAATCCTTGAAGGGCTTATCCAGGACTATATATTTTCTATTACTGTGGGTCTAAGAACTCACAGGCTGGAAGTTGCTAACTACCTACCTGTGGTGCCCGGTGCCAATCTGTGCCAGCACACAATGGTCCGTGACTGCTCCTGCAGGCGAATCAGTGGCTTCCGTTGATGGATACCACCGCATTGCGGATGACGCAAGTTCACATGTTGACACCACAAGCGATTGGTTCTTCATTGGGAACTGCACAATTTGCAGGATCAAGAGCGTGTCAGTGCTGGGAGGCGGGGTGTAATTTATAAGTACCTGGCATCCATAACTCCGGGTGCCGCTCTTATCGTAACCAGGAGTGAAAACATTAATGCTCCTGTGCTTACAATGAATGCGTGTGTTAGCCCAAATGTATTAGGGTCTTAGCCTCCTGATGTGCCCACCGAATGTGTTGTGGCCACTTCCATCTCCTATATAATCTAGGTACTGGCAAGCACTCATTGTCAGAGCTAGTTTATGCTGCATTGCTGGAGGCTGTTATTGGTGGTTGTTATTGTAGAATGCGGTTGGTGGATTTATCTGTGACTTGCTAGGTTTTGATTGTGTGATAATACCCTTTCTTCTCCTACTTTGGTTTAACCCCATCCTCCCCGGTGTATACCTTTGTGATATGTGTGAGGTGAGTATATTTGCATGTTTGGTATTTTCCTTTATCCCTGTTTGTATTACGTTGTTAGTCTGGTTGGTGTATTACGGTACACTACTACTCCCCTCTTCCCTTGGTAGGGGAAGGGTAAAGTGAGGGCAGATTAAGGAGCTAAGGCAAGAAATGTGGTCCTGGCGTCTACACCATCAGAAGTAAACCGGGGAACAGGGCGACCTAAGGCACACTAGCGTTAGGGAAAGGGAAGGAGCCCCTGGCCCCGGGACATCCGACAACAGAGTCATGACAGAAATGCTCCATAGATACTAAGGACATAGTGTGATATTCCGAAAAATATATATTGAGAGGGCATTGGAGCAATAATATCAGACTAATCTTTTACTAGTGGTGTAATATAATCCGGGTTAACCTTAGCGCTAACAAGATACATGGGTGTAAGTAGGGCCATAGTGGATAGACTGTACATAGCATGGTGGATTCGGAAACTAATTTTTATCAGATACTAATAAAGGTTCTATTTTATTGTTTTAGCCTACCTCAGTCACTGAATGTGCAAATTCTTCATATCCCCAATCTGTGCCATCAGGTGCAAAGTCGGGCTCCCATATTTTCATATATTACATCTATGGTCGATCCTACTGAAATCAGTGGGTTCAACCATGGAATAAGTGTTGGAAAGTTTAGTAAAATTATCTTGGACAATGGAGCTAAGGATCTTTATGCAAAAAGATGAATGGGGCCCAAATTTTATATGGAGATCTACTACCCTACACCAACGGCTTATGAAGAATTACCGTATCTAAAAAATAAAATATGGAAAAAGTATTCTTTACCAGATATAGGCAGATCCAACGAAAAGGAGGAGGCAGAAAGTTATTTATGTATCAAAGATGTTGTAGGGATAAGTGAGAATGTTCTACTATGGGAAACAAAAACATCAAGATGATTGAAAGATAGGACAAGCCGAGATCACACACCATATCCTGTGTGGGTGCAATTCTGTATATCTGAAGGTATAAGTAGATATCTTATGCTTAATCTACAAACTGCAGCAGCCCCCTCCCTCCAAAATACAGGAACAGATAAACGCTTAGTAAAAAGTGATCGTATAGGAACAAGGCTTGTCACCTCGATATGGAAACAGATCTACGTCTAGCGCCGAAACGTGCAAAAATGTAAAAAAAAAAAAAAAAAACAGTGATATTGTGATTGTTATATCCGTGGATGGAATCATTTGACAGATAGATTCCCGTCTTTGTTATTCTTTGACAAGCAATAACTTGTTTTGAAGCTATTATGTCATCATTTTCTCACGACTTTATGATTAAAAGCCCAAAGTAATTTACTGCTGGTTCTTTCGTTTCCTGCAATCCTCGTATATAACAAGTCATGATGACAATTGACCGATATGGGGAATTACGGTCTACGTTCTCATGCAACTGGATTTCTATGGCACTGGGAGAAAAGCTGTTTCGGAGATACGCCAGTCACCGGTGGAACACAAAATTAGTCACTGTGATTACACATGAGACATCAGTAATGATGCTGCCATGACTAAGCGTGTGCAGGTAGGGCACCGCAATCTATAGACTGCTGTCTGGCGGGTTTCCAAAAAAACACGATGTAATAACGCGCCATAAAGCTTCTGGTGGTTTGACCTACTTTTTACCACAAGCTGCTCCATGTTTTTGGTCTAACACTATTCAACCACATATCGTGTTTTGCCATTGAGATTGTTACTTTGTAAATTATGTCTTTATATAGTTTTTTTTTAAATTAATGTTCTCATGTAAGGTCCATAGATGAATGGTCCATGCTTAGGTTGGCCCAGTCGTACTAGGTTCACACCTCCTCCCGATGGACCACGCAAACTAAACATTGGCGGCAAAAACACAAATTACGACCTTACTCAACAAGGAATGGCCTTCTTGCCTTTGGATGGTAGGGTGAAAGAAGACTCTTTTCTTGTATCCTAGTGAAACAGCTACTTGAATAGTAAATGAGGCCAGACACAGTAAAGTTTTAGTAGGAGAGGGGACTCAAGGTGGGTTTACACGAGCAGATTTCTGCCCAATCAGCAATATAACATTTTGATTGATGCTCATGTAAGACCCTTTTACATGGATCAATGCAAACAATCGTCCACGTACAGTTTGGTCTAAAAATTATCATTGTTGGTAACATTTTCCTTCATATAAGTTAGAAATGTGCTGTCCATAGATGTAAGTGAAAAAATTAGCCCTATCCTGGTCCTGAGTCAACTTTTGTACAGTTGGACCAGGGCAGTGCAGACTTTCCTGTCCAGCACTTGACTGCCGCCATCAGATTGCTGACATTCTGAGCACCTTTTCCAATTACTAGGCCTTTGAGACCTCAAAAACCTTGAGTAGATGCCAGACAAGGGTTTTGCAAATGTTTTTGCCCCTCTGTAATGGCAGCACACTACAACCTTACTTGTGGGAAAGGGTTCCCAACCATGAAAATTTTTAGACCCGCAAAAACATAAGGTTCATGAATTGGGTAATATTAAGCCATTATGTACACAGATACATTAGGTGTTGACTACCTATACTATTGCTTGCCTATACTGCAGACAGAGGTCCATTTCTATTGACGCTGTGTGGAGATGTTCGTACGGAGGATTAAGTCATAATCAATCAGGCAGGTATGAAAAAAAACCTAATTGTAGGATATTGCAACGTATTTCGATTTCAACATCAGTAATCTTCTTCATTGTCTCTGAGTAAATTTATACTTTATATTAAAATTAAAGGAAGTCTGTAACAAGGACAAGCTCGATTTATATTCGATTATCTCTATAAAAATACTGATCAACATTGAATAAATAGAGGCAATTGCAACCACTTAAGGGTCACAGGAATTCCATGCCTTTAAATGTCAATCATTAGTACAGAAGATGTACATCCTATTACACCCAATGATGGGGCATGTGGATTTTTGGATCCACTTGTTACCACTCCTAGGCAGATCTCGATACTGCAACTGCTGACCTCAGGGGTCAGGTTCACTGACACGGACTAGGGCTATGTTCAGACACACCGGTCTAGCAAACTGGATCAGGGAATGGCCACACACAGACCAGGGGACAATGTTTAGGCCGGGCCACACTTGGACCTGGGGACTTCGAGAACAGGACTAGCAGCACAAGGATCAGGGACAACGTTCAGGACCCTGGTCGCAATGGGACCAGGGATTCAGGTTCAAGACACTGGCCATACCAGGACCAGGGATTTAGGTTTGGGACACTGGCCACACTGGGACTAGGGTACCTAACAACTGCACTGGTAGATCACCACCAACCTAATGACAACTCATTGCTTAGTGAAAGGGAGAAAGAGTCTTTTATACAGGATGATTCCCAGCAATTGGCTAGGAGCCATCTTACAGGTGAACAAATTGTACGAAATGCCTCTCAGCTACAAGCTGAGGGCATTTCCTATATGTGCGCACTGTCCCTTTAAGAGCAGGGGGACACGTGCAGTAGGCGCGCCGCTGTGAACTGCTGTGCAAACAGAGCAAGAAGCACGCCGGGGAACTAGGCTGTGGGGCTGGGGTGGTGAGTATGCAGATGTCCCTGCATAGAGGGAAAAGGGAACACCATGCTGGGGTGTCAGCCATTGCGCTACATATCCCATATCTTCACCAATATCATTAAAGTCCTATTTCTAGAACTGATCATACACTTTCAAGAACTGTTGGGCAAACACTTGTCTGAAGACAGCTGTTCATAACAAACACCCCATACGCCTGCATGCTCAGTGAGATCAAGTGTGCATGTGTCCTGAATAGGAAGAAATGAGGTGGCTTAACCCAACTTGAAGATAAAGGATTGTTCAAATATTGTCAAGCTCGGACACGGGTATGTCTGGCAGATGACAAAGCAAACAAATACGATGGGATGGAAAAAAGGGAGATGAAGGCTCTAACGGTCAGGAGATAAGGATGGGACACCTCCTGACACCAACCTGTGCCTGTCCCTAAGCTCCCCTAACGCCCAATGTGGGTCCTTCCCCCCTTCCCCAGAAGTCACGTGCCTAGTCCCTCAATCTACCCTGGCTAGTGCACTGGCCAGCAAGAACGCTAGCCTCGCCACTGCAGATGGTAATACACAGGGGAAGAGATGAACATGGGGCAGACAAAGAAAAAGGAAGAAATAGTCAGCTTCAGTCTTTGCTGCCAAGCTCCACAGCAGCATAGAAAACACCACCAGTAATCTGAACTCTCACAGCAGAAACACCACCAGCACAGGAGAGCGCCTCACCTCTAGCTGGTGTGCATAGAAGAACTCTATTAGGCTACGTTCACATTAGCGGCGCCCGCCGCAGCGGCGGGCGCCGCAGCGGCGCCGCATGCATCATGCGCCCCTATATTTAACATGGGGGCGCATGGACATGCGGTGCACTTGCTTTTTGCGCCGCATGCGTCCCTGCGGCGCCCGCGTCGGGTCGCGGAGGACGCAGCAAGTTGCATTTTTGCTGCGTCCAAAATCAATGAAAAAAAGGACGCATGCGGCGCAAAAAGCTGCGTTGTGCATGTGTTCACATTTGCGCTGTGCGTTGCGGCGGCGACGCTGCGGCGCACACCGCAAATGTGAACGTAGCCTTACCGACAATCAGCTGATGGGTCATGTGACTCTTTAAAGGAAGGTGGGTGTGGTTACCAACCAGCATCAGTTGACCAACCAAAAAGAACAGCCAGCAAGAGACAGACATTAACTGTTGCTGGACCAAAAGGAAAAAAACATTTAAAGTACAGCAGAACCAGAGCTTCCACGAATCCCATAATGAATCGTGACAGTACCTCCCTTTCGAGGAAAGACCTTTGGAACCTTAAAACCAGAAATTACGTACGTAAAGGACCTCTAGTATGCACCTGGTCCTCAAAATGCTCACCACATATCTAGATAAGTTCCTTGGGGGTCTAGTTCCCAATGTGGGGTCATTTGTGGGGAGTTTCTACTGTTTAGTTACATCAGGGGCTCTGAAAATGCAACATGACGCCTGCAGACCATTCCATCAAAGTCTGCATTTTAAAACGTCACTACTTGCCTTCCGATCCCTGACGTGTGCCCAAACAGTGGTACCCCCCACATATGGGGTATTAGCGTACTCAGCATAAATTGCACAATACATTTTGGGGTCCAACTTCTCCTGTTACCCTTGTGAAAGTAAAAATTTGGGGGTGAAAAGATCATTTTTGTGGAAAAAATATGATTTTTTATTTTCATGGCTCTACATTTTAAACTTCTGTGAAGCAGTTGGGGGTTCATAGTGCTCACCGCACATCTAGATAAGCTCTTTGGGGGTCTAATTTCCAAAATGGGGTCATTTGTGGGAGGTTTCTACTGTTTAGGCACATCAGGGGCTCTGCAAATGCAACATGACGCCCGCTGACCATTCCATCAAAGTCTGCATTTTAAAACGTCACTACTTCCCTTCCGAGACCCGATGTGTGCCCAAACAGTGGTCCCCCCCACATATGGAGTATCTGCGTACTCAGGACAAACTGGACAACAAATTCTGGGGTCCAATTTCTCCAGTTACCCTTGAGAAAATAACAAATTGCGAGCTAAAAAATAATTTTTGAGGAAAAAAAAAGGATTTTTTATTTTCACGGCTCTACGTTTTAAATTTCTGTGAAGCACATGGAGGTTCAAAGTACTCACCACACATCTAGATAAGTTCCTTAATTGGTCTAGTTTCCAAAATGGGGTCACTTGTGAGGGGTTTCCACTGTTTAGGCACATCAGGGGCTCTCCAAACGCGACATGGTGTCCGATCTCAATTCCAGCCAATTCTGCATTGAGAAAGTCAAACGGTGCTCCTTCTCTTCCAAGCCCTGCCATGCGCCCAAACTGTGGTTTACCTCCACATATGGGGTATCGGCGTACTTTATAACTTCCTAACAAAAAAACATTTTGTTTCCAAAATTGTGCTGATGTAAAGTAGACATGTGGGAAATGTTATTTATTAACTATTTTGTTTGACATATCTCTCTGATTTAAGGGCATAAAAATTAAAAGTTTGAAAATTGCAAAATTTTAAAAAATGTTTGCCATATTTCCATTTTTTTCATAAATAATCGCAAGTAGTATCGAAGAAATGTTACCACTAACATGAAGTACAATACGTCACGAAAAAACGGTCTCAGAATCAGCGGGATCCGTTAAAGCGTTCCAGAGTTATAACCTCATAAATTGACAGTGGTCAGAATTGTAAAAATTGGCTCGGTCATTAAGTACCAAATTGGCTCTGTCACTAAGGGGTTAATAATGTAGGCTCTGGAGGAGCAAAAAAGCTCCTGACCGACAACCTGTGGAAAACGTTATGTACATGCATTACTGGGGGTAACTAACTGGAAGGTCCCAGGGCTGAGAATGGCCGCCACCCTATACGGCCTGATCACCATAGAACTCTAAATCCCAGATGTGTACTTCCACCTGGTGTTTTTAGTGGACACGTACACGTACTCATTCACACACAGGTCCAGACTTGAACGTTTATTACCACGCATACGTTTGGCACATGATGGTACTCTCCTTGAGGTACAGACAACAGAGGCCACCAAACTAATATCCTCAGTATACTCAGAGGGAATCACCATCCTCCCCAGACCAATGTTCCTGGGAGGACACAGAGATTCAGAGTTAATCTGAGGTGTGGGTAGAGTCTTGACCCTATTCCTCGGTAGCACCTTAGCTACCTTCACTGGACAAGGAGGGGTAAATTTAAGGCTATGTGCCCACGTTGCGGATTCCTATTGAGGAGCAGGTGTAAAACGCTGCGGAATCCGCAGAAAGAATTGACATGCTGCGGAAAATAAACCGAAGCGTTTCCGCGTGGTATTTTCCGCAGCATGGGCACTGCCGATATGGTTTTCCATAGGTTTACATGGTACTGTAAACCACATGGAAAACTGCTGTGGCCAATCCGCTGGGGATCCGCAGCCAAATCCACAACGTGTGCACATACCCCAACAAGGACGGCAAAGATCGTATCTCCCAGGCAACAGTTTTCACAAAACTCGCCCCAATTGACTACTCTGGACCACCAATCAATGACCGGATTGTGCTTTTTTCATCCTGGGAAAACCTAAGACAATAAGAGTTGGCATACCGTCCAAGATGCAGCACGATAGGAACACTTCATGAAGAGACCCTATGCACGAGTTCACATTATGTACGACTGGGGTCAAATGCTTCTGGCTGAGAGGAACAGAATAAATCTCACGAGTAGGAATGGGTCTCGCCAACGTCCTACCAATCACACCATGGGTCTGAGCAAGTCCACCAGACTCAATCCAGCTCCACTATCCACAGGAACCGGAATACTCTCAGTTTTCCCACCAACCACTATTTCAGCAGAAATGGTGAACAGAGATGTAAAAATGGAAGAAATGTACCCCAGGTTGTCTCCCTCCAAACGACCAGGGTTACTCGGCTTTTGTGATGGAATACCAATTTTGGTGCAAGATGAACAGACTTTAAAATAATGATCAGTAAGACCACAGTAAGAACATGCCCCCATCCCACGGCGAACCGCAGGCCACCTAGTATGAGAGGGAACCCCCCCAACTGCATGGGTTCGTCTGTCAGCACCTGTGTGATCTCCTCCCTAGGAAGAACGACAGGGGGCAGAGTAGTTGTATTTCTCTCCCTGAGGTGTCTAAACACCCTGAAAGCAAGGGCCATGGCAGCCTCCAACGAGCTTTGCAAAGCATATTGCACCAGAGAATCCTGAAGCCTAGCTGACGGACCCTGACAAAAATGACTCCTAAGGGCAGGGTCATTCCACTGAGTGTTAGTGGCCCATCTTCAGAACTCTGAGCAGTACTCCTCAGCTGGCCGGGTCCCCTGCTTGATCTTACAGAGCTTAGACTCAACCAGGGAGACGCCATCAGGATCACCATACACCAGCACCAAAGCCGCAAAAAACATGTCCACCGACCGCAAAGATGGAGAGTCGGTCGGCAGGCAGAAGGCCCAGGACTGGGGATCACACTTAAGAAGGGAGACTACAATCCCCACTCGTTGTTCCTCACTCCCTGAGGAACGAGTGCGGAGCCTGAAATATAACTTACATGCCGTCTTAAAAAACATAAATGTATCTCTCCCTCCAGAGAACCTGTTGGGGAGAGATATTTTGGGTTCCGGATGAGCCTAGGCATGAGCCGAGACCAAGAACTAAGACACAAGCTGAAGCTGCTGCAGCACCTTTGACCACGATGCGATACCCTCATCCATGTGGGTCTGAATTAGGCTTGCTAAAGCCTCAGCTAGGGCCATAGGGTCTCCGGAAAATGGTAAGGTCGGTAATAAATGTCACACTCGGACACGGGTAAGTCCGGCGGACGACACAGCAAACAAATATGACGTGATGGAAAAGGAACAGCAAGGCCCCAACGGTAGGAAGCGAAGGATGGAACACCTTCTGACACCATCCTGTGCCTGCCCCTATGCTCCCTCAACGCCCTATATGGGTTCCCCACCGTCACTTGCCTAGTCCCCGATTATCACCTCAATCTACCCTGACTAGTGCACTGGCCAATCATAGATAGGATCATGATTGGCCAAAATACAGCCGATACAAATGATCTGGCAAGCTATGGAAGAAAGATTTTGGTTGATCATACCATACATCTGTCCATCTTGATACATCACAACTTGTGTATAATTTCCTTGAGATGGTTGTCTCAGATGGTCAATATCTGTCATTTCAGCCCATTTTATTTGATTGTGTTGGGATTTTAAGGGAAAAGAACATCCTCTAGAGCAGTGATGCCACGCGTGCCACAGGGGGCATGCAGAGCCCTCTCTGTGGGCACGCATGCCAGGCCTGCCGCCGCACACACTCCACTCCCTTCCGATGTTCAAATATATTTGTGTCTTTTAGATGCCAATACATTTAAACCAGGGGTGAGGACTTTTCATGTGGCCCGCGGGGCAGGTCCCTGGAGTCCGCAATGCTCGGGTGACAGCCGTATGCTGGCAGCTTCTGGCCTTTTAACCCCTAAGTGCACGGTACACAGTGTTCATTAAAGAATGCTGCTGGCACATGAATGATAGAGTATATAATCACTGCACTCATACGATGAAGATACTTGATTCATGTGAATAATTTTATTGGATAAATGTTCAGGTGAAGCGATAAGCACAAAACGTTTCGGCCAACCCGTGGCCTTGATCACTAAATCGCTGAAACAAATAAAATAAAACGTAGTAAATAACTATATACATAGTATAGACAAAGACAATAATACATATTTACATATATACAATTCAGAAAACATGTCAGGACCGTATGCTGAAAAATGAAGGCCATGTAGTATCGTACCATCAATAAATGATAAGGAGCAAAAACAACGGAAAAGGAAAGGTTTCAGAAATGCACAATAGACTGATATTAAAGAAGAGACGGTAAAGACTGAAATTTAAGCATACCCTTAGGTAGAAGTTCCTTTCTTTAGAGTGTGTAAATAGTGCTGCAATTGTATCAGCCAAAAAATAAAGGTAAGCAGACCTGCAAAGGGTAATAGGACAAAATGAGTCGCACAGCTGTATTACTGGTGTTGGTATGACCTCAGGTAAGATCAAATGTAGGAAGCCCTGGACACGGCGGACGTGTGTGTGTGTGCACAGGCCCAATATCATTCGTAGGTCAGATATATTCTATGGGATAGACGGTGGACATGGGTCTAGGAGCAAGGATAGGGCGAGGATAATACCACCCAAGAGGCTACATTATTGCACTGATGTATAAACTTACAGGGCTTAAGGAATGTTTATCACCTTAATATTATTGATGCCGTGGCCGCCGTAGTGAAGAGTCGGTTGGTATATGCATCAATGGCTGTAGGGGTAAATATAGACACACTAAATATTATCGTCTATTGGCAACATATAGGTGGTAGATCCAAATAGAAATAACTACCTGTTTGTTTGAGAAGCCAGCCAGAGCCAATGTCTGATGCTTTTGAAGAGATAAACCAGTAATATGGGGGAGTCAGTACAACTGGAAGGGGACAGATAATGTGAGAGTATAACCACACATTCTATGTTGTAGTCTATTGGCAATGTATATGCAGCAGATCAAAAAGGAATAACTACCTCTTCGTTTGTGGAGCCAGCCAGAGCCAATGTATGATGATTTTGAAGAGTTAGACCAGCAGTGTGAGGGAATCAGTGCAGCTAAAAAAGACAGATGGCGTAAAAATGGGGCACAACTAGAGCTGTCATGAACTAGTAACTTATCTGATAGTGGTAGCTCACATCCATCCTCTGATTTCCGTGCATGAAGTGGCTGGGACCAGCGTTGGTGGGTAAGTGGGATGTGCAGACACCGGCCGTGTCAATGCATGTGGTAGCGCTGCTTGTAAGTGTCAAAAGGGCACTTATTTATGGTCCCAGGCGATCCTACATCCGGAGCGAGTGCAGGGACGCCGGCGCGTGCGCAGCAGAGATTACGGCCAGTCGCGTATGCGCAGTGGAAGCGGAGCCGGATCGGTCAGCTGCGGATTGTCTGGGCCTGCGCAGTGTATGTAAGCCCATAAAAGCCGATAGCCGAGAGATCATCGGAGCCTGCGCTGTAGGAAGTGTCAGTGTCCATGTAGAAAAAGGAAGGGGCGTTAATACCGCCGCTACTGTTGGGAGGGCACCAGATGCTCAAGCAGAGTGGATGAAAGATGCCGGGGCTGAGTCTGCAGGCGCTTGTATAGTGTAGACTCCGGTGACGCTTGCGCTATGTATATAGGAGGAACAAGACATAGTAACCCCAATACAGAGCTTGTGTACCGAGGGGCGCTTTTTTAAGAATGTGGATGGCTGATAAGAAAGACATAGTGGGGAATCATAGTGGAAAACCTACAGACATAAATGGTAACACATCATATACAGTACAAGAAAATACAGTTACATGGTTATGTGCAGATACATGGTAGGAGTCCAAACAAAACAAATAAATAAACTGAAATAAATAAAATAACCGGGAAAAACGAAATGAATGAACGAAGGATGAAATGAGTGAAAATAAAAGAATAAAATGAATCAATAAATGGAAAAATGAATAAAATAAATGAATGAAAACAAGGAAAAAGGAAAAAAAGGATGAAAAAATGAATAAAAAATGAAAAAATTAGGGAAAAATAAAAATAAATATAAAAATAAAAAATTAATAGAAACTGGGGTACTGTTTTAAACAAAAAAGGTTCTGGGGTGTATGTCTTACCGTCTCGAGTGTGCAGAAGGATGAGGCTAATAGTGCAGTGGGTTAAGTCTAGAAAAAATAAAGTTAATCATATTAGCCAGTCTATCTCTCGGTTCAATCCCCTAGGGTGGAGGCTATCAAGAGTATAAATCCAGAAGGTTTCCCTCTGTTTCAATAGCTGAATAGGATTACCTCCCCTCCTCGGGCGAGGAACTCTTTCTACAATCTGGAACCTAAGTTGCGACACATTATGTCTCGCCTCTTTAAAATGTAGTGGTAACGGTAGCCATACCTTTTCGCATCTAATTGTAGATTTATGGCTTGATATTCGATCTTTGATGGCTTGAGTCGTTTCCCCCACATATAGTAGCCCGCAAGGGCACTTGATAATGTAGACTACATAGTTTGTGTCGCAGGTATAGTGCTCCTTGATGGGATATGATTTCCCAGTACGCGGATGAACAATCTCGTTGCCCTTAATGACGTTGGAGCAACATCTGCAATTTAAACAAGGGAAAGTGCCTGTTCTGCTTAGGCCAGTCAGAGTTCTAATTAATGATGACTTATGTGGTCCTAAGTCTGCCCTTACTACTTTGTCCCGTATACTCCTAGGTCGTCTGGTACACACTAACGGTGGATCTTTAAAGATAGAGATATTAGGATAGGCCTTGCCGAGTGAGCACATGAATGATGACGTCATCGGAGAGGGCGGGGTTAGAACCCAATGCTGTCCTCCTAACTCGGAAGAGGAGCTCCTGCCAGAGTCCAGAGTGATCTCTGTGCCCACAGCTATGCCTTTCTGCTGGTGATCTGTGCCCCTCAGCTATGTGCCCCCCTCTGATCTCTGTCCTCCCCCCAGCTATGTTCCCCAATATGATCTCTCTCTGCCCCCACAACTATGTGCCCCCCTGTGATCACTCTGCCACCCCAGCTATATGCTCCCTTTTAATCTCTGTGCCCCCCAGCTATGTGCCCCTGTGATCTGTGCCCCATAGCTATATGTCCCCGTGATTTCTGTGCCCTCCAACTATATGCCCCCTATGATATCTCTGCCCCCCAGCTATATGCCCCCGTGATCTCTGTGCCCCCAGCTATGTTGCCCCAATGTGATCTCTGTGCCCCCCATGATCTATGTGGCCCCAGCTATTTGCCCCCTCGTGATCTCTGTGCCACATAGCTATATGTCCCCCTGTGATCCCTGTACCCCCCAGCTATGTGCCCCCCTGTGACCTCTGTTCCCCTTGTGGTATCTGTTCCCCTTGTGATATCTCTGCACCCCAGCTATATGCCCCCCTGTGATCTCTGTGCCCCCAGCTATGTGAACCCCTGTGATCTCTGTGGCTACCAGCTTTGTGCCCCCCCCTGCGATCTATGTGCCCCCTATGTGATCCCTGTGCCCCCCTGCTATGTATCCCCCTGTGATATTTGTGTTCCCATGTGATCTCTGTCCCCTCCAGCTATGTGCCCCCCGGTGATCTGTGTCCCCCTAGTGATCTATGTGCCTCCCCGGCGATGCTGTCAGCCCAAGGTCCAACGTGCAACATTGATGCCGGGGCCAAAGAGGATTAAAGACTGCGGGCATGCACTGGTAAGAGCTCCAGCAGGAGCTGGACATTAAATATATTAAGTTTAGTTTTGAGAGAGGTAGAGATGGGGGGCTGCTTTATTCTGAGGGAATGTGTGTGTGTGTGTGTGTATATATTTTGCAGAGGAGGGGCAGTGTGTGTGTGTGTGTGTGTGTGTGTGTGTGTGTGTGTGTGTGTGTGTGTGTGTAAGTGGGAGCATTTTGCAGGTCTTCTGTGATGTGATGTTAAATTGCCGTATTGGCACTTCCTGATAAATAAGTGGGTTTTGGGTTGCCGTTTCGGTACTCGGTCTCTAGAAGGTTCGCCATCACTGCTCTAGAGGATATATTCCTGGTGAAGAAGCCTCAATTTCACAATGATGTATTTTTTCCAATGCTAATTGAGATCCAATATATATTTCTTGGAAATACTCAAAGGGTCCTGAGGACACATGGCGGAGAGCGTCCTGGGACATCCCCCGAATTAGGAGGGAAAACCCCTACATATATATCCCTGAATGCCTTCCTTCTGACACACCTAATTGTGAGCGTTCTGTGTCTTCGGTGCCCGCAGCTCTGCCTCCGCCCTTTCCTCATATCCACTCAGGAAATCGCTTGCTTACAGGAAATGCTTGGGCTTTCCCTGTGACATTTACACCATCCATTAAATTATAGGATACAAGACAAAATTGTATCAGCAGCTGCAATGTGGGAACATTACAATAATGCTGCGTCTATACAGAGATCCTTCACTCAGATCCGCACAGTCAGCCTGGAGATTCCACAGAGCCTTACTTTATTTCCATTATTCCTTGACTTATCGTATTTGCCATTGGGTTCTGTAAATCTTGAGGTTATCCAACCTGTAGTTCCCCAGCTGTTGCAAAACTACAGCAGCCAACCTCCCCTGGGAGTCCCAGGCTGAAATAATTGATTTAGAACAAGTTCATGCTTCTGAAACAGTGCCACACACGTGCACAGGTTGTTCCTGGTATTGCAGCTCAGTCTTAGTCATTTCAATAGGGCAGACCTGCAATATCAGACGCAACGTGGATATAAAAGAAATCAGCCATATCTTTGATTTAATAAAACTGTTTGTGTGTTTTTTTTTGGAAACTTAGATGTTCAGATTACAACATGGGTGTAAAATGCAATCAGGGACGGATTATAGTGAGGACAGACTGGGCTACTGCCTGCAGGGGGAACCCAGAGCCAGAATGTCCTCCTTAAAAGTATTTTTTCTGCCCAAATCACCAGGCAGGGAGCGTTCCTACAGTTCCATTACCTGCAATGGAATGTAACAGTATAGCTGCAGGAACCAATTTTCAGCTTTTTCTCCCAGGGCTTTCTCTATGAATCAGGCAGTAACATCATCACCCCGCTTGCATCATTTATCAGATACCAAAGGGGAGCCTAGTCACAGGGGGTCGTCTGGAGAAGTGGTTCTTTTTTTTAGGACAATGCCAGTGCAGTGGGTGGGACAGGGCCGGACTGGGACTAAAATTCAGCCCTGGCATTTGAAGTCACACAGGCCCACTTGTCACATGGTGACTGTATAATATCTTTGTACACTTGTAGGCTACAAGAAGTGAGGGGAGTGTAACACGACTATATAACATATAATTACAGCTGTATCCAGCATTATAGCTCAGCCCCCATAGAATGTAATACAGCCAGCCCCCATAGACTATAATACAGCACAGCCCCATAGAATGTAATGCAGCCAGCCCCCATAGAATGTAATGCAGCACAGCCCCCATAGACTATAATACAGCACAGCCCCATAGAATGTAATGCTGCACAGCCCCCATAGAATGTAATGCAGCCAGCCCCCATAGACTATAATACAGCACAGCCCCATAGAATGTAATGCTGCACAGCCCCCATAGAATGTAATGCAGCACAGCCCCCATAGAATGTAATACAGCACAGCCCCCATAGAATGTAATACAGCCAGCCCCATAGAATGTAATACAGCACAGCCCCCATAGAATGTAATGCAGAACAGCCCCCATAGAATGTAATGCTGCACAGCCCCCATAGAATGTAATGCAGCACAGCCCCCATAGAATGTAATGCAGCACAGCCCCCATAGAATGTAATGCAGCACAGCCCCCATAGAATGTAATGCAGCACAGCCCCCATAGAATGTAATGCAGCCAGCCACCATACAATATAATGCAGCACAGGCCCATAGAATGGAATGCAGCACAGGCCCATAGAATGGAATGCAGCACAGGCCCATAGAATACAATGCAGCACAGGCCCATAGAATATAAAGCAGCACAGGCCCATAGAATGGAATGCAGCACAGCCCCATATAATATAATGCAGCACAGCCCCATAGAATATAATGCAGCACAGGCCCATAGAATATAATGCAGCACAGCCCCATAGAATATAATGCAGCAGAGGCCCATAGAATGGAATGCAGCCAGCCCCATAGAATATAATGCAGCAGAGGCCCATAGAATGGAATGCAGCACAGCCCCATAGAATATAATGCAGCACAGCCCCATAGAATATAATGCAGCACAGGCCCATAGAATATAATGCAGCACAAGCCCATAGAATGGAATGCAGCACAGCCCCATAGAATATAATGCAGCACAGCCCCATAGAATATAATGCAGCACAGGCCCATAGAATATAATGCAGCACAGGCCCATAGAATATAATGCAGCACAGGCCCATAGAATGGAATGCAGCACAGGCCCATAGAATACAATGCAGCACAGGCCCATAGAATACAATGCAGCACAGGCCCATAGAATACAATGCAGCACAGGCCCATAGAATACAATGCAGCACAGGCCCATAGAATGGAATGCAGCACAGCCCCATAGAATATAATGCAGCAGAGGCCCATAGAATGGAATGCAGCCAGCCCCATAGAATATAATGCAGCAGAGGCCCATAGAATGGAATGCAGCACAGCCCCCCCAATAGCTCCACAATCCAGTCATCACTCATTGATAAAAAAAAACAAAAAAACACTCTACTCACCTTTCCTCCTGCCCCGCGCTGCTCTGGCTCTGGTCTCAGCAGTCGCAGTCTGCCCGCCCGGACACACAGCAGGTGCGCGATGATATGACGTCATCGCGCACCCGCAGTGTCAGCGGCAGGCAGAGCGGGGAATGATGGGAGAGGAAGCGTCAGCAGACGCTCTCTCCTCCATCATTGCATTCAACTGTACCGGCGTCTATGACGCCGGTATAGTTGAATGCGGGGCCGGGAGTGCGCCGACAGCGGGGAGAGTGTGCCGACAGCGGCACACTCGAGCGGCCCACTACTGCCACCGGCCCTTCTGGCATTTGCCAGAACTGCCCGATGGCCAGTCCGGCCCTGGGGTGGGATGAGTGACATAGGACAAGGAGGTATAATGAATTGGGGAGGGGTTGGTGAGGACACAGGATAAGGACTTATAATGAATTGGGGAGGAGGTGGGTGAGAGGACACAGGACAAGGACTTATAATGAATTGGGGAGGAGGTGGGTGAGAGGACACAGGACAAGGACTTGTAATGAATTGGGGAGGGGGTGGATGAGAGGACACAGGACAAGGACTTATAATGAATTGGGGAGGAGGTGGGTGAGAGGACACAGGACAAGGACTTGTAATGAATTGGGGAGGGGGTGGATGAGAGGACACAGGACAAGGAGGTATAATGAATTGGGGAGGAGGTGGGTGAGAGGACACAGGACAAGGATATATAATTAATTGGGGGGTGGAATAGTGGACACCAAATAGAAACTTGTAATTGATTAGTGGGGGGATGGTTTGAAGGGGGCATGGAAGAAGCACTGTTGAGTGCAAGGACTCAGGACTGTTACTGGTAAGGAATTTTGGCAGGGGACATACAGTGGCTAATAAATTGATATTTTTATTGGGTGGTGGATTAGTGATTAATTATAGTTAATGGGGGGGTGCTAGTGTGTTGCACAGTGGGTAATCTTATATTAATGGTGTGGTGCATAGTAGTTATCAGGCGCTCAGTATTTGGGATTTTTTCATTCAGTAGGCAAACGTATTTATATGTATGTGTGACCTTATTATATAATGTCCTCTCTTATTATGTATAATGTCATCCCTTATTATAGCGTCCTATTGTTTTGTATATTGCCATCCCATATTAAATCGCACCTCCTTTCATTATATATAGTGATGTCGGTTATTACATAGCATCTTCTCTTATTATGTATAGTGCCATCCCTTATTACATAGCATCATGTCTTATTATGTATAGTGCCATCCCTTATTACATGGCATCCTCTCTTATTATGTATAGTGCCATCCCTTATTACATAGCATCATGTCTTATTATGTATAATGCCATCCCTCATTACATAGCATCATGTCTTATTATGTATAGTGCCATCCCTTATTACATAGCATCCTCTCTTATAATGTATAGCGCCATCCTTTACTACATAGCATCCTCTCTTATTATGTATAGTGCAACCCTTATTACATAGCATCCTCTCTTATTATGTATAGCAAAGTCCCTCATTACATAGTGACTTCTCTCATTATATATAGTGATGTTGCTTATTACAGTGTCCTCTCTCTATATGTATATCGCTGTTGCTTATTATATGGTGTCCTCATCTCAGAACAGGCAGAAACCTACGGTACCAGCTACACTCATCTACTGCTTGAGAGAAGCCTATGCAGAAGTTGCCTTCATGGAAAACTAGCGGACAAAAATCCAAAACTTCAACATGGAAACAAGGCCCAAGAGTGAAGAAAAATGGCAGCAGGCCATATGGACAGAGGAGTCAAAATGTGACATATTTTTGTGTAACAGAAGGCAAACTGTTTTCAGAAGAGCTGGAGAACGGCACAATAATGAGGGTTTGCAGGAATAGTTAAGCATGGTGGAGGATCCTTGCAAGTTTGGAGGTGCATTTCAGCAAATGGAGTAGAAGATGTGGTCAGGATTAATGGTGTCCTCAATGTTAAGAAATACAGGCAAATACTTACCTATCATGTAATACCATCAGGGAGACGTCTGATTGGCTACAAATTTATTCTGCAGCCGATGCCAAATGTCTGGCCAATGTCATTAAGAATAAAGAGTCCTGGGAGTGATGATCCGGCCCCCACAGAGCCCTAAACTCAACATCATCCAGGCTGTCTGGGATTACATAAAGAGAAAGAAGGATCTGCACAAGCGACATCTACAGAAGATCTGGGGTTAGTTCTCCCGGATGTTTTGGATTTCCTGTAAGTGACATGTACCTAGAAGAACTGATGAAGGCAAAGGGCAGTCACCCTATATCGATAGGATTTAGGTTTATTTTTTGTTCATTTGCATTTAGTTAATTGATAATAAAAACAAACTAACACTTCCACTTTTGAAAGCATTATTAAATTTGCATTTTTTCCCCACACTTTCCAAATTTTTGCACAGTATGACGGGGATATATCTCAGGAACGGACTGAAAAAAATAACAATGTCGGATTCAGGAGAACAGCGGCATTTACACCAGGTAAAAAAATCATACATTTTTGGAAATTGACAGGTGGTCTAAAGACCTGGGGCACACGAAGGCGTATCTAGAGTTGGAGCCCATGCACCGCATTATAGGATGAAGCCCGAGACTGCATTATTCAGAGTTTCACAGCCGGAAACATTCTTTTTGTTTTGAAATAAGAATTTCAATTTGCACAATTTTCCTCTAAATTATTTATTTCACTGAATTTACCCACTGGAAAGAAAAAAAATTGTCATCAGAGATATGCAAAAAAAAAACAAAAAAAAACCATAGAGCAGTGACATTTCATGAAATGACAAAGTCAGACAAAGCGCCAACAGGTTGTGGTTTATATGAACTTATGTTCTAGATGTCAAAAATAAAGGAATCAAAATGTTCCACTTTCACCCCATTGGAGTCAGCCTAGTAGTTGCTGGTGTCCTCCATACGTGGCGTCTCCACTTGTGGTCTGAAAGTCTGACTACCACTGCAGAACTGACACGTATCAAAGGTCAGCCTGAGAAAATAGACCTTCAGACGATATAAACGATAAGCAGAACTGGAAAGGTAATTATTAAACGATCACTGTCATTTCAGCAAACAATAGGAACACTGGATATGAGAAGCCTCGTAATGTACCTTATCAGAGAAGTCGGTTTCTTGCCCTCCTTCGTCTCCTGAACTCATCATTCACTGCTGAAATAGGTCTTGGTCAAAACAAGACAGGCAGACCGCTCACTGAGGGGTCACATTACAGCTGCGTATTGAAACCTATGGGAAGGGTAGGGGGAAGGAGGAGCAGACAAACAGATCAGAGAAAGGCAGAGACCATGCTTACCCAGAGATAAATTCATAGCTCATTACTGCTGTATAATCTTCTGCACGTTACTGCTTTCTAGTAAGTGTACTAGAAATTTAGCTATCCATAGAGCTGGATTCACAGCTACATTAATCAGTACTGCTGTATAATGTCCTCCATGCTACTGCTTTTTTGCCATTTTTTTTTTAACTCCAGTTCTGAATTCACAGCTACAATTTTCAGTACCACTGTATAATAAATGTCCTCCATTAGCGTGCTGCTAATATCTAGTATTTCTCTCACTCGAGTGCTGGATTCACAGCTGCACTGCTCAGTACTGCTGTATATGGTCTTCCATGCTTTCTAGTGTTTTACATCACCCCCATTACTGGATTCACAGCTACACTGCTCGGCCCTGCTGTATATTGTCTTCTAAATTTTCTAGTGTTTTATCTCACCCCCAGGGCAGGACTCACTGATACACTGCTTAGAACTGCTGTATAATGTCCTCCATGCTGGTTTATTTTAGTTTTGTAACATTTTATCCCACTCTAGTGCTGGATTCACAGCTTTACTACTCAGTATTGCTAAATAATGTCCTCCATGCTGCTGCTTTATAGTATTTCTCTCACAACAGTGCTGGATTCACAGCTGCACTGCTCAGTACTGTTATATATTGTCATTCATGTTACTGATTTCCAGTGTTTTATTTCACCCACTGTACTGGATTCATAGCTATACTGCCAAGTTCTGCTGTATAATGTCCTCTATGCCACTGTTTTTTAGTAAACATTTTATCACACCCCAGTGCTGAATTCACGGCTAACCTGCTCAGCACTGCTGTATTTTCTAGTGTTTTATCACACCCCAGTGCTGGAATCACTGCTACACTGCTGAATAATGTCCTCTTTGCTGCTTATTTCCAATAAGTGTTTTATCTCACCCAAGTGCTGGATTTCCAGCTAACCTGCTTAACACTGCAATATTTTTCATACTGAAACAGATCAGAGAAAGGCAGAGACCATGCTTACCCAGAGATAAATTCATAACTACACTGCTCAGCACTGCTGTTTATTGTTTTCCATGCTGTATAGTGTTTTATCTCACCCCCAGTGCAGGACTAACTGCTACACTGCTCAGTAGTGCTGTATAATATCCTCAATGCTGCTGTTTTGTAGTTTTTTTTTATCCCACTCTACTGCTGGATCCACAGCCACACTCCTCAGTACTACTGTCTACTGTCCTCCTTGAAGCTGCTTCTGATGCTATAATATAAAGAGACAGGAGAACAGGAATCCCCAATGTCTGTATGTGATGCATATGAGAGGAAGAGGACTAGAATTCTTTTGCCACCTATAGGAAGTGGCAATCCTAAAAGTCAATGTCATTTAACGAGCCTTGTCACATCACTTAGGATAAAAGTCATGTGACAAGGCTTGTTAAAGGGTTGACTGACTTTTAGGATTGCTACTTCCTATAGGTGGCACAAGAATTCTAGTCCTCTTCCTCTCTGAAGAGACAAATTGCATATTTCCCAGAGGAGCATTGCGGCTCAAAAGTCTCCTCATCTCGGTATGCTTAACATGTCACTCTCCGCAAGGATCCTGATGCGTATGAGAGACATCATAAAGGCTAATTTCCAACCATCATACAGACAACACAAAAAAGAGACAAAAAAGCATGCAATGGAAAAAACTGCATTAAAACGCAGGGTGCAAGTCTGCATAAAATGTATATATATGTATAGTATTCAACCCACTGCAGATTTAGCAGGTTTAATAAGATGCAAATAAGTTAGAGCCTTCAAACTTCAAACAAGAGCAGGATTTATTAACAGATGCATAAATCTTACAAACCAAAAAGTTTTGTTGCTCAGTTAAATTTTTATAAATTTTAAACATAAAAGTGTGGGTCAATTATTATTCAACCCCTAGGTTTAATATTTTGTGGAATAACCTTTGTTTGCAATTACAGCTAATAATCGTCTTTTATAAGACCTGATCAGGCCGGCACAGGTCTCTGGAGTTATCTTTGCCCACTCCTCCATGCAGATCTTCTCCAAGTTATCTAGGTTCTTTGGGTATCTCATGTGGACTTTAATCTTGAGCTCCTTCCACAAGTTTTAAATTGGGTTAAGGTCAGGAGACTGACTAGGCCACTGCAACACCTTGATTTTTTGCCTCTTGAACCAGGCCTTGGTTTTCTTGGCTGTGTGCTTTGGGTCATTTTCTTGTTGGAAGATGAAATGACGACCCATCTTAAGATCCTTGATGGAGGAGCGGAGGTTCTTGGCCAACATCTCCATGTAGGCCATGCTATCCATCTTCCCATGGATGCGGACCAGATGGCCAGGCCCCTTGGCTGAGAAACAGCCCCACAGCATGATGGTGCCACCACCATGCTTGACTGTAGGGATGATATTCTTGGGGTCGTATGCAGTGCCATCCAGTCTCCAAACGTCACGTGTGTGGTTGGCACCAAAGATCTTGATCTTGGTCTCATCAGACCAGAGAACCTTGAACCAGTCAGTCTCAGAGTCCTCCAAGTGATCATGAGCAAACTGTAGACGAGCCTTGACATGACGCTTTGAAAGTAAAGGTACCTTACGGGCTCGTCTGGAACGGAGACCATTGCGGTGGAGTACGTTACTTATGGTATTGACTGAAACCAATGTCCCCACTGCCATGAGATCTTCCCGGAGCTCCTTCCTTGTTGTCCTTGGGTTAGCCTTGACTCTTCGGACATGCCTGGCCTCGGCACGGGAGGAAACTTTCAAAGGCTGTCCAGGCCGTGGAAGGCTAACAGTAGTTCCATAAGCCTTCCCATTCCGGATGATGCTCCCAACAGTGGAGACAGGTAGGCCCAACTCCTTGGAAAGGGTTTTGTACCCCTTGCCAGCCTTGTGACCCTCCACGATCTTGTCTCTGATGGCCTTGGAATGCTCCTTTGTCTTTCCCATGTTGACCATGTATGAGTGCTGTTCACAAGTTTGGGGAGGGTCTTAAATAGTCAGAAAAGGCTGGAAAAAGAGATAATTAATCCAAACACGTGAAGCTCATTGTTCTTTGTGCCTGAACTACTTCTTAATACTTTAGGGGAACCAAACAGAATTCTGGTGGGTTGAGGGGTTGAATAATAAATGACCCTCTGAAAAAACTTTTCACAATTTAAAAAAAAAATAAACAAAGAAATAACATTCTTTTTTGCTTCAGTGCATTTCACACTTTCAGGCTGATCTACAGTCCAAATGTCACAATGCCAAGTTAATTCCAAATGTGTATACCTGCTAAATCTGCAGGGGGTTGAATACTACTTGTAGGCACTGTATATATATATATATATATATATATATATATATATATCTAATATATAAAGCTGAATGTGTGTATGTGTGTACGTATGTATGTATGTATGTATGTATGTGTGTGTGTATGTCCGGGATTGGCATCTGAACCGTCGCAGCTACAGGCACAAAATTTTGCACAGTCACACGTCTGGACTCCGAGAGCGTCATAGGCTATGTTGTGAGGTGAAATTTTAACCCCGCGCTTTCCAATTCACCAAACAATTTTGCCCCTATCTACATAATGGGGAAAAAATGAAAGGAAAAGCGTTGGAGGCAAATTAACAGCTGCCAGATGTGAACAAGGGGGACTTAAAGAATGACAGCGATGGCGCCAAAGAGTATATACCGTACAGTTGCTAAGGTGGGGCCCCAACATGGGATAATCACCACACCACCACGGGGATATGAACACACACACAAAATGCGCCACACACTACCACGTGCTCGAACACATATACCACCCTCAGCGCACATTTCCCCACACATACACCAACCTCGCCACATCAAAGTCGAAACACAAAAGTCGCAGCTCGCCACGCGCAAAACTCGCCACATGGAAAACTCGCCACACGCAAAACTTGCACACGCAGAAAAATTGCCACATGCACAAAAGTTGCAACACATGCAAAAGTTGCCTCACACAAAACTTGCACATACTCAAAAGGCACCACACATAAAACTCGCCACGCGCAAAACTCGCCATGCGCAAAACTTGCTGCACACAACTTGCTACACTAACCTGTCACATGCAACTCGACACACAAAAAGTTGCTACACGCATGTCGCCACACAAAACTCAACACACACAACTTGACACACGAAACTCGCCCTAAAACACACACAAGTCTGGTATTATCCTTCAAAAATAAAAATCTGATTAATAAGCAGACAAACTACAAGAGCAACAAATGTACCATATAGGAATCCGGCAGCTGTCAGTCACATGACCAGTCTATTATGTGTATGTGTGAGCTAATATATACTGCCAGGGGGTGGGCTTCCTGTAGGCTGGGGAGTTATCAGGCTGCCAATTTAGCTTACAAATACGGAGGTAAAAATACTGACCAAATAACGTGTGAACGAGGTCTAATACAGGAGGAGATGACATACAGATATATACTATATACAGGAGATGACATACAGGTATATACTATATACAGGAGGAGATGACATACAGGTATATACTATATACAGGAGGAGATGACACACAGGTATATACTATATACAGGAGGAGATGACACACAGATATATACTATATACAGGAGAGATGACACAGGTATATACTATATACAGGGGAGATGACACACAGGCATATACTATATACAGGAGAGATGACACACAGGCATATACTATATACAGGAGAGATGACACAGGTATAAAGTATATACAGGAGGAGATGACATACAGGTATATACTATATACAGGAACAGATTACCTACAGGTATATACTATATACAGGAGGAGATGACACACAGATATATACTATATATAGGTGAGATGACACACAGGTATATACTATATACAGGAGATTACATACAGGTATATCTAATATATAAAGCTGAATGTGTGTATGTATGTATGTATGTGTGTATGTCCGGGATTGGCATCTGCACCGTCGCAGCTACAGCCACAAAATTTTGCACAGTCACACGTCTGGACCCCGAGAGCGTCATAGGCTATGTTGTGAGGTGAAATTTTAACCCCGCGCGTTCCAATTCACCAAACAATTTTGCCCCTATCTACATAATGGGGAAAAAGTGAAGGGAAAAGTGTTGGAGGAAAATTGACAGCTGCCAGATGTGAACAATGGGGACTTAAAGAATGAGAGCGATGGCGCCAAAGAGTATATACCGTACAGTTGCTAAGGTGGGGCCCCGACATGGGATACTCACCACACACGGGGATATGAACACACACACAAAATGCGCCACACACTACCACGTGCTTGAACACATATACCACCCTCAGCACACATTTCACCACACACACCAACCTCGCCGCCACATAAAAGTCGAAACACAAAAGTCACCACTCAAAACTCGCCACGCGCAAAACTCGCTACATGCAAAACTCGCCATATGCAAAACTAGGCTCACGCAAAACTCGCCACACGTGCAAAACTCACCTCATGGAAAACACCTCATGCAAAACTTGCACACAGAAAAATTGCCACATGTACAAAAGTTGCACCACATGCAAAAGTTGCCTCACACAAAACTTGCACATACTCAAAACGCACCACACATAAAACTCGCCACGCGCAAAACTCGCCATGCACAAATCTTGCTGCACACAACTTGCTACACTAACCTGTCACATGCAACTCGACACACAAAATGTTGCTACACGCATGTCACCACACAAAACTCATCTCACAAAAGTCACTACATGCATGTCGCCACACGCAACTCAACACACAACTTGACACATGAAACTCGCCCTAAAACACACACAAGTCTGGTATTATCCTTCAAAAATAAAAATCTGATTAATAAGCAGACAAACTACAAGAGCAACAAATGTACCATATAGGAAATACGGCAGCTGTCAGTCACATGACCTGTCTATTATGTGTATGTGTGAGCTAATATATACTGCCAGGGGGGAGGGCTTCCTGTTGGCTGGGGATTTATCAGGCTGCCAATAGCAACCAATCACAGCTCAGCTTCTATTTTGCTACAGTTAATTAACCTGAGCTCTGATTGGTTAATATAGGCAACAAAGACATTCTCAGTATAACAAAGCTAATATATGTTGTGAAATTCTTCTATTAGCTTAGTTTTTGCCTTTTAATAATTACATTTCTATCTATTTGTTTTGTGGTTTTTGTGTGCAGAATACATTTTTGTTAACACATTCTATTTTGCTAACAGCAGTCATTAACCCGGGCGAAGCCGGGTAGTACAGCTAGTGTATATATATATATATATATATATATATATATATATATATATATATATATATATATATATATATATATAAAATATTACTGAGATAATGACTTTTGGGTTTTCATTGGCTGTAAGCCATAATCATCAACATTAACAGAAATAAACATGTTAAATAGATCACTCTGTGAGTAATGACTATATAATATATGAGTTTCACTTTTTGTGTTGAAGAACTGAAATTAATTAACTTGTTGATGATATTCTAATTGTGTGAGAAGCGCCTGTAGTAGAATCTGTTTCATTTTAGGAGTGCCATGCTCTTCTGATTTTCTGATTCAGAGAAGAATACTTTGCATATTCTTTGCCTGTCACTTTACAAGAAACGTTTTGTCACTTACTGTAAAATACTTTGTGTTTTGTGGATATGCGTTTTAGATGGTTGTCGCAGAGACCCAGCACAGTGACAGCTTTGCGCCCCCTGGTGGACAACATAAATATGAAAAACTTGGATCTAAAAAACAACATAATTGACTAGAAGAGTAAAAATCTGATATACTGATATATTATTATATGACAGGCTGTGACACTACAGAAGGTAGTTTGGGTCATCCGCACTAGCCGTGTCCTCCCTGTGAGCGTCACTAAGGAACATTTATGGCTGGTGTTCTTTTTGCATGCAACAGTTTTAGTAAAAGTTCCTAAAATGCCTCTATGGAAAATTACAACTCATCTTTCACTTCTGTTGAAGCTAGCCTCACCAGGTGATATGTGTCCTCCAAGCCCAAGGTCCGGGTGGGCACACAGGCCATGGACGTCAGTGCAGCGGATGCGAGGGACACGCGGGTCATGAACAGCCGAGAGACAGGAGACCACAGGCAGGTAGGCGGGATGCCGGAAACAGCAGGCAGGTGGAAGATGTCCAGGAAACCGCAGGCAGGTAGGGGGTATACAGGAAACCGCAGGCAGGTGGGAGACGTCCAGGAGACCACAAGCAGGATGCCGGAAACCGCAGGCAGGCGGGAGACGTCCAGGAGACCACAAGCAGGATGCAGGAAACCGCAGGCAGGCGGGAGACGTCCAGGAGACCACAAGCAGGATGCAGGAAACCGCAGGCAGGCGGGAGATGTCCAGGAGACCAAATGTAAGTTGGTGAGCAGATTGAGGTGTACGGAACAAGCCAGAGTCTAGCAACACTGAAGTCTTAATACCAACACACAGGTGTGTGTCTTGGTGGGCCTTATACTGTATAATTCCGGGCGGATGCTCACATGGGATCACGACGGACCATTTGCAAAGCCCAACATGGAGCACAACACAGTCTATCGGTTGGGGGTGGGGGAAGCAAAGAACAGATCCAGGACAGGTGCTTTAACAGTGGACATCCATGTCAGACTTCATAAAATTTGACATCTGTACATTCTTTGCGCAGCACTGTATTACAATGGGTTAACCCAACCTAAGGGTATGTTCAAGGTTGGACTGCAGTTCCCAGGGCCCACCAAAGGACTGGATGCAGGAGGGCCGACCCTCCCATCTATACAGATCTGTAGTCAGCCATTTTTTTTTATTTTGATGCAATATTTGTAACATGCTTTCCCAAACTGTCAGGGAGGCTCGCTGAAAAAAAGTCTCCTGGAAGCCACATCATTTTTGGCCCCGGATAGGACTTTGACTGCGGCTGCACCCAGTAAGGATGCATGCAGGAAAGAGGACAGGCAGATATCTGTATAAATGGGGGTCTAGTCTGTTTTCACTAAAAAGCAGAGGCTGGTCTGGGGTCTTTATAAATAAGTGCTCTGAGTCTTTTTGAAATAAGGTTTCTGTTCTTTTAAGGAGGAGTCCCCGCCTTTGTAAGGAAGTCCGTTTTCGGGGTCTATATTTATTTACAATGTTTTGTGGGTGATCTGCATTCATTCTAGGGTGTAATGAAAGGGTCATATCTTTTATTAGTCCTAATAAAAAAAGGCAGAGCATATGGCCAAAAGCTTTGCAGAGGACATAGCATGCACAGGAACCCATTATTGAATGCCAGTCGTGGTCCTAAGCAGGATCATCCAGTACGGTGGAGGGGCCATTCAGATCGGTAAGCTAAAATTCAGCAAGTCCATAGTAACAAAAAAAGAAGAAAAGTAAAATGACAAAACTTGAGAGGTTTCACTCCTTACTGATCTTCAGGAGCGCACTTCAGGAGTTGCGCGTGAGCTTCTGATGAGGCTTGCAGCTCTCCGATGCTGCAAGCAGAGACAGGTGATAGGACCTGGCAGAGAACAGCCATATGGGACTGCGGTTTTTTGGTCAATAAAAGTCTATATTTCCAAGACATGAAACCCCTTTAAGAGCGTGAACATGTATGAGCCAGTACTGTAAAAACATGGCTGCACACCAAGATCTGCTGAGCAGTAACACAGAAGGCAGCAGTCCCGTGTTTTTTATGTCTTGTAACACGTTGACCCTCGGGGCACAATTCTTTCAGGAACATAATATTTAGCAACTCGTCTCTTCCTTCCCCAACACCGCGGTTTTGTACTAGGAACTGAGTGTCCCAAGACTGAATCACAACAGCTGGAACAGAGAAGTGTAAGAGAGACAATCTGTAAAATGTGGAAAATCCCCGGGCCGCGTTCCATGAGAAGATTGGCAGTGGAGACATTAGAGACGATGGACGGCTCTCCGAGGCTGCACTCCGGGGGGCAATCTGAGAGAATGGGGGACGCAAGCACAAGATGGCAGAATTAACTGCTTAGAGGGATTCGTAGGGCACATTTCAGATTCAATAAAAAGTCACAAGTTTTCTATTCAGTCTATACTCCCCTCAATGCGCTCCTGTCTCCCAAGTTTTCAGATCAATGTGTCTCCAGGGTAACAGACTACAACCAATTTCTGGGTAGTCGCACTCTGTAGTAACGGACTTCCATTGGATAGGCATCAGATAGTAAAATATGCATTAAATTCACAACAAAATTTGCCTGAATTGGAAGCAGAAAACTTGCACCATAATTCGCACCTTTTGAATAAATAACTGAAGAAATCAGGAAAAAACAAAACAAAAAAAGTAAGATGCAATACCACCTTTCACCACCACTAGCGCGTTGACCCTTCTATAGACACCAATGCAACAGCGCCCCCAGCCCTAGATGAGATCTTCCACAATTTTAAAAACAAGGGCTTGGTCCATACAATAACATTAGAAATGGAAAAAAATATATATTTTTTTGCCTTTTGCATCATAATTCTGGGGATTTTTCATATTTTGTATAATTTCTCTTTTAACGGGTCTCAGTTCTCTTTTTCGGTTCCTTCCTTTTTCACAAGTATTAACTCACAGACAAAATAAAACTTAAGAAATGTTTTTATTTTTTTGTGGTGAAGCAGACGATCTTTTTTTTCCTATGAAGAAAATAAAGAAAATACTTCTAAGTAAACTGATGATCTAGACGTGGCTCATCCAGATCTTCCTGGTTCTTTAGCAAAAGATCAGAAGTCTGATGCTGGGTTAATTCAGTGGAAAATCACGCTCAGGGGACCATTTGCAGCTTCTGACTTTCAGTCATACCCCTTTACTGATGGCATGCCCAGCCCACTACCCTCCCTGAATAAAACCCCAAACCCAAATCACTAGTTTCCTTAAGGTTTCAAACAGGTTCGGTGGTACCCGGAAATGTAGTGACTCTTACAGGAGGTCTCCCCTTATATTGGAAGTGTTGGCAAGAAACACCACCTGTAGAGTTGGCAAGAAACAACACCTGTCAAGAAGAAGGTGCAGGATGTCCGAGAGAGGACCCAATTTGGGACCTCCCTCTTTGACCCAGCTCCCTACTATGTCCCTGATGCTCATACATCTAAGAACCCTGGCAGCTATTCCTCCTGACCACCCCGATATATGTGACCCCTCTGGATTGGGCATGTTGACATTTAACATGCCTGATCCTCCTTATACCGGAGTGTCACAATTCCATACACATTATATAAATGATCCTGATCAAACTGGTGTGTAGGGAGAAATACACCCAGCTCCGCTCCACCACACCACTGCCCATTTAACCTACTTCCAGCAACAGACATAATGCTCCCGCTGCAGCCAATCAGGGTCTGCTGACTGGCTGCAGTGCTCATGTCCACCCCCTGAAGACTGAAAGCAAGAAAAACAGTATGAAGACATGAGTAGCAGTGTGGAGAAATAACAGGGGTCTGTTGGGCGAGTATCCATTTTTTTTTTTAAGTCCACCATGGGCCTATTCTTAAAGGTAAAGTATAAAAACATTGAAAAAATGTACTGAAAGAATAAGAACCAGGAATAACATTTTAATTTCCGAATTAATTATATGCCTGAATAACCCAGAATATAAGACAACCTGCCTCTATCGGGTGCAAAATAAAGGGTTACGGCCGTGTAAGGGAATATGCCATTGGTTTATTGTACGCAGAATCAGTAGACAGCACTCTGAAGGTATCGGCCACTCTTAAAGGGCATGTTTCTACATATGGCAATAGTGGTACAGCTGTATAGGTACTTGCCCACTATAAAAATTACATCCTATTTTTAGAGAAATCCGACCCACCAGTCATGAGAAATCTGGAGTAGAAGTCATATGCAAATGAGGCTGGAAGGGGTCTGGGGGAGTGTCCATGCACTTAAACTGTGACTTTCCAGTGCATTAACACTGCCATAAATCGGTGCCGTGGCATCCTTCATTCCGAGATCTTTTTCTGGCGGTACTAGATCACTTTATAAGTTGGAATGACTCCCTTAAATTTGGACTTAAAAGGGGTATTCTTATCTCCAAGATCCTATCCCAATATGTAGTAGGTGTAATAATAATAATATTGGCAAATACCTCCAATTAGAAATGTAGTATAGTTCTTCTGATTTGCCATCTCTTTCCTCATGTGCAGGCATTGCAGGGCCTTAGGTATCCATGGTTACAACCACTAATATAGTGATAGTTAGCTAGTTGCCAGTGGTCATAAGCATGGATACCTAAGGTCCTGCAATACTTGCACCTGAGGAAAGAGACATAGCGAATCAGAAGAACTATACTACATTTCTAATTGGAGGTATTTGCCAATATTATTATTATTACAGCTACTATATATTGGAATAGCATCTTGGCGATGGGAAAACCCCTTTAACAAGAAAATACTGCTTCTATGCAGTTGTGTCAACCAGCCCTTAAAGGGGCGTTCAACATTTTGCAATTGCAGATTTCCCAGAAGTCTTTGGACTGATTCAGTATATTTGCGACTTTTTTTGCACCCTTTTAGTGTTTATTTTATACACATTGGATTTTTTTTGTCTTATGTTGGGAGGAGAGATTTTGAGTTTCCAGATGTTTATAAACGATTTACCAATTTCAGGGTTTTCAAAAGTCATAATATTTTTCAGTCCGTCCCCCTTTCACGTACACCACAAATAGTAGTGCGGATTTTGCGACAAAAGTCTAAAAAAGAAATGCTGAAAAAAGGACAAAAATAAGAAACTTTATTTTGCTCAGAATTCATGACCTACACGCGCCGTTCCAAAGAGTTTGGTGCAACAACACCAAAGAAACGAGACTTACACGCCCCTCCGGAAATGATTAATTTGTGCCCTTTGTGCTTTAATTCCTGACAGCTTTTATTTTTTTAAGTTTGCCCCTTTCTGTCAGGGAATGAGAGCACAGGTCAGGATCGCCTGCACCCACAGCAAGCAGAGATCTTGAAAAAATAAATTGCGTTAGAAGGATGTTATCCATCCTGTAGATTTCTGTCTGACACAATGAGCGAGTCTACGCTGGAGGGTTCTTTTGAGAAGCCGGACGTCCCCTGGAGGGGACTGAAGCAAGGACGAGCCATTGCTAATGCCTATAAAAAAAAAGAAGAAGCAGAGTTTTGTCTCCAATCACAGCAATAATGACGCAATGGTGCGGAGAGGGTCACAAGACGCCCTGTGAAGTTGGCGTCTTGCCCATGATCTTTTTGGAGCACTCCAGCAGGGCGTTATGTATGTCCTTGGCACAAGAGATCTGAGACTTGATCATGCCCAGATACTGGGTGTAGGGTAGGCTCTCGGTCTGCACGGCGTCCGGTTTGGTGGCAGTGGGCACCAGGGTCGGGGAGTGCTTGGCACTGTCGTAGCTCTGAGAGAGGCACTCGTAAGCGAGGCGCTGAAAAAAAAGAAAAGAAGGAGGTAGGAGAGGTCAACATTCAGCAAGAGCTGTTCCCAAAATTCCTGTAATCCTAATCTGCCGATCCTTCTCACGCCCCCGACTTCCGGAGCCCGCGGCCCACTCATATGACTCCACCACCACCACCGCAGCGACACCTCCCTTCCCCTGCGAATGTGCCGGCGTATAATACTAACTCCAGCTGTGACGGGAGAAGCATGGCTCCCGTTTCCTCCATTTACATTCCTGGGATTCCTCAGGAATATGCAGCGATAAAACTCAATCTAGAAAACCCCGACACTATTATCCCTTTAAATCTTAATCCCCAGACAACGTGCGGTATTGCAGCTCAGCTCCATTTACTTCAGGGTGACCAGTTTGCAATACCAGACACAACCCATGGTAAAGGGTGGCGCTGTTTCTAGCAAGGCAGCAAAAGTTTTTCTAATCATGGACAATATCTTTAACTATCAAGATTAAAAAAAAAGTTCTGTAAGTTCCTAATACTTCAAGTATTAAAGGGGTATTCCCTATTCAGTAAATGAGGACATCACTAAAAGGTGCCATCACTGAGAAGGAAAAGGCCGCAGTGCTGAGTCCGCCCTTAAAGGGGTGTCTTATTTATGCAAGTGCGGCTGGGAGACTGAAGTGGGTGCTGCCCCTTCAGAGCTGCGGTGGTCCCAGATGTCAGACCCTAATCCATCACTAAGATGGGAGGACCCCTGTAACCTCATGTATGCTCATTTAATAAGGAGGTGCGGCCTTCTTAAAAAGGAGGCGCATATTAGGGTGGGAAGCAGTGACCGTCCATTCGCTGACAGCAAGCAGCTATTGTGAGGACAGTATTTTAGAAAAGTATTCATGTTTCCAAAGGGACTAAAGGACCTTAAAGGGATGGTCCATCTCCATAAAATGGGGCACTTAGGTAAAATGTACCAACATCAGCATTACTTGTCTACAGAAGTCACTGCGGCTCCAGTGCCGTCTCCCCCTCCGCTCACAGGGCTGCAGCGGGGATGTCCTGAATAATGTAATCTACTTGTATAGAAGCATTAACTGAGCATGCTGTAATCTTGGGAAAGAAGGGAGAGGGAGGAGGTGAGCTGTGACATCACCTATTGTGAATGGTGGATCCTGTGTTATCTACTGTATATAGAGGTGTTATCAGTCATTGTACAGGAGGAGGAGGTGAGCTGTGACATCACCTATTGTGAATGGTGGATCCTGTGTTATCTACTGTATATAGAGGTGTTATCAGTCATTGTACAGGAGAAGGAGGTGAGCTGTGACATCACCTATTGTGAATGGTGGATAGTGTTTTATCTACTGTATATTGAGGTGTTGTCAGTCATTGTACAGGAGGAGGAAGTGAGCTGTGATATCACCTATTGTGAATGGTGAATCCTGTGTTATCTACTGTATATAGTGGTGTTATCAGTCATTGTACAGGAAGAGGAGGTGAGCTGTGACATCACCTATTGTGAATGGTGGATCCTGTGTTATCTACTGTATATATAGGTGTTATCAGTCATTGTACAGGAGAAGGAGGTGAACTGTGATATCACCTATTGTGAATGGTGGATCCTGTGTTATCTACTGTATATAGAGGTGTTATCAATCATTGTACAGGAGAAGGAGGTGAGCTGTGACATCACCTATTGTGGATGGTGGATCCTGTGTTATCTACTGTATATAGAGGTGTTATCAGTCATTGTACAGGAGGAGGAGGTGAGCTGTGACATCATCTATTGTGAATGGTGGATCCTGTGTTATCTACTGTATATAGAGATGTTATCAGTCATTGTACAGGAGGAGGAGGTGAGCTGTGACATCATCTATTGTGAATGGTGGATCCTGTGTTATCTACTGTATATAGAGATGTTATCAGTCATTGTACAGGAGGAGGAGGTGAACTGTGACATCACCTATTGTGAATGGTGGATCCTGTGTTATCTACTGTATATAGAGGTGTTATCAGTCATTGTACAGGAGAAGGAGGTGAGCTGTGACATCACCTATTGTGAATGGTGGATAGTGTTTTATCTACTGTATATTGAGGTGTTGTCAGTCATTGTACAGGAGGAGGAAGTGAGCTGTGATATCACCTATTGTGAATGGTGAATCCTGTGTTATCTACTGTATATAGAGGTGTTATCAGTCATTGTACAGGAGAAGGAGGTGAGCTGTGACATCACCTATTGTGAATGGTGGATAGTGTTTTATCTACTGTATATTGAGGTGTTGTCAGTCATTGTACAGGAGGAGGAAGTGAGCTGTGATATCACCTATTGTGAATGGTGAATCCTGTGTTATCTACTGTATATAGTGGTGTTATCAGTCATTGTACAGGAGAAGGAGGTGAACTGTGATATCACCTATTGTGGATGGTGGATCCTGTGTTATCTACTGTATATAGAGGTGTTATCAGTCATTGTACAGGAGGAGGAGGTGAGCTGTGACATCATCTATTGTGAATGGTGGATCCTGTGTTATCTACTGTATATAGAGATGTTATCAGTCATTGTACAGGAGGAGGAGGTGAGCTGTGACATCATCTATTGTGAATGGTGGATCCTGTGTTATCTACTGTATATAGAGATGTTATCAGTCATTGTACAGGAGGAGGAGGTGAACTGTGACATCACCTATTGTGAATGGTGGATCCTGTGTTATCTACTGTATATAGAGGTGTTATCAGTCATTGTACAGGAGGAGGAGGTGAACTGTGACATCACCTATTGTGAATGGTGGATCCTGTGTTATCTACTGTATATAGAGGTGTTATCAGTCATTGTACAGGAGGAGGAGGTGAGCTGTGACATCATCTATTGTGAATGGTGGATCCTGTGTTATCTACTGTATATAGAGATGTTATCAGTCATTGTACAGGAGGAGGAGGTGAGCTGTAACATCACCTATTGTGAATGGTGGATCCTGTGTTATCTACTGTATATAGAGGTGTTATCAGTCATTGTACAGGAGAAGGAGGTGAACTGTGACATCACCTATTGTGAATGGTGGATCCTGTGTTATCTACTGTATATAGAGGTGTTATCAGTCATTGTACAGGAGGAGGAGGTGAGCTGTAACATCACCTATTGTGAATGGTGGATCCTCTTATCTACTGTATATAAAGGTGTTATAATAATAATAATAATAATAATAATCTTTATTTTTTATATAGCGCTAACACATACCGCAGCGCTTTACAGGTTGCACACATTATCATCGCTGTCCCTGTTGGGGCTCACAATCTAAATTCCCTATCAGTATGTCTTTGGAATGTAGGAGAAAACCGGAGTACCCGGAGTAAACCCACGCAAACACGGAGAGAACATACAAACTCTTTGCAGATAGTGTTATCAGTCATCGTACAGGAGGAGGAGGAGGTGAGCTGTGACATCACCTATTGTGAATGGCAGATACTGTGTTACCTACTGTATATAGAGGTGTTATTAGTCATTGTACGGGGGGGGGGGGGGTGAGCGCAGGAAGGTAAGTAGGTTGGTTTATGTTTTTCTGATGGGGCCCATGCATACAAGTAGGGATAGGGCCCAGCATACCAGGAAGGAGATCGGGGCCCTGCATACCACCAGGATAGGAATGAGGGGGCCATGAATACAAGGATAGGGATGAGGGGGCCATGCATACTAGGATGGGGATGAGGGGGCCATGTATACCAGGATGGGGATGAGGAGGCCATGAATACAAGGATAGGGATGAGGGGGCCATGTATACCAGGATAGGGATGAGGGGGCCATGCATACCAGGATAGGGATGAGGGGACCATGCATACCAGGATAGGGATGAGGGGGCCATGCATACCAGGATGGGGATGAGGAGGCCATGAATACAAGAATAGGGATGAGGGGGCCATGTATACCAGGACAGGGATGAGGGGGCCATGTATACCAGGATAGGGATGAGGGGGCCATGCATACCAGGATAGGGATGAGGGGGCCATGTATACCAGGATAGGGATGAGGGGGCCATGCATACCAGGACATGGATGAGGGGGCCATGCATACCAGGACATGGATGAGGGGGCCATGCATACCAGGATAGGGATGAGGGGGCTATGCATACCAGGATAGGGATGAGGGGGCCATACATTCCAGGATAGGGATGAGGGGGCCATGCATACCAGGACAGGGATGAGGGGACCATGCATACCAGGATAGGGATGAGGGGGCCATGCATACCAGGATAGGGATGAGGGGGCCATGTATACCAGGATAGGGATGAGGGGGCCATGCATACCAGGATGGGGATGAGGAGGCCATGAATACAAGAATAGGGATGAGGGGGCCATGTATACCAGGACAGGGATGAGGGGGCCATGTATACCAGGATAGGGATGAGGGGGCCATGTATACCAGGATAGGGATGAGGGGGCCCTGCATGCCAGGAAGGGATGAGAAGCCATGCATACCAGGGTAGGGATGAGGGGGCCATGCATACCAGAATAGGGATGAGGGGGCCATGTATACCAGGATGGGGATGAGGGGGCCATGTATACCAGGACAGGGATGAGGGGGCCATGTATACCAGGATAGGGATGAGGGGGCCATGTATACCAGGATAGGGATGAGGGGGCCATGCCTTCCAGGCTTATACTCGAGGCAAGAAGTTTTCCCAGTTTTTTGTGGTATAATTAGGTGCCTCGGCTTCTACTCGAGTATATACAGTAAGTAAAATTAGTCAGACAACTTGACAGGGAAGTCAGCAAGAGGTAATCAAAATGGCAGCTAACGTGTCTGTACGTGGGCAGGATCACTCGCCCTCACTGGCCACTAACTGCACAAGAGTAAGAAATTAAAATCTAAAGACTGCAAACACAACACAGCGACCATGTGACTTACCAAACACAGCTCCAGCTGGTCGCACAGGGCGTAAAACTCCTCCAGGCTCTTATCAAACCTCTGAACGCTGCCATCACCGATCTTCCTGTAGGAGAGATAGAAGATGAGCAGCGCGATCTGGACCAGCAGAACGCTCACTAATCGGTTAACAGGTGCCTGTGGCGATTGGAAAATCAGGTCAAGTTTCCCTTCCTGATGTTTTTGTGCATTTGGTGGTCAGGCGCTTCCACCCTGCCCCAGTGTATACTACCAACAGCATCCGAGCTCAATAATCTTCCCTGGAAAAAGTGGGCACAGACTGCTCTTACTGGGCAGAGCAAGCAACCAGCAGCCCTCATTTTACATCACATAATTAGAGTGCTGGGGGCTTCTGCTGCATCTGCCTAGCTGTGACTACTGGGGGACGAAGGGGGCTGACTGCTGTCACCACTGGGGGACGAAGGGGGCCGACTGCTGTCACCACTGGGGGGACGAAGTGGGCTGAAAGCTGTCACCACTGGGGGGACAAAGTGGGCTGACCACAGGGGATGGGGGTGGGGATGAAGGACTGCTACGACTACTGGTGGGAAAAAAAAAGCTGTGGTGAAAATCTGACATGCACTTTGCTCATAAAAGTTGTTGGTAGAGCATTGAACAGCAAGGTGGATTGTTGCTGAGGGGAGAAAAAAAAAATCTTTAAATCTTCAGCTTAGCGAGTGTGAGCGAGCTAAGTGTGACCTGAGCGTAAGGGTACCGTCACACAGTGCCATTTTGATCGCTGCGACGGCACGATCCGTGACGTCGCAGCGTCGTATGATTATCGCTCCAGCGTCGTAGACTGCGGTCACACGTTGCAATCACGGCGCTGGAGCGATGCCGAAGTCCCCGGGTAACCAGGGTAAACATCGGGTTACTAAGCGCAGGGCCGTGCTTAGTAACCCGATGGTTACCAGTGTAAACGTAAAAAAACAAACAGTACATACTTACATTCTGGTGTCTGTCCCCGGCGTTCTGCTTCTCTGCACTGTGTAAACACAGCGGCCGGAAAGCAGAGCGGTGACGTCAGACGTCACCGCTGTGCTCGCTTTCTGGCTGGCCGGCGCTCACAGTGCAGAGAAGCTGAGACGCCGGAGGACAGACACCGGAATGTGAGTATGTACTGTTTGTTTTTTTTTACTTTTACGCTGGTAACCAGGGTAAACATCGGGTTACTAAGCGCGGCCCTGCGCTTAGTTACCCGATGTTTACCCTGGTTACAAGCGAACACATCGCTGGATCGCTGTCACACACAACGATCCAGCGATGTCAGCGGGTGATCAAGCGACGAAAGAAAGTTCCATACGATCTGCTACGACGTACGATTCTCAGCAGGGTCCCTGATCGCTGCTGCGTGTCAGACACTGCGATATCGTGTGGATATCGCTAGAACGTCACGAATCGTACCGTCATAGCGATTAAAATGGCACTGTGTGACGGTACCCTTAGTGTGAACGGCGGTAAGTGTGATTGTGATTCAGTGAAGAGGTATTTGGAAGGCCTTTAACAAATACCTGTGTGAATTGGTGTGAGTTGCTGAATTGGGAGTAGCTATATTCACAAGGGGTTAACTTAGGGTGGGGGCTCATAATTAAGGGGTTATAAGGGGCAGCTGTTTGGGACTCAAGTCCTTTTTGGTAGAGCATTGAACAGCAAGGTGGATTTCTGCTGAGGGGAGAAAAAAAAAAAAAAAATCTTTAAATCTCCAGCTTAGCAAGTGTGAGCGAGCTGAGTGTGACCTGAGCGTAAGTGTGAACGGCGGTAAGTGTGAACGGCGGTAAGTGTGAACGGCGGTAAGTGTGAACGGCGGTAAGTGTGAACGGCGGTAAGTGTGAACGGCGGTAAGTGTGAACGGCGGTAAGTGTGAACGGCGGTAAGTGTGAACGGCGGTAAGTGTGAACGGCGGTAAGTGTGAACGGCGGTAAGTGTGAACGGCGGTAAGTGTGAACGGCGGTAAGTGTGAACGGCGGTAAGTGTGAACGGCGGTAAGTGTGAACGGCGGTAAGTGTGAACGGCGGTAAGTGTGAACGGCGGTAAGTGTGAACGGCGGTAAGTGTGAACGGCGGTAAGTGTGAACGGCGGTAAGTGTGAACGGCGGTAAGTGTGAACGGCGGTAAGTGTGAACGGCGGTAAGTGTGAACGGCGGTAAGTGTGAACGGCGGTAAGTGTGAACGGCGGTAAGTGTGAACGGCGGTAAGTGTGAACGGCGGTAAGTGTGAACGGCGGTAAGTGTGAACGGCGGTAAGTGTGAACGGCGGTAAGTGTGAACGGCGGTAAGTGTGAACGGCGGTAAGTGTGAACGGCGGTAAGTGTGAACGGCGGTAAGTGTGAACGGCGGTAAGTGTGAACGGCGGTAAGTGTGAACGGCGGTAAGTGTGAACGGCGGTAAGTGTGAACGGCGGTAAGTGTGAACGGCGGTAAGTGTGAACGGCGGTAAGTGTGAACGGCGGTAAGCGTGAACGGCGGTAAGCGTGAACGGCGGTAAGCGTGAACGGCGGTAAGTGTGAACGGCGGTAAGCGTGAACGGCGGTAAGTGTGACTTTGCATTCAGGGAGTTTCCAAGGGAGGAATTGCTGAATTGCTGTCTGTATTTTATTAATACTTTGTATTTATTTTTATTTTACGTTTCTGTCTGGTGCAATCCCCATTAGGAAATGTGCTCCACTATTGTTAATGCCATCCAGTGCACATCTTGCCACATGTATGCAGTCCTTGACCAGCTGGTCGAGGGTGCATACTGCTGTGCGAGATGTGAGCACGTTGTGCATTTGGAAACCCAGATTCTGGATCTAAATGTGCAGCTGGCAACACTGAGATCCATTGACAATATGGAGAGGAGTCTTCTGCTCACTGAGCAGACGCTCAATGGGATAGATGAAGGGGGATGGTAGGATGGAGCTGCAGGACAGTGAAGTAGTTAGCTGGGTGGCATTCAGAAAGCGGGGTAGAGGGAAGAGTGCCAGGGAGGTTAGTCCTGATCTGGCACACCCCAATAAGTTTGCTAAGTTGGCAGATGAGGGGGGTGCCAGTACAGGGGTAGCACTGCTGCAGCCAGGCATGTCCTCTGAAAGCCGGAGGAGTGACTGCTCCAGTAAGGAGGGAAATAGGAGAGCAGGGCAGGCCAGACAGGTGCTGGTAGTGGGGGACTCAATTATTAGGGGAACAGATAGGGCAATCTGTCACAAAGACAGGGATCGTCGGACGGTGTGCTGCCTACCTGGCGCTCGAGTCCGACACATCGCTGATCGGGTGGACAGATTACTGGGAGGGGCTGGTGAGGACCCAGCGGTCATGGTGCACATTGGCACAAATGACAAAGTTAGAGGTAGGTGGAAGGTCCTTAAAGATGATTTCAGGGAATTAGGCTGCAAGCTGAAAGCAAGGACCTCCAACGTGGTATTTTCCAAAATACTGCCTGTACCACGTGCCACGCCAGAGAGGCAACGGGAGATTGGGGGGGGGGGGGTTAATAAGTGGCTCAATAATTGGTGTAGGAAGGAGGGGTTTGAGTTCCTGCAGAACTGGGCCGACTTCTCAGTTGGCTACAGGCTCTACGCTAGGGACGGGCTGCACCTCAATGGGGAAGGTGCAGCTGTGCTGGGGGAGAAAATGGCTAGAAGGTTGGAGGAGTGTTTAAACTAGGGATTGGGGGGGAGGGTATTCAATTTATAGGAGGGGAAGATAGTGCAGATAGAGACCTGGGCACAAATAAGGAAGTTGGGGGTGGCGGTGGCATGGGGGGTGGGGTTAGAACAGTTAATAATTTAAGAAAGAATAGAGGTACAGAGAGGAACATCAAGTGCATGTATACTAATGCCAGAAGCCTCGCCAACAAAATGGAGGAATTAGAACTAATGTTGTTGGAGCATAATTATGACATGGTGGGGATATCTGAGACGTGGCTGGATGAGAGCCATGACTGGGCTGTTAACTTGCAGGGCTATAGCCTTTTCAGAAATGACAGTACAGATAAGCGAGGGGGAGGGGTGTGTCTATATGTAAAATCGTCCTTAAAACCCATCCGGCGTGATAATATAGGTGAATTTAATGAAAATGTAGAGTCCCTGTGGGTGGAGATAAGGGGAGGGGGAAAAAATAGTAAATTACTGATAGGGGTTTGTTATAAATCTCCAAAAATAATGGAAGCAATGGAGAATATCCTCGTAAAGCAAATAGATGAAGCTGCAACTCAAGGAGAAGTCATTATTATGGGGGACTTCAACTACCCTGAAATAGATTGGGGAACAGAAACCTGCAGTTCCAGTAAAGGTAATCAGTTTTTGACAACTATGAGAGACAATTACCTTTCACAACTGGTTCAGGACCCAACAAGGAGGGGGGCACTGCTAGACCTAATATTAACCAACAGGCCAGACCGCATAGCAAATATAAGGGTTGGGGGTCACTTGGGGAATAGTGATCACAAAATAATAAGTTTTCATGTCTGCTTTAATAAGATGTGTAGTAGAGGGGTGACAAGGACACTAAACTTCAGGAGGGCAAATTTCCAACGGATGAGAGAGGATCTTGGTGCAATTAACTGGGACGATATCCTGAGACATAAAAATACACAAAGAAAATGGGAGACGTTTATTAGCATCCTGGATAGGACCTGTGCACAGTATATACCATATGGGAACAAACATACTAGATATAGGAGGAAACCAATATGGCTAAATAGAGCTGTAAGGGGCGCAATAAGTGACAAAAAGAAAGCATTTAGAGAATTAAAGGAAGTAGGTAGTGATGAGGCATTAAATAAATACAGAAAATTAACTAAAATTCTGTAAAAAGCAAATCAAGGCAGCAAAAATTGAGACAGACTCATTGCCAGAGAGAGTAAAAATAATCCCAAAATATTCTTTAACTACATAAATAGTAAGAAACTAAAAAATGATAGTGTTGGCCCCCTTAAAAATAGTCTGGGTGAAATGATGGATGAGGATGAGGAAAAAGCCAATATGTTAACCCCTTTCTGACCTCGGACGGGATAGTACGTCAGAGGTCAGAAGCCCCTCTTTGATGCGGGCTCCGGTGGTGAGCCCGCATCAAAGCTGGGACATGTCAGCTGTTTTGAACAGCTGACATGTGCCCGCAATAGGCGCAGGCAGAATCGCGATCTGCCTGCGCCTACTAACTAGTTAAATGCCGCTGTCAAACGCAGACAGCGGCATTTAACTACCGCATCCGGCCGGAAATGACGGCATCGCCGAAACCCGTCACATGATCGGAGGTCGGCGATGCTTGTACATTGTAACCATAGAGGTCCTTGAGACCTCTATGGTTACAGATCCCCGGCAGCTGTGAGCGCCACCCTGTGGTCGGCGCTCACAGCACACCTGATTTTCTGCTACATAGCAGCGAACAGCAGATCGCTGCTATGTAGCAGAGCCGATCGTGCTGTGCCTGCTTCTAGCCTATTGAAGCATGGCAAAAGTAAAAAAAAAAAAAAAAAAAAAAGTGAAAAAAAAAGTGAAAAAAAAATAAAACAAACATAAAAGTTTAACCCCTTTACCCCCAAGGGTGGTTTGCACGTTATGGACCGGGCCAATTTTTACAATTCTGACCACTGTCCCTTTATGAGGTTACAACTCTGGAACGCTTCAACGGATCCCAGGGATTCTGACATTGTTTTCTCGTGACATATTGTACTTCATGATAGTGGTAAAATTTCTTTGATATTACCTGCGTTTATTTGTGAAAAAAACGGAAATTTGGCGAAAATTTTGAAAATTTCACAATTTTCCAACTTTGAATTTTTATGCAATTAAATCACAGAGATATGTCACACAAAATACTTAATAAGTAACATTTCCCACATGTCTACTTTACATCAGCACAATTTTGGAACCAACATTTTTTTTGTTAGGGAGTTATAAGGGTTAAAAGTTGACCAGCAATTTCTCATTTTTACAACACCATTTTTTTTTTAGGGACCACATCTCATTTGAAGTCATTTTGAGGGGTCTATATGATAGAAAATACCCAAGTGTGACACCATTCTAAAAACTGCACCCCTCAAGGTGCTCAAAACCACATTCAAGAAGTTTATTAACGCTTCAGGTGTTTCACAGGAATTTTTGGAATGTTTAAATCAAAATGAACATTTTACTTTTTTTCACAAAAAATTTACTTCAGCTCCAATTTGTTTTATTTTACCAAGGGTAACAGGAGAAAATGGACCTCAAACGTTGTTGTACAATTTGTCCTGAGTACGCCGATACCCCATATGTGGGGGTAAACCACTGTTTGGGCGCATGGCAGAGCTCGGAAGGGAAGGAGCGCCGTTTGACTTTTCAATGCAAAATTGACAGGAATTGAGATGGGACGCCATGTTGCGTTTGGAGAGCCACTGATGTGCCTAAACATTGAAACCCCCCACAAGTGACACCATTTTGGAAAGTAGACCCCCTAAGGAACTTATCTAGAGGTGTGGTGAGCACTTTGACCCACCAAGTGCTTCACAGAAGTTTATAATGCAGAGCCGTAAAAATAAAAAAATTTTCCCACAAAAATTATTTTTTAGCCCCCAGTTTTGTATTTTTCCAAGGGTAACAGGAGAAATTGGACCCTAAATATTGTTGTCCAATTTGTCCTGAGTACGCTGATACCTGATATGTGGGGGGGAACCACCGTTTGAGCGCATGGCAGAGCTCGGAAGGGAAGGAACATCATTTGGAATGCAGACTTAGATGGATTGGTCTGCAGGCGTCACATTGCGTTTGCAGAGCCCCTAATGTACCTAAACAGTAGAAACCCCCCACAAGTGACCCCATATTGGAAACTAGACCCCCCAAGGAACATATCTAGATGTGTTGTGAGAACTTTGAGCCCCCAAGTGTTTTACTAGTTTATAACGCAGAGCCGTGAAAATAAAAAATCTTTTTTTTCCCCACAAAAATTATATTTTAGCTCCCAGATTTGTATTTTCCCAAGAGTAACAGGAGAACTTGGACCCCAAAAGTTGTTGTCCAATTTGTCCTGAGTACGCTGATACCCCATATGTTGGGTTAAACCCCTGTGTGGGCACACGGGAGAGCTCGGAAGGGAAGGAGCACTGTTTTACTTTTTCAACGCAGAATTGGCTGGAATTGAGATCGGACGCCATGTCGCGTTTGGAGAGCCCCTGATGTGCCTAAACAGTGGAAACCCCCCATTATAACTGAAACCCTAATGCAAACACACCCCTGACCCTAATCCCAACAGTAACCCTAACCACACCTCTAACCCAGACACACCCCTAACCCTAATCCCAACCCTATTCCCAACCGTAAATTTAATCCAAACCCTAACTTTAGCCCCAACCCTAACTGTAGCCTTAACCCTAGCCCCAACCCTAACCCTAGCCCTAACCCTAGCCCTAACCCTAATCCTAACCCTAGCCCCAACCCTAGCTCTAACCCTAATCCTAACCCTAGCCCTAATGGGAAAATGGAAATAAATACGTTTTTTTAATTTTTTAATTTTTCCCTAACTAAGGGGGTGATGAAGGGGGGTTTGATTTACTTTTATAGCGGGTTTTTTAGCGGATTTTTATGATAGGCAGCCGTCACACACTGAAAAACGCTTTTTATTGCAAAAAATATTTTTTGCGTTACCAAATTTTGAGAGCTATAATTTTTCCATATTTGAGACTACAGAGTCATGTGAGGTCTTGTTTTTTGCGGGACGAGTTGACGTTTCTATTGGTAACATTTTCGGGCACGTGACATTTTTTTAATCGCTTTTTATTCCGATTTTTGTGAGGCAGAATGACCAAAAACCAGCTATTCATGAATTTCTTTTGGGGGAGGCGTTTATACCGTTCCGCGTTTGGTAAAATTGATAAAGCAGTTTTATTCTTCGGGTCAGTACGATTACAGCGATATCTCATTTATATCATTTTTTTATGTTTTGGCGCTTTTATACGATAAAAACTATTTTATAGAAAAAATAATTATTTTGGCATCGCTTTATTCTGAGGACTATAACTTTTTTATTTTTTTGCTGATGATGCTGTATGGCGGCTCTTTTTTTGCGGGACAAAATGACGCTTTCAGCGGTACCATGGTTATTTATGTCTGTCTTTTTGATCGCATTTTATTCCATTTTTTATTCGGCGGTATGATAAAGCGTTGTTTTTTGCCTCGTTTTTTTTTTTTTTCTTACGGTGTTTACTAAAGGGGTTAACTAGTGGGACAGTTTTATAGGTTGGGTCGTTACGGACGCGGCGATACTAAATATGTGTACTTTTATTGTTTGTTTTTTTTATTTAGATAAAGAAATGTATTTATGGGAATAATATATATTTTTTTTTCTTTATTTAGGAATTTATTTATTTATTTTTTTTTACACATGTGGAAATTTTTTTTAAAACTTTTTTACTTTGTCTCGGGGGGGACATCACAGATCGGTGATCTGACAGTTTGCACAGCACTCTGTCAGATCAACGATCTGACTTAGAGCACTGCAGACTTACCAGCGCCTGCTCTGAGCAGGCACTCGGTAAGCCTCCTCCCTCCCTGCAGGACCCGGATGCCGCGGCCATCTTGGATCCGGGACCTGCAGCGAGGAAGGAGGTAGGAGACCCTCGGAGCAACGCGATCACATCGCATTGCTGCGGGGGTCTCAGGGAAGCCCGCAGGGAGCCCCCTCCCTGTGCGATGCTTCCCTATACCGCCGCCACACCGCGATCATGTTTGATCGCGGTGTACCGGGGTTAATGTGCCAGGGGCGGTCCGTAATCGCTCCTGGCACATAGCGCCGGATGTCAGCTGCGATAGGCAGCTGACACCTGGCCGCGATCGGCCGTGCTCCCCCCGTGAGCGCGGCCGATCGCGCTGGACGTACTATTCCGTCCTTGGGAAGTAGGGCCCACCCCACATGGACGGAATAGTACGACCAATGACAGAAAGGGGTTAAATCACCCCCCTTTCGCCCCAATCAAAATAAATCAATAAAAAAAAAGTCAAACCTACACATATTTGGTATCGCCGCGTTCAGAATCGCCCGATCTATCAATAAAAAAATAGCGTTAGCCTGATCGCTAAACAGCGCAGCGAGAAAAAAATTTGAAACGCCAGAATTACGTTTTTTTGGTCGCCGCAACATTGCATTAAAGTGCAATAACGGGCGATCAAAAAAAGTATCTGCACCAAAATGCTATCATTAAAAACGCCAGCTCGGCACGCAAAAAATAAGCCCTCAACCGACCCCAGATCATGAAAAATGGAGACGCTACGAGTATCGGAAAATGGCACCATTTTTTTTTTTTTTAGCAAAGTTTGGAATTTTTTTTCACCACTTAGGTAAAAAATAACCTAGTCATGTTAGGTGTCTATGAACTCATAGTGACCTGGAGAATCATAATGGCAGGTCAGTTTTAGCATTTAGTGAACCTAGCAAAAAAGCCAAACAAAAAACAAATGTGGGACTGCACTTTTTTTTGCAATTTCACTGCACTTGGAATTTTTTTCCCGTTTTCTAGTACACGACATGCTAAAACCAATGATGTCGTTCAAAAGTACAACTTGTCCCGCAAAAAATAAGCCCTCACATGGCCAAATTGACGGAAAAATAAAAAAGTTATGGCTCTGGGAAGGAGGGGAGTGAAAAACGAACACGGAAAAACAAAAAATCCCAAGGTCATGAAGGGGTTAAATGACTTTTTTTCATCAGTATTTACACAAGAAAATCCCATGGCAGACAATATGATTAGTGATAACAAAAATTCCCCATTAAGTGTCACCTGCTTAACCCAGCAGGAAATACGGCGGCGTCTAAAAATCAGAAAAATTGACAAATCTCCGGGCCCGGATGGGATCCACCCCCGAGTACTGCAGGAATTAAGTACAGTCATTGATAGACCATTATTTTTAATCTTTAAAGACTCCATAATAACAGGGTCTGTACTACAGGACTGGCGTATAGCAAATGTGGTGCCAATATTCAAAAAAGGGGCAAAAACTGAACTCGGTAATTATAGGCCAGTAAGCTTAACCTCTACTGTGGGTAAAATCCTGGAGGGCATTCTAAGGGATGCTATACTGGAGTATCTGAAGAGGAATAACCTCATGACCCAGTATCAGCACGGGTTTACTAGGGACCGTTCATGTCAGACTAATTTGATCAGCTTCTATGAAGAGGTAAGTTCTGGACCAAGGGAACCCAGTAGATGTAGTGTATATGGACTTTTCAAAAGCTTTTGATACGGTGCCACACAAAAGCTTGATACATAAAATGAGAATAATGGGGATAGGGGAAAATATGTGTAAGTGGGTTAAGAGCTGGCTCAGGGATAGGAAACAAAGGGTGGTTATTAGAGGAGCACACTCGGAATGGGTTGCGGTTAGCAGTGGGGTACCACAGAGGTCAGTATTGGGCCCTCTTCTTTTTAATATATTTATTAATGATCTTGTAGGGGGCATACAGAGTGGAATTTCAATATTTGCAGATGACACTAAACTCTGCAGGGTAATCAATACAGAGGAGGACAATTGTATATAACAGGATGATTTATGTAAACTAGAAGCTTGGGCTGATAAATGGCAAATGAGCTTTAATGGGGATAAATGTAAGGTCATGCACTTGGGTAGAAGTAATAAGATGTATAACTATGTGCTTAATTCTAAAACTCTGGGCAAAACCGTCAATGAAAAAGACCTGGGTGTATGGGTGGATGACAAACTCATATTCAATGGCCAGTGTCAGGCAGCTGCTACAAAGGCAAATAAAATAATGGGATGCATTAAAAGAGGCATAGATGCTCATGAGGAGAACATAATTTTACCTCTATACAAGTCACTAGTTCGACCACACTTAGAATACTGTGCACAGTTCTGGTCTCCGGTGTATAAGAAAGACATAGCTGAACTGGAGCGGGTGCAGAGAAGAGCGACCAAGGTTATTAGAGGACTGGGGGGTCTGCAATACCAAGATAGGTTATTACACTTGGGGCTGTTTAGTTTGGAAAAACGAAGGCTAAGGGGTGATCTTATGTTAATGTATAAATATATTAGGGGACAGTACAAAGACCTTTCTGATGATCTTTTTAATCATAGACCTGAGACAGGGACAAGGGGGCATCCTCTACGTCTGGAGGAAAGAAGGTTTAAGCATAATAACAGACGCGGATTCTTTACTGTAAGAGCAGTGAGACTATGGAACTCTCTGCCGTATGATGTTGTAATGAGTGATTCATTGCTTAAATTTAAGAGGGGACTGGATGCCTTTCTTGAAAAGTATAATGTTACAGGGCATATAAACTAGATTCCTTGATAGGGCGTTGATCCAGGGAACTAGTCTGACTGCCGTATGTGGAGTCGGGAAGGAATTTTTTTTCCCCAATGTGGAGCTTACTCTTTGGCACATGGTTTTTTTTTGCCTTCCTCTGGATCAACATGTTTGGGCATGTTAGGTTAGGCTATGGGTTGGACTAGATGGACTTAAAGTCTTCCTTCAACCTTAATAACTATGTAACTATCTAAAAGTGAGCTGAAACAGTGATCTGCCATTTAATCTAAAATAGCCCAGTTTTTCCCTGATCACGTTCAGTCTAATTTCCTGCTTACTGATGACAAGAATGAGACTCTGCGCACGCAGGAGCGATGGCACGTGAAAAAGCGGTGCGAGCGTCAGCTCTGCAGCCCAGCCAGCCCACTGCAGCCTTTATGTCTGCTCTATAAGACGTGTGAAACTAGGTTGTTTTTTTCTCATTTGCAGTTGCAGAATGAGTCAATAAATGGTGGAGACATTAGGTGTCAGACGCGTCGAGATCTTCATAGTGAAACCCCGGCTGATTCACCTGCCAGTCCCAGCAGCCCACCGATGTTGGATGTTTTGATCTCACCGAGGTCATTCATCCTCATGTTTATAGTCTTTTCACTAGGCACTGCTCCTAATAGCCAGTTTCCTACTCCACACTGATGAGGGGCAAATACCCCGAAACAGCTGTCTGTGGATGGATACCATGTTTTGGCATAGGTGGTTTTCCTTTATTGGATGCTGCCCTTCCTGTGGTTGTTCCTTCCCGGTGAAAGACCTGGCTATTCATTGCTTGCGTTGAGAAACACGTGATGGTGTCTCCGCGGCTTTTCTACATGCATTTGCATATTTCCCTTTAGGGATGGGGGCAGTGTTCTGGATCACTGCGTTGAGAAACACGTGATGGTGTCTCCGCGGTGTTGGATGTTTTGATCTCCCCGAGGTCATTCATCCTTATATTTATACTCACAATCAGCAATGCGTCGTGTCAGAGCTGGCTATAACAAAACGGGTGCAAAAGACTACGCGTAATACAAGGAGAGGGAGAAAGGCGCAGCGGCACGATTCTCATGTAACTGAGTGTACATAGTACCAGGAGAGGGAGAAGGGTGCAGCGGCACGATTCTCATGTAACTGAGTGTACATAGTACTGGGAGAGGGAGAAGGGCGCTGCAGCACGATTCTCATGTAATTGAGCGTACATAGTACCAGGAGAGGGAGAAGGGCGCAGCAGCACGATTCTCATATAGCTGAGCGTACATAGTACCAGGAGAGGGAGAAGGGCGCAGCAGCACGATTCTCAGGTAACCGAGCGCACATAGTACTGGGAGAGGGAGAAGGGTGCTGCAGCACGATTCTCATGTAATTGAGCGTACATAGTACCGGGAGAGGGGCGCAGCGGCACGATTCTCATATAGCTGAGCGTACATAGTACCAGGAGAGGGAGAAGGGCGCAGCAGCACGATTCTCAGATAGCTGAGCGTACATAGTACCAGGAGAGGGAGAAGGGTGCAGCGGCACGATTCTCAGGTAACCGAGCGCACATAGTACTGGGAGAGGGAGAAGGGCGCTGCAGCACGATTCTCATGTAATTGAGCGTACATAGTACCGGGAGAGGGGCGCAGCGGCACGATTCTCATATAGATGAGCGTACATAGTACCAGTAGAGGGAGAAGGGCGCAGCAGCACGATTCTCATATAACTGAGCGTACATAGTACCGGGAGAGGGAGAAGGGCGCAGCAGCACGATTCTCAGGTAACCGAGCGCACATAGTACTGGGAGAGGGAGAAGGGAGCTGCAGCACAATTCTCATGTAATTGAGCGTACATAGTACCGGGAGAGGGGCGCAGCGGCACGATTCTCATATAGCTGAGCGTACATAGTACCAGGAGAGGGAGAAGGGCGCAGCAGCACGATTCTCATATAGCTGAGCGTACATAGTACCAGGAGAGGGAGAAGGGCGCAGCAGCACGATTCTCATATAGCTGAGCGTACATAGTACCAGGAGAGGGAGAAGGGTGCAGCGGCACGATTCTCATGTAACTGAGCCTACATAGTACTGGGAGAGGGAGAAGGGCGCAGCGGCAGGATTCTCATGTAATTGAGCGTACATAGTACCGGGAGAGGGAGAAGGGTGCAGCGGCACGATTCTCATATAGCTGAGCGTACATAGTACCAGGAGAGGGAGAAGGGCGCAGCAGCACGATTCTCAGATAGCTGAGCGTACATAGTACCAGGAGAGGGAGAAGGGTGCAGCGGCACGATTCTCAGGTAACCGAGCGCACATAGTACTGGGAGAGGGAGAAGGGCGCTGCAGCACGATTCTCATGTAATTGAGCGTACATAGTACCGGGAGAGGGGCGCAGCGGCACGATTCTCATATAGATGAGCGTACATAGTACCAGTAGAGGGAGAAGGGCGCAGCAGAACGATTCTCATATAACTGAGCGTACATAGTACCGGGAGAGGGAGAAGGGCGCAGCAGCATGATTCTCAGGTAACCGAGCGCACATAGTACTGGGAGAGGGAGAAGGGCGCTGCAGCACGATTCTCATGTAATTGAGCGTACATAGTACCGGGAGAGGGGCGCAGCGGCACGATTCTCATATAGCTGAGCGTACATAGTACCAGTAGAGGGAGAAGGGCGCAGCAGCACGATTCTCATATAACTGAGCGTACATAGTACCGGGAGAGGGAGAAGGGCGCAGCAGCACGATTCTCATATAACTGAGCGTACATAGTACCGGGAGAGGGAGAAGGGTGCAGCGGCACGATTCTAATATAACTGAGCATACATAGTACCGGGAGAGGGGCGCAGCGGCACGATTCTCATGTAACTGAGCGTAAAGTGTACCAGGAGAGGGAAAATCATGCGACACTTACAACAAAGCCCCGTGGGGACCGGAATTTGCGCTTATCCAATCGCTTTTTGTATATTTTATACATCTGAATTGTAGGATATAGCGAAAATGATGCTCTCCATGAAGCTTCACAGGACCAACATGGCAGCCATGGGGGCCTTCAGCTGTCAAGGCCATGGCTACCCAATGGCCCTCCACGGTCGTGGGAGGAATTCAGGGGTTTCCTGAATGTTGCGCCCCTGGATGGAATGGCTTACATGCTGCTGTCAGTGATTGATGTCAGCTGCTATCAGCAGTGATCGGAGCTTAGCTGCAGTCTCTGCTGTCAGAGGCAGTCTGCGGCATCTGACCTGGGGGAGATGAGCCCACTCCATACACCCTGACCTGCCCTGTTTGGTTCCAAAAGGACGTCTGCTCCATTGGATAATCACGTATTGATTTTCCTTTCACTATAGATCACCATGTTTTTCCCCGGAGAACGAGCTCATGTATAAAGTCACTTTTAGTAGAACCTACAAATAGCAGAACTCTTCCTCTATGTGGCCCTTTAAGAAGCAAAACCAAACTAGTTCTTTCCTGCTGATCACATGATGGCTGCACTATCAAACAAGGTCATACTACCATGGACCTCTTTATCCTGCAGCGCCAGCTAGTGGAGGAGAGTATAATCAACACGATAAAGGTGAAGCACAGAAAGGTTGAAAGGGAGGGGGGGTTGGAGTTTGGGTTGGGGTTAAAATACTCTAAAAATTATACATGTTTATTATAAACAGTAATGCAATATATTGTATTATCCTTAATGTTCAATAAAAATTATCTGATTAAAAAAAAAAAAAGGTGAAGCACAGGGTTTTAACCCTTTATCACCTTTATCCTCCCACTCCCCATGTAGCTGTAGGAGGGCTTAACCCATTCCCGAGATCTGCCACACATGTATGGTGCAGGCGCATTCTGCATGCAGCAGATGACAGCGACGCTATTCAGCCGTGATAACAGCAGCGACTGGAGGCAGCTCTGATAATGGCCGTTTGACCATTTGGAGACGGCTGTCAATCACTGATAGCGGCCGGGTCTCCGATGTGAACATGCTCTGTTTCCCGCTGCCACGTGGTAGCATGGTGCTGATGGTTTGTCTGGGGGTCTGCTAAAGGCCAACATTGCTGCCATTCTGGTCCTCCAATAAAGCCTGGCTTGTGACTGGGCTACGGCTACATGGGAGAACATGAAGGTCACTACATACAATAATACATGACACAATCGCCGGCCGGCGTAACCTAGAGGAGCAGATGTGCACAGGATCAGCCCCAGGTCTCGGTGGGGGCTCAGCGTTCAGGAAGTGATCCCCTGTCCACGGGATACAGGAAAACTTCCACCATCCACTATGGATAGTATCTGTACACGATACTTACTGTCCGTTATCTATGTTGGTGTTCTGGGCCAGATTCAGGGCTGCGATCTTCATCAGATTCTGAAAAATAATAATAATAATATTAAATAAAAAGCAGAAAAGTTCCTGTGGCTCCAAAGGACGGCGCATCATACGTCATCAGTGAGGACCCAAGCCTTGAGACGCACATGACGCCGGTTCGGCAGCTTCTCCACCTTGCCAGGCCCCACAGGATGCCGGTCCGGCAGCTCTGACACCACACCAGGCCCCGCAGCTCCGCCACCACGTCAGGCCCCGCAGCTCCGCCACCACGTCAGGCCCCGCAGGACGCCGGTCCGCAGCTCCGCCACCATGCCAGGCCCCGCAGGATGCCGGTCCGCAGCTCAGCCACCATGCGAGGTCCCACAGGATACCACCACGCCAGGCACATCAGGACGCCGGTCCGCAGCTCCGCCACCATGCCAGGCCCCGCAGGACACCATCATGCCAGGCCCCGCAGGACGCCGGTCCGCAGCTCCGCCACCATGCCAGGCCCCGCAGGACATGTGGCCCCACAGCTCTGACATGACTCTGGCCCCGCACAATGCCGGCCCAAAAGCTTGGACACCATGCCAGACCCTGCAGCCTCCATATGACGGGGCAGCAGCTCCGACACGACGCGGGGCCAGTAGCTTGGAAACAACACCGGGCCCCACAGCCCTAGCATTACGCCGGGGCCCCGCAGCTCCTGCACAATGCCGATCGCTCGCATCACTACACAACATGCGTCGCTTCCATTTTATCATTTTCTCCCAGGAGAAGGAGGGAGCAGAAAATACATAAAAACATCAATACAATCCTCCATCATCCACTGGATTTATTCTTTCCGAATTGCCTCCAATTTTCATCTATATCTATTCCTTCTGCTGACATCACACCAAGAATCTATTGCCGGCGACTCATTTTTCATTTTATGTTTTGCCAACGATTTATTATATTTATACATTTTCTTTTTGATTATGTAACTTGGCCACGATGATAAAAAAGGGAATATATGAACATATTTTTTCTTGTTGGTCACTAGTGAATGGACAGGTGCCAGGCGCTCGTGTTATAGGCCTCCCCAACAACCAGTGCAGGGTACAGACCGGTTACTAGGGGCAACAGGGACTGTTTTACTGTGTTAAATAAGGCTACCAATCGCAGCACAGCTGTCATTTTTCCAAATCAGGTTAGGAAATGAAAGCTGAACTGTGATTGGTTGTTATGGCCAACAAATCCAGTCTAATACCCAGAGCAGTTACAAATGGCTGCTCATATCCAAACGTCACTATGGTGGTCAGCACCATGACAGGGTAGCGCCATCACTGGGCAGCGCACATCCATAAAATAGAAAAAAAGAAACTGTAGCCCATAGCAGCCAATCACATCACTGCTTTCATTTCCAAACCAAGCGAAAAGAAAAATCTGATTGGTTGCTATAGAAGACAGCTTTGCCTTGTGTTCTACAGCAACCAATCAGCTGGCAGCTCCTACTGAGGTAGCAGTGATCTGATTGGCTCCCGTAGCTGGCAGGTACCTGCAGGCTTTCTTTCAGCTGAGGAATAAGCATCCTGTATCTCTGCACTGGGTCGAAGTCCTGTTGTTGCTGGGCGAGGCCCAGTTGCTGTTGCTGACTCCCCATGGGACCAAGTTGGGGTCCCCCGAGCGGCCCTCCAGCCCCTAGACTCTGGGGTCCTAATGCCTGATTCATGGACGCCGCCATCACTGCCCCACAGTTCCGTACACTCACAACGCCGGCAGCCTATTCGCCATCCTGACTGTCAATCAGCCGTCCTGCTTACGTCACAACCTTATTTGTCTAGTCCCTCCTTTCCGCTTCCTACGTCCATGACGCACGCCTACAAAAAAATAAAACTACATATCCCGTCATGCTCTTGTGCTTTGGGGGCCTTTAAAGACTGTTTACGGCGTTTGCCTGAAAGTTGTTTTTTAAAAAAAAAAAAAAAACGAAAATAGAGCAAAGGGCGGAGCTAGTGAGGACCCCAAATCCGGGATTTGTGGCCAGTCAGTCAGTCGGTGGCTCCGCATCATGGCGCCCACTATACAGACTCAGGCCCAGCGGGAGGACGGTCACCGGTGAGTACTGACTGAGGAGGCTGCGGGCTCGGTGTGGGGCCGACTTCCTCCTCTCCATGTCGTTTCCTGGCTCAGGGCGGCTTTCCCTTATCTCTTTCTGTAGTTGTTTCCTCACAGAGTGTGCTGGGAGTTGTAGTTCACGCTGGAGCTTGTTGCTCTTCTTTTCCATGGTCTTATATTGTTGTTTTCTGTCCACAGGTCCAACTCCCATCGCACGGTGCCGGAGCGGTGAGTAATGGAGGCCGATATCGCCCCGCAGATTCCCATCCTGGCGCTACCGGCTTTTTCTCCGCTTCTTCCAGGAGCCATCACTCTTTTTCCTTCCCCACGGACATACGACGGCTCTTTTTTTTTTTTTTTTTTACTGCACAAGTTGCAGATTTGATTGACACCGGATAATGCAGCGGAAAATGGGGCGAAAAAAAAAAAAAAACAAGTGCGGGGAAACAATGTCAGATTTGCGTTTTGGCACCATCTTTAGGCTTCATTATAACAACGTTCATTGATGAAAAAACGGATCCGGTGACTGATGCCGCCGGATCTGGTGACTGATGCCGCCGGATCTGTTTTTTTTCCCATAGACGTGTATTAGCGATGGATGGCCTCACGTTTCATCCATCATTCACCGGATCCGTCAAAATGGTTTGTCCGGAGACAGCGGACACAGTAACGGTGTAAAATCAGACAGCGACGGATCTGTCGCCGTCCGTCGTTTGCTAGAATGGAAGCCTATGGCGCCGGATCCGTCAAATGATGGAATCTGGGGACGGATTCAGTGTTTGTTTTTTTTTTTTGTTTTTTTTTAACTGAGCATGCTCCGATTTATTTAGGATCCAATTAGCCAGATCCGCTCGTCGGATCTGTCAAAAATGAATCAGTCGCATCAGTTTTTCACAATCTGGTGGATCTGTCGAGCCAACAGATTGTGACTGATGGCAGGAAACTGATGTGTGAAAGGGGCCTTACGGACGTGACTATATGGTTTTTATTTTTTGTTTTTACATTGAAAAGAGGTGGGAGAGTCAAATGTTACTTTGAAGAAAAAAAAAAAATAAATTTTTTTTTTAAATTAACTTTCACTTTTATTTTCAGTCCCCCCAGGTTGATGGCTTGTACTGTATACTGCAGTATGTAGCAAAAAAAGACAATTTCCTATAAAGCTCAGTCACGGGCTGTATTTCATGGGGGTACAAAGATGGCGGCAGCTTCGGTAGATCCATAGCTGTTACAGAAACCTACTGACAGCAGGCAGTTTTCTCACAATCTTGTGCAAAAATTACAGTTTAAGTGCTGTGGCATCTTAATGTTTAAACGGCCGTGTTCTGGGCCAACAGCGGCGGTGGTTATGGTTTGGGCCGGTGGTGGTACTCTGGGCCAGTGGTGGTGGTTTGGGCTGGTGGTGGTGCTGCTCTGGGCCAGTGGTGGTGGTTTGGGCTGGTGGTGGTGCTGCTCTGGGCCAGTGGTGGTGGTTTGGGCTGGTGGTGGTGCTGCTCTGGGCCAGTGGTGGTGGTTTGGGCTGGTGGTGGTGCTGCTCTGGGCCAGTGGTGGTGGTTTGGGCTGGTGGTGGTGCTGCTCTGGGCCGGTGGTGCTGGTTTGGGCCAGTGGTGGTGGTGCTCTGGACCAGTGGTGGTGGTTTGGGCCGGTGGTGGTGACTCTCTGGGCCATCGGCGATGGTGGTGCTCTGGGCCAGTGGTGGTGGTTTGGGCCAGCTGCCCCTAGAGCCAGATGCCGGCTGTGTTATACCCACTTTGTACAGAGCAGGCGCAGATCCTGAGCCCACTGCTTGCAACAAATATGGGGTGTGTATGTACATCCCACTTCGGTAAGGGGGTTAACTGTGCGACCTCCATTTAATCCCCCCTGCCTCGCCACAATGCTGGATCCCAGCAGAATACTAGATGGACGGTTATGTGCGCACGGATGATGCATTTCCTCACCGTCCATCCTTCTTCCCACAGGTCTGGAGTAGTTTGCCGAGTGAAGTATTGCAATAGTCTTCCGGATATTCCCTTCGATCCCAAGTTCATCACATACCCCTTTGACCAGAACAGGTAAGTGTCTGAGGGAGAGTTTTACATTGGGGGGGTGAAGGCGTCCTCCTCTCCTTTCACCACTTCTCCTCGTAGGTTTGTACAGTATAAAGCAACCTCCTTGGAGAAGCAGCATAAACACGACCTCCTGACGGAGCCGGACCTGGGTGTCACCATCGACCTCATCAACCCTGACACTTATCGGATCGACACCAATGGTGAGTGGGAGCGGTGCAGGAACGGGTCCTGGTTTAGCTCTTTCCAGCGGCCTCATACGTTATCATCTTTGTGATTGCAGTTCTTTTGGATATCGCCGATGAGAAACTTCTGGAGGAGGAAATTCAAGCTCCCAGCAGCTCCAAGAGGTACAGACTGCATCAAACAGTGCAGAATAAGGGGAGACGGTCTGGTGTCTCGTGCAGCCCAAACTGCGGGCAGCGTGAATCGCTGCACAACTGCGGCCGGGTGTATTATTCTACCAAACGCTCCTGGGTTTTAAAAAATATATATACCTTGAAGATCTTCCCAGCGCTTCCTCAGCTGATTATCAGGTCTTTCTATGCACACAAAAGGAGGAGACCTGTTAATCACCTGTAGTAGCGCTGCGAAGAGGTGGCCGTAGTAATGAGCGAGTATATTCGTTGCTCGGGTGGTCTCCAAGTATATGTAAGTGCTCGGAGATTTAGGTTGTTTTTTTTATGCAGCTGCATGATTTACGGCTGCTAGACAGCTTTATTACATGTGGGGGTTGCCTGGTTACTAGGGAATCCCCACATGTATTCAAGCTGTATAGCAGCTGTAAATCCTTCAGCTGAGGCGATAAAAACTAAATCTCCGAGCAGTCATAAATACTCGGAGACCACCCGAGCGTGCTCTGGAAAACCCGAGCTAAGAGTACACTCGCTCATCACTAGCGGCCAGGGGTAGAGCCGGGAGGTCTAGTCTCCGGTTGTTTCTGAGAATAATATACCTGGCTGAAATTCATGCTGTTTGGGCAACTACCTGACACGTTCCCATTAATGCAACTTATTTTTTTTTTTTCTCCCAGAAAGTGATTTCGTGCTAGATAATATGATAGATAGATAAGAAAGGTCTAAACCCCCAGTCTGCACTACTTTGAGATTTTCACATAGGTGATGTCACAGCTCACCTGCTCCTCCTCCTGTACAATGACTGGTCCCACCTGGCGGATTACAGGCAGGATCTGCCTTTTAAAGAGGTTGTCCATTACTCTTACATTAACGGTCTGTCGTTAGGATAGGTCATCGTTATATGATCGGATGTGTTCCGACACCTGGTAACCCACGCTGATCAGCTGCTGTCGGTATCAGCGGTAGCTGGAAATGTTGCAGAGATTCTCCGTCTAATGCCTAAAAGGAGAAAAAGACTAGACTAATGAAAGTCTAGTCCTTTTTCTCCTTTTTGGCATTATTCATTTACAGACTAGGTCTTGCACCCCATTTTTACCCATTTGGATAATATTGACAGCAGTGCACCCTCTCCTCCTCTTTTCATGAGATTCTCCGTCTACTGATAGCGGCCACGGACTTGTACTGCACATCTGCATCTGCCTCCTATTGATTTGAATAGGAGGCAGATGTTTGGTAGCCAGCCGCGGCCACTACCGGAAGACTGAGCAGCTCCACAAGTGAACACTTGTGGCCGGCACTGATAGCTTCTGATCGGCGGGGGTCCCAAGTGCCGGACCCTGGATGATCAGACATTGATGCCCTATTCTAAGGATAGACTGTCAATGTAAAAGTAGAGCACGACCTCTTTAAAAAGGTGCTGTGTAGACAGACCAACAGGGGCTCAATACTAGATTTAGCAGAAAGACCGGACCATATTTGATCTGCGGTAGAACATGAGGTTGGTTGTAGATGCTTGTAACATACTTGCCTGTACGCAGTCCTCCCATATGACGGGGGTCTGCTGAGCAAACCTCATATAATCCAAGTCACTTTTCATTGAACCAAACTCCTGGAATATTGTGCAGTTGTCCCTAATTTTGGTTACTGGTGGGAATGAATGCAAAATGTTGAGCCGGAACTGATCCTACTGTGGCCCCTGTAAATTCCGAGGATTTCCATGTTACTCATCTGTTCTTTCTGCAGATCTCAGCAGCATGCGAAAGTCGTCCCCTGGATGAGGAAGACTGAGTACATCTCCACCGAGTTCAACAGATACGGCATCTCCAATGAGAAGCCCGAAGTCAAGTAAGTGATATTACGTGTATCGCGTCTACATACCTCACTGGTACAGTATTGAAAGTTTTCCTGGTTGATGGGTCCACAGCGGTGCAGTTTCTATTAATGTCTGTCGTGTTTTTTTTTTTTTGTTTTTTTTTTTGTGCTCAGAATTGGGGTGTCCGTCAAGCAGCAGTTTACTGAGGAGGACATCTACAAGGACCGGGACAGCCAGATCTCTGCAATCGAGAAGACATTTGAAGATGCTCAGAAACCTGTAAGTGCAAAGAACAAAACAAATGGACGCCCCCCCCTCGTATAACACATTAACTCTTTTATTTCTCTCCCTCAGATTAGTCAGCATTACAGCAAGCCGCGTGTCACCCCTGTGGAGGTTATGCCAGTCTTCCCCGACTTTAAGGTATGGAGATGTTGGGTTGTTCTCCGCTCCCCCTAAATTGTGCAAGGAAAGCAGAGTGTTGCTCATTCTCCTCCTCCTCCTCCTCCTGCTCTGTCCCCAGATGTGGATCAATCCTTGCGCTCAGGTCATCTTTGACTCTGATCCTGCTCCTAAGGAGACGACAGGCACGGCAGCGCTGGAGATGATGTCACAAGCCATGATCAGGTGGAGACGTCTCTCCGTATAACTCGGCGACAGTCTGTGGTTGGTAAGAAGACGGGGTTCATTCATGTGTCTCTGTATCCGCAGGGGGATGATGGATGAAGAAGGGAACCAGTTTGTGGCCTACTTTCTGCCAGGTGACGACACCATGCGGAAGAGGAAGAGAGACCAGGATGAAGGTCTGGACTACATGGCGGAGGATATGTAAGTGCACAGCTTTTCTTCTGTGTCCTTATTGGGAGTGATTGCCTTTGTATCTCTTTATTTTTGGCGTTTGTTATCCCATTAACCAGACAACCATTATGTCTGCAGATACGATTACAAGATCGCCAGGGAGTACAACTGGAATGTGAAGAACAAGGCCAGCAAGGGATACGAGGAGAACTACTTCTTCATCTTCCGTGAAGGCGACGGTGTTTACTACAATGAGCTGGAGACCAGGTAGGGGGGCATTTATGGTTACAGGTGGGGAAAGCTCCGCCGGCGGGGACGACATCTGGAACTCCCTCCGATCCCGACAATAAAGGGGATACAAAGCGGATTTGGCGCTCAGGAAAGTGGGGATCCAGAGGTTGGTCCCCACAAATCATAAGCGATGGCTTATCCTAGCAGTGCCACCACATGTGAGGGGAAGACCCCTTTAGGTCACTGCTGTGTCTTTTTTTTAGATGTGAGGGGCATGGCTGTGTTTAGATTGCAGACGGTGGTTACAATGTGATCTCACCTGGAGGTTTCTTGCATTTTTGCAGAGTGCGTCTCAGCAAGAGGAGGGTGAAGGCCGGTGTCCAGTCTGGAACAAACGCCGTGCTGGTGGTGAAACACCGAGACATGAATGAGAAGGAGCTGGAGGCTCAGGTACGATCGGGGGGCTAGAAGGAAAGTGTGGTGGTCTGCAACCTGTGGCACTACAACACTCAGCATGTTTTGAAGTTGTGAAGCTTCTTTGGAGTTGTAGTTTTGCCAAATGGTTTGCAGAACACTGCTGCAGAGACCAGGAAAAAGTTCTGGTAACATCATTAGTGATCGTGTCCCCTGGACTTTGTAGGAAGCCCGTAGAGCTCAGCTGGAGAACCACGAGCCCGAGGAGGAGGAAGAGGAGATTGAGGTGGATCATGATGCTCAGGGATCAGGTAAGTGACGGCACAAACCTCAATATTACAGCGGTACTGACTTGGTATAACAACCACCTGGTGGAACTACAAGAGGCAGCAGGATGATTACAGTCTGTAGACCTTTAACCCCCTTCCTGATATTCTCTCTGGCGCTTTTAAGTTTTTCTCTCAATCTTTCACGAGCCGTAACGTTTTAAAAAAAAATTTTTTCCTTGTTTTTAAACGTGGGTTTTTTTTTTTTTTAAATATTGCTTGTACGGTACACAGTTGCATTGCATTTTAGTGCTTCATAGGAATCCAAAGATGGCTGACATGTTGTGGGGGGGGGGAAGTTGTAAGAGTGGGCCCTTCTTTCACCCAGTCACTATCTAACCATTTAGATGACATGAGGATAAGCACAAAATGTCTGAAAATGCAGAAAGGAAAAATACAGAAGCAGCATCCGGTGTTTTGCCAAATGCAAAGTTTTAAAATTGAATCTTAACGATGGACGTTCATTTCTTACAATGACGTCCTGTGGCCACAAGAGGGCGATATGTCAGTACTATATCGGTAGATCCTGATCTGCTGCGGGATGATATTTTAGTTAAACGACAGTATCCACCATTAATGCTAATGGCACTTCATGTAAACTGAAACAACACTTATCAACTCTAACTACATGTGCAGACGAGATCCATAATTAAAAAACAATCTTTATTGAAAGAAAGGGAAACAAAAAAGCAGAAAGGCAAACACTATGTAAAGGGTAATAGAGAGACTGTGGATATGTGTATGTATATATGTGTATGTGTGTATATGTATGTATGTATATATATATATATATATATATATATATATATATATATATATATATATATATATATATATATATATATATATATATATATATATATATATATATATATTAGTTTGTTTTTTTTATTTCTCCAACCAATTGGGTTCAGATGCAGCTTTACATGATCGGAGCAAAGAACTTGTGTGGTATTCAGATACGCCCAATGTTCATGCGAAGCATGAGGAGGGAATACCACAGAATCCCCATATGCCCGTAGTTTGGCTGAAACATGTCCAATGTTCTAAAGGATTGTTCTTGTGATGGTAGCTCAAATGTCAGAGATGAAACATAGTCCAATAAAAGATCATCTTCTGCAACTAGAACATATGAAAACATGAAAAAAAACACAATTAAAAATATAATAAAATACTCCATAGGTGATAGATACAATTGAAAAAGGAACAAGGAGGGAGGATTTTTATATAGGAAAATAATAATAAGATGGTACTAATTAAATTTTTAAGGAAAGGATGAAAAGCTCAATTTCTCATTAATAGTGATGAGCGAGTGTACTCTTGCTTGGGTTTTCCAGATCACGCTCGGGTGGTCTCCGAGTATTTGAGTGCTCGGAGATTAAGTTTTCATCACGGCAGCTGAATGATTTACAGCTGCTAGCCAGGCTGAGTACATGTGAGGGTTGCCTGGTTGTTAGGGAATCCCCACATGTAATCAAGCAGGCTAGTAGCTGTAAATCATTCAGCTTCCGCGATGAAAACTAAATCTCCAAGCAATCATAAATACTCAAGCAATGAGTACACTCACTCATCACTACTCATTAATTGTCCCCTCACCTCGACGTACTTTTCTTCGCCAGCAGCCCCCAGAATAAGCTGGCGGCGAAGCGCTCGTCGGGGTGATGGGACGCTGAATTGGTTATCCTATCCCTGTAGATATACTGTTAACTTCCTGTGTTGAGTATTACATTGGGAGGCAATTGGGGCAGAACATGGACTTCTATATTACTTGATTTATTATTATTTACTCCTAAGCTGCAATACTATCTTCCTATCTGATGTTTACTATTGTTCTTGCACATATGCTATTAGGCTACGTTCACATTTGCGTTGTGCGCCGCAGCGTCGGCGCCGCAGCGCACAACGCAAACAAAAACGCAGCAAAACGCATGCACAACGCTGCGTTTTGCGCCGCATGCGTCGTTTTTTTCATTGAATTTGGACGCAGCAAAAATGCAACTTGCTGCGTCCTCTGCGCCCCGACGCGGGCGCCGCAGCGACGCATGCGGCGCAAAACGCAAGTGCGCCGCATGTCCATGCGCCCCCATGTTAAATATAGGGGCGCATGACGCATGCGGCGCCGCTGCGGCGCCCGACGCTGCGGCGCTGGCCGCAAATGTGAACGTAGCCTTACATAGTCTATGGCATATGGGAAGCACAGGACCTTTTGCCTCTGGATACTTATAGGCTATACACGGAGATCGGGTCTTAATTCTATAGGTACATACCTATTTGGTCTACTCCAGTGACCACAAAAAGAAAAAAAGTTTCAGCTCACCCCTAAAAGTCCAAACACTTGTGGTGGTACCATCCGAGCAGGGAAGAAACGTCTCCGCTGTAACGTAGATGAGGCACCCAAAAAAAGCAAAATATCCAGCTCCAGGATGTAAGTATAAAACCAATGTCTCTATTCCATAATTAAAATAGCAAAGGCTGACAATGAACCGGAGAAGTACTGAGGACTAAGAACTTAACTGTTCGAAACGCGTTCAGTCATGACTGCCGTGTGATTTCTTCTCCGGTTCATTGTCAGCCTTTGCTATTTTTATTATGGAATAAAGACATTGGTTTTATACTTACATCCTGGAGCTGGATATTTAGCTTTTTTGGCTACTCCAGTGACGCCTCGCCTTACATTTGTGATCTCCCAGGTTTATTATACAGGCGTTTATGCAAAGAGGGCGAGGTGTTATAGTATTTCTCATACTTTTGCATTCCATCTATGGGGTAATATCCCTTTACACTTGATCTTCTGTATATGTTGATAGTGTTGTTTCGGGATGATACTTTAACCTGATTGTTCCTCGTCTTTCCACAGATGCAGAAGATGGAGACAAGGGCAGCGAGAGTGAGAAGGAGGGAAGCGCAGGGGAGGCTTCCAGCAGCGAAAGCGAGCGAGAAGACGTCCAGGAGGAGAAAGACGAGGATAAGGATAGCAGCGAGGAGGACAGAGCCGCTCGAGACAAGGAGGAGATCTTTGGAAGCGATGATGATGATGACAGCGATGATGATGACGACGACGAAGATGCCCAGAATGAGAGTGGCGGGGAGGCAGAGGACAGCGGCAGCGAGGAGGAGGAAGAGCAAAAAACTAGAAGAAGCCGAAGCCGCAGCGCCAGCAGTAGTCCCTTCGGGAGTGACCGTTCCCAGCAGGACAATGAGGACCAGAGCGGCAGCGAGCAGGGCTCCGCATCTAGTGACGGTAGTGACAGTGACTAAGCCGCCACCGCTCCACACAAAGCTCCTGTTTTGTACATATTTGTTTGTATCATACATTTAGTTGAATAAACCTTTTCCATGACTTCTGAGGATCATTTCTGCCAGGGGAGAACTTGTGGGGTCCCCATACCTCTCAAACCGAAATCGCCAATCCAGCGTAGAAGATACTTTAAAGGTGTTTTCCGGTTTCAGAAAATCCTTGATCATTACTCTGTTAGTGTAGTCAACGTCGATATCATTGCAATCAGTTGACGGCTTGAGCTGCTGCGCTCAGTTATTGGCTGCAGCACTGTTTAAGTGAAGTCAATATCGGACAGATACGGCGGAGGCTTGACACTGTACCTATTGAGGGTAAGTAAAGCATAGCTTGTTTGTTTTAAACTGGAGACCCACTTTAAATGTCATTCCTAGCCATGCCCACATTATAGCAACCTTCTGTTTCCTCCTATATCTCACCTTTTACATACAAGAGAACAATTCTGTTTCCATCTGTTTTCTTCATTGCAGAATTTACTGTCTGCTGCCAGCCGCTCTAATAAGTACATGTCCTCGGCCCGCTATTATAAAGGAGTGGCCAGGTCACGTCTATTGGAAGCCGAATATAGATAATTCCAATGTGTCCTGGAGGATGAGAGCCACAGATGCAGCAGTAAAGCACAAGAGCGGCTGCAGACTACTGGCACAGCTGCATGCGATGCCTACTGCCGAGACAGAAGTCGTCGTACATTAATATACAGGAACCAACCTTGACATTCGGAGATCACACCACAGCGCCAAACTCTGTTTAATGGCCATTCTTGGATACTGCAGCTTGGTTCTTACTGAAGTGTATGGAGTTGTGTAGTTTTGGCTCTGTACCTTGTGTACGTCCTGCCACATCCAGGGTGATGATCAACATCAGCCAGATACTACCAATAATTTGATTAATTGTTCATAAGTAAATGTGAAAATGTCTGTAAAAGTAGAAGTTTTGTCAGTTTGCTGCTCTGGAGCAAACGCGCACAATACCAAGGAAGAAAGACATTGCATTGATCTTAGAGAAGCACTTGTTGCCCTTTGATCTCGGAATTAATATAAAGCCATTTCCAAGTAATCTGTAGTCCGGTATTCTACAGAGGAAAGACTATTTTCAAGTGGAAAACATTCAAGGAAGTTGACAATTCATCCAGGAGTTGCAGTTGCCAATCAATGCCCTGAGACTTTGCAAAAAAAAAAACCAAGAGCTACAGCTCAGGCTCTAAAGGTCTCGGTTATGTTGAAGTCCTTAGTAGTACTGTTATAAACAAGTCACACTTGTTCAGTCGTTTTCTAAGAGTTGTCAGGAACGAATGGCTAAAGTCTGCAAAGTTGGTTGCATCTGAACAAACCATGAGACTTTAAGAATAATGTCTTTTAGGCAGATGAGGAAACGGTGGAAATGTTTGGCCATATTGCTCTTCGTTGCAGAGGCCAAGTCAAAGTCCAGACTCTGAGCCAAAATCGCTCCAGAACGATGTGGGAGACTGATGGTCACACACTCCAAGTCATTGCCACTAAATGTGGCTCTACATCCTATTGGTTCCTGGGGTGTACTTAATTTTTCACACACGACTTCTGCAGTTTGGCCTAGTTTTTGTTAATGGCGTGATGACACGCTGTTGTTGATCTGAAATTGTATTCACCACATTTTAAGACCTTCTGAAAAACAGATTTTATTTTTATAATTGTATCCTGATACATGAAACTATAAAATTCAATGAGGGTGTACTTATTTTTTTCCTCTACAATTTGATTATTTTTTTTCTCATGACTAAGTTCTAGACAATCCCTTTAACTACAGCAACTAACGTCAGGAAGCTGCTGCCAAGGCTCATAAAATCATGGAATGCATTAAAAGCTATAAATCCAGGTCTCCTCTTATGGAAATTGTGTATAATTGTGGGCATCACTAGAACCAGAGGAAAGAATGTTTGATCATCATCAGCCTCATTAGATGAGGATTCTTTACTGTAAGAGCACTATGTTGGTATCCTGACCCTTCTTTTAGGTCAGCATTGTGGCATCGTAGGTGGAACTTCATGGACTTTTGTTTTTCAGCAAGCTAAGTAAAGGGACGTTATCAGAAACTCGCTTATTGTGTATGAGGTTTTTGTGTTACTTGGATTTTTGAAGAGGTTTGGCAATTTTTATTTATTTTTTTTATTTTTATCATGATCTTTATGGGAAAAAAAATGCTAATCCTGTAATTTTTCACACTGTCCACTGGGGCTTTTTTAGATTCACAACTCCTGTCCTTTTAGGACTCGTTTCAGCAGTTTATCATCAGAGGCAGGATTACAATGAGGAGTAACACCTCTATACTCACCTGATAACACAGGATCCACCATTCACAATAGGTGATGTCACAGCTCACCTCCTCCTCCTGTACAATTACTGATAACACCTCTATATACAGTAGATAACACAGGATCCACCAGTCACAATAGGTGATGTCACAGCTCACCTCCACCTCCTGTACAATGACTGATGCCACCTCTATATACAATAGATAACACAGGATCCACCATTCACAATATGTGATGTCACAGCTCACCTCCTTCTCCTGTACAATGACTGATGCCACCTCTATATACAGTAGATAACACAGGATCCACCATCCACAATAGGTGATGTCACAGCTCACCTCCTCCTGTGCAATGACTGATAACACCTCCTATATACAGTAGATAACACAGGATCCACCACAATAGGTGATATCACATCTCATCTTCTCCTCCTCCTGTATAATGACCGATAACTCCTATATACAGTATATAACACAGGATCCACCATTCACAATAGGTGATGTCACAGCTCACCTCCTCCCCCTCCTGTACAATGACTGATAACACCTCTATATACAATAGATAACACAGGATCCACCACAATAGGTGATACCACAGCTCACCTCCTTCTGTACAATGACTGATAACTCCTCTACAGGTCCTTCTCAAAAAATTAGCATATAGTGCTAAATTTCATTATTTACCATAATGTAATGATTACAATTAAACTTTCATATATTATAGATTCATTATCCACCAACTGAAATTTGTCAGGTCTTTTATTGTTTTAATATTGATGATTTTGGCATACAACTCCTGATAACCCAAAAAACCTGTCTCAATAAATTAGCATATCAAGAAAAGGTTCTCTAAATGACCTATTACCCTAATCTTCTGAATCAACTAATTAACTTTAAACACATGCAAAAGATACCTGAGGCTTTTAAAAACTCCCTGCCTGGTTCATTACTCAAAACCCCCATCATGGGTAAGACTAGCGACCTGACAGATGTCAAGAAGGCCATCATTGACACCCTCAAGCAAGAGGGTAAGACCCAGAAAGAAATTTCTCAACAAATAGGCTGTTCCCAGAGTGCTGTATCAAGGCACCTCAATGGTAAGTCTGTTGGAAGGAAACAATGTGGCAGAAAACGCTGTACAACGAGAAGAGGTGACCGGACCCTGAGGAAGATTGTGGAGAAGGACCGATTCCAGACCTTGGGGAACCTGAGGAAGCAGTGGACTGAGTCTGGTGTGGAAACATCCAGAGCCACCGTGCACAGGCGTGTGCAGGAAATGGGCTACAGGTGCCGCATTCCCCAGGTAAAGCCACTTTTGAACCATAAACAGCGGCAGAAGCGCCTGACCTGGGCTACAGAGAAGCAGCACTGGACTGTTGCTAAGTGGTCCCAAGTACTTTTTTCTGATGAAAGCAAATTTTGCATGTCATTCGGAAATCAAGGTGCCAGAGTCTGGAGGAAGACTGGGGAGAAGGAAATGCCAAAATGCCTGAAGTCCAGTGTCAAGTACCCACAGTCAGTGATGGTGTGGGGTGCCATGTCAGCTGCTGGTGTTGGTCCACTGTGTTTCATCCATGGCAGGGTCAGTGCAGCTAGCTATCAGGAGATTTTGGAGCACTTCATGCTTCCATCGGCTGAAATGCTTTATGGAGATGAAGATTTCATTTTTTAGCACGACCTGGCACCTGCTCACAGTGCCAAAACCACTGGTAAATGGTTTACTGACCATGGTATTACTGTGCTCAATTGGCCAGCCAACTCTCCTGACCTGAACCCCATAGAGAATCTGTGGGATATTGTGAAGAGAAAGTTGAGAGACGCAAGACCCAACACTCTGGATGAGCTTAAGGCCGCTATTGAAGCATCCTGGGCCTCCATAACATCTCAGCAGTGTCACAGGCTGATTGCCTCCATGCCACGCCGCATTGAAGCAGTCATTTCTGCCAAAGGATTCCCAACCAAGTATTGAGTGCATAACTGAACATTATTATTTGATGGTTTTTTTGTTTGGTATTAAAAAACACTTTTATTTGATTGGTCGGGTGAAATATGCTAATTTATTGAGACAGGTTTTTTGGGTTTTCAGGAGTTGTATGCCAAAATCATCAGTATTAAAACAATAAAAAGACCTGACAAATTTCAGTTGGTGGATAATGAATCTATAATATATGAAAGTTTAATTGTAATCATTACATTATGGTAAATAATGAAATTTAACACTATATGCTAATTTTTTGAGAAGGACCTGTATATACAGTAGATAATAGGATCCACCATTCACAATAGGTGATATCACAGCTCACCTCCTCCTCCTGTACAATGACTGATAACACCTCTATATACAGTAGGTAACACAGGATCCACCATTCACAATAGGTGATGTCACAGCTCACCTCCTCCTATACAATGACGGATAGCACCTCTATATACAGGATCCACCATTCACAATAGATGATGTCACAGCTCACCTCCTGAAGTGCATAATATTTACGACCTGGGGACATTTATTTGGGATCCATTTGCCGTAGGAAAGCAGTGGCGACACCAATCTGTCACTCTGAAAGTCTATTGTACTGCTCTGTAGTGATATCACTGTAGCTTGCATATCATGTAAGCAAACCAGCCAATCACTGCGCACTACAGTTATGTCACTTGTTGATGTGTCATGTGAGTAGGTCAGCCAATCACAGCCTGCTGTGGTGACATCACTGTGGTTTGTGACTTGTGATCAGATCAGCCAATTTCAGACTGGTGTGGTGACATCACATCGGTTCATGTCATTTGAGCAGGTCAGCCAATCACGGCCTGCTGTAGTGTGCTCAGGAGGAGTTACAGAAACAGCGCCCCTCCTGTCTATAGTCTGTGTCTGGTATTGCAGCTGAATGCTGCTCACTCATGTTGCAGTACCAGATTCCACCCGAGGACTGGGGTGGCGGTGAAGAAAATGTCCTTGTTTGTAACAGGAGTATAACTGATGAGTGAATTGTATTTTCAGCACACTCCATTCACCGCGTCCTTTCGGGAGATGCTCGAGGTGTCGCCAGGAGATCGGGGTGATGACATATTACGTTTTTATGGACGGACAGACACAATTACATTGGTTATGATCTTCTTGTAAGGATTCCTGTGTGTGACTCAGCCATTATGAGAAGGGCGGAGATGTGAGCGATGAGCTGCGCCGACACCATCATAAAGGGAAGAAGAACAAAGACAATTAGAACATTACGATAATTCCTGAGGTTTTGGTCACGGAACAGGTTTATGACATAATCCAGTAATGTGATGGTGACCTCCACGAAGCCTCCGAGATCCGCAGGTTTACCAGCGGAGGTAAAGCCAGGAGCAGAACCTTGGTCACACCTATTGGGCTACATGCACACACCGCTTTTGGAGGAGTTCAAAAAACATCTGTTTTTCAAGCAAAAAAAGCTCCTGGAAACTCGCCATTTTTCGAAGAATTTTTATTTTCTTGAAGAGTTTTTTTTTTCTTTAATTGTTCTTTGCAGACTTTTGATTGGACAGTATCTTTTTTGGAGAGATTTCCTTCAAAGAATGACATCCAGGTTTTGTTTATCCACTTTTCAGTCTAAAAATAAATAAATAAATAAAAAAAAAACCTAGAAAAACCTCCTCATGTGAACAGCATAGTGGATTTCCCAAAGCTAGGAGTTGAAAGAGTTTTACAAGAGTTTTTGAATATCTAGACAAGAATCCGTTCAAAAGAAAAAAAAAAAAATCTCCTAAAAAAACTTAGTGTGAAAATACTACAAACGTTAGTTTTTCAGAGCAGAAATGGAGCAAAACCGCTCCAAATCCTCCTCAAAAATTCTAAGCTCCTCAAAATGTTGGATTTTTCCACCTCAGTTGCCAATGTAAAAACTCAGCAAAAAGACTCACATGCCCTAAAAGATTGTTTGCGATTAGTCTTCTTGATGACTTTTTGGAGCAGAAACTCTCCAAAATCCTCTTCCAAAAATGCAAGTATCCTGAAAAACTCAGCAAAAAGATTCAGTGTGAACACATCCTTAGGCTATGTGCACACGTTTAGAAAAAAAAAAAATGCCTGGTGGCGGTCCTCATCGGTGGGTCTGGCAACCACAAAAACTAGTCCCAGGAACATTTCAGTCTGGAGAATACTTGTGATGAAAAATATTGTCCTTTTTTTTTTTTTTCATATTGCAATTTTTCAGCTGTTAATCTGAACTCGGCCTAAGAACAAGGCCTCTTTCGGGTGACAGGGGCTTCAGTGCGTGGTCCACGTGTCTCCAGAAGGTGCACAGCAGCCTCCCCTCCATCCATGTGTGTGAGATACACAGAGTCCTGTTCCAGGAGCGGGCGGATTCCAGGAACACGTTGCCGCTCGCTCACGCCCTCTGTATATTTTTATCACTACACGCACAGTTTAGTCATAATAATAATAATTACTCCACCACAACATGCCGAGCGCAGAGCCAAGCCGGCTCATTACTGCACAGGATTGTCAGCAGCTCAGAGGTGTCCTCTGCTCCATGGCTGGTGGTAAGTGCATCTTATGGCTTCTCGTCCGCAGACCTCACAGGTGCGGGGATGGTGACCTAGAGGTGTGGGGGCCACATACAGATGTTGCAGAGTTGTGTTTGTCAGTGCACAGAGTGGGGATTGTTCCTTGGCTATGGGCCCGGGAGGTACAAATGGTGCAAACGCATCCACCCTAACGGTCCCGGATCCAGCAGGACTGTCCCAAATTGAGGAGATACAATAGAATATAATGGTGGAGCAGGAAACCGTCAGATCCATCCTCCACCATTCAGTCTAGGCAGAGACAGAAGACCCTGGAAGGACATTCATATAATGTGACTGGCAGCAGAGACCAGCTCCGCAGAAAGCGGGACACACAGGTAAGTGGTGTATGTACAGTGTGAGGTGGTGTGTGGGGACATAATACTGTATGTGGTCTGTGGGGGTATCATACTGTGTGTGTGGGGGGTATCACACTGTGTGTGGGGTATGTGGAAGCATCATACTGTGTGTTCAGTGATGGCATAGAATCTTAGAATCATGTAATGTTAGAGTTGGAAGGGACCTCTGGGGTCTTCGAGTCCAACCCCCCTGCTCAATGAAAGATTCACTAAATCATCGCAGACAGATGTCTGTCCAGCCTCTGAAGACTTCCATTGAAGGAGAACTCACCACCTCTCGTGGCCGCCTGTTCCACTCATTGATCACCCTCACTGTCAAAAAGTTTTTTCTAATATCTAATCTGCATCTTCTCCCTTTCAGTTTCATTCCATTGCTTTTCGTGTTTCCATGTGCAAATGAGAATAATGATGATCCCTCTACACTGTGACAGCCCTTCAGATATTTGTAGACAGCTATTAAGTCTCCTCTTAGCCTTCTTTTTTGCAAGCTAAACAATCCAAGATCCTTTATCCGTTCCTCGTAGTGCATACTTTTCAGTCCGCTCACCATCCTGGTAGCTCTTCTCTAAACTTCCTCCAGTTTTTCAATGTCTTTTTAAAAATGTGCCTAGAACTGGACACAGTATTCAAGATGAGCCCTGACCAAGGAGGGGTAGAGGGGGATAATTACTTCACGTGATCTAGACTCTATGCTTCTCTTAATACATCCTAGAACTGTGTTTGCCTTTTTTGCTGCCTCATCACTCTGTTGACTCATGTGCAGTATGCAATCTATTAGAATACACAAGTCGTTTTCATACGTGCAGTTGCTTAGTTCTATTCCTCCTGTTCTATAGTTGTAATTTTCATTTTTCTTGACCAGATGTAGAATCTTGCATTTCTCCCTGTTAAATGCAAGATTCTACATCTGGGTGTGTGTGGGTGTATGTGGGGGCATCACAGGGTGTGTGTGTGTGTGTGTGTGTGTGTGTGGGGGGGTCTAGAGGGCATCATACACTACGGGCGTAATAGAGGTGAGCAAATCAAGACTTATTCAGTTCATTATGACATACTGTGTGTGTGGGGGGGGGGTCTGTGGGGGCATCATACTGTGTGGGTTATGTGTGAGCATCATAATGTGTGTGGTGTGGTTTGTGAGGGCATCATACTGTGTGTGGGGGGGTCTGTCGGGGCATCATACTGTGTGTGGGGGGCTGTGAGGACATCACACCGTGTGTGGGTGGTCTGTGAAGGCATCATAGTGTGAGTGTGGGGATCTGTGAGGGCATCATACTCTACGGGCCTAATAGAGGTGAGCGAATCAAGACGTGTTCAATTCATTTTGACATTTCTGAAAAATTCAGATTTGCAAGAATCCAAATTTTTCAGGATTCGATTTGCAGCAATTCCCGGAAAAGAATTGTAAAATTAAAAAAATAATTGTACATATCTGTCCTAGACCCGTCCATCACCTGTCCTGCCACCACAGCTCCTTGTCCCGGTACTCGTCTCTTCGGATTGTTTTTTGGTCCTAGGCCTCAGGACATTGATGTGACCAAGCGAGGCCAATTCAGCATCAGAAAATCTGGACCGAGGACCAAACCAAAGAGTGAAGCGGACACAGCTCCGAAGTGAACGGAGGACAGGGAAGGGAACTGTGGAAGCAAGACGAGTGAGAAAAAGGTTTAATATTTTTTTAACCCCTTCCAGGTCCACTGTTTTTTATGCAGGGGTCTAGCGATATCTCAGGCAATACTAAACATGTTTTCGCACAGATATGATTCAGACCAAATTTTTCCAAATCAAATCTACTGGATAGAGTTGAGCGACTTTTACTTTTTTCGGATCGAGTCGGGTTTCGCGAAACCCGACTTTGTCAAAAGTCGGGTCGGGTGAAATCGGCCGATTATTGCGAAAAGTCCGGGGCCGACTGAAACACAAAACCCAATGCAAGTCAATGGGGAATCAAAGTCGGCAGTGAGTGGAGGACAGGAAAACACCTACATTGCCCATTTTAATGCCAAAAACATAAATTCTTATTACTTAAGCTTGTCAATCTTAATTTACTTTATAATAATAGTTTGGCATTGAAAACTGGGGGTCATTTGGCTAAAGTTGTGGGGGGTAGGGCTGGCTCAAGATTTTCATGGGCCCAGGAAGCGCGGAATACGTCACGGCGGTGGAGCAGGGAGAGGTAAGTATTTCAACTTTGCAAGTGCTGTGATCCTGAGCAAGCAGGGGGGCCACTCATTGGCATTGGCACAGAGCCCCTCATAGTACGGCGGTGTGTTTGACGGCAGGTGGCGCCTCCCACCGGCAGAGACACTTTTGCGTACTATGAGGGGCCCTGTGCCAGTGACGTCGCCAACGAGTATGCCCCCCCAACCTGATGGAACCTGCACTTTCATCTGCACCTTCCTCTTGGTCCCCATGTAAGGTGGTATAGTATGCGGGAAGGGGAACCTGACTTTCAGCAGGGTCAGATTCTGGCTGTGTAGAGTGCAAGGGGAATGTAGTGGTCTGGGTCAATGTACCAGCAGACTCATCTAGCAGTAGCTGGGCAATGGGCAGGATGAGGAGGAAACACAGATATAGGCCCAAATAATAAAGTAGGCTAAATGCAGTTCAAAATTGGTAAAAGGACTAAACAGGCGGCATTGCTTTGTTCAGCGGAGGACAACTGTAATGAAAGGCTGACACAGTGAGTAGGCCCAAATAAGTAAGTAGGCTAAATGCAGTTCAAATGTGGTAACAGGACTAAACAGGCGGCATTGCTTTGTTCAGTGGAGGAAAACTGTAATGAGTGGCAGACACAGTTAGTAGGCCCAAATAATAAAGTAGGCTAAATGCAGTTCAAATGTGGTAACAGGACTAAACAGGCAGCATTGCTTTGTTCAGTGGAGGAAAACTGTAATGAGTGGCAGACACAGTTAGTAGGCCCAAATAAGTAAATAGGCTAAATGTCTGCCAAATTATTTTTCACAAATAAACAGGTGGCATAGCTAGGTACAGGGGGGGGCTCCTCTGCTGAGTAGCAGACAGTGGTAGTAGGCGCAAAGTATTAACTGGTCTAAATGGAGGCCAGGGCCCCTGTATATTTTAACTATCATCTATCATTTCAACAAATTTGTATTGGCAGTGCCATTGAAGGATTTAACAGCACAGACTACACAGTGGTGGAGCAGGGAGAGGTAAGTATTGCAAGTGGTAGAGCACTGTTCGAGCTGGGGGGAACACTCTGTCGTGGGCGGCGGTACTGGCACAGGGCCCCTCATATTACGACGGTGTGTCTGACGTTGGTTGTGCACCACCACCGTCGGAGACACTTCATTGTACTATGAGGGACCCTGTGCCAGTGCCGTCGCCCAAGAGTGGGCACGCCCACCTGTCCAGGCAAACGCCACTCGCATGGGTGCTTGCGCCAGGTGGTGACCACGGCCCTGTCGGGGGAGTCAGCCCATTTAGGGGGGTATAAAATTGGCCTATGGTGGACATTCAGCAGCTGCAAATGGAGGAATTGGAGAAGTCAGTAAGTGGAGGCCAAAAGCAAGACATTTTTCAGGCAAGCTACGTGTCAGCAGGGGAAGGTGGGGCCAAATAATTTGAAATCCATGATTGGTTCATTTTAATGAAGGTTAGATCATGCACATTTCGGGTAGCCAGACGTGTCCTTTTTTCGGTCAGTATTGAACCAGCAGCACTGAAGACTCTTTCTGATAGCACACTAGCAGCAGGGCAAGCGAGCTCCTGTAATGCATATTCTGCCAATTCAGGCCAGGTGTCTATTTTAGATGCCCAGTAATCAAAGGGGAATGACCTGTGAGAGAGAACATCGATAAGGGCGGAAAAGTAGTTCGTAACCATACTGGAAAAATGCTGTCTCCTGTCACTTTGAATCGATGCAGCAGTACCTGTCGTGTCAGCGGTTGTTGGAAAATCACTCCACAACCTGGTCATAAAACCCCTCTGTCCAACGCCACTTCGGATTTGTGCATCTCTAACATCTCTGCCATGTTGCCCACTACGGCTCGTGTGAGAACCATCACCGCCGCTGTGTGCTGGGAATGCCTGAACCAAACGGTCTACAAGAGTTGCTTGTTTGGTAGCCAATATTTGCTCAAGGTTCTCATGTGGCATGATATTTTGTAATTTTCCTTTATATCGTGGATCCAGGAGGCAGGCCAACCAGTAATCGTCATCGGTCATCATTTTTATAATGCGTGGGTCCCTTTTTAGGATACGCAAGGCATACTCAGCCATGTGGACCAATGTTCCAGGTATCAATTCACTGCTTGTGCTGGGTTGAGGAGCACTTTCTTGCAAATCAACATCACTTGTGTCCTGAAAAAACCCTGTACCTGACCTTGCAACACCACCAGTTTCTATTGCCCCCTGAGAAGCATCCTCCTCCCATAAATATTCATCCCCATCATCCTCCTCCTCACCTTCGTCCGCCACCTCGTCCAGGAGAGTTCCCTGACCAGACAATGGCTGACTGTCATCAAGGCTTCCCTCCTCCTCGGCTGCAGACGCCTGCTCTTTAATGTGCGTCAAACTTTGCATCAGCAGACGCATTAGGGGGATGCTCATGCTTATGATGGCGTCGTCTGCACTTACCAGCCGTGTGCATTCCTCAAAACACTGAAGGACTTGACAGAGGTCTTGTAGCTTCGACCACTGCACACCAGACAACTCCATGTCTGCCATCCAAGTGCCTGCCCGTGTATGTGTATCCTCCCACAAATTAATTACAGTACGCCTCTGTTCGCACAGCCTCTGAACCATGTGCAGTGTGGAGTTCCACATTGTTGCAACGTCGATTATTAGGCGGTGCTGGGGAAGATTCAGCGATCGCTGATGGTTCAGCATATGGCTGGAGTGTACGGGCGACCGGCGGATGTGCGAGCAAAGTCTTCGCACCTTCAGGAGCAGGGCTGGTAACCCCGGATAATTTTTCAGGAAGCACTGCACCACCAGGTTCAAGGTGTGAGCCAGGCAAGGTATGTGTTTCAGTTCTGAAAGGGCTATGGCAGCCATAAAATTCTTTCCGTTATCACTGACTACCTTGCCTGCCTCAAGATGTACACTGCCCAGCCATGACTGAGTTTCTTGCTGCAAGTACTCGGCCAGTACTTCCGCGGTGTGTCTGTTGTCACCCAAACACTTCATTTGTAACACAGCCTGCTGACGCTTACCACTAGCTGTTCCATAATGGGACACCTCGTGTGCAACACTGGCAGCTGCAGAAGGAGTGGTCATGCGACTGTGCAATGTGAACGAGCTTTTGCTTCTGGAGGAGGAGGAGGGGTGGCGAACGCCTACAGCCAACTGTTTCCTAGACCGTGGGCTAGGCAGAACTGTTCCACTATGGCTGTCCCCTGTGGACCCTGCATCCACCACATTAACCCAGTGCGCCGTGATGGACACGTAACGTCCCTGGCCATGCCTACTGGTCCATGCATCTGTTGTGAGGTGCACCTTTCCACTGACTGATTGCCTCAGTGCATGGACAACGCGGTCTTTGACATGCTGGTAGAGGGCTGGGATGGCTTTTCTCACAAAGAAGTGCCGACTGGGTAGGTCATAGCGTTGTACTGCGTAGGCCATCAGGTCTTTGAAAGCTTCGCTTTCAACCAACCAGTAGGGCATCATCTCTAACGAGATTAGTATAGCAATGTGGGAGTTCAAACCCTGTGTACGCGGATGAGAGGATGAGTACTTTCTTTTCCTATCGAGAGTCTCTTGTAGGGTGAGCTGGACTGGAGAGCTGCATGTGGTGGAACTAGCGGTGGTGGTGGTGCTGGACATGGCGGATTGAGAGAGGGTTGGTGATGGTATTCTTGATGTTGGCCTACATACAGTGTTTCCTACCAAAAACCTTGTGATTCCCTGACTGCTTTGGCCTTGTGACGATACCTCCACATTTGCTGCTGGTGGTGTCCTAACTAGTGTTGAGCGATACCTTCCGATATCGGAAAGTATCGGTATCGGAAAGTATCGGCCGATACCGGCAAAATATCGGATCTCGCCGATACCGATACCCGATACCGATGCAAGTCAATGGGACGAAAATATTGGAATTAAAATAAACCCTTTCTTTCCTTGTAGGTTCATTCTACATGAAGGAAAACAACTAAGAATAATGTTGGATGTATTGGGGGAGGTGGCAGAGACATTAAAGGCACAGAGGTTTAGCCCAATCAAATAGAATAGCAGGAATTTTATTTTTTTTTTAAGAGGTTCGGAGTTACAAAGATATTGACTATGTTAAGATTTTTTTTATTTTGTCAGATATTGATGTTTCACTACTTCCACGCCCTTCACCCTCTTTTTTACTTCTCCCACACTTTCTTCTTCATCATCATCAGCATCTTTGACATCAAGTTCTTCTTCACCTTATTCATCTTCTTCTTCATCTTCTACCTATATTTTTTTTTGTTACATTGTTCATATTCTTTTTATTTAACTATTATTCTTCTTCATATTCAAATTCTTCATCGTATTCTTATTTGTGACAGGCATTCCCGTAGTTGTTATCTATAAAAGTTTGAAGATTACACCTTCCGTTCTGCCTGTCACAAAAGAGTTAGATTTGTCCGCGTTCAGTTTGGCCTGCAGCATCAGGCTTTATCCAGGGGCACCACGAGGAGGAACGGACTCACCCCCATACACTGCTTAGTCTTCTTCTGCTTATAATTTACATAATATCTTTTGCTCTGATATTTAGTGTTATGCTTAATGTTCTTCTGCTCTTTGTTCTGCAGCCTCTTGTTCTTCTGCTTCTCGGTCTCCCATGTCGTCGTCGTCTCCAGGGTCGTCGTCATCTCAGTGGTTGTCGTCTCTGGTGTCGTCGTCATCTTAGGGGTGGTCTTCCGGGTCATCGTCTTTAGGGTCTTGAACTTGGAAATGTAGCAGAAGGTACAAGAAGGCTGAGAAAATGCCGAGAAACAGCTGATGGAACTGGAACTCGGCTACCCGAAGGTCCAAGAGCCAATGGAACTACCGAGGACCAGCTGACGTTACTGGAACCCGGTTACTAAGCAGGAGGTACCCGTGCCTGAAAGCACTACCAAGGACCACCTGACATTGGTGGAACTCGGATACCCAGAGGGAGGCACCTAAGCCAAAGGCTCTGCCCGGACCCAGCTGACGGTACTGGAACCAGGATGGGGAGCAGAAGGTACAAGAGCAAAAGACACTGCCGAGAACCAGCTGACGGTACTGGAACCCGGATGGGTAGCCGAAGGTCCAAGAGCCAATGGAACTACCGAGGACCAGCTGACGTTACTGGAACCCGGTTACTAAGCAGGAGGTACCCGTGCCTGAAAGCACTACCAAGGACCACCTGACGTTGGTGGAACTCGGATACCCAGAGGGAGGCACCTAAGCCAAAGGCTCTGCCCGGAACCAGCTGATGGTACTGGAACCAGGATGGGCAGCAGAAGGTACAAGAGCAAAAGACACTGCCGAGAACCAGCTGACGGTACTGGAACCCGGATGGGTAGCCGAAGGTCCAAGAGCCAATGGAACTACCGAGGACCAGCTGACGTTACTGGAACCCGGTTACTAAGCAGGAGGTACCAGTGCCTGAAAGCACTACCAAGGACCACCTGACGTTGGTGGAACTCGGATACCCAGAGGGAGGCACCTAAGCCAAAGGCTCTGCCCGGAACCAGCTGACGGTACAGGAACCAGGATGGGGACCTATTCAAGCTTGTCTTCTTAGAGCCCCAACTAGTGGGGTTGGAGCAAAGGGTCAGCAGGGGGAGCAGAGTGTAGGCTGAAGCCTGCACTGGAGGCATTTGGAGGTCTGTTGTGTCTGCGTGGCATTTGCAGGACACGATGCCGGCTACACAGCAGGGGAACAGCTGGCGTTGCTGAACCCCACTGACACATTGGCTGGTGTTTTTCTCTGTGCAGCTAGCACTTCCGGGCGCCAACTGGCGGTGTTAGAGCCCAGGGTCTGCGGGAGGAGCAGAGGGAGCAGAGTGTAGGCCGAAGCCTGCACTGGCGGCAGCTTTGTGTCTGCGTGGCTTTTGCAGGACACGTTGCCAGCTACACAGCAGGGGAACAGCTGGCGGTGCTGAACCCCACTGACAGAGTGGCTGGTGTTTTTCTCTGTGCAGCTAGCACTTCCAGGCGCCAACTGGTGGTGTTAGAGCCCAGGCTCTGCTGGAGGAGCAGAGGGAGCAGAGTGTAGGCCGAAGCCTGCACTGGCGGCAGCTTTGTGTCTGTGTGGCTTTTGCAGGACACGTTGCCAGCTACACAGCAGGGGAACAGCTGGCGGTGCTGAACCCCACTGACAGAGTGGCGGGTGTTTTTCTCTGTGCAGCCAGCACTTCCGGGCACCAACTGGTGGTGTTAGAGCCCAGGCTCTGCGGGAGGAGCAGAGTGTAGGCCGAAGCCTAATTGAACCAATTTTAAAGGTAACCTTTAACCCCCCTCAGGTGTTACAAACTAGAAGAGCCACACCTTGGGCAGCAGTAATGCTGCCCAAGTCAAAGGTTGCTCTTTTAATTTTGTTCCTTGCACACTCTGAATGAAACACGTACAACATTTAGGCCCTTATACAGTCAAACTGTCTTGCAGGCGGGAGTTCCCTTCTTAATGAGACGCAGTACAGCTGGCAAAAATACCACCTTGGTGCTTGGTGCGGCCTCCTGAGCATCGCATTTTGCTGTACAGGAGTCTGCGCTGTTGCGTTATCCCTTGGCCATGCGCTGTCCGTCTTCTGACATCATTTGATGTCGGCTGGTGCGGTTTGCGATGCCCATGAATCCCAGCCCAGCAGTGTCTTTACATTGTTTCACACTGCGGGGCTGGGATTCATGGCCTTGCGCAGTACATATGTTCACCTCTCACTCGGGTCCTTACACCTGCTTCAGACTGTGCGGCGCCAGCTGATCCCTTATGGCATGCCACGGCCATGAGGCCGCACAGTGTGAAGAAGGCGGAAGGAGATAAGTGCCAGGCGAAGATAGGCACTGCTCATGCCCATCAATCACACCCTCGCAGTCTAAAGAAATTAGACACCGAGGGGCGTTGTGCCGGGCAGGGCTGCCGCAGAGGCGCAGCCAGCCAAACAATGATGTGAGAAGATGGGCAGCGCTACCAAGGGGGTTGCTGCGTGTCATTACAAAGGAAAGTCACACCTGAGGGACGTTTTAATGGTCTCAGGGGACACATTTTAGACGTGTTCAGTTCCACGTGTGCAAGGAGAATAAGTTTATGAGCCACCTTGCACACATGCAGCATTACTGCTGTACAAGGTGGCTGTAAAACATACAAACGCCTGGGGGGTTCCCTTCAATTTCAGTTCTTGTGTCTGCGTGGCTTTTGCAGGACACGTTGCCGGCTACACAGCAGGGGAACAGCTTGCGTTACTGAACCCCACTGACAGAGTGGCTGGTGTTTTTCTCTGTGCAGCTAGCACTTCCGGGCGCCAACTGGCGGTGTTAGCACCCAGGCTCTGCGGGAGGAACAGAGGGAGCAGAGTGTAGGCCGAAGCCTGCACTGGCAGCAGCTTTGTGTCTGCGTGGCTTTTGCAGGACATGTTGCCAGCTACACAGCAGGGGAACAGCTGGCGGTGCTGAACCCCACTGACAGAGTGGCTGGTGTTTTTCTCTGTGCAGCTAGCACTTCCGGGCACCAACTGGCGGTGTTAGAGCCCAGGCTCTGCGGGATGAGCAGAGTGTAGGCCGAAGCCTAATTGAACCAATTTTAAAGGTAACCTTTAACCCCCCCCTCAGGTGTTACAAACTAGAAGAGCCACCTTGTGCAGCAGTAATGCTGCACAAGTCAAAGGTTGCACATTTTAATTTTGCTCCTTGCACACGCTGAAAGAAACACGTATAACATTTAGCCCCTTATACAGTCAAACTGTCTTGGAGGCGGGAGTTCCCTTCGTAATGAGACACAGCACAGCTGTCAAAAATCCCACCTTGGTGCTGGGCGCAGCCTCCTGAGCGTTGTTATTTGCTGTACAGGAGTCTGCACTGTCGTGTTATCCCTTGGACATGCGCTGTTAGCGCTGCCCGGCTTCTGACATCATTTCATGTCGGCCGGTGCGGTTCGCGATGCCCATGAATCCCAGCCCCGCAGTGTCTTTTCAGTAATTCACACCGCGGGGCTGGGATTCATGGCCTTGCGCAGTCAATATGTTTGCCTCTCACACTCGTGTCCTTACACCTGCTTCAGACTGTGCGGCGTCAGCTGATCCCTTATCGCATGCCACGGCCATGAAGCCGCACAGTCTGAAGAAGGCGGAAGGAGATGAGTGACAACAGGCGAAGATATGCACTACTCATGCCCGTCAATCACACCCTCGCAGTCAAAATAAATAAGACATCGAGGGGCGTTGTGTCGGGCAGGGAGGCCGCAGAGGCGCACCCAGCCAAACAATGATGTCAGAAGAAGGGCTGCGCTACCAAGGGGGTTGCTGCGTGTCATTACAAAGGAAAGTCACACGTCAGGGACGGTTTAATGGTCTCAGGGGACACATTTTAGAGGTGTTGCGTTCGGCATGTGCAAGGAGAGTAACTTAATGAGCCACCTTGTACAAATGCAGCATTACTGCTGTACAAGGTGGCTGTTATACATACAAACACCTGGGGGGGGACAGGTTCCCTTCAATTTCAGTTCTTGTGTCTGCGTGGCGTTTGCAGGACACGATGCCGGCTACACAGCAGGGGAACAGCTGGCGTTACTGAACCCCACTGACACATTGGCTGGTGTTTTTCTCTGTGCAGCTAGCACTTCCGGGCGCCAACTAGCAGTGTTAGAGCCCAGGGTCAGCAGGAGGAGCAGATAGGAGGTATTGCAGCACACACAGCAGGGGAGCAGCTGACGTTACTGAACCCCAATAACACGGCAGCAAGTGTTAACTGTGCATCCAGCACTTCCAGGCACCAACTGGCAGTGTTAGAGCCCAGGGACAGCAGGAGGAGAGGGAGCAGGGTGTAGGCCGAAGCCTGCACTGGAGGCAGTTTTAGGTCTGTTGTGTCTGCGTGGTGTTTGCAGGACACGATGCCGGCTACACAGCAGGGGAACAGCTGGCGTTGCTGAACCCCACTGACACATTGGCGGGTGTTTTTCTCTGTGCAGCTAGCACTTCCGGGCGCCAACTGGCGGTGTTAGAGCCCAGGGTCAGCAGGAGGAGCAGAGTGTAGGCCGAAGCCTGCACTGGAGCAAGTTGAAAGGGAACCTTTAACCCCCACCCCAGGCGTTTGTTGCTGAAAGAGCCATCTTGTACAGCACTAATGATGCAAAAGGAAAAGGTGGCTCTTTTAATTATGCTCCTTTCAAAGGCTGAACTAGACACTTATGAAATGTGTCCCCTCACACCGTTAAACTGTCCCGGAGGTGGGACTTTCCTTTGTAATGTGACGCAGCCCAGCCGTCATTCCTACCCCCTTGGCGCCGTGCGCCACCTCCTCAACGTTGTTTGATTCTGTCCCGGAGCCTGTGCTGTTATGTTATCCCTTGGCCAGGCACACTTAGCGCTGCCCATCTTCTGACATCATTTGGAGTCAGGCTGGCTGCGCCTGTGCTGGCCGAGATCCCGCCTCGCAGTGTCGTCTAATGTAATCCCACCGCGGGCCTGGGATCCGTGGCCATGCGCAGTGCATATCCTCGCCTCTCACTCCCCTCCCTCCGGCTTCTTCAGACTGTGCGGTGTCACGGCCGTGGCAAGCTATTAGGGATCAGCTGACGGCGCACAGTCTGAAGAAGGTGGAGGGAGATGAGTGAGAGGCGGAGGTGAAGATATGCACTGTGCATGCCCATGGATCCCAGGCCCGCAGTGTGATTAAATCAGAAGACACTGCGAGGCGGGATCTCGTCCAGCGCGGCTGCATACTACTACCAGCTAAATTGTGGAAAAACACTACATAGGATAACGTAGAGGAGGTTTTTGGGGAGTAGTATGAGGCAGTGAACCACCCTGACCTGAATACAACCAGCTATGGCTGCACACAGACTAGAGAGTGGGCTGCACTCACACACACACACACACACACACACACACACACACACACACACACACACACACACACACACACACACACACACACAGAGACCTTGCAGATCGCTGTGAAAACAGCGCTGCAAGGCAAAAGCAAGGTGAACACACAGCGGTTGTTAAATTAGCCTGGGAAAAGCACAAAGAAGCAAATCGCTATCTCAACTGGCCCTCAGTCAGAACACAGCATCCTGTCACTAACTGAATTCACAGCAGAGTGAGCCCAAAATGGCGCCAGCGACTTTTAAACTGCAGCATGACATCATTTCAGCAGCCAATCACAGCCTTGCCAGTAGTTTCATGCCCACCATGCTGAACAGGATGTGCCCACACTTGTAATCAGTCCTCATTGGCTGAATTCGTGCTGTTTGAATTGAGAACTTCCGATTCTGGTATCCGATATGCGGCAAGTATCGGATCTTGGTATCGGAATTCCAATACCGCAAATATCAGCCGGTACCCGATACTTGCGGTATCGGAATGCTCAACACTAGTCCTAACCGGTGGGCTTACAGTGAGGGAAGCAATGTAGCGTTGCTGACTACCTTCATTCTGAGCAGGTGCACCAACGGTACGGGACGTTTGGTAGTTAGTCCAGGCTTGCAAGTGCATGCTGATTAAATGTCTACGCATGCACGTTGTATTTAAATTTTGAAGATTCTTCCCTCTGCTAAAGGTCTTTGAGCATTTCTTACAGATAACTTTTGACTGATCATTCGGATCTTGGTTACAATTTTGCCACACTGCACTCTTCCTACTATCGAATACCTTTTCAGGCATTGCACGCTGTGCTACTTTCACCGGATGGCCACGCTGCCCTAAAACTGTTTTTGTTTTTGACACACGTTTTTGGCCCGATACGGGCCTGCCATATGACAGCTGTTGCGATGCAGATGGCTGCTGCAGATCATCCTCCTCCGCTTCCGAGCTACTGGCAGCGGCACCCTCTTCCCCCAATGGCTGCCAATCTGGGTCAACAACTGGGTCATCTATCACCTCCTCTTCAATGTCATGTGCACCTTCCTCTGTGTCACCGTGTAAGATGCTATAGCATTTGGGACGGGGCACCATAGTCTCATCAGGGTCAGATTCTGGCTGAGTACACTGCGAGGGCAATGTAGTGATCTGAGTCAATGGAACAGCATAATAATCTAGCTGTGGCTGTGCATCAGTGCACTCCATGTCCGATTCATTTTGTAATGGGCAGTTAACAATTTCCCTTTCTAACCCAGGCACGGTATGTGTAAAGAGCTCCATGGAGTAACCTGACGCATCCTTCACTTTTGGTTTGGGTGAAGGACACAAGGAAACGTCTTGTTCCTGACCGGGAGCATCCACTGACGACTCGCTGCTTTTATATTTGTAACTTTCTGAAGAGGAGGTGAAAGAGCTAGAGGCTGAGTCAGCAAGGAAAGCCAAAACTTTTTCCTGCTGCTGCGGCTTTAAAAGCGGTTTTCCTACTCCAAGATAAGGGAGCCTTCGAGGCCTTGAGTAGCCAGACGATGACGCTGGCTCAACACCTCCAGCCTTAGGTGCTATTTTGCTTTTCCCACTACCACCAGATGCTCCACCACCACCACCACCACCATCAGTACCAGCTGGCAACGACCGCCCACGGCCTCTTCCACCAGACTTCCTCATTTTTGGGAAAATGTTACCAAAATAACAACCGTTATGTGGTACTGTAAAACAAGGTAGAAGGTGTATATAAACTTGTTGAGAATTTAAATCTCCTTTTTATTTTGGGGAGACTGCACCGCAACTCAGGCCCAGTGTATAACACAACACAATGTAAGTGGCAGAATGTGGCTGGCTGATATACGACAAACTAACAGAACTGACGTATATCCACTTTGTGACAATTTGAATCTCCCTTTTTTTTGGGGGGAGACTGCACCAAAACTCAGGCCCAGTGTATAACACAACACAATGTAAGTGGCAGAACGTGGCTGGAAGATATCTGAAAAAAATCCAAGGACTGTAGTACAATTTCAATCTCCCTACAATGATCTCAGGACAAGTATGGCAGCAATAAAAAGGACTGTTGCACACAAAAGTGTGGACAAATAAACAAGATAACTGCAGAAAGGAGCAACAGGATTTTTGCTTTTAAAAAAGCAGTTGGTTTGCACAGCAGCGTGCAAACAGCAATGCAGCTATCAGGGAGCCTTATAAGGCAGCCTAATAAGCTACAGAGCTGATGCACAAAGATATACCCTCCACTGTCCCTGCAAAACAAAGGAGGTGTTGGACAGTGGAAATCGCTACAGCACAAGCGGTTTGGGGGTTAATCTTCCCTCCCTAACTATATCCCTTCTTCTGACGAAGCTGCAGCAGCCTCTCCCTATGCTAAGATCGGCAGAAGTAAGATGGCGGTCGGCATGCACGCCCCTTTATAGCCCCTGTGACGCCGCAGAAAGCAAGCCAATCACTGTCATGCCCTTCTCTAAGATGGTGGGGACCGAGACCTATGTCATCACGCTGGCCACACTCTGCGTCCTCCTTCATTGGCTGAAAAATGGCGCTGAACGCGTCATACGAAACGCGACTTTGGCGCGAAGATCGCCGACCGAATGGCCGATCCCACACTAGGATCGGGTCGGGTTTCATGAAACCCGACTTTGCCGAAAGTCGGCGATTTTTTAATTTGTCCGATCCGTTTCGCTCAACCCTACTACTGGATGATGACAAATATTGCAAGAATGGCTCATCTGTGGTGCCTAATCTTCTGGGAGACATGTCGAATCCCCAAAAGAGTAGCCGTGGTCCATTATAAGTGCCATGATGGTAAAAGGAATTGGCATACGTACTACTGTGCATGCACGCCCGTCTCGCCACCATGTGAACCCCCAAGTGGCATCATGACAAAGGCTCATAAGGCGAGACCTAGTTATCCAGTTCTTCTTGACAAGGGGTAAGTGTCGGAACTGGAGTTTTGGGGGATGCAGAATTATTACTTATTATATTATACCAGTCTGAGCTCTTTTCTAAATATATGTTTTTTATTAGTTGGAAAATTTCTTAATTTTCATCCTAATTTGCAAATGTCAATTCTGCACTGAAAATTTGCAACTTTTTTTCCCCCACTTAGTCACTTTTTAAAAGTTGGTCGGGTTGACGCAAGGGCAGGGAGACTATTGGTTGAGTAAAATTTGGGCAGAATTGACCCAGATGTGCCAAAGTGTGTGCTATTAATACACACTTCTAAATCTGTGTATTTAACCACTTGTAAAAAAACAAAAAAAACTACTTTCAATGCAGAAAATTTTTCAAGCATTTTTCATTTTTTTCTTAGAAGGGCTTTGGTGGCATCTCTAGATTTTGTTACCTTTGTAAACTGCACTTTCCTATAGAGAAACTGGGAGAATAAAATGCTACACATGGAGAATGCAGCATGAAAAATAAGTCTCTGCCTCAAAAAAATAGTAAAAATTTCCACAAAACTAACGCTTTTCTTTAATATATAGTGCGTTCTATATATCACACTGTCACCAGATTTCACAATACATTATTAGGCTAAGTTCACACTGGGCATTTTTTGTTTTTTTTTTAATGCAAATTTTCACCTGTGTTTTACAGCACCAGCAAAGCCTATGAGATTCCAGAAATCTCATGCACACACATTGTTTTTTGTGTCATCAACATTTTGTGCTTTGCATGCTTTCATGGACAAAGAGAATGTCACTTCTTTCAGCGTTTTTCACCCTTTGACTTGAATGGGTGGTGAAAAAAACGCACCAAAATGCAAGTATTGTGTTTTGCTGAATTTTTTTGTGTCAAAACGGGTTTTTTTTCAGCACAAGAGACAAATCTTGCATGCCAAACCTGCATAAAAAAACGCAGCAAAAATTGTAAGGAAAACATTTTTTTTTTTCTGCAGCTTCTTTCCTGCCAAGAGATCAGGTTTTGTTGCAAAAAAAAAAATGCAGAAAAAATGCCTAGCACCCTTACCCTTAAATGGATCTTTTAGCTCTGATGAGGCTGGAGTATTCACTATAAATATCCACATCAGAATGTCTGTGTAAACCTTTTTGAAGGTTTAGACTGAATTTCTGACCACCTAACCAGACAGCTCCTCAGTTTTCCTCCTTCCTGCTGTTGCTGAATCTGCACCTATCTAGACAGATTGACAGCTCATCAGTGTCCCTCACTCCTGCTGGATCTCCACATCTAACTTGATTGACAGCTGCTGGGTTTTTCTCCTTCCTCCTGTTGAATCCCCACCCAGCTAGACTGATTGACAGCTTCTTTGTGTCTCTCCCTCCTGCTGAATCTCCACCCACTTAGCCTGATTGACAGATCCTCAGTGTCCCTCCTCCCTGATGCTGCTGAATCTCCTCCCACCTAGTCTGGCTGCCAGCTGCTCAGTGTCCCTCCTCCCTGATGCTGCTGAATCTCCTCCCACCTAGTCTGGCTGCCAGCTCCTCAGTGTCCCTCCTCCCTGATGCTGCTGAATCTCCTCCCACCTAGTCTGGCTGCCAGCTGCTCAGTGTCCCTCCTCCCTGATGCTGCTGAATCTCCTCCCACCTAGTCTGGCTGCCAGCTCCTCAGTGTTCCTCCTCCCTGATGCTGCTGAATCTCCTCCCACCTAGTCTGGCTGCCAGCTCCTCAGTGTCCCTCTTCCCTGATGCTGCTGAATCTCCTCAAACCTAGTCTGGCTGCCAGCTCCTCAGTGTTCCTCCTCCCTGATGCTGCTGAATCTCCTCCCACCTTGTCTGGCTGCCAGTTCCTCAGTGTCCCTCCTCCCTGATGCTGCTGAATCTCCTCAAACCTAGTCTGGCTGCCAGCTCCTCAGTGTCCCTCCTCCCTGAATCTCCTCCTATCTAGTCTGACTGCCAGCTCCTCAGTGTCCCTCCTCCCTACTGCTGCTGAATCTTTAACCAATTAAACTGATTAACAACTCCTCAGTGTCCCTCTTTCCTGCTGCTGAATTTGCACCCACCTAGTGTGATTGACATCTCCTCACTGTCCCTCCTCTCTGCTGGTGCTGAATCTCCACCCACGTAGCTTGATTGACATCTCCTCAGCGTCCCTCCCTCCTGTTGCTGAATCTCCACCCACTTAGCTTGATTGACATCTCCTCAGTGTCCCTCCCTCCTGTTGCTGAATCTCCACTCACTTAGCCTGATTGACAGCTCCTCAGCTCCTGTGCCTCCTCCCGGAGATCTCACACTGCTCACCACAAGCTGCAACTGGCAGTCAGACTGTGTGGGCACTTGGACTCATGAGCTCTCTGTATCTACACAGCCATACTTACAAGGATTTTCAAAGTAAGTACTCCAGTCTCATCAGGTCTGCAAGATTTATTAATAAGACATGCATTGTGCGTTGTGAAATCTAGCAACAGATCTGCATTGAAGAGTTTTTCTACATTTGCCCAACTTGTCTGGTGCTGCAGCTCAGCCGATAAAAGGGATATACCTATATTATACCATGATGGCGTATCACTAGGGTATGCGACCGCCAGGGGCGTAACTACCGCGGTCGCAGCGGTCGCCATTGCGACCGGGCCCCACAGGTCAGGGGCCCGGGGCCGGCAGGTCAGACGCAGTGCCGCACTGGCCATCGGGCACTTCTGGCAAATGCCAGAAGAGCCGGTGCCAGTAGTGGGCCACTGCACTGTTCCTCCCCCTCCCCCCGCCAGTGCCGCTGCCGCCGCATTTAACTATACCGGCGTCTATGACACCGGTATAGTTCAATGCAATGATGGAGGAGAGAGCGTCACCTGACGCTCCCTCTCCCATCATTCCCCGCTCTGCCTCTGACAGTACACTGCGGGTGCGCGATGACGTCATATCATCGCGCACCTGCTGTGTCCTGGGCAGACTGCAGCCGCCGGGAGCAGCGCGGGCAAAAGGAAAGGTGAGGAGTTTTTTTTTTTCTTTTAACTGGACTGTGGGGCCATTATCGGGGGGGGGGGGGGGGGGGAGATGAGATGTGGGCTGTGCTCTATATATCCCTGTGTGGGCTGTGCTGTATATACCCCTGTGTGGGCTGTGCTCTATATACCCCTGTGTGGGCTGTGCTCTATATACCCCTGTGCGGGCTGTGCTCTATATACCCCTGTGCGGGCTGTGCTGTATATACCCCTGTGCGGGCTGTGCTGTATATATCCCTGTGCGGGCTGTGCTGTATATACCACTGTGCGGGCTGTGCTGTATATACCACTGTGCGGGCTGTGCTGTATATACCCCTGTGCGGACTGTGCTGTATATACCACTGTGCGGGCTGTGCTGTATATACCACTGTGCGGGCTGTGCTCTATATATCCCTGTGCGGGCTCTGCTGTATATACCCCTGTGCGGGCTGTGCTCTATATACCCCTGTGCTGGCTGTGCTCTATATACCCCTGTGCTGGCTGTGCTCTATATACCCCTGTGCTGGCTGTGCTGTATATACCCCTGTGCGGGCTGTGCTGTATATACCCCTGTGCGGGCTGTGCTGTATATATCCCTGTGCGGGCTGTGCTGTATATATCCCTGTGCGGGCTGTGCTGTATATACCCCTGTGCGGACTGTGCTGTATATATCCCTGTGCGGGCTGTACTGGATATACCACTGTGCGGGCTGTGCTGTATATATCCCTGTGCGGGCTGTGCTGTATATACCCCTGTGCGGGCTGTGCTCTATATACCCCTGTGCGGGCTGTGCTCTATATATCCCTGTGCGGGCTGTGCTGTATATAGGGGGGGCCCCATTTGGAAGTTCGCACCGGGGCCCATAACTTTGTAGTTACGCCACTGGCGACCGCTGTCTGATCGGTAGGGTACAGACCCCCGGGGCACTTATGGGTACTGGTAATGTATCTAATGTACAATCTGCTTGCTTGCAGGTCATACTTAGGATGAAGATTTGGTTGGGAAATAACGTTGACTGGTAACAAAAGCGTCGTGCCAAAATGTCTCCACCAGCCGCAATCCAAGATGGAGAGAGGGCTGGAGAAGACGATGGCTTCTACACCTGCATCGAGATCCATTTCAGGTGCCCCACCATCCCCGATCTCCTGGCCGCCACAAGTCTTCCCTACTACTGGGGCGCCCTGAACAAGAACCAGGCAGATACTTTATTACTGGGCCGCCCTGACGGGACATTTCTCCTCCGTAACTCCTCCCAGGACGGTTGTGCATTTGCCGTCAGTTTCCGCCGCCGAGGACGTACACGTCACGCCCGTGTCCAGTACAGGGGTCAACATTTCAGCTTCCATTGGGGCAGTTTTCATTCTCCCTCTATCCGCCACCTGCTGGAGCATTATAACGACCCCAGATCCTGCACATTTTTCGAGCCGCTCTTGTCCATGCCTTTAAATCGCACCAACCCCATAAGTCTCCAAGACCTCTGCCGGGCGTCCATCAACGCTCTCATCCCGCACGAGAGAATCGGGCGACTTCCCATACCGAGGGCTATGAAGGATTACCTGTTCGATTACCACTACACGGAGACATATCCAGCCACTGAAGAAGAACGCTGGTGACGTCGATGATGGAGAGTCAATGACTGGGTATTATACGGGGGTCAACAACCTTAGTGGCGACTGCATCCTATGGTCAGAACGGCACAGTGAGAGGTCCTTCTATACCGGCTGCTCTCCTAAGGCTGGACTTACAAGTCCAAATTCCATTGTCTGAGCATGGACTGCAGTTTATTGACCGTATGGTGGTCTCCTGAGCCAAACTCAATGGCGTCATGTAAGGACAGTCAGACGGCTGTAGAAATCGGAGCAATATCAGAACGCAATGCTTGGACTGGCTGGCGGCTCTCCTGTCCAGAAAAAGAGACAGCTACATAGAAATACATGAAGTAGTCACGTTCAGGTAGGGAGAGCTGCCGGCCAGTCCAATCTCTCTCCGATTTATACGGTGGTCTGACTTTACCAAAAGCTGCCGATTTTGGATCAAGAGAACCCCGGCCGTTCACGGATGGATCCAACCTAAAGTAGGGATCTGCAGTCCGTGGCTTTCCAACCGTTACACTACAACTCCCAGCATATTTTGATAACCATAGGGTATCAGATCTTGAAGACCATTGCCATTTCCCCACCAGAACTTGCTTTGAAGATCTGTCCCCCACATCACGGCCTTAATATCGGTGAACCTTGTTCCATGTGACTCTTTACGGGTGCTCGGTCTCTTTTTTGTGTTGGAGGGATGTCCCTGTTTTATGTAACTGAATCTTTTCAGTTTTTTTCATGATTTTTATACTCTGCTAGCTGTCAGAGAATGGAAACATTCATGTTTGAAAAAAAAGAAAAACCCACCCATGAACTGGTTACTGGTGTCGGGTGTGGTACAGAGTATTAATTCTCTCCTGTCTCTGTTGGCTTTGACCAGTTTCTGTTCACTGACAGCAAGCACAAACTGTAGAAATGGTTAAAAGTTTTAGTATCTGCACAAAACAGAATTAAAAAAAAAATGGAATATATGTGAACTATGTAATGAAGGATTGACAGATTGTCAGACTCCAGCTCTAGAAAACACGGGTGATAATGACAGGATACTAATAAAAACTTTGTGTTACTGAGAAATGTTGTTCCGCCGGTTCCGTCACTTATGAAAGCAATGTGAGCAATGATAATCCGGGCTATTAGGCAGATGTGCCTGGATAGTTCCTGGTCTTATATAACAGGGGAGGCTCCGGCGGCTCCCCAATTACCTGTGTTCTCCCCGTACACAGGGTGCGCTCTGGCACACGTGTCTGAGCATGGCCGGCACATGATGTCACTGCGCTGGCTCGACGCCCGAGTGTTGCACCCGTTATATAACATCCGTTCACATTATTACAACCTGTTCTCATCGGGTACATGAACACCTGAGTAAACAGAAGAAAAACTCACAGGCTGCTCCAGGCACAAATTACCTACAGATAGGAAGTTGTAGCTGTGATAATAAACAGTTTCCACATACTAAAGAACTGGAAGGCGGCAACAAATATCTCATGTTGGAGGATCCGGAATATCCAGGAAGGGCTATACAGTAGCAGTGTGTGCAAAAACATGGAGCTATTCACAAAAGCTTTATACTAGTTAATTCCGGCACTGGAAATGTCACACACAGTGATTGGACCGGCCGCACCATAACCTCAATTTTGTAGGACTGGAACCAATATTTTGCTCGTTTATTTGAGGGTTTAGGGTCGTTGTCTTGTTCAAGCCCCCATTTCAAGGTCACATCCTCTTCAGCATAAGACAACATGGACTCTTCAAGTATTTTAATATATGCAAACTGGTCCATGATCCCTGGTATGCGGTAAATAGGTCCAGCACCATGGTTAGAGAAACATTTCCATATCATGATGCTTCCACCACCATGCTTTACTGTGTGCAGATTGTACTGTGGCTGAATGCAGAGCTTGGGGGTCGTCTGATGAATTGTCTGCAACCTTGGACCCAAAATTAACAATTATACTTTCATCAGCCCACAATTTTTTTTCCATTTCTCTTTAGGCCGGTTGATGTATTCTTTGGCAAATTGCATTTGCTTCAGTACGTCTTTTTAACATTGGGTCTTTGCAGGGACTTCTTACCAAGAGATTAGCGTTGCAAATATGTCTTCTAATGGTCACAGTCCTCACAGGTAACGCGAGTGTCTGTGATAATCCCGGAGCTGATCATTAGCTGAGCCTTTGCCATTCTGGATGTTCTTCCATGCATTAGAATGGTGGTCTTCCGTATCTCTCTGGTTTGGCTTTCTATTGTAAAGCATTTTAGCTGAACAGCCGATCATTGTCTGCACTTCTTTAAAAAGTTGATTGGACAGGGTAAAACTTATAATCAAAGTACACTTATTCTGAACAATGTCTCGAACGACACATATTTCTCAGGCTTTCAAGAAGAAATGCATGTACATGTCCTGACTTCACCCTTCGATAAGGGCCACCTGAATCACACGAGTTTCTTCACAGAATGATTGACCTCACTAATTGATATCCACACTGTTATTATTTTGAACACAACTGTAGATCTCAATGACAATGGTATAATATCTCAACTGGCCTGCGGGAGTGCTGTAGCACAGATGAACATTCGTTGATTGCAACGTGTAACTAATCAACTTATTGTTTTGTTTTTTTGGGGTTTTTTTTAGAAAAAAGGGGGGTTGGAAAAATTTCAGATTTAGCTATGGGCACAGAAAAGTTTGTACAATAATAAGTCAAGAAATTGGCTAGGTCATAGTTCAGCTTGGCCTATGTAATGTGGAGCCAGTTTACTAGAATGGAAACAAGCAAGTGGAGGAGAAAAGGAGAGAGTCAGCTCAACATTAATGTAGTCACAATCCTGCCGAGAAGCGCAAGGAAAAGCCTGGGATCCAGCAGAGGCAAACAAAGAGGAAAAATCCAGCGTGGAAGTAGTAAGTAAAATGTCCAATTTTATTGAAGAAATAAATCACATCCATAAAGCATCTTAAGTGCGGTTCTGGTCACAGTGGATATAACCGACTCGTTTCAGCTCCGATTAGACTGCCTAATAACCAATATACTCACACATTAGGTATTGTGCCCCTCATTCGACATCAATAGTCATTAATATGGACTCAGCCCCTCTGCAGATATAATGACTCTCCCACTCTTCTGGGAAGGTTTTTCACAAGATTTAGGACTTTGCTGTGGGAAATGTTGCTCCTTCATCCAGAAGAGTATTTGTGAGGTCAGACCCTAATGTTGGGGGGAGGCCAGGTTCATAATCTCGTCTTGGATGGGGCAGAGGTTGGGGCTCTGACCGGCTGCTCATGTTCTTTCCCATCCATGTCTATATGGACCTTGTGCACTGGGCGCAGTCGTGGGGAACAGAGAAGGGTCTTCCCCAAACTGTTCCCACAAAGCTGAAGCTACAATTGGCCACTGTCTGGTGCTGAAGGATTAAGATTTCCCTTCACTGGACCTAAGAGGCCAAGGACAGCCCCTGATTACATCATAGGGTACTGAAAGAGTTAGCAGAGGAAATTGCAGGACCACTAGTCAGAATCTACGAAGCAATCCCGAAGAACAGAAGTCCCAGAAGATTGGAGGAGGGCAAATGTTGTCCCAAAAAGGAAAGAAGATAGATCCAGGAAATTACAGGCCAGTGAGCCTTACAGCTATACCAGGGAAGATGTTTGACCAAATTATTAAACAGCATGTAAGTACTTGGATAAGAATACTGTAATTAACCAGATCCAGCATGGGTTTGTAGCAAACAAGTCATGCCAGACTAATCTTGTTTCCTTCTATGATGGAATCACTGACTGGGTGGATAAGGGAAATGCGGTAGATATAGTGTATCTCAACATCAGCAAAGCATTTGATAAAGTATCACAGAAGTGGGATACCACAATGCTGTCCTGGCCTTAGTGCTGTTCAACATTTTTATAAATGATCTAGATAAGGGAACTGAAAATTAATCAAATTTGCAGACAATGCAAAGTTGAGAGGGATAGCTAACACTAGAGAAGACAAAGGATTCAGAAGGATCTAGATAGATAAGCTTGAACAATGGGCAGCAACTAATAGAACAGTATTAAATAGGGAGAAATGCAAAATTCTACATCTGGGCAAGAAAAACGAAAATTACATCTACATAATGGGAGGAATAGAAATAAGCAACAGCACGTGTGAAAAAGACTTGAGTATACTAATAGATCATGTGATGCAGCAGCAGCAAAAAAAAGGTAAACACAGTTCTAGGATGTATTAAGAGAAGGTAGATCACGTGGAGTAATTATCCCCCTCTACCCCTTCTTGGTCAGGCCTCATCTGGAATACTGTGTCCTGGGCACATTTATTAAACAAAAAAAAAAAAAAAAAACATTGAAAAACTGGAGCAAGCTCAAAGAAGAGCTACCAGGATGGTGAATGGACTACAAAGTATGTCCTATGAGGAACGTTTGAAGGATCTGGGAATGTTTAGCTTGCTAAGAGGAGACTTAATAGCTGTCTACAAATATCTGAAGGGCTGTCATAGTGTAGAGGGATCATCATTATTCTCATTTGCACATAGAAACATGAGAAGCAATGGAATGAAACTGAAAGGGGGAAGATTCAGATTAGATATTAGCAAACACTTTTTGAAGGTGATCAATAAGTGGAACAGGCTGCCACGAGAGGTGGAGAGTTCTCCTTCAATGGAGGTCTTCAAACAGAGGCTGGACAGACATCTGAGATGGTTTAGTGAATTCTGCATTGAGCAGGGGGTTCGACATGAAGACGCTGGCGGTTCCCTTCCAACTCTAGCATTCTATGTTAACAAGCCCATGCCATTATCCTCCTTCACCATCTGTACAGCAGGCACCATGCAGTCAGGGGGTAACGTTCTCCTGGCATTTACCAAACCTAGACTCCATCAGATACAGATGTGTGATCCGTCACTGCACAGAACACATTTCCTCCAGAGTCCAGTGGCGGCTTTACACCACTCCACACACTGCTAGGCCTTGTGCTGGGTGATGTACGGCTGTATGCAGCTGCTCAGCCACGAAGCTCCTAGAGGAGGGGCAATGTTTGTGCTGATGTTATACCAGAGGAGGTCTGGACTATGCAGTTATGGAGTCAGCAGGGCGTAGGTGACTTTTTTGCCCTCGGCTCCTCAGCACCACCCGCTCTGTAATGTTATGGGGTCTCCACTTCGTGGCTGCGGTTCCATCCACTTCTCAATATCATCACTCACAGGTGATGGGGGAAGATTCAGGAGCCACCGGGGTAACATTACAGGACCCCGCTGGTATCAGTGAGCTCTGCACCACCGGCCGCCGTTCTGTTACGATAGTAAAAGGCAGACAGCAGGTCGGACGTTATACACCAGAGGGGCTGCTCCATTATTTCACGTAAAGTATTGGCGTATGTTCACATGCTGCAGACACCAGAGGGACCCATCTATAAGGGGGTGCTGAAGAACCAGGTGCAGGGATATGTCCAAGCACCACTAAGATGAACGAGAGCGTGAACACGCTGCTATGGGATCTCAGGGTACGTAAAAGTTTAACAGAAGAGCCAAATGCTGCCATATAGCGTCGGCCATAGGACTTTACCGACACAAAAAAACAAACCCCGAAACACCGGATTACGTACCGGTAATGCTCTTTTATAGAGCCACGACAGCACCCACTTGAGAGAGGGGATCCGCCCCTAGGAACAGGAAACCCTATGGAGAGATAAAAGGGGCGGTCCCCCTCGCTCCCACAGTTGGGTTACAGAGATTGCGAGGAACCGCCCACCTGTTCTATTGGAACTTCCGTTCGCTCGGCCCAGGATGATGCTATCGCCCGAGTGGAATGTGCTTTTACAGTCTCAGGCGGGTTCTCCCCCTTGGATGAATAGGCCAAACATATTGCATCCCGAATCCACCGAGATAAGGTACCCTTCGTGATTCCATCTCCTTTCCTATGGCCCTGGAAGGAAATAAAGAGAGCCCTGCTCTTCCTCCAGGCGCTAGTTCTGTCTAAATAGGCTATTATGGCCCTCCTCACATCTAATGTGTTGTATTTTTGTTCTTCCTGATTCGTAGGGTTATCATAGAAGGAGGGAAGAAAAATTTCTTGTGACCTATGGAATTTAGTACATACTTTGGGCAAGTAGGAAGGGTCTGTTTTTAGGACAATTCTATCTGGAAATATAGACATAAATGGTGGATCTATCGATAATGCCTGTATGTCGCTTACTCTTCTAGCTGATACCAAAGCAACAAGAAGAGCTGTCTTGATGGAGACATGTTTTATGTGAGCTGAATGTAGTGGCTCAAAGGGGTGGTCTGTTAGAGCTTCGAGGACCAAATTAACATCCCAAGGTGGTACATGGGGAATTTGGACTGTCTCTGACCTTTGGCAAGCTGCGATAAACCTAGCTACCCACCTGTCACCTGCAATATCGTGACCATATAAAGCACCAAGCGCAGAAATATGTACTTTTAAGGTACTGACTGCCAGACCTAAATCGCGCCCTTTTTGAAGAAATTCTAGGACCATAGGGATATGAATTTTGTTTGATAGTGCTGTTGGGTAGAGGTTTAAAAATTTTTTCCACACTCTCACATAAATGGATGTGGTGGATTTTTTTCTACTTAGTAGCAGAGTGTCAATTACTTTGTTAGAAAATCCTCTCATTTTTAGCAGCTGCCTCTCAAATGCCAGGCTGTCAACCGCAGTCCCTTCACCTGAGGGTGGTTGAAGGGACCTTGATAGAGAAGATCCTGATCCTCCGGAAGGATCCATGGGTCTGAGATTGACATGGCTCTCAGCCAGGAAAACCATGGCCTCTTTGGCCAAAATGGAGCTATTAAGATCACATGAGCTCTGTCTTCCCTTATCTTCCTGATCACTGTTGGAAGAAGTATTAGTGAGGGAAAGGCATATGCTTTCTGGAATGTCCATGGGACTTGCAGAGCATCGAAGATATCTGGATTGTCGGATCGGAACAATGAAGCGAACCTTTTGACTTGTCTGTTTCGTCTTGTCGCAAAGAGGTCTATCTCGGGAGTGCCCCATTTTTTGACTATCATTAAAAAGATACGTCGGCTGAGAACCCACTCTCCTTGGCGGAGAGTGTGGCGGCTGAGGAAATCCGCTTTTGGATTGTCGACTCCTCTCACGTGTAGTGCAGACAAGGATAGGAGGTGCTCCTCTGCTATGGATAGAATGTCGGCGGCTATAGACATGAGAGCTTCTGATCTTGTTCCCCCTTGGTGATTTAAATATGCCACTGCTGTCATGTTGTCTGAAAGGATTCTTGTATGCTTTCCGTGTAGCTGTGGAAGAAATTTACATATGGCATGATAGATAGCCTTCAGTTCTTTTTTATTAGAAGAATCGTTCGATTCTTCAAGAGACCACAGACCTTGAACTATTTGATCTCCTAAGTGTGCTCCCCAACCACTAGGACTGGCATCGGTAAAGATTGTTCTTGAAGGTTTAACCACCCAGGGAACCCCACTGGTGAAATGACTCTGATCTAACCACCAGGTAAGAGAATTTAACATGTCTGTTGGTAAAGATAACCGACTATCTAATTGGCCCTGTAACCTCTCTTCTTCTTGTAGAATTTTATACTGTAATTTTCTACTATGGTATTGAGCCCATGGGACAGCCGGGATACACGATGTGAAGGAACCAAGAAGAGACATCCCTTCTCTTAGGGAGATTAGGGGGTTATTAATCACCGAATGTACTTTGTTTATAATTGTTATTTGTTTAGAGTCGGGAAGAAAGCACCTCTGACTTGTAGAATCTAGAATAAGTCCCAGGAATGTTTGACGAGTTGTGGGGGATAATCTGGATTTTTCCCAGTTTACTAACCACCCCAATTCCTGCAGGGACGAAATTGTATGAAGTACTCGCTGATGGCATTGGGAAAAGGAGTTACCCACTATCAAAAGGTCATCTAAATATGGTATTACAAGTGTGTCTTTTAATCTCAAATATGACATTACTTCCGACATTAATTTTGTGAAGACTCTCGGGGCTATCGACAGTCCAAAGGGCATTGCTGTATACTGATAATGCCTTACTTGACCCCCCATCATAACTGCCACCCGAAGATATTGCTGATGTTCGATGAAGATTGGTAGATGATAATACGCATCTTTAAGGTCAAGCACTGCCATAAAGCAATGGGGAAAAAGAAGCTTAATGGTTGATCGTATAGATTCCATTTTAAAGGTTTGGTTTTCTAAGAAGACGTTTAGTCTCTTCAGGTTAATTATTGTTCTAAACGATCCGTCTGGTTTCGGAATCAAAAATAAAGGGGAATAAAAACCCCTTCCTTTTTGATGAAAAGGTACTTCCACTAGTACCCCTTTGGACAGGAGATTTGTTATTTCTTGTTCCAAGGCCTCTTGTTGTGATTGAGACCTTAAGGAAGTCAATAAGAAGGAGTCCGGAGGGACTCGGGCAAACTTTAATTTTAGACCCGTAGATATAAGGCTAGTTGCCCACGGATTGGAAGTTATTGTCAGCCATTGTGATGAGAAGAAAGACAACCTACCACCAACGGGTAGATCTGTCCTAACGGGGTTTATCCTCAGGGTTGAATGGACGTTTCCCAAAAAACGCTCCTTTTTGTTTAAAATCTTTATTAGCCCAGCGGTCTTGGTTTTTATAGTCCTTTCTTTTATTAAAGATGGGCTTTCGGAACGCTCTCCTGTAGGATGGAAGATAAGAGTTATTGGGGAACCCCTTCTTCCTCTCACCCGCTTTAGTTAGTATTTCGTCTAACTTAGTACCAAATAGGTACTCACCCTGGCATGGAAGACCACATAATTTAGATTTTGTTTGGGGATCTCCTTTCCACCCCTTTAGCCATAAGGCTCGACGAGCCGCGTTAGTCAGACCTGCCGATTTGGCCGCTAGTCGTATGGAATCAGCTGAGGAATCCGCTAAAAAGGCTGTAGCTCCCCTAATTAACGGCATGGAAGAGATTAATCTATCTCAGGAAAGGGCGCTTTTTAATCCTTCTTCTAAATCGTTCAACCAGACCAACATGGACCTGGCAGTGCATGTGGCTGATATAGCCGGCCTGAAGGCTCCCGTACAGGATTCCCATGCTCTTTTTAGGAGGGTATCCGCCTTCCGGTCCAGCGGGTCTTGCAAGGAGCCGGAATCTTCCACGGGTAGCAAAGATTTCCTAGAAGTGGAGGCCACTGCTGCATCCACCTTCGGGGCTTTTAACCATATGGAGAAATCTTCATCATTAAAGGGATAGCGTCTTTTTGACGAAGACGGTAATCCTCTTTGTCCCTGGCTTTCCCACTCCTTTTTTACTACATTTTTTATTGCTGGAATTACAGGAAAGGAAGGTTTCTTCTTCTCTGACAGGCCTGCAAACATCACGTCCTGTGGGGTTTTAGGGGTTTTCGTGTCCTCAATACCCATGGTGTTACAAACTGATCTTACTAAATTATCGATACTGTCTGTGGGAAAGCATGTATCTCGCTCATCATCTGAGGAAATGATATTTTGGGAACCATCCGAATCTTTATCCTCAATGTCAGAGGACTGCTCAGACCTAGGGGAGTTATATTTTTTCCTACTCTCGGGAATTTTTTCTGAGCTTCGGAAGGCCCGCAATTCTTCTCTAATCATACTCCTTATATCTTCCGACCTTACTGAAGATTCCTCACGTAAGGTGGATTCGATGCAAGGCTGGCACAGCTTCTTTAAATAATTATCGGGGAGCGGCTGAGAGCATAAAGCACATTGTATGTGTTTGGTTTTCCCCGTTCTTTTTGCCTAAGGAATATAGACAAAGAGGGGGAGTATAATCAGCCTAAAAAGGGTACAGACACACACTCACCCAGTGAGGTTGTTGTTACAATACCGGCTGATGAGGAGGAGACGGAGGCACAGATGGAACCGACCGGCCTGACTTTTTGTCTCTGGCGTTCTTAGAAGAAGATCTGCGGCTGCTGCTTGTGTGGCTGCCAGGCGTAATAGCGGTGACTTCAGATGAAGCCATCGCCGGGTCCTGCGGAGATGCCATGATGGACGCCGGAGGATCAGTGCCGGCGTCCTTTTCTAATGGGGGCCGCCATCTTGCTTCCTGCCGCACCCGGAAGTGACCGCTACATCCGGGTCGCGGCTCTGCTGTATGCGCCTGCGCCTCCACCAGCTTCAGCGTAGGCGCCGTCCCTCCTGACTCACCCCGGAAGTTCGCAATACTGCTTCCGGGGGACAATACACCGGACCCACGCTGCCTGCACACCATACGAGATGGCGCCGCAGGATCACCTTACCCCAGCGAGTCGGTCCCTGCAGGTCCGCTGGGTGGATCTTCGTGAGCCAGACGACTCCCCGGACCCGGCCTCACGGTACCTGCCAGCAGAGGGGGGAAACTGCCATAGGACCCCCGACGCTGCTTCCAGCTTCTGGAGCCCTTGCCGTCCCATAAAGGTAAACTGCGCAAGCGGCATCCAGGCTGGGTATCCTCTTCTCTCCAAGCGTCTCCCGTAGGAACAGGAAACCAACTGTGGGAGCGAGGGGGACCGCCCCTTTTATCTCTCCATAGGGTTTCCTGTTCCTAGGGGCGGATCCCCTCTCTCAAGTGGGTGCTGTCGTGGCGAAGAGAAAACATTGTTTTTACGGCATGCTGTTGCAGAGTGGTCTCTGCTGCTCCATCTAATAGTGTAAAAAGGCAGAAAGCCCAAAGAAAACCTCCCAAAAAGAGGCTAAATTTAGATATAATTTAGGTGTAACCAGCATTTATTATTTCTTCCCCTTCCCCGTCCTACAGATCAATGAGGAGCCGAAGCCCAATACCCCAACTGATAGCTAACATTTTTTTTTTTTTTGCAATCAGTATTGTGGATGGAAGCAACAAAATCCATCCACACTGTGGCCACGATCAGACCCGGATCTTGAGACAGTAGGCTCAAATACTTAATGCACTATGGCTAAAGCACCCCTACAATGCTTTAACCCCTTCCCGACATGCGCCGTACTAGTACTGCGCTGCCGCCACTGCATTACTGACAGCCGCAGTACTAGTACGGCGCCCCGATCACCGCGGTCTCACGCTGAGCGCCGCGGTGATCGGGTGCGGGTGTCAGCTGTATATGACAGCTGACACCCCGCAGCAATGCCCACGATCGGCGCTGTCGCCGATCGCGGGCATTTAACCCCTCTGATGCCGCTGTCAATAGTGACAGCGGCATAGAGGGGGATCGCGCAGGGACGGGGGCTCCCTGCGCTCTCCCACCGGAGCAGCGCGATGAGATCGCGCTGCTCCGGTGACCTGGAAGGAGTCCCCGGATCCAAGATGGCCGCGGGACTCCTTCCGGGTCACAAGATGACCCTGCTTGCCGGCGTCTGCTGAGAATCCTCATAGCAGGCGCCGGCAAGCCTATGGAACGTGCCTGTCACATCGGTGATCAGACCGAGTGCTATGCACACGGTCTGATCACCGATCTGTGATGTCCCCTCCTGGGACAAAGTAAAAAAGTAAAAAAAAAATTTTTCCACATGTGTAAAAAAAAAAAAAAAAAAAAAATCCTAAATAAAGAAAAAAAAAATATATATATTCCCATAAATACATTTCTTTATCTAAATAAAAAAAACACCACACAATAAAAGTACACATATTTAGTATCGCCGCGTCCGTAACAACCCCACCTATAAAACTATATCACTAGTTAACCCCTTCAGTGAACACCGTAAAAAAAAAAAAAAAAAAAACGAGGCAAAAAACAACGCTTTATTCTCATACCGCCAAACAAAAAGTGGAATAACACGCGATCAAAAAGACGGATATAAATAACCATGGTACCGCTGAAAACGTCATCTTGTCCCGCAAAAAAAAAGCCGCCATGCAGCATCATCAGCAGAAAAATAAAAAAGTTATAGCTCTCAGAATAAAGCGATGCAAAAACAATTATTTTTTATATAAAATAGTTTTTATTGTGTAAAAGCGCCAAAACATAAAAAAATTATATAAATGAGTTATCGCTGTAATCGTACTGACCCGAAGAATAAAACTGCTTTATCCTTTTTACCAAACGCGGAACGGTATAAACGCACCCCCTAAAAGAATTTCAGGAATTGCTGGTTTTTGTTCATTCCGCCTCCCAAAAATCGGAATAAAAAGCGATCAAAAAATGTCATGTACCCAAAAATGGTACCAGCAAAAACGTCAACTCGTCCTGCAAAAAACAAGATCTCACATGACTCTGTGGACCAAAATATGGAAAAATTATAGGTCTCAAAATGTGGTGATGCAAAAACTATTGTTTGCAATAAAAAGCGTCTTTTAGTGTGTGACGGCTGCCAACCATAAAAATCCGCCCAAAAAACGCTATATAAGTAAATCAAATCCCCCTTCATCACCCCCTTAGTTAGGAAAAATAATGAAATTTAAAAAAATATATTTATTTCCATTTTCCCGTTAGGCTACTTTCACACTAGCGTCGGTACGGGGCAGTCGCGCTGCGTCGGCCCGACATACCGACGCATACTGTGCAAGCGCTGCACAACGGGGGCAGCGGATGCTGTTTTTCCACGCATCCGCTGCCCCATTGTGAGGTGCGGGGAGGTGGGGGCGGAGTTCCAGCCGCACATGCGCGGTCGGAAATGGTGGACCGTCAGCACAAAAAAAGTTACATGTAACGTTTTTTGCTGCCGGCGGTCCGCCACAACACGACGCAACCGTCGCACGACGCTTGCGACGTGTGTCAATACGTCGCTAATGTTAGTCTATGGGGAAAAAACGCATCCTGCAGATGACTTTGCAGGATGCGTTTTTTCGCCAAAACGACGCATTGCGACGTATGCAAAAAAACGCTAGTGTGAAAGTAGCGCTAGGGTTAGGACTAGGGTTAGGGTTGGGGTTAGGGTTTCAGTTAGAATTGGGGAGTTTTCACTGTTTAGGCACATCAGGGGCTCTCCAAACGCGACATGGCGTCCGATCTCAACGCGTTTGTTTGCGTTAAAAACGCATGCGTTTTTATAGAAAAAAAACAGAACACACACTGAAAAGTCACCCACCACCATCAAGGTGATAAAGGGATCCAAACCCTAACCCTACCCCTAAACTGATCCCTAACCGTTTAATGAACATTTTCTGACAGTCATAGTGCCACGTATTTCAGTGCCAAGTATTTCAGTGCCAAGTATTTCAGTGCCACGTATTTCAGTGCCACGATATTTCAGTGCCACGATATTTCAGTGCCACGTATTTAAGTGCCACGGTATTTCAGTGAAATACGTGGCACTGAAATATCGTGGCATTTACGTGAAATACGTGGCACTTAAATACGTGGCACTTAAATACGTGGCACTTAAATACGTGACACTTAAATACGTGGCACTTAAATACGTGGCACTTAAATACGTGGCACTTAAATACGTGGCATGTACATGAAATACGTGGCACTTATATACGTGGCACTTATATACGTGGCACTTATATACGTGGCACTTATATACGTGGCACTTATATACGTGGCACTTATATACGTGGCACTTATATACGTGGCACTTATATACGTGGCACTTATATACGTGGCACTTATATACGTGGCACTTATATACGTGGCCACTGAAATATCGTGGCACTTATATACGTATATACGTATATAAACGTATTTCAGTGCCACGTATTTCAGTGCCACGTATTTCAGGTTAGGGGTAGGGGTAGGGTTAGGGGTAGGGTTAGGGTTTTTTGGTTTTTTCTTGTTTTCTTGTGTTTTTCTATAAAAACGCATGCGTCTAAAAAAACGCATGCGTTTTACCGCGATTACATGCATTTTTTCACACATGCGTTTTTAAAAAAAACGCAAGTGTGAAACCAGCCTTACCCTTGGGAAAATAAAAACATGGGGGCTAAAATATAATTTTCGTGGAAAAAAATATATTTTTTATTTTCGCGGCTCTGCGTTATAAACTGTAGTGAAGCACTTGGGGGTTCAAAGTTCTCACAACACATCTAGATAAGTTCCGTGGGGGGTCTAGTTTCCAATATGGGGTCACTTGTGGGGGGTTTCTACTGTTTAGGTACATCAGGGGCTCTGCAAATGCAACATGACACCTGCAGACCAATCCATCTAAGTCTGCATTTCAAACGGCGCTCCTTCCCTTCCGAGCTCTGCCGTGCGCCCAAACAGTGGTTTATCCCCATATATGAAGTATCAGCGTACTCAGGACAAATTGGACAACAACTTTTGTTGTCCAATTTCTCCTGTTACCCTTGGGAAAATAAAAATGTGGGGGCTAAAATATAATTTTCGTGAAAAAAAAAATATTTTTTATTTTCATGGCTCTGCGTGATAAACTGTAGTGAAACACTTGTTGGTTCAAAGTTCTCACAACACATCTAGATAAGTTCCGTGGGGGGTCTAGTTTCCAATATGGGGTCACTTGTGGGGGGTTTCTACTGTTTAGGTACATCAGGGGCTCTGCAAATGCAACATGACACCTGCAGACCAATCCATCTAAGTCTGCATTTCAAACGGCGCTCCTTCCCTTCCGAGCTCTGCCGTGCGCCCAAACAGTGGTTTATCCCCATATATGAAGTATCAGCGTACTCAGGACAAATTGGACAACAACTTTTGTTGTCCAATTTCTCCTGTTACCCTTGGGAAAATAAAAATGTGGGGGCTAAAATATAATTTTCGTGGAAAAAAAAATATTTTTTATTTTCATGGCTCTGCGTGATAAACTGTAGTGAAACACTTGTTGGTTCAAAGTTCTCACAACACATCTAGATAAGTTCCGTGGGGGGTCTAGTTTCCAATATGGGGTCACTTGTGGGGGGTTTCTACTGTTTAGGTACATCAGGGGCTCTGCAAATGCAACATGACACCTGCAGACCAATCCATCTAAGTCTGCATTTCAAACGGCGCTCCTTCCCTTCCGAGCTCTGCCGTGCGCCCAAACAGTGGTTCCCCCCAATGTATGGGGTATCAGCGTACTCAGGACAAATTGGACAATAACTTTTGTGGTCCAATTTCTCCTGTTACCCTTGGGGGGAAAAAAATTGCAGGCTAAAACATCATTTTGTGGAAAGAAAAAATGATTTTTTGATTTTCACAGCGCTACATTCTAAACTTTAGTGAAACAACTGGGGGTTAAAAGTGCTCACCACACATCTAAATAAGTTCCTTAGGGGGTCTTCTTTCCAAAATGGTGTCACTTGTGGGGGTTTCCACTGTTTAGGCACGTCAGGGGCTCTCCAAACACGACATGGGTTCCGATCTCAATTCCAGCCAATTTTGCATTGAAAAGTCAAATGGCGCTCCTTCCCTTCCGAGCTCTGCCATGTGCCCAAACAGTGGTTTATCCCCATATATGAAGTATCAGCGTACTCAGGACAAATTGCACAACAACTTTTGGGGTCCAATTTATCCTGCTACCCTTGGGAAAATAAAAAATGTGGGGCAAAAATATCATTTTTTGTGAAAATTAATATTAATTTTTTTTACGGCTCCACATTATAAACTTCTGTGAAGCACTTGGAAGTTCAAAGTGCTCACCACACATCTAGATTAGTTCCTTAGAGGGTCTACTTTCCAAAATGGTGTCACTTGTGGGGGTTTCCACTGTTTAGGCACGTCAGGGGCTCTCCAAACACGACATGGGTTCCGATCTCAATTCCAGCCAATTTTGCATTGAAAAGTCAAATGGCGCTCCTTCCCTTCCGAGCTCTGCCATGCGCCCAAACAGTGGTTTATCCCCATATATGAAGTATCAGCGTACTCAGGACAAATTGCACAACAACTTTTGGGGTCCAATTTATCCTGCTACCCTTGGGAAAATAAAAAATTTGGGGCACAAAGATCATTTTTTGTGAAAATTAATATTAATTTTTTTTACGGCTCCACATTATAAACTTCTGTGAAGCACTTGGAGGTTCAAAGTGCTCACCACACATCTAGATTAGTTCCTTAGAGGGTCTACTTTCCAAAATGGTGTCACTTGTGGGGGTTTCCACTGTTTAGGCACGTCAGGGGCTCTCCAAACACGACATGGGTTCCGATCTCAATTCCAGCCAATTTTGCATTGAAAAGTCAAATGGCGCTCCTTCCCTTCCGAGCTCTGCCATGCGCCCAAACAGTGGTTTATCCCCATATATGAAGTATCAGCGTACTCAGGACAAATTGCACAACAACTTTTGGGGTCCAATTTAACCTGCTACCCTTGGGAAAATAAAAAATTTGGGGCAAAAAGATCATTTTTTGTGAAAATTAATATTAATTTTTTTTACGGCTCCACATTATAAACTTCTGTGAAGCACTTGGAGGTTCAAAGTGCTCACCACACATCTAGATTAGTTCCTTAGAGGGTCTACTTTCCAAAATGGTGTCACTTGTGGGGGTTTCCACTGTTTAGGCACGTCAGGGGCTCTCCAAACACGACATGGGTTCTGATCTCAATTCCAGCCAATTTTGCATTGAAAAGTCAAATGGCGCTCCTTCCCTTCCGAGCTCTGCCATGCACCCAAACAGTGGTTTATCCCCATATATGAAGTATCAGCGTACTCAGGACAAATTGCACAACAACTTTTGGGGTCCAATTTATCCTGCTACCCTTGGGAAAATAAAAAATTTGGGGCACAAAGATCATTTTTTGTGAAAATTAATATTAATTTTTTTTACGGCTCCACATTATAAACTTCTGTGAAGCACTTGGAGGTTCAAAGTGCTCACCACACATCTAGATTAGTTCCTTAGAGGGTCTACTTTCCAAAATGGTGTCACTTGTGGGGGTTTCCACTGTTTAGGCACGTCAGGGGCTCTCCAAACACGACATGGGTTCCGATCTCAATTCCAGCCAATTTTGCATTGAAAAGTCAAATGGCGCTCCTTCCCTTCCGAGCTCTGCCATGTGCCCAATCAATGGTTTACCCCAACATGTGGGGTATCGGCGTACTCAGGACAAATTGTACAACAACTTTTTTGGTCCAATTTCTCCTGTTACCCTTGGTAAAATAAAACAAATTGGATCTGAAGTAAAAATTTTGTGAAAAAAAAGTTAAATGTTCAATTTTTTTTAAACATTCCAAAAATTCCTGTGAAGCACCTGAAGGGTTAATAAACTTTTTGAATGTGGTTTAGAGTACCTTGAGGGGTGTAGTTTTTAGAATGGTGTCACTTTTGGACATTTTCTGTCATATAGACCCCTCAAAGTCACTTCAAGTGTGAGGTGGTCCGTAAAAAAAATGGTTTTGCAAATTTTGTTGCAAAAATGAGAAATCGCTGGTCAACTTTTAACCCTTATAACTCCCTAACAAAAAAAAATTATGTTTCCAAAATTGTGCTGATGTAAAGCAGACATGTGGGAAATGTTGTTTATTAACTATATTATGTGATATAACTCTCTAATTTAAGGGCATAAAACCGAAAAATTTGAAAATTGCTAAATTTTCATAATTTTCGACAAATTTCTGTTTTTTTCACAAATAAATGCAAGTCATATCGAAGAAGTTTTACCACTATCATAAAGTACAATATGTCACGAGAAAACAATCTCAGAATCACCAGGATCCGTTGAAGCGTTTCAGAGTTATGACCTCATAAAGTGACAGTGGTCAGAATTGTAAAAATTGGCCGTGTCACTTAGGTGAAAACAGGCTTTGGGGTGAAGGGGTTAAAAGCATAAGTTAAAAAAAAAAAATCTTCAAACTATATAGAAAAAAAATAAAAATATATATATATATATATATATATATATATATATATATATATATATATATATATATATATATATATATATATATATATATATATATATATATATATACACATACACACACACATACATATACACACACATACATATACACACACACACACACTCTGTATGTTTAACCCCACCCCTTCCTCAAGGCAAAAGAAAATAAACATGAACTCCATAATGCTAATCTATAAAATTGCGTGTGTGTCTATCTATCTATCTATATACACACAGTTTTATCATATGTCCATAAATAGTGTTGTGCACACCTCAATAAATACATATTGAATCCAATTACCCATATATAGGTGTTATGGGACAAGGAGGCTAGGGCAACAATGTAGAATAAAATCAATTTTAATGAAAATATTTAAAAACAACTGAATACATAAATAACAGGAAATGTTCTCATAAAAACAATGTGCTGGAAACAACTACTAGACAGGACACCAATTGGTTCAAAATTACAACACAGTGTGTAGGTCCACTTGTAACAATTATATAGAGCTCACTGGATTAAACGTGCCATATAGAAAGCTTAAGGACAATGAGTATAGAGAACATGAAAATAAATTTCCTATGGCCATGTGCGGAACATACCGCATAAATATACTCTGTCATAAAGAAAGACAGCTATTCCGTAGCAGATTTAAACCTAATAGAAACCGAATTCTTATGCATGCAGGCTCACCAGATTAAAAGTGCCATATAGAGAATTTCGGGACAATGAGTATAAAAAACATGAAAATAATTTTCCTATGACCATGTGCGGAACATACCGCATTGATATACTCAGAAAAAAGAAAAAAAAAAACAAAACAAAACAAAACCAACTATAACATAGCAGATTTGAACCTAATGGAAACTAAATTCCTATGCATGCAGGTGGAAAATACCGTATCAAATATATTACTGATGAATAACTAGGGAAAACCCGCTAAAACGGGTATAAAGTCTACTGAAATGTAGGGCACGAACGGAGCACACAAGGTGCTAATAACTGTTGCCTAAGCATACCATGCCAGAGTGTGCAATGCAATAATGAAGTGGACAGTACATGACCGAATATAAACTTACATAGAAAAGTGTCCAAATGCCCAGAGTGTTCCACAGCGACCCCGACAGCGCCGTAAGACTTACGCCCCCTATTTGAGGAAGCCGGTCAGGCGAAACGGCGCTGTCGGGGTCGCTGTGGAACACTCTGGGCATTTGGACACTTTTCTATGTAAGTTTATATTCGGTCATGTACTGTCCACTTCATTATTGCATTGCACACTCTGGCATGGTATGCTTAGGCAACAGTTATTAGCACCTTGTGTGCTCCGTTCGTGCCCTACATTTCAGTAGACTTTATACCCGTTTTAGCGGGTTTTCCCTAGTTATTCATCAGTAATATATTTGATACGGTATTTTCCACCTGCATGCATAGGAATTTAGTTTCCATTAGGTTCAAATCTGCTATGTTATAGTTGGTTTTGTTTTTTTTTGTTTTTTCTTTTTTCTGAGTATATCAATGCGGTATGTTCCGCACATGGTCATAGGAAAATTATTTTCATGTTTTCATGTTTTTTTATACTCATTGTCCCTAAATTCTCTATATGGCACATTTAATCTAGTGAGCCTGCATGCATAAGAATTCGGTTTCTATTAGGTTTAAATCTGCTACGGAATAGCTGTCTTTCTTTATGACAGAGTATATTTATGCGGTATGTTCCGCACATGGCCATAGGAAATTTATTTTCATGTTCTCTATACTCATTGTCCTTAAGCTTTCTATATGGCACGTTTAATCCAGTGAGCTCTATATAATTGTTACAAGTGGACCTACACACTGTTGTAATTTTGAACCAATTGGTGTCCTGTCTAGTAGTTGTTTCCAGCACATTGTTTTTATGAGAACATTTCCTGTTATTTATGTATTCAGTTGTTTTTAAATATTTTCATTAAAATTGATTTTATTCTACATTGTTGCCCTAGCCTCCTTGTCCAATAACACCTATATATGGGTAATTGGATTCACTATATACACACAGTACAGACCAAAAGTTTGGACACACCTTCTCATTTAAAGATTTTTCTGTATTTTCATGAATTTGAAAATTGTACATTCACACTGAAGGCATCAAAACTATGAACTAACACATGTGGAATTATGTACTTAACAAAAAAGTGTGAAACAAGTGAATCTATGTCTTATATTCTAGGTTCTTCAAAGTAGCCACCTTTTGCTTTGATGACGGCTTTGCACACTCTTGGCATTTTCTTGATGAGCTTCAAGAGGTAGTCACCGGAAATGGTCCTCCAACAATCTTGAAGGAGTTCCCAGAGATGCTTAGCACTTGTTGGCCCTTTTGCCTTCACTCTGCAGTCCAGCTCACCCCAAACCATCTCGATTGGGTTCAGGTCTGGTGACTGTGGAGGCCAGGTTATCTGGCGTAGCACCCCATCACTCTCCTTCTTGGTCAAATAGCCCTTACACAGCCTGGAGGTGTGTTTGGGGTCATTGTCCTGTTGAAAAATTAATGATGGTCAAACTAAACCAAACCAGATGGAAGAGCATGCCGCTGCAAGATGCTGTGGTAGCCATGCTGGTTCAGTATGCCTTCAATTTTGAATAAATCCCCAACAGTGTCACCAGCAAAGCACCCCCACACCATCACACCTCCTCCTCCATGCTTCACGGTGGGAACCAGATATGTAGAGTCCATCCGTTCACCTTTTCTGCGTCGCACAAAGACACGGTGGTTGGAACTAAAGATCTCAAATTTGGACTCATCAGACCCAAGCACAGATTTCCACTGGTCTAATGTCCATTCCTTGTGTTCTTTAGCTGAAACAAGTCTCTTCTGCTTGTTGCCTGTCCTTAGCAGTGGTTTCCTAGCAGCTATTTTACCATGAAGGTCTGCTGCACAAAGTCTCCTCTTAACAGTTGTTGTAGAGAGGAGTCTGCTGCTAGAACTCTGTGTGGCATTGACCTGGTCTCTAATCTGAGCTGCAGTTAACCTGCGATTTCTGAGGCTGGTGACTCGGATAAACTTATCCTCAGAAGCAGAGGTGACTCTTTGTCTTCCTTTCCTGGGGCAGTCCCCATGTGAGCCAGTTTATTTGTAGCGCTTGATGGTTTTTGCCACTGCACTTGGGAGCACTTTCAAAGTTTTCCCAATTTTTCGGACTGACTGACCTTCATTTCTTAAAGTAATGATGGCCACTCGTTTTTCTTCACTTAGCTGCTTTTTTCTTGCCATAATACAAATTCTAACAGTCTGTTCAGTAGGACTATCAGCTGTGTATCCACCAGACTTCTGCACAACACAACTGATGGTCCCAACCCCATTTATAAGGCAAGAAATCCCACTTATTAAACCTGATAGGGCACACCTGTGAAGTGAAAACCATTCCCGGTGACTACCTCTTGAAGATCATCAAGAGAATGCCAAGAGTGTACAAAGCAGTCATCAAACAAAACTTGGCTACTTTGAAGAACCTAGAATATAAGACATATTTTCAGTTGTTTCACACTTTTTTGTTAAGAAGTATATAATTCCACATGTGTTAATTCATAGTTTTGTTGCCTTCAGTGTGAATGTACAATTTTCATAGTCATGAAAATACAGAAAAATCTTTAAACGAGAAGGTGTGTCCAAACTTTTGGTCTGTATTGTGTGTATATGTATGTATGTATGTATGTATGTATGTATGTATGTATGTATGTATGTATGTATGTATGTATGTATGTATGTATGTATGTATGTATGTATGTATGTATGTATATATATATATATATATATATATATATATATATATATATATATATATATATATTGCTTCTTGGTCATTGTATTGTCTTTTTGTTTTCCTAGGGTCGCAAAGTGCTCAAAACCTCATCAGGCGCTCACATACACCCACTAACAGGAAAAAAAAAAAAAGTTTAGCCTCTGAAAATTATAGTTACTTACCGATAACGGTATTTCTCTGATCCCATGATGGCACCACGGAGAGAGGGGTCCGCCCCCAGGGACAGGAAACCTACAGGTGAAAAAGGGCGTACCTCTCTCCCACATCAGTTGGTTTACAGAGCCTTATACAGAACTTCAGCTGCAACTTAATATTTACACAATTTAAGCTTAACAATTTTTAACTTAACAGAGGCACCGTGACTAAAGCTAATTATTAACACATTATAATGTGCACACCTGTGTGTGAAAAGGGGAGGGAATATACGGGTGCCATCATGGGATCAGAGAAATACCGTTATCGGTAAGTAACTATAATTTTCTCTATCCCCATGATGGCACCACGGAGAGATTTGCATAGATTGTAACTCTTAGGGAGGGACCACTGCCTCTAGAACCCTTCGCCCAAAGGTGAGATCAGAGGAGGTCAAGTCTAAGCGGTAGTGTTTGAAAAATGTAGACTGTGAAGACCAAGTGGCCGCTCTACATATCTGTTGTATCGAAGCGCCAGCTCTCTCCGCCCAGGATGATGCCACTGCTCTGGTTGAGTGAGCTTTTATATTCTCCGGGATGGCCGTCCCGCTGGATGAGTAGGATAGGGCGATGGCATCTCTTATCCACCTTGCTAACGTGGCTTTCGATGCTTTTTGTCCCTTCCGTGGACCCTGGAAGCAGACAAACAGAGCCCTATCCTTCCTGCACTCCCTAGTGGCTGACAAATATCGGACTAGGCACCTTTTTACGTCAAGGGTATGTAGTGTTTTTTCTCCCTCATTTTTGGGGTTGGGACAAAATGAGGGCAGAGAGATCTCTTGTGTCCTGTGAAATTGTGACACGATCTTAGGGAGGTAAGCCGGGTCAGTTTTTAGAATGACTATCGTCGAGAATTTGAGTAAAGGGAGGACACGCGGATAGTGCTTGTATGTCACTGACACGACGGGCCGAGGTTAGGGCCACTAGGAGTGTGGTTTTTAGAGATAGGACCTTTAGGGGTACGTCTGCCAGGGGTTCAAAGGGAGGTTTGGTTAGCGCATTTAAAACAAGGTTTAAGTCCCATGGAGGGGCAGTATGAAGAGGGATAGGCCTTGATCTACCCGCGGCTTTGATGAATCTCGTGATCCATCGGTTTCTGGCTAGATCGTAATTATACAACGCTCCCAAGGCTGCTACCTGAACCTTCAGAGTACTCGTAGCTAAACCTTTTTCCAACCCATTCTGCAGGAACTCAAGAATTTCCCCTATTGGGATTTCCCCCGATGGGTTTGCACCCGATATCGACAAAAATTTTTTCCACACTTTCCCGTATATCCTGGTGGTTACGAGTTTCCTACTCTGTAATAATGTGGACACCAGATTGGGTGAGAAACCTTTATCGCTCAATAGCTTCCTTTCAAAAGCCAAGCTGTCATGTGTAGGCTTTTTACGCTGGGGTGACACACTGGGCCCTGGGATAACAGATTTTGAGAGTCTGGTAGAACCCATGGGCTGTCTATGGACATTTTTCTTAGCCAAGAAAACCATATTCTGCGAGGCCAGAACGGAGCTATTACTATCACAGTTGCTCCCTCCTCCCGAATTTTCCTCAGGACTAGGGGAATAAGGGATATTGGAGGGAACGTGTAGGCGAGGCGATAGTTCCAGGGAATTGTAAGGGCGTCCAGAGCTACTGGGCCCCCCCGGGGATTGATTGAGCAGAACATTTTTACCTTCCGGTTTTGACTGTCCGCGAATAGGTCTATCTCTGGCCCTCCCCAACGCATTACTATCTGGCTGAACACCGATTGTTTTAGCTCCCACTCCCCCTGTTTTAAGCGCGTCCTGCTGAGGAAGTCTGCGGTTTGGTTTTCTGAGCCTTTTATGTAGAGGGCTGTTAGAGACTTCAGGTTGTGCTCTGCTATGTGAAAGATGGACCGAGTTTCTTTCATCAGTGCTTGCGACCTGGTACCCCCTTGGTGGTTTAGATATGCTACTACCACCTGATTGTCTGAGAAGATTTTTACGTGGTGGGAGCGAAGGAGTTTTAGAAAGTGTGTCAGGGCGAGCTTTACCGCTAACAGTTCTTTCATGTTTGATGAGGTTAGTTCTTGATTTTTGTTCCAGTTCCCTTGTGCCACTTGACCGTCTACATGTGCTCCCCACCCCCAGGGGCTTGCATCCGTCATCAGGATTTTCTCCGTCGGTAGTGCCCAAGGGACCCCCTTGGTAAGATTTACTGGGTTCGCCCACCATTCTAGGGAGTGTATCGTAGTTGATGATATACTTAATTGCCCGTCTAAATTTCCGCCCAGATACAGGCTTGAATTTAAAGTCTCCCATTGTAAGTCCCGGGTATGACACTGTGCCCACTGTACGGCCGGGATGCAGGCTGTCATAGAGCCCAGCAGCGACATAGCTTTCCTGAGAGTGGTGACCGGGGATGTCGACAACTGCAACACAGCCTGTGTCATTTTTTGAATCTTCCCCTGAGGAAGATAGCACATTTGTGTGCTTGAGTCCAGGACTATCCCTAAGTACTCCTGTACCTGAGAAGGGACTACTTTGGATTTGGAAAGGTTCAATAGCCAACCTAGGCTTGACAGAGAAGTCATGACCAAATCCAACTGTTGTTTGCAGTGATGGAATGATGTCCCTGCTACAAGGAGATCGTCCAGGTAGGGAACTATCAGGATTTTCTGTTCCCGTATATGAGCCATCACTTCCGACATTATTTTCGTGAATACCCGGGGTGCGATAGCTAACCCAAATGGGAGGGCCCGCCTCCTGAATTGTCTTTTTTATACAATTGCTGCACAGTCTCTTTTCCCAGGAGGAAGGCAGTTCCTCTGAACATATCGCACATTCTCTATGCTTTGTTTTGCCTGCACATTTTCTTCCCTAGGAAAAAAGAGTAACCCCGTATTAAAACTCAGCACTTTCACGTAGGTCACTCACCCCCTGTGGATCAGAGATACCGTCTCGGGCCTGGGGACTGTATCCGCTGGAATCGTCGCCGGCCGTGTGGTTTTTGCAGACCCCCGGCTGCGTTGTGACTCTGATCGCCCGCTGCTGCTGCGCTGTACAGAGGAAGAGTTCCCTTTGCGCTGGTGCTGTAAGTGCAGACGCCGCTGCACCTGTACTTGCCCAGGGGGTAGTTGGACGACTTCCTGCACATCCTGCTGCTCGTTCTCGCTCATAGTGGCCTCCGCACTGTCTGGTGCACTGGAGTTTGAATTTGCCACACTTTTTCGCTTGCTGAGCGTTCTTTTATCGTATTGAACCGGCGACACCGGAAGTGACGGTCTGCGCATGCGCCCGCCCAACTTCCGGTTCCCTGGATCGCCGGCCTCACATGGGGAAAGATATGCGCTGGGACGCCGGCGCGCGCGTACTAGCGCTCTGTTTGTCGGCGCCTGCACTTCGGCGGTAACAGCTGTGCCGGCGGTAATGGCGCCGGCGTCTCTGCCCACGGCGTCCTCGTCTGGTTCGGGCTCTGCGGCCCCGATTTTGCCTGGGCTTATGGAAATGTAGCCGCCGCTACCTCCATGCGGTGGTAAAGAGCTCTTTTGGTGACCGCCGTCACCCGCTCCTTCCTACCCCTTTTTTTTTTTTTTTGTGAGGAAGGCAGACTTGATCCTTTCACTGCCTTCCCCCCTCACTCACCCATGAGGCCCGCCGACCCCTGTGGTAATGCTTCAGGGAAGGGAAAAAGGGGGGAGAAAACCGCTCAATCCAGCCGTGACAGGGCGCCCCCTATCAAGAAATCGACTGGACCAGCCCCTGGAATCCCACGAAGAATCCTTCAGGTATGTGCTGTAGGTTCCCCGTCAGGGACAGGAAACCAACTGATGTGGGAGAGAGGTACGCCCTTTTTCACCTGTAGGTTTCCTGTCCCTGGGGGCGGACCCCTCTCTCCGTGGTGCCATCATGGGGATAGAGAAAATGGCAACTTTTTTTTTTTTTTACGGAGTTCTTAGATTGTTTACGCCAATAAGTGTGCCAGACATACGCAGAAGCAGCCATATATATATTTTTTTTAGATTTTCTTTTAATAATTTGTACTCATGGTTACCAGCCATAGTCATAACAAAAGTTATCCATAATAAAATGTATCTAAAATAAGAATTTTGTTTCTATCAGAAAAGGAGCCGTGTTTTTCTATGTTAGAAATAAATAGTTAGCGCTATTCGGAAAATACTTTGGAGAGGGTGGCCACAGGCGATGCCCAGCTCTTCACCTCCACGCTCCGCGTGTGGCACAGGGGGGCAGCTTCCGAGTCCACCGCTATGAGAGGAGGAGGGAGGCGATGTGGAGCGGATAAAGATTACAGGTATAAGGTGTGCGCTGCGGACCCCAGAAGGTTGTGTGGTTACGTATGACAGCACCGCAATACCCAATTTGTAACAGTCCCCCCTCCTGTGACTGCACACAGCAGCGTCCTGTCTGACAGGTGCCAGTCCCTGTAGTGGGAACACCCGGTCGGGTTCCTTAGCTTAGTGTGCTCGCCCGGCCGAGGCTCCTTCCCTGGAGCTCCTGGCTCCACATCCGATCGGCAAACCTCTTTGTCGGAGTGATGCTTCTTCCTGCTCACCACAACCAGGCTTCTTTGCCACCTGAATGGCGGCTTTAAGTGCGTGCACCAGAAAAGACTCTTCGGTAAGCCCCCCCCCCTCCTCCCACCCTTACGTCATGGTCATCGGGTATAGACAGAAAAAAAGCTCCATCCTCAACATGAACGCTTAGCCGTGCCGCGTGGACTTAGATATTAAACCAAAGTTAAAAAAAAAAAGTTATGATAGCTGAAAGGATTATTAGAACGCAGTGGGTGGATGATGTAGTGATGGCCTCGGGCGGGATCGGGGGAAAGATCGCTCGCTTCCCTGGCCGAGGACATGGGGAAGGTAAAGGTTCTGCAGGTCCTCGTGGAGGAGGGTTGCCCCAGCGTCAGGTCAGATTGTTGATGTCTTGTCTGTGCCTTCTGTCAGAAAAGAAAAGAAGGTAAATGGGTTAGGCTGGGTTCACATAACGTTCACGGCATAACAGTCCGTTAACGCTGCCATTATCCCCTATTTTGGGCGCATCGCTAGCGCATGCCCATAATGGGCGTGCGCTAGCGATGTGCCGTCATTGAGTGATGGACCCTGGGACGCGGGCTGCAGAGTTTTTCGGGTCCGTCACTGCTAGCGCAGATAGAGCATCTGCTAGCTCTATCTGCACTAGGGATGTGAAGATGCCAAATATGATTTTTTGTAATTTAGAACAAAAGTGGGGAAGGAGTCAAACTTTTAGACTTTTTTAATTTTAGTTCCTTCAGGAATTGTTTGTTCCATCTACTGCTTTACTACAATGGTGACAACGATGGTCTTCTAAAAGGGAGTACTGAGATAGTGGCAGGTCCGCGGCACACCACGATCACATCAGCAAATGGGCCACAATCAGAGAATGACATCAGGACTTAAGGGGTTAAATAGCAGCAACCAGAGCCAGCTGCGGTCGCTGCAGTTAGGAGGTCGGCTGTGTTAGGGTATGTGCACACGTTGCGGATTTGCTGCGGATCCGCAGCGTTTTTTGAGGTGCAGAAACGCTGCAGATCCGCAATTGATTTACAGTACAATGTAAATCAATGAGAAAAAAAAAAATGCTGTGCACACTTTGCGGAAAATCCGCTGCGGAAACGCTGCGGTTTAAAAGAAGTAGCATGTCACTTCTTTTTTGTGAATCTGCAGCGTTTTTGTACCCACTCCATTATAGAAAACTGTAGCAAATCCGCAAGAAAACCGCAGCAAAAACGCACAAAAAAAACGCAGGTGCGTTTTCTGCCAGGAGAGGCAGAATCCACACCAGAAATTCCTAAGCCTAATCCGCAACGTGTGCACATAGCCTTACGCAGTGTGGAGCAGACTCCGCTCCTGAGCCGTCTGACATGTACGTCACATCATGATGGGGTTGGAGTAACTTTGCGCTATGGAATATTAAGATTGGGGTAGATTGGGACCCGCTGTAGTAATAGTCCACCAATCTGCTCACCCCGGACGTGGCCTTACCCTCCAGCGCGTGCTCCGTCATACTCAGGCATAAAGACTCCAGTCGGGGGTTAATCTCCAGATCCGCCCCAGGAACCTGGCAATCTGAAGACAGACGAGTCTTTATCACTACACGGCATACGGTTTCATGTCTATTCATTTTCTACTCATTATCCCAACATGGAGCAGCCTTAAAGGGGTTACCTCTAAAAGACGTTATCACCTATCAGGAGGTGGTTGGCAACTGCTGGGACCCCCATTGTTTATGAGAACTTGTGTCCTGATCCCACACTAATCACATTACCAGTATATCTGCTGACCCAATCAGGCATGAAAGCCTCCTTTGACCTCAAAAAAAAAAAAAAAAAAAAAAAGAAAAGAAAAAAAAAAAGGTCTGTCCACTACTGGACCATCTGTTCTTAAAGGGTTTGTTTCCTCAACATGGTATACTATTAATATTGCAAAGTTTTTGTAAAATCAAGAAACTCTGCAATTTTCTTGTTACAAAAAATGCTCTCTGATCATGATATAGGGATTTTTGTGTACTCACCGTAAAATCCTTTTCTCCGAGCCATTCATTGGGGGACACAGACCGTGGGTGTTATGCTGCTTGCCACTAGGAGGACACTAAGTGATACAAAGAAAGTTAGCTCCTCCCCTGCAGTATACACCCTCATGCTGGCTCTCAGCTAACCAGTTCGGTGCAAAAGCAGTAGGAGATCAATAACAACATATGAGCGTATAGCATGTCATTATATATGAGAGTATAGCATGTCAAATTATAAAAACAAGCACAAGCTAATAGGGTGGGAGCTGTGTCCCCCAATGAATGGCTCGGAGACAAGGATTTTACGGTGAGTACACAAAAATCCCTATTTCTCCTTTGCCTCATTGGGGGACACAGACCGTGGGATGCCCCAAAGCAGTCCCTGGGTGGGGACATCATCAGATCAGGCCCTGTGTAACCGCTACTTACAAGTGCGCCACCGCGGCCTGCAGAGGCCGCCTGCCCAGACTCACATCTGTGGAAGTGTGGGAATTATAGTGCTTCAAGAATGCATGTGGACTGGACAAATCCGCAACCTTGCAGGCGTGCCTTGCCGACGCCTGGTGCCTAGAACCCTCAATAGACAGGGAGATAGGCTGACATCTAACACGGAAGGACTCCTGGATGGTGAAACGAATTCACCATGTTATCATGGCCGATGAAATGGCTAAACCCTTCCTGAAAAGTCAGGAAGCCTTCCTCTACCGTCAGGAAGCACAAATAAAGCGTCCAACCGTCGGAAGGACGCCGACCTCGAGACGTACCTACTCAGAGCACTCACTTCGTCCAGAATATGGGGAACTCATTCCATTTTGTTGACTGGTGCCGAAAGATGAGGGAAGAACTATGCCCTCATAACAGTGGTAATACATTACCACCTTGGTAACAAGGGATGGGGATGGCCTGAGGACAACCTTGCCTTGAAGGTAATAAGGGAAAAAAAGGGAAAAAAGTCTGAAAGTGCAGAGCAGCTAGCTCCAAAGACTCGTCAGAGTGAGGATATCGCAGAGAAAAAAGGGTGACTTTCCCTGATAGTAAAGTCTGCCTGGATGAAAAGGAGTCTACTGTAAGGCTCCTAGGACCATTAAGGTCCCAATGATCTAACGGTATGCGATAGGGAAGAACTACGTGTGAAAACTACCTGTGAGAAAGTCCCTACTTGCAGTTTTGCTGCGATAAGGCGGGAAGATACTAGCTCCCAAACAAAAGCTGATGTGGTCAGTGCGGATCTCGGAGGATCACTGGGGCCTCTTTCTGCTTCCTAAAGGCTTTCGGAAGTAGTGGAAGGGGAGTTATGGAAACTGGTACCACGGAAGAACCAGAGCATGGAGTGTGATGGCTCTTGGATCTCGAGGCCGAACCACAAACACGAGTACACTGTGATTCAGTCTGGATGTCATCCGACCTACAACTGGAGAGCTCCAGTGAAGGCAGATCTGATGGAAGACCTCGGGGAGAAGTTCCCACTGACTTGAGGCGGAACCCTGACGGCTGAATTTGTTTGCCGTCCAGAGTTCTACTCCTGGGATATATACTGCCGAGATCACCAAATGATAGATCTAGGCCCATCAGAGAATGTGAGGTACCTCGGTCATGGCGCCTGACCGTGGGTACCTGTTAGATGATTGACGTATGGCACCGCCGTGGCATTATCCAGTTGAATTCGGATAGGGTGACCCGCCAGAAGGCAGTGGACCTGCTGTAGGACTACCGTTCGGATCTCCAGAGCAATGATAGGGAGAAGAAGACTGGCATTGGTAGTTACTAATAACCATTGAATCGGGAGAAAGTCTCTGAGCTCCTTCTTCATCTAGGGCCTATCGTCTGAAAGTCTGTTTGACTTGCTGAAAACGAGCGGAGCGAAGGAAACTGCTTCCATTGTCGTCACCATTTTTCCTCAGAACTCTACCAGCAAATCGAATGAAATGAGGGGGTGAGTAATCAAGTCCTCAGAACTCTCCTTGCGCGAGCTCCCTGTTGAAGGGCCATGACCTTGTCTCGAGGGAGAATTACCATCCTTCTAGAAGTGTGCAGGATCATCCTCAAAAAGGATAACTGCTGGGCTGGAAATGAGGAGGTCTAAGTGTAGCTGCCAGCCCAGGTGAGAGGGTATCACAAGTGATAAACGACTCAGCGTAGTCCTGGAAGGGCGGCTAGACAGTCGACCAAACAGGGCAGGAAGAGCACGCCTCTAGGGTGCAAGAGAAACATGACATCCACCATGACCCGTGCGAACACTTTGGGTGCGGAAGCAAGGCCTAAGGACAAGGTTGTGACTTGAAAATGCTGTTCACGAATGGAAGGGCGAAGGAATTTTGAAGAGGGTAAGCATCCCGTATGTCGATGGATGCCGGAAACTGCACCTTGTTCTGTTGAAGTAATGACTGAGGGGAGGAACTCCATCCGAAGGAGGAGAACCATGTCAAAGGTTGTTAGAAGTTTGAGGTCCAGGGTCGGTCTTACTTTTCGTTCCCCTTTTCGGAACCAAGATCCCTTAGCTCTAGACTGTGCTGGACAACCCTTATACAATCCTTTGTCAGTCTCCCACTCAAAAGATTTGATTGGCCAGTTGTTACTGGTGTGAATCAAGGTAGTTAAGGTCTCCAGCCCGGAGACCATTGCTCTAGCAATCCATGCGGCGGCTAGGGAGGATAGAGCGCTGAACCCGAAGCCGCAAGACGGAACAAACTAGATTTGCTATCTGACAGTCTGTGGTATTTGTAATTGATGACCCATCGGGTAGGGATACTGGTGGGTATACCAAAGGAGAATCTACCCGGTTAATCTGCCCCGTGGCAGAATGTGCGGCTGCATCCAGCAGGTCATAGTCTCTTGCCATAGCCGCTCTCTTTTGACGGTGCAGAGATAAAAAATTAGGAACCCTCGATCCATCAACCTCTTAACAGGGAAGTGGAGAGGAATTATCCGCCTTCTTGCATCATCCTCTAAATAGTGGTGATACAGAAGGGGGTGCTCATATGCCAAAAAAGGGTGCCTCTGTACATCCACAGAGTTCAGGTCTCCGAGTGGACAGGACAGGTTGTCTGGCGTTAGGCCTGGATGCAGAAGAGGAAACATGGAGGCGACACTCCATGTGCTCGTCTGTTGATGGTGTGGGGAGATCGGTGCCCTTTAAAGGACCCGTCGTCCTTAAAAATCAGGCCAGTCATGGCATCCCACGTAGAGGCTTCTGTCCAGTGAATCGCTTATCCGAACTGAATGGCAAATGCTCTACGAGGGAGTTTAGTCTCCTTATGAGGGACACTGCGTAGTCTAGAGCAGAACCAGAGTCTACGTCAATGTCCCGAAATTGGTTACTCTTCTCTGAAGCTCTGGCAATTTCAGGCAATATCCAATCCATATTCAGAGCCTTGTTGTCATCAAACCATTGGTGAGGGAGCAGGAAACGAAAACTTCCAATTTCTAGATGCATGTATGTTTTTAGACGCCTGTACGTTTCTAGAATACTTGCGGCCCCTGCTAGCCGACGGCTCCCATGAAGGAGAGGGACCATGTATATCGGTCCTGCGAGCACTCCGAGCCACAGAGGGTACACGAAGGTATTCAATCTCTTGGTCAGAGAACCATGGATTGCGGTCAGTGACGAAGTCCACTGAGGGGAACTAGAGGATAAGCTGGGGTTGGCGGCAGAGGGCTCCTCGGATTGATCATGCGCCCTTAAGACCAGGGAATACTGGTCATGCGCCTTTAAGACCAGGGAATACTGGTCATGCGCCTTTAAGACCAGGGAATACTGGTCATGCGCCTTTAAGACCAAGGAATACTTCTCATACGCATTTAAGACCAGGGAAAACTGGTCGTGTGCCTTTAAGGGACTGGTCAGGTACTTCCTTACATGGGTAAGGATGTAGAGTGGATGTGCCCCTTTAATACAAAAAACCGTCGCCCCAGTGTGAGCCGGCCGGGTGGACCAAGTTGGCCACCGGGAGTTGCAGAGTTGATAAAATCTCGCAGAGCGAGAAGCGCCAATTCGGGGGGCGGAGCCACGGACACGATGTTGAATAGGCCCAAGCCGGGGCCTAAATTTCTGTAGCCGGTGGGCGATACCAGCTGGGCGTTCCAGGCGAGACTTCTGGGATGCAGCCTACACATCGGCCGAAGCCGGGGGCTAAATTTTTGCAGCCGGCCGGAGCGTTACCTCAGAGAGGTGGGCCACAGGAAAGTGGCTGAGGCTGCCTGTCAGCATGTGGATATCCCTCTGAAGATGGATCCTCTCACCATCGGTGTGCGTCCCGGCATGGAGCCGCCGCGGATGTGGGTTTCAGCGCTGTTCTGTGCAGCGATA